>NC_091980.1:87964504-88654607 GCF_044704955.1 Pristiophorus japonicus
CTCCCTCTCCCTCTCCCTCTCCCTCTCCCTTTCCCTCCCTCCCTCTCCCTCCCTTTCCCGCTCTCCCTCCCTCCCTCTTCCTCTCCCCCTCCCCCTCCCTCCCTCTCCCCCTCCCCCCTCTCCCCCTCCCCTACCCCTCCCTCCCTCTCCCCCTCCTCCTCCCTCCCTCTCCCTCTCCCCCTCCCCCTCCCTCCCTCTTCCCCTCCCCCTCCCCCCCTCTCCCTCCCTCTCCTCTCCCCAATCCTCCTCCTCCCCCCTCCCCTCGCTGTCAGAAACACAGAGACACTGACAGACAGAGAGAGAGAGACACTGACAGAGAGAGAGAGACACTGGGCAGGCCCCATCCCAGCAAGCTGTTGGAGGGCTCCCGATGCTGCAGTTGGTGAGTAGAAACTTAATTTTTTATTTATTGATTTTTAAATTTTTTTTATTTTTAATTTTTTAATTTTTTTTGGTTGATTTATTGGTTTATTTATCATTTATTATTGATGATGGCTCTTTATTTGTAAAAATGATGTGTTTCATGTTTGTAAACTTCCCTTCCCCCATCTCTCGTTCCCTACGCCTGATTTTCTAAGTGTAGGCAAGGTTTTTCTGAGCGTACAAAAATCTACACTTACTCCATTCTAAGTTAGTTTGGAGTAAGTTTTCGCTGCCTAAACTTGCAAAACAGGCGTAAGTGGCTGGTCACACCCCCTTTTGAAAAAAAATCTGTTCTAAAATGAAGTTGTTCTAACTCACTAGAACTGGAGCAAACTAAATGCCGAGAATTGCAATTTTTAAGATACTCCATTCTAAACTAGTTGCTCCAAAAAAATAGGAGCAACTCAGGCCGAAACTTGACAGCATTGTAACTAAGATGGTTGGGAACTAGCACAGAAGCATCAGAAAATGAGAATCTAGAGGGGTGCAGCTGAGAAAGATTGTAGATGAACTCTAATTCACACAGAGAACTGAAAATTAAAATTACAACTCAGCAGGCAAACATTCTCACAGACTTTCTGTAGCCAAGACTATTTACATTCAGGTGGGTTAAGGACAAGGCTATAAAACGATACTGCTTGAAATAAATTGCAGAAAATATTCACTCATCCAATATTCATTTATTTGCTCCTTACAGAAGAAAGACCGCCTTTAAAAAAAATAAAGCATTTATATAGCATCTTTCATGAACTCAAAGCGCTATACAGTCAACAAAGCACTTTTTAAATGTAATCACTGTTGTAAGCAAATGCAACAGCCAATTTGAAAATAGCAAGATCCCATAAATAGCAATGAAATAAAAGACCTGAAGGTAGCAGGCCAGGTAGATAAGGTGGTCAAAAAGGCATACGGGATACTTTACTTTATTAGCCGAGGCATATAATACAAGGTACTAATGACATAGGTAGAAAGAAGGATGAGGTCCTGCAGGCAGAGTTCAGGGAGCTAGGAGAGAGATTAAAAAGCAGGACCTCAAACCTCCGGATTACTCCCGGTGCCAGGTGCTAGTGAGTACAGAAACAGGAGGATAGAGCAGATGACTGTGTAGCTGGAGAGATGGTGCAGGAGGGAGGGCTTTAGATTCCTGAGGCATTGGGACTGCTTCTGGGGGAGGTGGGACCTGTACAAGTTGGACGGGTTGCACCTCAACAGAGCCAGGACTAATATCCTCATGGTGGGGGGCTTTGTTAGTGCTGTTGGGAAGGGTTTAAACTAGTTTGCCAGGGGGATGGAAACCTGAGAATAGATTCAGTAGGGAGGGAAGTAAAGCTGGAATTGGAAAGCAAAAATGTAGAAAGTGAATTTGAAGGACAGAGGAAACAAGGGCTAGTAAGTAGTCAACAAGAAGGTTTGGCTGTACTAAATGGTATATACTTTAATGCAAGGAGTATAGTGAATAAGGCCGATGAGCTGAGAGCATAGGTAGACACTTGGGAGTATGATATTATAGCTATTACAGAGACATGGTTAAAAGAGGGGCAGGTATGGCAGCTCAATATTCCTGGTTACAGGATTTTCAGATGGGATAGGGGGGGGGGTCACAGTATTGATTAAAGAAACTATTATAGCTGTAAGGAGGATGATATGTTAGAGGAATCATCAAACGAGGCCATATGGATAGAACTGAAAAACAAAAAGGGGCAATCACACTGCTGAGTATGTGCTATAGACCCTCAAACAATGAGAGGGAGATATAAGAGCAAATATGTAGGCAAAATTCTGAGAAGTGCAAAAACTATCGGGCAGTAATAGTAGGAGATTTTAACTATCCTAATATCAACTGCGATAAAATTAGTATGAAAGGTATAAAGGATGTGGAATTCCTAAAATGCATTCAGGAGAACTTTTTTAGCCAGTATGTAGCAAGCCCAACACGGGAGGGGGTGGTTCTGGATTGAGTTTTAGGGAATGAAGCTGGGCAGTTGAAAGGGGTATCAGTGGGAGAGCATTTAGGTGCCAGTGACCATAATTCAGTTAGATTTAAGGTGGTTATGGAAAAGGACAAGGATAGACCAGAAATAAAAGTTCTAAATTGGGGAACCGCCAACTTTGCTAAGCTGAGAAGTGATTTAGCCATCGTGGACTGGAAACAGCTACTTGAAGGTAAATCAGTGTCAGAGCAGTAGGAGGCATTCAAAGAGGAGATCCAGAGGGTTCAGACCAAACATGTGCCCTGAAAGCAAAAGGGTGGGACTAACAAATTTAGAGCCCCCTGGATGTCTAGGGACATACAGGGTAGGATAAAGAAAAAAAGGGAGGCATATGACAGATACTGAGGAGCAGTATAGAAAGTGCAGAGGTGAAATTAAAAAGGATATTAGGAAAGCAAAGAGAGTGCATGAAAAATTCTTGGCAAGTAAAATCAAGGAAAACCCGACGATGTTTTAAGAGCAAGAGGATAACTAAATAAAGTGTAGGGCCTATTATCATCATCGTCATAGGCAGTCCCTCGGAATCGAGGAAGACTTGCTTCCACTCTTAGAATGAGTCCTTAGGTGGCTGAACAGTCCAATACGAGAGCCACAGTCCCTGCCACAGGTGGGACAGACACTCGTTGAGGGTAAGGGAGGGTGGGACAGGTTTGCCGCATGTTCTTTCCGCTGCCTGCGCTTGATTTCTGTATGCACTCGGTGATGAGACTTGAGGCGATTGGCGTCCTCCCGGATGCACTTCCTCCACTTAGGGCGGTCTTTGGCCAGGATCTCCCAGGTGTTGGTGGGGATGTTGCACTTTATCAGGGAGGCTTTGAGGGTGTCCTGGTAACGTTTCCTCTGTCCACCTTTGGCTCGTTTGCCATGAAGGAAGTCTCGGCTTTGGAAGTCTCGTGTCTGGCATGCGGACAATGTGGCCTGCCCAGCAGAGCTGATCAAGTGTGGTCAGTGCTTCAATGCTGGGGATGTTGGCCTGGTCGAGGACGCTAATATTGGTGCGTCTGTCCTCCCAGAGGATTTGTAGGATCTTGCGGAGGCATCGTTGGTGGTATTTCTCCAACAACTTGAGGTGTCTACTGTACATGGTCCATGTCTCTGAGCTATACAGGAGGGCGGGTATTACTACAGACCTGTAGACCATGAGCTTGGTGGTAGATTTGAGGGCCTGGTCTTCGAAAACTCTTTTCCTCAGGCGGCCAAAGGCTGTGCTGGCGTACTGGAAGTGGTGTTGAATCTCCTCATCAATGTCTGCTTTTATTGATAAGAGGCTCCTGAGGTATGGGAAATGGTCCACGTTGTCCAGGGCCGCGCCGTGGATCTTGATGACTGGGGGGCAGTGATGTGCGGCGAGGACAAGCTGGTGGAGGACTTTTGTCTTACGGATGTTTAGCGTAAGGCCTATGCTTTCGTATGCCTCAGTAAATATGTCGACTATGTCCTGGAGTTCAGCCTCTGAACGTCTGTGTACTGTAGCTCAACGACAGAGGTTGAGGTGGTTTTGGACCTGGCCTGGAGATGGCGAAGGTTGAACAGCTTCCCACTAGTTCTGTAGTTTAGTTCCACTTCAGCGGGGAGCTTGTTAACTGTGAGGTGGAGCATGGCAGTGAGGAAGATTGAGAAGAGGGTTGGGGCAATGACGCAGCCCTGTTTGACCCCGATCCGGACGTGGATTGGGTTTGTAATGGATCTGTTGGTAAGGCTCACGGCCTGCATGTCGTCGTGGAGCAGGCGGAGGATGTTGATGATGTCATGTATGTAACCTTAAACGCTGCAATACTGTATATACTTGAGAAATGCACACCTTGACCACAGGGGGTGAACTTGTGGGAGACAGTCCTCACCTGGTCATCCAGGTATATAAAGGAAGGTCCCACGCAGGGTCATCACTTCTTGGTCCTGTCAATAAAGGTGCAGGTCACAGAGTGACCTTGTCCATAGAATGTGCCTCGTGTGGATTTGTGGTATTGTGTAAGGACTTTACAGATGAACTTTTGGGGGCATCTGAAATGGAGGAGGATGCTACATAGACCCTCGCGGTTGACAGTGTCAAAAGCCTTTGTAAGGTTGAAGAAGGCCATGTACAAGGGCTGGTGCTGTTCCCTGCATTTTTCCCAAAGCTGTCGCACTGTAAAGATCATGTCTGTTGTGTCCCGTAGGGAATGAAATCCGCACAGTGACTCCGTGAGGAGCTCCTCGGCCACAGGGAGAAGATGATTGAGGAGGATTCTAGCGACAACTTTCCCAGTGGCTGATAGCAGGGAGATTCCTCTGTAGTTGCCGCAGTCGGACTTGTCCCCTTTTTTTAAAGATGGTCACGATCACTGCATCTCTGAGATCTCCCGGCATGCTCTCCTCCCTCCACATGAGAGAGATGAGGTCATGTGTCCGTGCCAACAGCGCCTCTCCGCCATACTTTAGTGATTCAGCAGGGATTCCATCTGCTCTCGTAGCCTTGTTCATGAGCTGTCTTATGACTTTTCCTACCTCGGCAGCGTTGGGATTTCACTGAGGTGATGGCGGGTCGCATGCTGCAGGATGGAGTCGAGAACACTCGAGTCAAAGGTAGAGTCTCAATTGAGGAGATCATCAAAGTGCTCCTTCCAGCGGTCGAGCAGCATAGTCGAGCAGGTGCCAGTATTTGGAGCGAGGGTGTTGCTGTGATGCATTGTATTTGCCCCTCTGGTGAAACAAGGTGTTAGTGACAAGAAGCTCATGTTCTCGACATTTTGTCAGGAGTCGGGTACCGCCGGAGTTGGCTTTCCCTACCCCCCTCTGCCAATCACGCCCCCCCCAGAGGTCTGTGTCTTTGCCGACTTTGGTGTTGAATGGCCTATTAGAGACGGTGAGAGTAATCTGTGTGTGGAGGCAGGAGATGTAGATATGATTTTTAATGAATACTTTGCATTTGTTTTCACAAAGGAGAGGAGCGATGCAGACACTGCTATCGGGGAGCAGGAGTGTGAAATATTAGATGAAGTAAACATAGTGAGAGAGGAGGCATTAAGGGGTTTAGCAGCTTTGAAAGTGGATAAGTCCCCAGGCCTGGATGAAATGTATCCCAGGCTGTTAAGCGAAGCAAAAGAGGAAATAGCAGAGGCTTTGATCATCATTTTCCAATCCTCTCTGGCTTCAGGTGTGGTGCCAGAGGACTGGAGGACTGCTAATGTGGTACCTTTGTTTAAGAAGGGAGAAAGGGATAGACCGAGTAATTACAGGCCAGTCAGCCTAACCTCGGTGGTGGGAAAATTATTGGAAAAAATTCTGAAGGACAGGGTAAATCTTCATTTAGTATGACATGGATTAATCAAGGACAGTCAGCACGGATTTGTTAAGGGAGGGCCGTAACTTGATTGAATTTTTTGAGGAGGTAACATGGAGAGTCGATGAGGGTAGTGCATTTGATGTAGTTTATATAGATTTCACAAAGGCTTTTGATTATATCCCACATGGCAGACTGGTCACAAAAGGAAAAGCCCATGGGGTCCAGGGCAAAGTGGCAAGTTGGATTCAAAATTGGCACAAAGGCAGGAAGCAGAGAGTAATGGTAATGGGTGTTCTTCCAGACTGTTTCCAGTGGGGTTCTGCAAGGCTTAGCACTAGGTCCCTTGCTTTTTATGGTATATATATCAATGATTTAGACTTGAATATGGGTGGTATGATTAAGAAGTTTGCAGATGATACTAAAATCGGAATGTGTGATTGATAATGAAGAAGAAAGCTGTAGACTGCAGGAAGATATCCATCTACTGGTCAGGTGGACAGAACAGTGGCACATGGAATTTAATCCAGAGGAGTGTGAGGTAATGCATTTGGGGAGGGCTAACAAGGCAAGGAAATACACATTAAATGGTAGGATACTGAGAAGTGTAGAGGAACAAAGGGGCCTTGGAGTGCATGTCCACAGATCCCTAAAGGTAGCAGGCCAGGTGGATAAAGTGGTTAAGAAGACATATGGAATGCTTGTCTTTATTAGCCGAGGCATAGAATACAAGAGCGGGGTGGGCGGTTAGGCTTGAACTGTATCAAACACTGGCTAGGCTACAGCTGGAATACTGTGTGCAGTTCTGGTCACTGCATTACAGGAAGGATGTGATTGCACTGGAGAGGGTACAGACGAGATTAACGAGGATGTTGCCAGGAGTGGAGAATCTTAGCTACGTGGACAAATTGGAAAGGCTGGGTTTGTTTTCCTTGAAACAGAGGAGGCTGAGGGGAGACCTCATTGAGGTACATAAAATGATGAGGGGCTGAGATATAGTGGATAGAAAGGGCTGATTTCCCTTAGCAGAGGGGTCAACAACCAGGGGGCATTAATTTAAAGTAATTGGTAGAAGTCTTAGAGGGGATTTGAGGGAAACTGTCTTCAGAGGGTTGTGGGGGTTTGGAACTCACTGCCTGAAAGGGTGGTAGAGGCAGAAACCCTCATCACATTTAAAAAATACTTGGGTGAGCACTTGAAGTGCTGTAACCTTCAGGGCTACGGACCTAGAGCTGGAAAGTGGGATTAGGCTGGATAGCCTCTTGTTGGCCGACTCGGACATGATAGGCTAAAATGGCCCCCTTCCGTGCTATAAATTTCTGTGATTCTATGATTCTATGAAGAGCAGGGAGGTTATGCTGGAACTGTATAAAACACTTCTTAGGCCACAGCAAGAGTACTGTGTGCAGTTCTCATTACGACATTACAGGAAAGTTGTGATTGCACTAGAAAGGGTACAGAGGAGATTTACGAGGATGTTGCCTGGACTGGAAAATTTTGGATATGAGGAAAGATTGGATAGACTGGGTTTGTTTCCTTTGGAGCAGAGGAGGCTGAGGGGAGACTTTATTGAGGTGTATAAAATTATGAGGGGCCTTGATAGAAAGGACCTATTTCCTGCAACAGATGGGTCAACAACCAGGGGGCATACCCAAATGATGTCGAGAAAAGAACTACTACTTTAGAGTCTGATAAACCTGGGCTAATTCCTCTGGTGGCTGATGAGCTCTAGCTAGTGCCTCAACATTATTATCTGCCTGCACTGTGATTTGTTGCTGCTTATCTTCCACAGACAGCTACGTGTATGTCTCTTTCGACAGTTATATTTTCTAGCACACAACACAACAGTGTCATTTTTTCAGGTCTCTCAAAGGCATTTTGTAGAATATCCCTGTCACAGTCTGGGAATCTTTGAGTATGCCAAATTTCTGCTTGATTATGCTCTTCCCTCACAAATGGACAGCATTCCTGGGAATAAGGAAATTGTTTCATGAGCAACATTTTGTGTGGCTAGCCAATGTCTCTGAGGAGTCAACTTTCCAACTTGTCTCTACCTCTATTAAGTGGGGAATCCACCATTCTCTTAAGTTTTGAGAAACCTATGCACTGACATGCATAGGTCAGTTTTATGGTGGTGGCAGACCATGTGGTCATACACCGTGATATCTTTTTGTGTTGATGAATGCTATGAGATGCTGCACAAGCACTTCGATGGACACATGGATGCAGCTAATGTACCAAGGGAATGCTACTTTTACAAAAAACATCCTGTCAGCAGGAGTGCTCCTCTGAGCTCCATGAGGAATATTTAGGTCTTCCCTGTCCTGGACTCCCCCACCCCGCATCCCGTGATTTACCTTGTGTTACGTTTAGAATAACTCCACAAGACTGTACATCTTAAGCTCAAACTGTTGTGACCTTGGTCTCTTTATTGTAACTCCAGAGTGAGCAAGCAGCATGGTAGACTGCCTTTTAGACCTGCTTGCCCAGGGTGTGCAGGTGACCCTTGGGTCTCCCACAGGTGCGCCCCCTGGTGGAAAGTCTTACACATTGGTAATGTTTACAAACATACCATCATTCCCCCCCAAAGTCTTGTGTACAAGTTATTTACAAGTTGAGGCGATCCGGGGCTCTGCGTTCCCGGGTTGATCGCCTGAGTTGACGTCCTGGTATGGGTGAGTCGGTCAGATCATTGCTGGTCTGATCAGACTGTCGGGCATGGTGGGTTCATCCTCGTGGTTGACCGCGAGGTCGATTGCTGGTTGGGTGTGTGTGGGTGGATTAATGATGGTAATGTCCTCTTCAAACTGTTCTTGGTTGTCAGTGAACCGCAGTTTGGTCTAATCCAAGTGCTTTCTGCACGTTTGTCCGTTCAAAAGTTTGACAACAAACACTCTATTCCTCTCCTTGGCTAACACAGTGCCAGCAACCCATTTGGGACCATGACCATAATTAAGAACAAACACAGGGTCATTAACTTCAATGTCGCGTGATACAGCCGCGCGATCGTGGTACATGTTATGCCGGTGACGTTGGGTTTCTACATGACCGTTGAGATCCGGGTGGACTAAAGAGAGCCTGATTTTGAGTGCTCTCTTCATTAGCAATTCTGCAGGGGGAACACCAGTAAGCGAGTGGGGTCGCGTGCGGTAGCTGAGCAGAATCTGAGATAACCGGGTCTGCAGGGAACCGTCCATCACGCATTTCAAGCTCTGCTTGATGGTTTGGACTGCCCGTTCTGCTTGACCATTGGATGCGGGCTTAAACGGTGCAGACCTGACATGCTTGATCCCATTGCGGGTTATGAACTCGTTGACTTCTGAGCTGGTGAAGCATGATCCATTGTCACTAATAAGGATGTTGGGCAAACCATGGGGGACGAACATGGCCCGGAGGCTTTCAATGGAGGCAGTGGACGTACATGACGACATTATTATACATTCAATCTATTTAGAGTAAGCATCCACTGCTATTAGGAACATGTTTCCCAGAAAGGGGCCAGCAAAATCTACGTGGACCCTTGACCACAGCTTGGAGGGCCATGACCACAGACTCAGTGGGGCCACCTTTGGTGCATTGCTCAACTGTGAGCAAGTTTTGCATTGGTGTACGCAGAGTGTAATATCTCCAAGTTTGCGGATGACACTAAACTGGGTGGCGGTGTGAGCTGTGAGGAGGACGCTAAGAGGCTACAGGGTGACTTGGACAGGTTAGGTGAGTGGGCAAATACATGGCAGCTGCAGTATAATGTGGATAAATGTGAGGTTATCCATTTTGGGGGCAAAAACATGAAGGCAGAATATTATCTGAATGGTGGCAGACTAGAAAAAGGGGAGGTGCAACGAGACCTGGGTGTCATGGTTCATCAGTCATTGAAAATGGGCACGCAGGTACAGCAGGCGGTAAAGAAGGCAAATGGTATGTTGGCCTTCATAGCTAGGGGATTTGAATATAGAAGCTGGGAGGTCTTAATGCAGCTGTACAGGGCTTAGGGAGGCCTCACCTGGAATATTGTGTTCAGTTTTGGCCTCCTATTCTGAAGAAGGTCGTTCTTGCTATTGAGGGAGTGCAGCGAAGGTTCACCAGACTGATTCCAGGGATGGCTGGGCTGTCATATGAAGAGAGACTGGATCAACTGGGCCTTTATTCACTAGAGTTTAGAAGGATGAGAGGGGATCTCATAGAAACATATAAGATTCTGACGGGACTGGACAGGGTAGATGCGGGAAGAATGTTCCCGATGTTGGGGAAGTCCAGAACCAGGGGACACAGCCTTAGGATAAGGGGTAGGCCATTTAGGACTGAGATGAGGAGAAACTTCTTCACTCAGAGAGTTGTTAACCTGTGTAATTCCCTGCTGCAGAGAGTTGTTGATGCCAGTTCACTGGATATATTCAAGAGGGAGTTAGATATGGCCCTTATGGTTAAGGGGATCAAGAGGTATGGAGAGAAAGCAGAAAAGGGGTACTGAAGGAATGATCAGCCATGATTTTATTGAATGGCAGTGCAGACTCGAAGGGCCGAATGGCATACTCCTACACCTATTTTCTATGTTTCTATGACTGCAATTCCGAGTTAATGCCGGGCCACGAAACGTGTGACCTGGCGATAGCCTTCATCATGACTATGCCTGGGTGGGTACTGTGTAGGTCACATATAAATGTTTTCCTGCCTTTTTTTGGCAAAATTTCATGAGTCCCCCATATTAGGCAGTCCGAATGGATGGACATTTCGTCCTTACGTCGGTGGAATGGCTTAAATTTGTCTTGCGTTTCACCTGGCACAGCCGACCAGCTCCCATTGAGGACACAGCTTTTTACTAGTGATAGCACCGGGTCCTGGCTAGTCCAGGTCTTGATCTGGCGAGCCGTGACGGGTGACCACTCGCTCTCAAAAACATCCATTACAAGGAGCAAGTCTGCGAGTGGCGCCATTTCCACCCCGGTGGTGGACAGTGGTAGCCGACTGAGGGCATCAGCACAGTTCTCAGTGCCTGATCTGTGGTGGATTGCATAATCATACGCAGATGACGTTAGTGCCCATCTTTGGATGCGGGACGAAGCATTGGTGTTAAATCCTTTTCTTTCTGAGAACAACAAAATGAGCGGCTTGTGGTCAGTATCGAGCTCGAACCGGAGCCCAAATAGGTATTGGTGCATTTTCTTAACCCCGTATACACGTGCTAATGCTTCTTTCTCAACCATACTGTAGGCTCTTTCAGCCTTAGATAAGCTTCTGGTCGCATATGCAACCGGTTGCAGTTTGCCTGACCCATTGGCTTGCTGTAACACACAACCGACCCCGTACGAAGATGCATCACAAGCTAGTACTAAACATTTACATGGGCCATACAATACAAGTAACTTGTTAGAACATAGCAGGTTTCTGGCCTTGTTAAAGGCTGTCTCTTGAGATTTACCCCAAACCCTTGTGAAGCAATAAATGCAATGGTTCCAGCAAAGTGCTCAACCCCGGTAGAAAGTTACCAACATAGTTGAGGAGTCCCAGGAACGGACGCAGCTCCGTCACATTCTGTGGTCTGGGTACATTCTTGATGGCCTCCGTCTTGGAGTCCGTGGGTCTGATGCCGTCCGCCACAATCTTTCTCCCCAAAAATTTGACCTCTGGTGCCAGGAAAACACACTTGGAGCATTTCAGCCTGAGTCCCACTCTGTCCAGTCACTTAAGAACCTCTTCCAGGTTGTGCAAGTGTTCGGTGGTGTTGCGGCCAGCGATCAAGATGTCGTCTTCGAACACCACGGTGTGCGGAACCGATTTCAGCAGACTCTCCATGTTCCTCTGGAAGATGGCCATCGCCGAGCGAATCCCAAAGGGGCATCTGTGGTATATGAACAGTCCTCTGTGCGTGTTGATGCACGTCAATTTTTTTGATGGTTCAGCCAGCTCCTGTGTCATATAAGCAGAGGTTAGATCCAGCTTGGTGAACGACTTCCCCCCTGCTAGTGTTGCAAACAGGTCATCTGCTTTGGGTAGTGGGTACTGGTCCTGTAACGAGACTCAGTTGATCGTTACCTTGTAGTCTCCGCAGATTCTGACTGTCCCGTTGCTCTTCAGCACCGGCACAATTGGACTGGCCCACTCGTTGAACTTGACTGGTGATATGATCCCCTCTCATTGAAGTCTGTCCCGCTCGATCTCGACTTTCTCTTGCATCAGATATGGAACCGCTCGGGCCTTGTGATGAATGGGTCGTGCATCAGGGACTAGATGGATCTGCACTTTGGCAGCTATGAAGTTGCCGATGCCTGACTCGAATAACGACGGGAATTTGTTTAGCACTTGGGCGCACGAGGCGTCATCCTCCGAAGACTATCCTGGCCAGCTTCTGCCGAACAGCGTTGGGCCATCGCCTGGTACAATCCATAGTGGTAAATCATGCACAGCTCCTAGTAATGACTCCACGAGGTAAGGTATTGCACTTGAACTGTTGTGACCTTAATACATTTATTGCAGCTCCTGAATGAGGGTACAGTAAGGTGAGCTCCCTTTTATACTTGGTTACCTGCAGTGCGCAGGTGACCTCTAGGTCTCCACCAGTTGCACCCTCTGGTGGTACAGGCATAGTGTATACAGTGTGAAGATATATTCAGTGGTCTTATGTAACTGTACATTGAGTGTACAGGGTATATACATATATTATACATACACAACAGGTCTATCGTATGATACCTTCACTGCTGTGCTGCCAATGACTGGTATGAGTTCTTTGGTGTAAGTGCGCAGCTTGGTGTGGATCGGACTTAGTTTTGGCCTTTGTGCCTTGTTGCCCCACAGTTTCTCAAAAGCCTTCTGGCTCATAATTGACTGACTCGCCCCCGTGTCCAATTTTATGGAAACTGGAATACCGTTTAATTTGACTTTTAACATTATCAGAGGGCTTTTGGTAGTGAAGGTGTGTACTCCATACAC
Organism: Pristiophorus japonicus; assembly: GCF_044704955.1. NCBI lineage: Eukaryota > Metazoa > Chordata > Chondrichthyes > Pristiophoridae > Pristiophorus > Pristiophorus japonicus. The sequence continues at coordinate 87,977,108 of NC_091980.1, forward strand.
TTCCTCTTCAACCTCGGGTTGAGTTGCCTCTCTTACTCGTTCAGCGTGATCTGCGCCAGATTGGTCATCTTCTGCCGACTCTGCCACGTGGTGAGTCGCAGCACGTCTGCACATTCATTGGAGGTGCCCCATTGTTCCACAGCCCTTGCACACTTAGTTCTTGAATCGTCATTGATGGGCTCGATGATTACCCCCGCAGCGCCAACATGGTGCTAATGGATTTGCATTCACGCCCCACGGCAGGCTCTGAGTCATCCTCGGTCTGGCCTCTGCAGGTGTGTAGGCCCTGCCATGTACAGTTCTGTCTGCTGAAGGCGTTATTTTATGCACAATATTTGCCGGGGAGTTCTGATGCTGCAATGATATCTGTTTAGTGTTATCGTTCGTGGACATAAAAGCCTGGGCTATCGTCATGGCCTTGCTCAGATCTAGGGATTTGGCAGACAACAGTTTGCGAAGAATGACCTCGTGACTGATTCCAAGCACAAAAAAGTCCCGCAACACTTCCCCCAAAAATCCAACAAATACACACAGTCCCGCAAGGTGTCTTAGGTCAGCGACATAGCGCGCCACATCCTGGCCCTCGGAGCGGTGGTGCGTATAAAAGCGATACCTGACCATCAACATGCTCTCCTTCGGTTTGAAGTGTTCTCGAACTAGCGTGCACAGCTCTTCATATGTCTTCTCCATTGGTTTCGTCAGTGCTATCAGATTTTTGATGAGGCCATATATCGTGGACCCGCAAGTGGTGAGGAGAATTGCCCTTTTCCAGCTCCTTGGCCACGAAGTACTGGTCAAGACGCTCAACGAAGGCTTCCCAATCATCACCCTCAACAAATCTCTCAAGAATACCAATGGCAGCCATAACTGCGTGAAAATTCGTGATCTGTTACTCGTCGCCAATTGTTACATTTAGAATAACTCCACAAGACTGTACATCTTAAGCTCAAACTGTTGTGACCTTGGTCTCTTTATTGTAACTCCATTGTGAGGAGGTAGCATGGTAGACTGCCTTTTATACCTGCTTGCCCAGGGTGTGCAGGTGACCCTTGGGTTTCCCACAGGTGTGCCCCCTGGTGGCAAGTCTTACACATTGGTAATGTTTACATACATAACACCTTGTTGTTGGTGACTTTTCGTTCAGTGCCAGCTAACAGCCTCCAGCTGCAAAGAGTTCCACTCCCTCCTACCGATCAGCTGCCATTTGCCGCCGATTTCATTGGGTAGCTGACCAGCAGCATGCACATGGGTATTAAAATCTCGCAGGCCTCACGCTGCTGAGGTCAATGGGCGGTTCGGCACTCGCCTTGCCGCTGTCTACCTGAGATCGGCGACTTATTTACAGTGCTGCTTTGCTGATGATGTTGGAGCTGCTGTTGGTGCCAACACAGCATTGTAAATGTATTATCGACGCACTGTTTTCCTGTTCAGGAGAGCATTAAAGATCCCAGTGCGCTATTCAAAAAAAAAGGAGTCATGGCTGTCAATATTCCTTCAACCATCTCCACTGCAAATAGATTAATTGCTTATCCATCTGATTGGTGTTTGATGTATCTCACTGTGCACAAAATGCCTGCCACCTTTGGCTACATAACAATGGTGATTGCAGTTCCAACCATTTCACAGAATGTGGATTGCTTTAGGTTGTTCTGCAAGATGTGATGAAGTAATAAATAAATTCAACTTCTTTCTTTCAGCATTCATTGTGATACTTATTTACAAAGATAACCCCCCAGCTTATATTTTCCACCACCAACTGCTTCCTTATACCTATCTCCCCGCCCCTCCACCATCAATCTTCAATAAGTGTGAGGAGCTCATGGACTTCTTTGACAGTAAGCATGTAGTGTATGGAGAAAGAGTCAGACTGAACACTGTGAGCTCAAAGTAATGTGCGACCTTAGTCTTTTATTGCAGGTCTCCAGAGTGCCTCTCCAACCTGTGAAGCACTCTTAAATACCTGTGCTCCCAAGGGATTATGAAATCCCTTGGGACTCTGGGGAATGAACCCTCTGGTAGCTGTACAGAGTATATACACAAGTCCAGATACATAACAAAGAGACCATCAGTTCACCTGCTTCTGCTGCTTCTCTCCTCCCATCACATTGTCCACCAAGTCAACCCTCCCTCAAGCTCCCCTCACCCAAACCCTGATCCCATGCCTTTGTCTAGTTTCTGTCCTACATCTACTCATACCCTCTTCAAGATCATCCTTTCCACCATCTACTTGGCCCCTTTCCCACTAAACTGCTGACCACCCAAATTTCCTTCCTGGCCTCCATATTAGCTGACATTGTAAATGGTTCCATTTCCTCAGGTACTTTCCCTCTCCCTTTCAAAATTGCTATCATTGCCCCTTTCCCCCCCCACCTCAAAAAACCTACCCTTAGCCTCTCTGTCCTTGTAAATTACCACTCCCTCTCCAACTTCCCTTTCTTCTTCAACGTATTCAACATGTTGCTAGCTCCCAGATCTGTGTACATCTTTCCTGCAACTCTATGTATGAATCTCTCTAATCAAGGTTCCGCCCCTGCCACAGCACTAGAATTGTCCTAATCAAAGTCACAAATACCATCTTCTGTGACTGTACATTATCCCTCCTTAACCTTTCTGCGGCCTTTGACACGGTCGACCACACCACCCGCCTCAAATGCCTGTACCGTTGTCCAGCTCAATAGGACAGGAAGGTGCAAGATTATCTTAGGTGAATTGCAGCTAAAGGTGCAGATAATTTGTAGAGATGGTCGTCCAATTATCCGATAGTCTCACTTGAGGGCCATCAGATGACATTATTTTGTTGATGTTGCCAACATGAGTGGTCGAGGTTTATGGTCCATTGGAGGCAGAAAGCGGTAATAAGGGATGGGTGCAGTGGTAATATGGACCTATGCTTCATTTTAAATATTTTATAAACAGTAGTAATAGGAGCAAGTAGAAGCAGTCTGAATTGATGTAACGCCAATGTAGGTTCTTCAAATCTCTCTCACTCTTCATCGACAGCTGCAGTAAGGACTCCAGCTGTTAGTTTGCATGTCGCCATGAGAACTTAATAAATATTGGGCCTGAATTCACGACCTCTACGGGCGTGCATGAGTTGCGTTTCTCGGGGCCCCACACGTTCTGGGTTTGGGCATGCGAAGCGCATATGCCTAAACCTGGAACTTGCGATCTGTCAAGAATCCTCTTGACAGAACCACTGCATTCGAAGGTTAAGGGCCTCTGCAGGTGGAGAGTTGGGCTCTTGCCCAGCGAATGCCCTTGAAATTCTTACGACTTATAAAAGTAGGTGTATGCTTTTTATCAGCATAAGACTTTTAAAGCACAGAAAAAAAAATTTTAAAAAATAATTTAAACATTTTAAATCCTGTTAAATAATGTAAGTTTATTTTTAGACCCATTAAAATAGGTAAATTTATTTTTCAAAAAATTAAATTTTTGTTTTAAGTAACTAATTAAATTCCATTTTGATTAAGTTGAAATATGTGATGTTGATTTTTAAAATATTTTCAATGTTTGTGTGGTTTTGGGGGTATTCCCATTCATATTTATGGTGGTTCTGGAATCACCATAATATGAATGGGGATCCCCTACTCTGATAGGTTGGGCCGACTCATGCGATCCCAGGGATGCGTACGAAGTCCATATGCTCCTGGGATACGTGGGCCTCTATGAAGGCCTTCGCGTAGAGGCCCAAGACAACAAGTCTCCGAACCTCCGGGACCACCAGCTAGTTTCGTAGAAATTTTTACGGTCAGAGGCATCCACCCGCAGGAAACCTCCGACCGCAAATTCTGGGCATTAGGTCTCCCCAAATGTGTGCTTTGCTTACATATTTCTGATGGCAAACTTGAATATCTAGAATATGGGTCTGGATTGTCGGATTTCCGGGTGCAATTCACGGCGGAGCGCAGAAGTTTGCGGCGGGGAAAGGTTTGCGACCTCGCGAGGAATGTTCAGCAACAAAATGCTCCGGAGGATCATTGGCGTTAAGTCAGGCATTGCATGACAGACTCTGTGCGCCAGAGCCGAAAATTTCGATTTTGAAGGAGGCAGCCATTATGCGCATGCACTTTCAATATCCGCGCCCCCCCCACCCCCAACCCCCCTTCCTGGTTTCTTTTCCGGTCGCAGACGCTAATGCAGGGTGTGGCAGCTTCCTGCGTGCATGCGCATTTAAACCACTTCTGCTGAGATGGAGGAGTAGAAGGGAAGGCAGCATGTCAGGCACTTCACCCACCTATGAGGCCAATGAAGCATTGGTGGGCATGGTGGAGAGGAGGTGGGCCGCATTCCATCTTCGGGGGGGATCCAGACCACTGCCTCCAGTGTTCAAGTGGATTTAAAGGGACATAGCACGAGAGGTCTCTGCTGCAGATACTGTGCCCAGGACTGGCATGCAGTGCGGGAAAATGTTTAACGACCTCACGAGAATCGTCAAGGTGAGTTACCTTTTCATCTATGCAAGCCTCCATTAATTCAGAGATAAATCTCACACACTATCTGATTTTTCTCATGCTTTTTGTTCCTCTCAACACTCTGTGGGGTGCCTCTCACAATGCGTAACAGAATGGAAGGCTTACTTCGGCACCCTTTTGACGTTGAATGATCTGTACATATAATTAACATCGTCCATCGCAATGCACTGCAACTGCTCCAAACGCTTTCTTTAAGATCTCTTACAGACCTCGTGTTAGATGCCTGTAACTTTCGCATACATACTGACGAAGCACATGCAAGATCCAAATGCATTAAACGGAGGCCTCTAGAACATTCACACAGTATGGTCTAAACTACTTTGGTACTGAGGGTATGTAAATGGATGGTGCGACTCAAAACATTGCATTGAGAGATATAATGGGGTAGCGGCGGACCTTCCAATGAGCCTGTGCTATGCCATCTTCCTCATTTCACCCTGCCCCCTCCCTTGCTGCTAACCACTCGTCTGTTGCTTTCTACTTCCAGGTGACTAGCCAGAGGTGCAGCAACCCTTAAGGAACCCCTCCACGTCAGGCCATGGTGCAGAGGACGAGGAAATGGATGATACTGCTCTGGCGGAGCATCTCAGCCCAGCAGATGTCCCATCAAGACTGAGTTCATCAGGGGAACATAACATAAGAACATGAGCCATCCCTCACAACTGCCCTGATATCATCCCTTATTAACAGAGCTACCCCACCTCCCTTCCCTTCCTGCCTATCTTTCCGAATTGTCAGATACCCCTGTACGTTTAATTCCCAGTCCTGGCCACCTTGCAACCATGTCTCTGTAATGGCCACCAAATCATACCCATTTGTAATGATTTGTGCCGTCAACTCATTTACTTTATTTCTAATGCTGCGTGCATTTAGGTAGAGTGTTTTCATCCTAGTTTTTAAACCATGATTTTTAGTTTTTACCCCTCCTGCAGCCCTTTTATATTCAGTGGCCCTTTTTGTTTCTTGCCTTTGGTTTCTCTGCCCTCCACTTTTACTCATCTCTTTTCTGTCTTTTGTTTTTGTCGCCTTTTTGTTTCCCTCTGTCTCCCTGTATTGGTTCCCATCCCCCTGCCATATTAGTTTAACTCCTCACCAACAGCACTAGCAAACACTCCCCCATAGGACATTGGTTCCGTTCCTGCCGAAGTGCAGACCGTCCGGTTTGTACTGGTCCCACCTCCCCCAGAACCTGTTCCAATGCCCCACGAATTTGAATCCCTCCCTGCTGCACCACTGCTCAAGCCACATATTCATCTGTGCTGTCCTGCGATTCCTACTCTGACTAGCACGTGTCACTGGTAGCAATCCCGAGATTACTACTTTTGAGGTCCTACTTTTTAATTTAACTCCTAGCTCCTTAAATTCGTCTCGTAGGACCTTATCCCTTTTTTTTACCTATGTCGTTGGTACCAATGTGCACCACGACAACTGGCTGTTCTCCCTCCCTTTTCAGAATGTCCTGCACTCGCTCGGAGACATCCTTGACCCTTGCACCAGGGAGGCAACATACCATCCTGGACTCTCGATTGCGGAGAGTCTGACGAGGACTGGGACAAGGCTGACTTCCTGGCTTTTGACTACTTGGAGACTCCTGGCCATAGTGGCATGCAGCAGCGCAGTGCTGGGGTGGAATCCCACAGGCCAGCTCTCTGGAGGGTGAGTCAGAAAAGTCGGGCTGCTAACAGCCAGGCCGACCTAGAACTGGACCTGGTGGAAATGTCCAGGGAAAGCACAGCAATGCACCGTGAGATCATTGATGCATTGGGACAGATCCCTGCGAGTATCGACAGGCTCACTGCGACTGTTACGGAAGTAGGGTTGCAGATTGTCGCTGCGAGTCGTGAGTCCAGCGGGGCCATCATTGCCCACAGAGGCTGGTGGCCTCGAGCAGCGACAATGGATTTCTAGAATGTGTGGCATTTGCCATTGATCACGTAGCAGACTCGAGCGCATCACAGGTACAAGCTCTGTTTCAGCTTGGGCAAGTGATGCCATCCATGTCTGCCTCCATACTCTCTGCATTCCCCACGGTCCCATGGGGAAGTGAAGGTGCCAAAACAGGCCAGCAAGGTGATGCTTTACATTGTGCTCCGGCTGCTAAGGCCCAGCCCCATCGGCGATGGAGTGGCTCCAGGAAAATGGGGGGTGCTGCCATTTCTCAGGATGACAGCATTCCAGCTCCCACCACTTCCTCACCAACCAAACACCAACGACGGTTGAAACCCGAACCATGTGTGACTGGTAACGCCGAGGAAGAGGTGCACCAGTCGGAAGCCAGGCCTTTCAGGCCAGGAGCTGGTCCAGTGTGTCCTCAGACGCCATCTCGATTATGTGAGCCCCCAAAACAGCAGCTGTCTAGCAGCCTTGTTGCACACCATGATGCCACATTGAGGAGGTGCAGCAGCCATGGGAGTGGTTTGAAGGCAAGGGGCGGCGGGGGGGGTGAATGCATCACCCATAAACATTAGGGCCTCACAACAATGTAGTGCACTGCAGAATGCAATGTTAATTGATATGTCAGATTGTGCACTGCAGAATGCATTCTTAATGAATGTTGCATATTGTGTACTGGAAGATGCATTTTTTTTCCTTTATGTTCAATGCAGGATGCAGTTCTTTTTTTCATGTTGTTCATTGGAGGATGCAGCTTTATGTTCATAAGTCTGTTACCATTGAATTATTGTGTGCTTTTGCAGGGGGAGGAGGGTTGATACTGTTACATTTCTCAAAATATTTTCTTGACCTTAAACATTGCTGTCTTGTGACTCATTTGCAGAGTAAGTGGTGGAATAGCCAGCATGGTGGCATTGTGTCGCAAGGCTGCGCTCAAACCTTCCCTTCCCCGTTCATGCAAAGCAGTCAGAGCCTAGAGCCCTCTCAGTCTGGCTGTCCCTGCTCATTGGGGACTTTAAATTCCATTTGGCGTGGGTACTGCGCCCTTGCGACCTGGCTATTAAAGAGTTAACTCATATGAAAGTCCTCATTTAAACTATAGACTCATGCAGTGTTCGGCACACAACCATCGCAGTATCTGACAACTCTGATAGAAGATGCTCTGACTTCCATTCAAAGATGCCGCTATTGTGCCTGCTGCACCATGGGAACGCCAGATTTTTCTGGTCGGTTCTTGGGGCGGCCGTTAAATCAGGTGTTAGGCCTGAAAGTTCCACCTTGGGCGCGAGCACAGCCTTGCACGACGATTGACATTATCATGACATTCCAAACGGAGATCGGGGCAGTATGTTTTAACGCCGCCGCAAAACCAATGCCCGGGTGTTAAATCACGGTGTTAAATGCCGCCCAGAAACACCATTTGTCGCCCTGCCGTGTCACAAAACGAGGCGCAAACTAGCGGAAAATACAGCCCATGGTCTTTTGTTTCATCCAGAGGAAAATCCAGGCTAAATTGATTGAAATAGTTTGCTCAACATAAAGATTTGATGCCTCAGAAATTAAAGCAAAAAGAAAAATCTTGTTCGTATCACTGTCAGCAAGTCAATTTGAATATTCTGAATCTCAATTGCATTAAAAATAAGCCCTTTTGAGCTGGTTCTTAGCCAATTAAGTACCAACATTTTAATGGTGTGGGTCCCTGCTTAGGAGTGAAGGTCAGGTCCATGAAGCCACTAAAATATAGGTAGGTCAACATTTTAAAACTAAAATGAGTAGAGATAAGGTCAAATAAATGCTAAACCGGAAGAAAGGAACAATATAAAATAAAAAGAGTGGAGAGAAGATGAAGAAAATAAGGGCAAAGAGAAAGCATAAGTAAAGTTTCTAATTCTTACTAGAAACATTTTAAACATGTTTATTTTTGTCATGAAAATGTTACAGTAAAATAACTACTACTAACATCTATCATTACAGGAATATTAGGGTTTACTTCAGCATCATGGGTTGCATCTGGAACAGCTGACTGATACAAGGAGAATTACCTGCAGCTGCTGCTAGTAGAAGGATTGTCAGCAGAGGTATGGACAATTGCAGTGAGGCTGTGCTCTCCGAGTGGAGTCACTACACGATAAGCATGGGCTGGAGAATCAGGGCGATGGTGTTAAATGCCTACCTCCAACTTGCATTCCTTTCTGGCAACAACTCTGCTGAATTTGCCCAATACTTAACATAGTGCTTGAACAATTGTTATTTTAGCTGTGAAAATGAGCTCAGCTCCCTCGTACTCTCACTGTCAAAACAATTGACAGAAATAGAAAGGAAAACAAAAAGATGTTAAAGTTAATTGTAGTGATTTAAAAACTGTTAAATTTAGACGGTGCATTGATGGTAAGCGTGATTTGTTTAGGAGTATAGCGGGCAGTGGGGTTGTATATTTGTTCCTACATAATTTTCAATATAATAACTCCGGTTTGTGCCAATGCGAGATTCCACTGTGTTTTAAACACAGTTGACCGTCCAAAAATCTGATATTTTCTTATATACTCAGACCTTCCACATGTTCCCCTTTTCCCTCTTGTGTAAATTAGACAGAGCAGCTGATACAATAGCAAAGAAGACACAGAGCAGGGACATGCTTGAAAAGATACTGGGGCCAAAATTCAAGGGACGGCTACCACGGAGTTTGGGCGGCCGATCAAAAAAATCGCCATGGTCGGGTGTTTTTCCCTTGGGATTTGAGCGGTTCACACTTCTGCCAGAATCGGCGGGGTGAAGCTGTGCTAAAGGAGTTAGTAGCCCGGTGAGGTAATCAGTGGGCGAGCCATTGGAAAACGGCCACGCCTGCGATTTTCTTCAGGACTTCAGGCAGTGCCCTTGCGAGGTTTTCCGGTCGGTGCACAAACGCGACACCGCTGGTGTTTTGCCACAATCGGGGCTGTTTGGTAGGTAAATAGTTATTAATTTTTAATTTTAATTAAAAGTGCAATAAGTTTTATTAATTGTTTTGGCTCCATTAAACCTGCTGAGTGTTGCTCAGAGGTTTTCACAGACTTTTGTACAACTTTTTCAGGTCTGACTCTTTAGTGGAGGCCTGTAGGCCTCATTGTGGGCTTCTGGGACCTGCTTGGTGGGGTTCACCCTGAGGATGGGAGGAGCGTTGGGAGGGTGACACCTGGTCAGAAACAGGATGGCACACAGGAGAAGGCGTCGCCGTCAGCACCGTGCAGAGAGGCAGCGGGCAAGGGAGGGAGCAGCCATGGCTGCACAACCGAGAGAAGGGCGTGCAGATGTGCACAGACCTGCAGCTAGACAAGGTGGCAAGGAAGGAGATGGCATCAGAAGGAGGGTGAGAGATGCTGACCCCCCTTCCAAATACTGGGAGAGGAGCTTTTCCAGTCAGAGCCTCCAGAGGAGCCCGATAATGAGAAGGACCAGGGAAATGGCCAGCAGACAGCGGCCAGGGGAGGTGGCCAACACATATGTTGGGGAAGGAGACTCTACCCTCAAAGGGTCTACAGACCTCAGTTCTCCTTTCTCCATTTCAGTGATGAGCAAAACCTGCGAAGGCTACGATTTCAGAAAAAAGTACTTAGGGAGCTCTGCACTGTCCTGCGAAAAGATCTGCAGCCTGAACAAGTCTCAGGACTGCCCTCATCATGGAGGCCAAGGTCACCATCGCCATGAATTTTTATGCCACGGGGTCTTTCCAGTCTGCCAATGCAGACATTGGCAACATCTCACAATTCTTGGCACATCGGTGCATTCGGCAGGTCACAGATGCACTGGACAGGGGAAGGGTCCAGCACATCTCCTTCCCGATGACAAGGGACAAACAGGTGGAGTGGCAGGCCGGATTTTTCCAAATGGCAGGCTTCCCATGCTGCAGGATGCCATTGACTGCACACACGTTGGGCTGAGGGCACCACATCATCACCCCGCGATCTTTATGAACCACAAAGGCTTCCACTTACTGAATGTGCAGCTCCTGTGTGACACCAGCTTCAGATCCTGGCAGTTGATGCGAGGTACTCAGGCAGCAGCCATGATTCATTCATTCTGCGCCACACCAGTGTACCCGCCCGAATCAGGATTGTGGTTGGCTGCTTGGGGACAAGGGATATCCCCTCTCCACTTGGCTGCTCACTCCACTGCAGAACCCCAGGACAGCACCACAGCATGCATACAATGACACTCATTGTGCCACCAGGTGCATCATCGAGCAGTGCATAGGCATCCTTAAGCAGAGATTCCAGTGCCTGGACCACTCTGGTGGCACCTTGCAGTACTCTTTTCAACGGGTCTCCATAATCGTCATAGTCTGCTGCATGCTGCACAACCTGGCCATCATGAGGGGACAGCCGCTGGACATCAAGCCAGCCACCTGAGGAGGAGTAGGAGGAGGTGGAGGAGGAGGGTCTCCACCATCCCAGAGCTAGGAGGCATCATCCCCATCAAAACCCTGGAAGAGAGGTGCAGCTGTGTCTCATAGCTGCTCGCTTCAGATAATGCCATCCGCACATAACCCTTCAGGTCCCACTTTCAATGGCCATCGCAATGACCCCCGCCCCCCCCCCAGATGAAACATCTAGGCAGATATATATGCCCAAAATAAAGTTTTATCCAATTATCCAAATCACACAAAAACAGAACATAAAGAATATAATAATACTGTAATCATTTTTTACCCCTGCACATCTCACCTGTTATGCATGACTACCCTAACACCACGCCAAACTGTCGTCCCTGTGGCTGCATCATGGGTCCAGGAAAGCTGCTCTGATTGTTGTCTGGGACCTACAGCTGTCTTTCTAGGACACCCTGGAACACCTCTGAGCCTGGAAGGGCCGGGTGCAGACTGGCCAGGGTACATCCTCACATATATGGAGGTGCCTGACACCTCCCCTGCAATCTCCCTCCATGCATTATGTACTGGCAGTCTGCCAGGTCTCCCCACATCAGGAAATAGTATTCTTCTTCTGTCCTCCACACCATCCATCAGTGTCTCCAGCTCCAGATCAGTGAATCTGTTGGCTCTCCTTGTACCTCTTACTCCAGCCATCCTTCCAACCTCCTTCCCCCCCTCAGGGCCTTGCTGCAAACTCTGGTCTTTAAAAAGGCCAGGAAGCAGCTGATTCATTAGAAACGCTTACCTGCATGCTGAATTTCTCAGTGGTGATAACGCTCAAATTAAGACAGCCACACTGCTGAAAAATCCACTTTAGAAGGGTCCATTAGTGCTGGGACCCATTTGTCCATTTTTGGAGCTGAATATGGGGTGGCTCAGCAATGAAAATCTTTTGGTGCTAAAGGCGCGACAAAGGTGGGGGAAGCACCTGCTTTCCAGCGGTACTGAATTTTGGGCTCATTGAATCTGAATGGGGCTAATTCTGTACTCTGTAGATGTTTTTCTGAATTTGCCTAGCTCAGAGTTCAGACCTCACTTCTGCCTCTTCTGACTAAGTGAGAGAGCAGGTGCTTTGAAAGCCAAATCCAAATCTAAACAATCCATGGGGCGGAGAGTAAAGCGAAATTCAGCTCTTTAAATGGTGTTCGGGGTGGAAGTCGGCGTGGAGTGGGGTGCACATCGGTCGGTGTCATCAGTGCGACACGGACTCTACAGCTAGTGTAGTTTGGCCCACTGGGCCACCAGGGAGAGTTTTGGCCAGGCCAGCGAGGGTGCTGGGCTGCCTGTTGGCGTCCCGGCTGAACCTGTGAGCTGACAATTAAAATCAAATGGCGGCCATGACAGAATGCCCTCCCCTTTTTAAGGATGGATGCGCTGCCCAGCTTCACACAGCTTCCTGCAGGGGAAACCTGTCGGGGCACCGAGTGGCAGCCGATCCACTCCCGCGGGGCAATTTCCCGCAGGGCAATGTTCCGCGGGGCAATTTCCCGCAGGAGGTGGAAAGGGGTCACCGGCGCTCGATAAGGGGTCGACACATGGTACCGGCAGGGCGGCAGTACCTGTGGTGCTGTGACAAGCACCACTGGAAACAAAATGGAGGGCAATTTATGAAATGTTGCCAACTCCGTGCCGACCATGCGGTGAGTCCAAACCCACCCGTGTCTGCCTCTTTGATGTGGTCACGGCTCTTATAGGGCTCAGTTTTCCACATGGGTGATTTTTGGTGCAGTTGAAGCGGTACATACGATTTTTTAGTGGCGCAAACGCACCCAAAAAAAAAATCCAAGTTTCGCCGGAATTAACTGTGAATTTGGAGCGGCGCAGATTGGCCTTAAGCTTTGTGGGTGGAGCTTAAGGATTGCGCCAAAAACTGATGTTGCTAGGATAACGAGGGACGCTCAGAAGGGCTGAGGTTGGAAACTGAAGCCGCTACGATCCCGGGCCGAAAGGACCCATCTTCCCACCTACCTGCCCTGTCTTCAGCTCCGCTGAACAATGGCGTCTTCTCTCCGCCGATTTTCTCTTTTCTGCGCCGATTTCCTTAAGTGTAGGGAAGGTTTTTCACAAGCGTGCAGTGCACCGTTTTGAAAAAAAATCATACTTGGCCAAACTCGCTTAAATGGCCAGATTCCGCCTCCAGTGACATAAAATAATTGGGAACTAAAATCGGACGAACCTACTTTAGAATGGTGCAGAAATTTTGGCCAAACTTGCAGATTATAGTCTGCTCCAAAAAAAAAGCTGCATACGCCAAAAGAACAGCGCAGAAAGGTGGGCAAAAATGAGCCCATAGAAAGGGGCAATTTCGGCCCCCTAATTTGGAAATCAGAACAGCGGGGTTCAAGTCCAAATCCATTGCATGTTAAGATGCCTCTGACAGACACCAGCCTAAATACAATGCAGTGGGACCCCGAACAGATTAATACCATTTGCAAGGCAAATGATAAACTTGACAGTAATTTGATTTTTATCAGGGATTAAAATTAAAGATTCACTCATCTAAAATGTTGAATGTATCAGGGATTTGCTCTTATCCACACTTTAAATAGGTTGCTTCGTAACTATAAAATTGTTAGATGAGGCCTCTCCAGTGAGGTGGTGAACAGATTGACCCGGCACTGTTCTATCTACCCTGTCGCAGGGGACTACTAACAGCATGACAGCATTTTAAAAAGGAATACATAATCACCAATCAATTCTGATAGATTGTAAGGAGCATTGCACTGTCCACAGCTGTGCTTTTGAGATAAACAGCAGATCCCTGGGAGACGTCCATGCTAATCCTTTTGGCTGCTTCTTTTCTAATCATTTTGTATGTGAAATCACGTTTCCGAACCCAGAGGTGATATGTTGGTTCCTTATTAAAATACAATCTAATTCTCAGATAGGTACGATGCACATGTTAAATGCTGTTTTTGTTAACCTAAAAACTGTTGAGTTTTTCAATTGCACAGTATAAAGAGTAATTGGGATAGATTTCCCTTTTCAGGGTGATAGCAAGATCTGCCTAAATGTCATACAATCATAGAAATTTATAGCACAGAAGGAGGCCATTCAGCCCAATGTGTCTGTGCCGGCCGAAAAAGAGCTATCCAGCCGAATCCCACTTTTACGCTCTTGGTCCGTAGCCTTGTAGGTCACTGCACTTCAAGTGCACATCCAAGTTCTTTTTTAACGTGATGAGGGTTTCTGCATCTATCACCCTTTCAGGCAGTGAGTTCCAGACCCTCACCACCCTCTGGGTGAATAAGGTTCTCCTCGACTCCCCTCTAATTCTTCTACCAATGACTTTAAATCTATGCCCCCTGGTTATTGACCTCTATGAGTCATTACTTCCTTGGCCAGTTTGGTGGTGACACCCCCAACAGTTTTTACCCAAGCAAGTTACAGTGAAGCTGTCTGAGGATACAAAGTCTTTATTATAAGGCAGTTGAGCTTTAAAACTAGTCTTGTACTAACAATGCTGGCTGAGCACAGGTGTTAAAGAGGAAATAGCAGTGTCAGGCAATGAGGTGAAACATTTTAGTGATTCTGAGGTGGAGCTGCTTGTGGTGAAATACTGGGGGGGGTGGCAGGGGAAATTTGAGACATGCACTCTGAGCAGGCACAATGTTTGAAGAGAGGCTGTGCCATGAGCCCAAAGCCAGTGCTGGATGGCTTCAATCATTTTCAGGTTCGGCTCGAATTTGAATGCCGCCGGTGAGCTCAGGTGCTGAATGGACGCCTTACTGCAGCTCGCTGGTTGTGGGAAGGTGGTAAACTGCCCGGCTCCCGTAATGAGTGAGCCAGGAGGTCACCAGGGCATAAGCTTACTTCATCAGTGGGCCATAGTGCTTCTCCTGATCGTACAAAATTTCACTCCACAAAATTCTGGGCCTTTTCTTGAGCAGCCACCAGCAGTTCATTTAAGGACCACTGGTTACTCCCCTCACTGCCTAGGGTCCTATTTGTCAAGTTGTAGGTTCCTGATTTGCATATTTAAACATTCTGCTGCCTGAAACAGGCGAGCGTGCTGCTTGATGTTTCTGTAAGCTTCAGTCAGGAAGTCAAAGATAACCTTCTCAATGTGGCATCTGCCTCAGAGATACTAATACGCTGCTAAAATTTCAGTGTTCTCAGAAGTCATGTTTGAGGCAGAAGTTAGAGTAAATGGCGTAGGAATGCTGCCATGTTTATTTACATGCATTGAGATAGGCTCTGGGCAGGTGGGATGACAGGTGCAGGTTTCCAGGAGGACCATCTTGGTACAACTTTTTAGGAGTGGTATTGTGATGGTAGGCCATTCCACCCATTTTACAGGATTTAGCACCCCAACTCTGCCCAAAATTGGGCAGTAAAGAGAAGGAAAATCCATTTCAGTCTCACTTTAACACTTCTCAGCTAGGAAGTCCTGCTTTACATTACTCTTTACTCTAACCTTTTAGATTTTTGTTCAGATTTATCCAGGTCACTCTGAAATCTTGTAGACTCTCTCAAAAGCCATCTCTCACTTCTCTCTGTTCACTTGAGTCTCAAAGTGAACGTCCTTCCATACAATCTTCACCAATCTGAGTGATGCATCTTATTGCAAGATTCCCTTTTTGGTGACAATACCTTAAACAGGCACGTATCAAGTATTTAAAATGAGAATATTTTTTATAATTTGAGAAGAGCCAGATCTACTAATTAACTGCAACTTTTCTACATTCTCTAGTTTTAATAACCGGGAGAAAGGACACTGATACGTATGCTTATCACTGTAATAAATCACACGTGTCCCATTGCTGGAGCTGATCACCTTGTGACCTTTAGGTTTTGTAAAGTCCTGACCCTGCAGTACAGATTCACACGAGGCACATGCTGAAGTCAAGGTCACTCAGGACCTGCACCTTTATTTCACAGCTCTCGAATACCACACTTGCCTGAGACCTGTCTTTATATACCTGTGTGGAACAGGTATCCAATGTCTCCTGCAAGTGCACCCCTGGTGGTAAGGTATGCTGGTGGTTACTGGTCATAATTAGTTACAGTCATATATAGCATGGTAAGATACAGTTATGTACAGTAATGTGAGATACATGACATCACCCTCCCCCAAGGTCTTATTGTATTTATAGATTCAGTCTCTCAGGTGGTCTGCGCTCTCGCATGGAGCGTCTTAGTTGTGGTTCAGTTGTTTGCCTTGGTGCCTGTTTTTGCAGTGTTGTTGTTGAATCTACTTTTTACTTGGTCTACATGCCTCCAGCAGGTTTGGCCATTGTCCA
Organism: Pristiophorus japonicus; assembly: GCF_044704955.1. NCBI lineage: Eukaryota > Metazoa > Chordata > Chondrichthyes > Pristiophoridae > Pristiophorus > Pristiophorus japonicus. The sequence goes on from NC_091980.1 coordinate 87,993,124, forward strand.
TTTGTACCACCAGTAGCCTGTTTCCTTCCTTGCCTGTTACTGTTCCTGCAAGCCATTTGGGACCCCTGCCATAGTTTAGCACAAATACTTTGTTCCCTATTTCATTCCACCTCCCCCTCGAATTGCGGTCATGGTACTTGGTTAGCTGACGGCGCTTTGCCTCAACGATTTCATGCATGTCTGGGAGGATAAACGAGAGCCTTGTCTTTAAGGTCTGTTTCATCAATCGTTGCGCGGGGGGAACTCCAGTCAATGAATGCGGACGAGATCTGTATGCCAGCAGCAGTCGCGACAGGCGGCCCTACAGCGTGGGACCTTTGATTTTAAGCATGCCTTGTTTAATGATTTGCACTGCTCGCTCCGCCTGGCCATTGGAGGCTGGCTTGAACGGTGTGGTCTTAATGTGATTTATGCCATGGTCAACTATAAAATCTTGGAATTCTGCGCAGGTGAAGCACGGACCATTATCACTGACCAATATGTCAGGAATTCCGTGCATTGCAAACATAGTTCCAAGGCTCTCCACAGTGGTGGAGGTGATGCTCGAGTTTAAAATGGTGCATTCGATCCACTTTGAAAATGCATCGACGACTACGAGGAACATTTTGCCCATGAATGGGCCCGCATAGTCTACGTGCACCCGCGACCACGGTTTGGTGAGCCAGGGCCGGGGGCTCAGGGGGGCCTACCTGGGAGCATTACTGAGTTGGGCACAAATGGTGCACCGTCGGACGCAGAGCTCCAAGTCCGCGTCAATGCCAGGCCACCAGACGTGGGATCTGGCTATGGCCTTCATGAGAACGATCCCCGGGTGCTCGCGGTGGAACTCCCGGACAAATGCCTCTCTGCCTCGCAGAGGCATAACTACTCGGCTGCCCCACATCAGGCAGTCTGCCTGTAGTGACATTTCATGCATGCGCCTATGGAAAGGTTTGATCTCCTCGGGGCAGGCATCGCGAGTCTCTGCCCAGTCACCGGTTAAGACACATTGTTTGACTAAGGATAACGTGGGGTCACTGGTCGTCCAGGCTCTGATTTGGCGAGCCATCATGGGCGAACCTGTGGACTCAAAGGCATTGATTGCCATGAATATCTCACAGTCCTGTTCGTCAGACCCTTCCGTGGTCGCCAGGGGTAGCCTGCTAAGTGCCTCGGCACAGTTGTCTGTGCCTGGTCTGTGCCTTATTGTGTAGTTGTAAGACGCCAGCATGAGTGCCCACCGTTGAATGAGCACCGAGGCGTTGGCGTTTATTGCCTTGCTCTCGGATAGCAGGGACGTGAGAGGCTTGTGATCGGTTTCTAACACGAACTTGGCCCTGAAAAGGTATTGGTGCATCTTTTTGACACCGTACACGCACGCGAGCGCCTCCTTCTCCACCATACCTTACCCGTGCTCTGCCCGCGAAAGTGACCCAGAGGCATAAGCTATGGGGTTGTAATTTACCCGCACCATTGACATGTTGTAAAACGCATCCGACCCCGCTCGCTGAAGCATCACATGTAAGAACTAGCTTTTTACCTGGATCAAAAAAAGCCAAAACAATATTGGAACATCGAAGGTTGCGTGCCTTATTGAAGGCGTGTTACTGGGCGTCCCCCCAAAACCAATCACACCCCTTTCTGAGTAGCACATGGAGAGGCTCCAGCAGCGTGCTTAAGTTCTGCATAAAGTTCCCAAAGTAATTGAGTAGCCCGAGAAAGGCGCGCAGATCCGAGACATTCCGGGGCTTGGGTGCCAGACAAATTGCTTCGGTTTTGGATTCTGTTGGGCGGATTCCATCAGCGGCAATCCTTCTGCCCAAAAATTCAACTTCGGGTGCAAGAAACAGATACTTGGATTTCTTAACTCTTAGCCCTACCCGATCTAACCGCTTTAGTACTTCCTCCAAATTGCGGAGATGGGAGTCGGTGTCCCTGCACATGATAAGTATGTCGTCTTGAAACACAACCATCCCCGGGATGGACTTGAGCAAACTCTCCATGTTGCGCTGGAATATAGCAGCTGCCGACCTGATGCCGAATGGGCATCGATTGTACATGAAAAGGCCTCGATGTGTGTTGATGGTGGTGAGTAGCTTAGACTCTTCGGTCAGTTCTTGCGTCATGTATGCAGATGTGAGGTCTAGTTTCGAGAAAAGTTTTCCTCCAGCCAATGTGGCAAATAGGTCCTCCGCTCTTGGCAGCGGGTATTGGTCCTGCAGGGATACTCTGTTTATGGTAGATTTTGTAATCCCCACAGATTCGTACGGATCCATCAGGCTTCATGACTGGAACGATGGGACTTGCCCAGTCGCTAAATTCCACAGGTGAGATAATGCCTTCCCGCAGAAGCCTGTCTAGTTCGTCTTCAATCTTTTCCCTCATCACATAGGGCACAGCTCTAGCCTTGTGATGGACCGGTCTAGCATCCTGTGTGATGTAGATTTTAACTTTAGCCCCTTTGAAAGTGCCCACACCTGGCTGAAAGAGATGTTCAAATCGACTTAGAACTGTTGAGGAGGAGGTCTGTTCCTCTGACGACATGGCGTGAACATCATCCCATTTCCAATTTAGTTTTGCCAGCCAGCTTCTCCCCAGCAGTGCTGGGAGATCTCCGGGGACAATCCACAGGGGAAGTCGGTTCACTGTCCTTTTGTGTGTGACTGAGAGCATGGCGCTGCCAAGGACTGGGACGATATCTTTGGTATAGGTCCTTAGTTTGGTGTCGACCCTTGTGAGTTTTGGCCTGTTGCTTTTGTGCGGCCACAGCTGATCAAATTGTTGAGCGCTCATAAGAGATTGACTCGCTCCCGTATCCAGTTCCATGTTGACGGGTATCCCATTGAGTAGGACCCTCATCATTATTGGAGGCTCTTGTTGTAAGAACAATGTCCATTGATCGTGTTGACCCGCTGTACCTCGATGTCCCGGGCACTGTCCCCACCGTCTTCTGGTTCGCTTTCCGACCCTTCCGATTCGTATACTAGCCGAGCTGCTGTTTTTCTGCACATGCGGGCTAGATGCCCTGTATAGTTGCAGTTTCTGCAAACGGCATGCTGAAATCGACACCCCCTTGATGAGTGCCTTCCCCACATCTCCAGCACAGACCACTTCCATTGTTTCCGAAGGATGAGCTGCGACTGGCTGATCTCTCTTGAGCTTCTCTCAGTTTGTAGTTGATTGCTCGCATTGTGGGTTGATGAGGTGTGAACGGCCATTCATGTGGCTCTTGATGGCTTCTGGCGCCACTGCCTGCTGTTGAAGGCCTGCTCTCCTGCCTTTGTCTGTATGTGGGGGTAGCGGCTTGTTTCACGCTGTGAACCCCTTGTTCCGATGTTTCGTTAGTTGTCGTACCCGCAGTGTAGATCAACCTCGTTTCTTCTTCTCTTGACAAGAATGTCTGTGCAACCAGTGCTGCTGCCTCTAGGGTCAAGTTCTTGGTCTCTATGAGCTTTTGGAATATGCCTGCGTGGCCTATTCCTTCAATAAAAAAGTCTCTCAGTCCTTCTCTCCTCAGTTCATCGGAGAACTCACATAAACTAGCCAGCCTCCGAAGTTCCGCCAAAAAGTCGGGTATGCTTTGGCCCACACAGCGTCTGTAGTTGTAGAACCTGTGTCTGGCCATGTGTAGGTTGCTCTCTGGCTTCAGGTGGTCTCTTACCAGTGTGCTCAACTCTTCAAACGACTTGCTTGCTGGTTTCTCGGGTGCCAGCAGGTCCTTCATTAAAGCATATGTTTTCGAGCCACAGCTGGTCAAGAGATGGGCTCTTCTCTTGTCTGCCTTATCGTCGCCTAACCAGTCTTTGGTTACAAAGCTTTGCTGGAGCCTTTCTATAAATTATCTCCCAATTATCTCCAGCATTGTATTTTTCATCTGAGCCGTTGGTCGCCATTCTGTGGATTCTGTGATCCCATCCTCATTGCCACTGTAAAGTCCTGTGCCTGCAGTACACACACGAGGCACATGCTGAAGTCAAGGTCACTCAGGACCTGCACCTTTATTTCACAGCTCTCAAATGCCACACTTGCCTGAGACCTGTCTTTATATACCTGTGTGGAACAGGTATGCAATGTCTCCTGCAAGTGCACTCCTGGTGGTAAGGTATGCTGGTGGTTACAGGTCATAATTAGTTACAGTCATGTATAGCATAGTAAGATAGTTATGTACAGTAATGTGAGATGCATGACAGGTTTAATGTGAACTCCAAAAATGAGCACTGCAGGGGTAGCCTGCTTTATATCGGGAAGCAGCACGAGGTGCAGTAATGTGTGCCTCCTGGGCTTTCCCCATCTGTTGACTATTACATGTAATTACATGGTACAATGCATGGTACAGAGTGTGGATGCAAATACATCACAACACTTCCCCCCAAGTCTTAGATGCAGTTTACAGGTCAAGCCTGACCGGGGGTCTGTGCTCTCTGGTTGAGCGTCGGAGTTGGACACTGGGTGTGGCCGGCCTGACCAGAATGTAGCTGCCTTGCGGTGCTGTGGCTCTGGTCGGACTGTCCGGTGCGATGGATTCTGTCTCTTGGTGAACCACCGATTTTGTTGCTTGTGGTTGGGAGTCGATGTCACCCTAGTCATCGAGCGGTTCTGGATCATTGGAGAACCTCAATTTGGTTTGATCGATGTGCTTTTGCATTCTTGGCCATTAGTGAGTCTTATCACGAATACCCTACTCCCCTCTTAAGCTACGACAGTGCCTGCGAGCCACTTGGGGCCCTTCCCAAAGTTCAGCATGAAAACAGGGTCATCGGCATTCATACAATGCGTTACAGAGTTGCGGTCATGATATGTACATTGCTTAAGACGCCGCTTTTCGACAATCTCACTTAAAACCGTATCCATGAGGGACAACCTTGTTTTAAGGGTCCTCTTCATGAGGTGTTCGGTGGACGGAACCCCTGTGAGTGAGTGGGGCCTCGTCCGATATGCAAGCAGCACGCGAGACAGACGGGTCTGCAAGGGGCCTTCTGTCACTCGCTGCATGCCCTGCTTTATGATCTGTACTGCCCGTTCAGCTTGGCCATTAAAGGCTGGTTTGAATGGGGCCGACCTGACATGCTTTATGCCGTTACAGCATCTAAATTCGCGAAATTTAGAACTCGTAAAGCATGGTCCATTGTCACTAACAAGGACATCGGGCAGACCATGGGTGGCGATCATTGTCCGAAGGCTCTCTATTTTGGCAGTGGATGTGCTGGACGACATTATAACATATTCGATCCATTTAGAATAAGCATCAATTACAACGAGGAACATTTTTCCTAGAAAGGGACACGCGTAGTCCATGTGGATGCGGGACTAGGGTTTGGAGAGCCAGGACCACAGGCTCAGCGGTGCTTCCCTGGGTGCGTTGTTGAGTTGCGCACACATGTTGCACCAGCATATGCACGACTCTAAGTCTGCGTCGATGCTGGGCCACCACACGTGCGATCTCGCAATGCCTTTCATCATTACGATGCCGGGGTGTGTGCTACGGAGATCCTTGACAAATAAATCTCTGCCCTTCTTGGGCAGGACTACGCGATTTCCCCACAAAATGCAGTTGGCCTGGATGGATAACTCGTCCTTGCGCCGGTGAAACGGCTTAAAATCGTCATGCATCTCTCCATACGTGATTGCCCAGTTTCCACTTAATATACAATTTTTCACCTGGGACAGCAGTGGGTCTTGGCTGGTCCACATTCTTATCTTGCGTGCCATGACGGGTGACCCTTCGCCCTCAAGGGCTTCCATGGCCATGACCAGTTCCGCGGGCTGCTCTGCTTCACCCTCGGTGGTGGCGAGCGGGAGCCGGCTGAGCGTATCTGTGCAGTTCTCGGTGCCTGGTGTGTGGCGGATCGTGTAGTTGAAAGCGGACAGCGTTAATGCCCACCTCTGAATGCGAGCTGAGGCATTGGTATTAATGGCTTTGCTCTCAGAGAATAACGATGTGAGCGGCTTGTGGTCGGTTTCTAGCTCGAACCGCCAGCAAATAGGTACTGGTGCATCTTTTTCACCGTGTACATAAGCTAGGGCCTCCTTTTCGACCAGGCTGCACCCCCTTTCAGCCTTGGAAAGGCTGCAGGACGCATACACTACAGGTTGGAGCTTACCCGACACAGTCGCTTGCTGAAGCACACACCCAATCCCGTAGGATGACGCATTGCACGCTAAAACAAGATGCCTACAGGGATCATACAGCACCAGTCGTTTGTTTGAGCACAATAACTTTCTGGCCTTCTCGAAGACAGTTTCTTGATTATTACCCCAGATCCAGTCATCACCCTTATGGAGCAGTACATGTAATGGTTCAAGCAAAGTGCTCAGCCCAGGCAGAAAATGACCAAAGTAGTTCAGTAGACCTAGGAACGACCGCAACTCCGTCGTGTTGCGTGGTCTCGGGGCCTTCTGGATTGCCTCTGTCTTGGAGTCTGAGGGTGTTAGGCCATCTGCTGTGATTCTCCTTCCCAGGAATTCCACCTCTGGTGCCAAGAAAGCACATTTGGTTCATTTCAGTCTTAGACCTAGAAACATAGAAAATAGGTGCAGGAGTAGACTATTCGGCCCTTCGAGCCTGCACCACCATTCAATAAGTTCATGGCTGAACATGCAACTTCCGTACCCCATTCCTGCTTTCTATCCATACCCCTTGATCCCCCTAGTAGTAAGGACTACATCCAACTCTTTTTGAATATATTTAGTGAATTGGCCTCAACAACTTTCTGTGGTAGAGAATTCCACAGGTTCACCACTCTCTGGGTGAAGAAGTTTCTCCTCATCTCGGTCCTAAATGGCTTGCCCCTTATCCTTAGACTGTGACCCCTAGTTCTGGACTTCCCCAACATTGGGAACATTCTTCCTGCATCTAACCTGTCTAAACCCGTCAGAATTTTAAACGTTTTTATGAGATCCCCTCTCATTCTTCTGAACTCCAGTGAATACAAGCCAGTTGATCCAGTCTTTCTTGATAGGTCAGTCCCACCATCCCGGGAATCAGTCTGGTGAACCTCCGCTGCACTCCCTCAATAGCAAGAATGTCCTTCCTCAAGTTAGGAGACCAAAACTGTTCACAATACTCCAGGTGTGGCCTCACCAAGGCCCTGTACAACTGTAGTAACACCTCCCTGTCCCTGTACTCAAATCCCCTCGCTATGAAGGCCAACATGCCATTTGCTTTCTTAACCGCCTGCTGTACCTGCATGCCAACCTTCAATGACTGATGTACCATGACACCCAGGTCTCGTTGCACCTCCCCTTTTCCTAATCTGTCACCATTCAGATAATAGTCTGTCTCTCTGTTTTTACCACCAAAGTGGATAACCTCACATTTATCCACATTTTATACTTCATCTGCCATGCATTTGCCCACTCACCTAACCTATCCAAGTCACTCTGCAGCCTCATAGCATCCTCCTCGTAGCTCACACTGCCACCCAAATTAGTGTCATCCGCAAATTTGGAGATACTACATTTAATCCCCTCGTCTAAATCATTAATGTACAATGTAAACAGCTGGGGCCCCAGCACAGAACCTTGCGGTACCCCCACTAGTCACTGCCTGCCATCTGAAAAGTACCCATTTACTCCTACTCTTTGCTTCCTGTCTGCCAACCAGTTCTCAATCCACGTCAGCACACTACCCCCAGTCCCATGTGCTTTAACTTTGCACATTAATCTCTTGTGTGGGACCTTGTCGAAAGCCTTCTGAAAGTCCAAATACCTACTCGATTTAGTCGGCGTAGCACCTCTTCTAGGTTATGGAGGTGTTCATCGGTGTCGTGTCCGGTGATCAAGATGTCGTCTTGGAAGACGACTGTTCCCGGGAAAGATTTAGCAGGCTCTCCATGTTTCGTTGGAAGATCGCAGCCACTGAACAGATCCCGAAGGGGCACCAGTTGTATACGAACAGCCCCTTGTGTCTGTGTGTATGCACGTCATCTTCTTGGATGATTCCGCCAGCTCCTGGGTCATGTACGCCGAGGTGAGGTCCAATTTCGAAAACAGCTTTCCGCCCGACAGGGTCGCGAACAAATCCTCCGCCTTGGGTAGCAGGTACTGGTCCTGTAACGATGCTCTGTTTATGGTTACTTTATAATCTCCACAGATTCCAATTATCCCATCACTTTTAAGAACGAGGACAATGGGACTGACCCAGTCATTAAATTCCACTGGCGATATGATACTTTCGCGCTGAAGCCGATCTAGCTCGACTTCTACTTTCTCCCGCATCATGTAAGGGACTGCTCTGGCCTTGTGGTGAACGGGTCTCACATCTGGGCTGAGATGAATTGTCACCTTGGTCCATGTGAAGCTGCTGATGCCAGGCTGGAACAGTGACGGAAACTTGTCTAAGACCTGCGCACACGTGGCTTTCTCCACTGATGATAATGCTTTTACATCGCCCCATTTTCAGTTAAAATTCCGTAGCCAGCTTCTGTCAAGTAGCGTGGGCCCATTACCGGGAACAATCCATAGTGGCAATTTATGCACAGAACCATCATACAGCACCTGAACCATTGCTCTTCCGAGGACCGGGATAATCTCTTTAGTGTAGGTACGCAGCTTCGCGTCGATCGGGCTCAGCTTGGGCTTGTGTGCCTTGTTTGCCCATAACTTCTCGAAGGCCTTCTGGCTCATGATCGATTGGCTCGCACCCGTGTCCAGTTCCATCGGTACCGGTATGCCATTCAGTTTAATGTTCTTTATAATCGGGGGACTTTTGTTGGTAAAGGTGTGCACTTCATGCACGTGCACCCCATGTACCTCTTCCTTCTCGGTCATCTCTGCGTGATCCTCAGGATCTACGCTTGACCTCCCATCCTCTGCTACATATTGAGTTGAGGCACATTTACACATTCATTGGAGGTGTCCCATCATTGAGCAATTCTGCAGACATATTGTTTGAACCTGCACAGGTTTGCGCGATGAGCCCCTCCACAGCGCCAACAGCTTGCTGATGGACTTGCATTCACAGGTACTGATCTCTTCACATTAGTCCATTGTTGTGGTGAATGAGTCATCTCAGGTCAAGCAGAGGTCGCATCAGCCCAGCTGGGGGCACTTCTCCTGTCTGCCGACGAATTTAGTTTATTCACGGTGTTTGGCCCCGGGTGATTCCGAAGTTGTGAATAGAGTAGCTTTGTTTCTTCCTCTCTGGCCATGTATGCCTGAGCAATTAGGGTGGCTTTGGCTAGGTCCAAGTCTTCCTCCGCTAGCAATTTGTGGAAAATCCCTTTGTACCCGATTCCCAAAACAAAGAAGTCCCTTAACATTTCTTCAAGAACTGTCCCAAATTTTCATGGCTCAACAAGATGCCTTAGCTCAGCGATTAACGCTGCCATGTCTTGACCTACTCCGTGCCGGTGGGTGTAGAAATAGTACCTCGCCATCAGCGCACTGCGTTTCGGCTTTAGGTGATTTTGAACTATCTCGCACAATTCTTCGTAACTTTTCTCAGTGGGTTTCGTTGGGGCCAGTAGGTCCTTGATCAATGCGTATGTCCGTGATCCGCAGACCATGAGGAGGACGGCCCTGTGTTTGTTGGCATTTGCGGCTCCCTCTAAGTCTTTTGTGACAAAGCATTGATCCAGCTAGTCAATGAAGTCATCCCACTCTTCTCCGATGCACTATCACTCGATGTAGTCAATGGTGGCCATAGCTGCGTGTTAGTATCCTATTCTCGTCACCAGTTGATATGTATGCATATCACTATAATAAATCACACGTGGCCCATGCTGGAGCTGATCACCTTGTGAACTTTAGATTTAATGTGAACTCCAAAAATGAGCACTGCAGGAAGAGCCTGCTTTATATAGGGAGGCAGTACAAGGTGCAGTAATGTGTGCCTCTCAGGCTTTCCCCATCTGTTGGGTATTACATGTAATTACATGGTACAATGCATGGTACAGAGCATGGCTGTAAATACATCACAGACACATCAGAGTTACATCTCACAACTAGATATTTTAACATGTCAACAAAAATATGCTTCCTCCGCCAACCTTGACAAGCTTCAGTTTACCCAGCTCTGGCTACTAATTGGAACCAGATGCTAATTGTGAAAAGGCAATTACCTATGATTCTTAGCATTATCACTTTCTGTCTTCCCAGAGTTCAGCAGGATTGTTGCAAACACAATCTTTAGGGCACTTGTAGGCATTTGCATGCAGTATTAGGCTGTTAATCCTATATTATCTGAGATACTATGTGCTCAAGGCTAAGTTTCAGTTCATAGGAACTGTGCACTCACCTAGAATTTTCAACAGCATCACTACAGTAACCAATGGTATGGTGGGTTGGTATGGCACAGGCCAGCCCACACTGCAATCTATAGACAGCAGGAATTTGTGTGTGCACTAGGACTGTGCAGCAGAGCTTGGTCTCCAGTCGTCTTGGTTAACCCTTGCCACCGGATCAAGACCCAGCTCTGTCAAGCCCGTGTGGTGGCTGGTGTGCAATGGCCATCCCACATTAAAAGAATCCACGCACAGGCATCTTTCACCCTTCAATATGTAGTTTGGGACTTGGAATATCAGGTCCATCATTGAAACACATGGTGTGGAAGCAAGTCATCCTCGATACAAGGGACTGCCTAATACTGTAGTATACTGATGGGTTGGTGTTTTTCTCAGACTCAGCAGTTTATTGAGGAGGTATGCAAACTCATATTGGTTATAAATCTTAATTCTAAAACATTACTTAAGTTCTTTAGTATAAGTGAAACTAATTCTCACTACAGATCATTTTCACTTGTGATAAGAAGTTTGGACAAGAATTACTATAATTTTGACTTATGAAACATATTTGCATGTGATTCCTTAGTGCCTGGCCTAATGCTCTATCTGGTTAGCTGTGTTTGTCAAATCTCGATCTCGATCCTTCATCTTTTTCTCTGATTCTGGGCATTCCTCCTCTGTCCACAGCAGCTTCTGTGTTACCCCTCACAAGGAACATCTTCCATGAACAGGAGTATGATAGCAGCTGCCACCATCTTTTCAGCATGTTCAGTGTTCACTGCCTATCCCAGCTGTTATTGATATGATGCCATCAATACAACTCAAGACATTGAGACCAGATACATATTATTCTTCATAAACCTCCTAATCTAAATTGAAATCTAAGCTATGGCAGATTGTATCAATATTTGGTTCAAAATTCAAGTGGGAAATCTCTTTGGATGATTAGTTTGGTGTTTGTGGCGATGCATTGGAAGATACACTAACAAGAGAAGACATACTCCTCACCCAATAATAATAAGTGTAAAATGTGGCCATGATTTCTGAAAAAGATCATATCAAGATAGCAGCCTGGGTTGAATTTTATTTATGTGCTTTAGCTGGTCAGTCATCATAACCATGCAAACTGTCAATAGCACAAGACCTTGTATCTGAGCTCTCCCATCTGTCAGCTACTATATCTGTCTGCCCATCACCACTTAGAAACATAGAAACATAGAAAATAGGTGCAGGAGCAGGCCATTCAGCCCTTCTAGCCTGCACCGCCATTCAATGAGTTCATGGCTGAACATGAAACTTCAGTACCCCCTTCCTGCTTTCTCGCCATAACCCTTGATCCCCCGAGTAGTAGTAAGGAGTACATCTAACTCCCTTTTGAATATATTTAATGAATTGGCCTCAACTACTTTCTGTGGTAGAGAATTCCACAGGTTCACCACTCTCTGGGTGAAGAAGTTTCTCCTCATCTCGGTCCTAAATGGCTTACCCCTTATCCTCAGACTGTGACCCCTGGTTCTGGACTTCCCCAACATTGGGAACATTCTTTCTGCATCTAACCTGTCTAAACCCGTCAGAATTTTAAACGTTTCTATGAGGTCCCCTCTCATTCTTCTGAACTCCAGTGAATACAAGCCCAGTTGATCCAATCTTTCTTGATTGGTCAGTCCCGCCATCCCGGGAATCAGTCTGGTGAACCTTCGCTGCACTCTCTCAATAGCAAGAATGTCCTTCCTCAAGTTAGGAGACCAAAACTGTACACAATACTCCAGGTGTGGCCTCACCAAGGCCCTGTACAACTGTAGCAACACCTCCCTGCCCCTGTATTCAAATCCCCTCGCTATGAAGGCCAACATGCCATTTGCTTTCTTAACCGCCTGCTGTACCTGCATGCTAACCTTCAATGACTGATGTACCATGACACCCAGGTCTCGTTGCACCTTCCCTTTTCCTAATCTGTCACCATTCAGATAATAGTCTGTCTCTCTGTTTTTACCACCAAAGTGGATAAACTCACATTTATCCACATTATACTTCATCTGCCATGCATTTGCCCACTCACCTAACCTATCCAAGTCACTCTGCAGCCTAATAGCATCCTCCTCGCAGCTCACACTGCCACCCAACTTAGTATCATCCGCAAATTTGGAGATACTGCATTTAATCCCCTCGTCTAAATCATTAATGTACAATGTAAACAGCTGGGGCCCCAGCACAGAACCTTGCGGCACTCCACTAGTCACTGCCTGCCATTCTGAAAAGTACCCGTTTACTCCTACTCTTTGCTTCCTGTCTGACAACCAGTTCTCAATCCACGTCAGCACACTACCCCCAATCCCGTGTGCTTTAACTTTGCACATTAATCTCTTGCACATTAATCATTTGCCAATCAGGTCTTCCTGTACACAGACCACCCATCTCAAATTTGTAACAGTGTGATGAAGAAGAGAAAAATTGCTCTGGACTTATTATTATAAGTTTGCAAGGCCTTGTTTTACACATAGGTAATTAGTTTAAACTAATGGCAGCATAGGAACATTTGTATGCCACCCCCCATTGAATTACATTGAAAATGTGACAGATCCTGCATTTGATCAGATTTCCACTGGATGTACTTTCATTAGTTGGGGGTCGGGGGGGGGGGGGGGAATCACAGCTCATGAAATATGACATTTTATCAATACCTGTCAGTAAGACGGTAATAATATCAGATGTCAAATATGTGGTCTGCAACTGAAATCCAGTCCAGTTTTTATTGAACTCCTGTCGTAATGACTTGATTGTTCTTAATCAGGTAGAACAGGTTCAGTAGCAAAACAAAACTGGCTGCAGGAGATTGATGACAAATTAAAACAGTTCAAGGTGATGCAACATCCTGAAAGATAAAATGCTGAAATGGACGGTTAAATTACACGGGCATCAGGATTGTCGAAAACAATTTATTGTATGTTTGACAGTAATATCACGGAAACACAGACTGCATTCTTAATCAAATCAACAATATATTTTCATTATGATAATTATTTGCTCCATTGGTTAACAATAATCCAATTCAAAATCCCCTCCCCCTCATTTTCTCCACTCCTATCATACTGAGTGGTTTCATCGGTGCCAGTTGCTCTCTGATACCTCATACATGTTGCCATTCGTCAGTGTGAGCATATACAGTGATCGTGGGCAGGCTATTTGATTACATTGGAGTGATTGTGTCCTTGCCAGATATCCACAGGTTCACTTTCCACCAGGGTAACTAGATAACGATTAGAAGTGGGAGCCCCTTGCCGATTTGTTTCCTCTACATTCCTCCCTAGTCCTGGGCACTGAGGCCAATTGTAGCGTTCCTACCAGTGCAACAATGATTATAATCAGCAGCATATCTCACAATGGCTGAAAATTTTTTTTTGTGCAATAGGAACATTTTCCTTTTGTAGTTTATTGCCATAAACATAATTTAAATGTTCCAGATTTCTTCATTTGGAAATAATAATAAACAGAAAAGTGTGACCAACTTGTGATCAAAATTGTGATAAGCATTTATTTTCTACAAAGCCTTTACACCTGGGCAATGAAAAGCAACCTCTAAATTCATCAAACTAGCAAGCAAAAATTACACACACACAAAATATATGTATACATCTGTTGAAATAGACCCTTAAAGCTGTGATCATTATATGTGATGAATTTGGGCTTTCTTTTATTCCTGCTTTCCTTTACTGTGTAAATATTCTTCAAGTGCAATACACTTCTGGTGCGCTTTGCAATAATTGCTCCCAGCCAGTGGTGGGAGAGGAAGATTGGCTCCATACTCTATTGTTTGATTACAGTTCAGCATACTGTTTGCTTTATTGATTGCTGCTCTGCAATGGTTGGAAATGTTAAGTCTCGATATCCCTTTCAACGAATTAACTGCGCAGATAGCAGTCAACGGATATGATGTCATTGGCATCACGGAGACATGGCTCCAGGGTGACCAAGGCTGGGAACTCAACATCCAGGAGTATTCAACATTTAGGAAGGATAGACAGAAAGGAAAAGGAGGCGGGGTAGCATTGCTGGTTAAAGAGGAAATTAATGCAACAGTAAGGATGGACATTTGCCTGGATGATGTGGAATCGGTATGGGTGGAACTACGCAATACCAACGGGCAGAAAACGCTAGTGGGAGTTGTGTACAGACCACCAAACAGTAGTAATGAGGTTGGGGACAGCATCAAACAAGAAATAAGGGATGCGTGCAATAAAGGTACAGCAGTAAGCATGGGTGACTTTAATCTACATATTGATTGGGCTAACCAAACTGGTAGCAATGTGTTGGAGGAAGATTTCCTGGAGTATATTAGGGATGGTTTTCTTGACCAATATGTCGAGGAGCCAACGAGAGAGCTGGCCATCCTAGACTGAGAAAGGACTAATTAGCAATCTTGTTATGTGAGGCCCCTTGGGGAAGAGTGACCATAATATGATAGAATTCTTTATTAAGATGGAGAGTGACACAGTTAATTCAGAAACTATGGTGCTGAAATTAAGGAAAGGTAACTTTGATGGTTTGAGGTGTGAATTGGCTAGAATAGACTGGCATATGATACTTAAAGGGTTGACGGTGGATAGGCAATGGCAAACATTTAAAAATCACATGGATGAACTTGAGCAATTGGACATCCCTGTCTGGAGTAAAAATAAAAGGGGGAAGGTGGCTCAACCGTGGCTAACAAGGGAAATTAATGATAGTGTTAAATCCAAGGAAGAGGCATATAAATTGGCCAGAAAAAGCAGCAACCCGAGGACTGGGAGAAATTTAGAATTCAGCAGAGGAGGACAAAGGGTTTAATTAAGAGGGGGAAAATAGAGTACGAGAGGAAGCTTGCCGGGAACATAAAAACTGACTGCAAAAGCTTCTATCGATATGTGAAGAGAGAAAGATTAGTGAAGACAAACTCAGGACCCTTGCAGTCGGATTCAGTTTAATCTATAATGGGGGCAAAGAAATGGCAGACCAATTGAACAAATACTTTGGTTCTGCCTTCACGAAGGAAGACACAAATAACCTTCCGGAAATACTAGGGGACCGAGGGTCTAGTGAGAAGGAGGAACTGAAGGATATCCTTATTAGGCAGGAAATTGTGTTAGGGAAATTGATGGGATTGAAGGCCGATAAATCCTCGGGGCCTGATAGTCTGCATCTCAGAGTCCTTAAGGAAATGGCCCTTGAAATAGTGGATGCATTGGTGATCATTTTCCAACAGTCTATCGACTCTGGATCAGTTCCTATGGACTGGAGGGTAGCGAATGTAACAACACTTTTTAAAAAGGGAGGGAGAGGGAAAACGGGTAATTATAGACCGGTTAGCCTGACATCAGTAGTGGGGAAAATGTTGGAATCAATTATTAAGGATGAAATAGCAGCATATTTGGAAAGCAGTTACAGGATCAGTCCAAGTCAGCATGAATTTATGAAAGGGAAATCATGCTTGACAAATCTTCTGGAATTTTTTGAGGATGTAACTAATAGAGAGGACAAGGGAGAACCAGTGGATGTGGTGTATTTTGGACTTTCAAAAGGCTTTTGACAAGGTCCCACACAAAAGATTGCTGTGCAAAATCAAAACACATGGTATTGGCGGTAATGTACTGACGTGGATAGAGAACTGGTTGGCAGACAGGAAGCAAAGAGTCGGGATAAATGGTTCCTTTTTAGAATGACAGGCCGTGACTAATGGAGTGCCGCAGAGGTCAGTGCTGGGACCCCAGCTCTTTACAATATACATTAATGATTTAGATGAAGGAATTGAGTGTAGTATCTCCAAGTTTGCAGATGACACTAAACTGGATGGCGGTGTGAGCTGTGAGGAGGACGCTAAGGCTGCAGGGGAACTTGGACAGGTTAGGTGAGTGGGCAAGTGCATGGCAGATGCAGTATAATGTGGATAAATGTGAGGTTATTCACTTTGGGGGCAAAAACACGAAGGCAGAAGATTATCTAAATGGTGGCAGATTAGGAAAAAGGGAGGTGCAACGAGACCTGGGTGTCATGGTACATCAGTAATTGAAAGTTGGCATGCAGGTACAGCAGGCGGTGAAAAAGGAAAATTATATGTTGGCCTTCATAGCTAGGGGATTTTGAGTATAGGAGCAGAGAGGTCTTACTGCAGTTGTCCAGGGTCTTAGTGAGGCCGCACCTGGAATATTGTGTTCCATTTTGGTCTCCTAACCTGAGAAAGGACATTCTTGCTATTGAGGGAATGCTGCGAAGGTTCACCAGACTGATTCCCGGGATGGCTGGTCTGACATATGAGGAGAGACTGGATCAACTGGGCCTTTATACACTGGAGTTTAGAAGGATGAGAGGCGATCTCATAGAAACAGCTAAGATTCTGACGGGATTGAACAGGTTAGATGCAGGAAGAATGTTCCCAATGTTGGGGAAGTCCAGACCCAGGGGACACAGTCTTAGGATAAAGGGTAGGCCATTTAGGACTGAGATGAGGAGAAACTTCTTCACAGAGAGTTGTTAACCTGTGGAATTCCCTGCCGCAGAGAGTTGTTGATGCCAGTTCATTGGATATGCTCAAGAGAGAGTTAGATATGGCCCTTACGGCTAAAGGGATCAAGGGGTATGGAGCGAAAGCAGGAAAGGGGTACTGAGGGAATGATCAGCCATGATCTTATTGAATGGTTGTGCAGGCTCGAAGGGCCGAATGGCCTACTCCTGCACCTATTTTCTATGTTTCTACCTTTAAATATAATCAATTTACAATGTATTTCTGAATTCAAACATTAGAAATTAGAATCAATAATGATGCTAACCCCCCACTTAACACTTACTGACACAACTTTTTAACTAAAACTGGATTTTAGGCTTTTATGTTTTTGGGGCGATAATGGTGGCGGAACGGGAAAGTTAGTGGCCGCGAATAGTTTGCGCCTCAGTCGGTAAGTTTGGCAATCTGGGCCTTGATTCAGGGGCGCAGCGCTAAGGAAGGCTTTGTACACCTCTCTTGGCTGTAGGATGGGGAAACTCCGAAGCTAAAGAGCCGGCCTGGGAGTGCTGCGAGAGACGTCGGGCGGGGTGGGGGTATCCTAAAAAAACCCACAAAAACATTCGCAAATCATTCCGAAAACAACAACGCAAATCGCTACCAAAATGTAAAGGTAAAACAATCACACTTACCTTCGGAGTTCATTACTCACCACTTCACCGACGGGATGGTTGGACCGCCCTGATTTCCCAGGCGGTCAGTGTGAGGTGTGCTTCCAGGTCGACAGGTTGGGCAGGAGGTCAAACTTGCACCGGTGTCGCAACCAGGGCCGTTGCACACTGGGGCAACTCTTCCAGGCAGTGTTGCTATATGCTGCCGCAAAACAAGACTTGAGGGTCACTGCGGGGTACTGGAGGCTGACTGCGCATGCAGAGGACCTCACTGCCGTCATTGCCACTGCTCCAGGCCTAAAAACGGAGTACAGAGGACCGGAAAATCCAGCCCATAGTTTTCTACTTTCATCTAATTTCTGATCCATTCCTGAGGTTTACCTTGAATCCCCACCACAATGAGTTTAACTGTAGACTTGCATGGCACCCCTTCACACAAAGGGTAGTGGAAATCTGGAACACTCTCCCTCAAAAAACTGCGGAGCATAAGTGAATTAAAAAATTAATGACTGAGATAGATAGAATTTTGTTAGTTCAGTATATTAAGGGATATGGAACAAAGGTGGGTAAATGGAGCTAAAACACAGATCAGCCATGATCTAATTTAATGGCGGAACAGGCTTAAGGGGCTAAATGGCCTACTTCTGTTCCTATATTCCTATGTGAAACTTTGAAAATTTTGATATACAATGTTGTAGAGCTTTTTACAGCACACTTATTGTCATCTATCTTACATTATTATATATAACTGTATTCTAACATGCTATACATGACTGTAATAAGATATGACCTGTAACCACCAGCATACCTTACCATCAGGGGTGCACTTGCAAGAGACAGGTATATAAGGACAGGTCTCAGGCAAGTGCAGCATTCCAGAGCTGTGAAATAAAGGTGCAGGTCCAGTGTGACCTTGACTTCACTACATGCCTCGTGTGAATCTGTACTGAGGGGACAAGACTTTACAGTGGCGACGGGTTACGGGATTACAGAATCCACAGAATGGCGAACAACGGATCAGATGAAAAGTACAATGCGGGAGACAATTGGGAGGACTTTATAGAAGGGCTCCAGCAAAGCTTTGTAACCAAAGGCTGGTTAGGCGACGATAAGGCAGACAAGAGAAAAACCCATCTCTTGACCTGCTGTGGCTCGAAAACATACGCTTTAATGAAGGATCTGTTGGCACCCGAGAAACCAGCAAGCAAGTCGTTTGAAGAATTGAGCTCACTGGTAAGAGACCACCTGAAGCCAGCGAGCAGCCTACACATGGACAGAATCAGGTCTACAACTACAGACGCTGTGTGGGCCAGAGCATACCCGACTTCGTGGCCGAACTTCGGAGGTTGACTAGTTCATGTGAGTTCTCCGATGAACTGAGGAGAGAAATGCTGAGAGACTTTTTCATTGAAGGAATAGGCCACGCATGCATATTCCGAAAGCTCATAGAGACCAAGAACCTGACCTTAGAGGCAGCAGCACTGGTTGCACAGACATTCTTGGTAGGGGAAGAAGAAACGAGGTTGATTTACAATGCAGGTACAACAACTAACGAAATATCGGAAGAAGAAGTTCACAGCACTAAACACCACACACAGACAAAACCGGGACAACAGGCTCTCGACTGCAGGCAGAAGCCATCAAGGGTCACATGAACGGCCGTTCACACCTCATCAACCCACAATGCGAGCAATCACCTACAAACTGAGAGAAGCTCAAGAGAGATCAGCCAGACGCAGCTCATTCTTTGGGAACTCTTTGAACAATGGAACAGGTCTGTGCTGGAGGTGTGGGGGTGGGCACTCATCAAGGGGATGTCGATTTCAGCAGGCTGTTTGCAGAAATTGTGAATTTACAGGGCATTTGGCCCGCATGTGCAAAAGAACGGCAGCTCGGCTGGTATACGGATTAGATGGGTCGGAAAACGGACCAGAAGATGGTAGGGACAATACCCGGGACACCGGTGTACAGTGGGTCAACACAATCAATTGCCGCTGCTCCTACAACAGGATGCCTCCTATAATGATGAGGGTCCTACTCAACGGGATATCTGTCAACATGGAGCTGGATACGGGAGCGAGTCAATCTCTCATGGGCGCTCAACAATTTGAACAACCGTGGCCGCATAAAAGAGACAGACCAAAACTCACAAGGGTCGACACCAAACTAAAGACCTATACCAAAGAAATCGTACCAGTCCTCAGCAGCGCCATGCTCTCTGTCACACACAAAGGGACAGTGAACCGACTTTCCCTGTGGATTGTCCCCAGAGACCCCCCAGCACTGCTGGGGAGAAGCTGGCTAGCAAAACTAAACTGGAAATGGGATGATGTCCATGCCATGTCAGAGGAACGGACCTCCTGCTCAACAGTTATAAAGCGATTTGAACATCTCTTTCAGCCAGGTGTGGGCACTTTCAAAGGGGCCAAAGTCAAAATCTACATCACACAGGATGCTCGACCGGTCCATCACAAGGCCAGAGCTGTACCCTATGTGATGTGGGAAAAGATTGAAGACGAACTAGACAGGCTTCTGCGGGAAGGCATTATATCATCTGTGGAATTTAGCGACTGGGCAAGTCCCATCGTCCCAGTCATGAAGCTTGATGGATCCGTAGTAATCTGTGGTGACTACAAATCTACAGGAGACTCTGCCCAGAGCGGAGGACTTATTTGCAACATTGGCTGGAGGTAAACTTTTCTCAAAATTAGACCTCACGTCTGCGTATATGACGCAAGAATTGACCGAGGAATCAAAGCTACTCACCACCATCAACACACATCGAGGCCTTTTCATGTACAATAGATGCCCATTCGGCATCAGGTCGGCAGCTGCCATATTCTAGCGCAACATGGAGAGTTTGCTCAAGTCCATCTCGGGGACTGTTGTATTTCAAGACGACATACTTATCATGGGCAGGGACACCGACTCCCATCTCCATAATTTGGAGGAAGTACTAAAGCGGTTGGATCGGGTAGGCCTACGAGTCAAGAAATCCAAGTGCCTGTTTCTCGCACCCGAGGTTGAATTTTTGGGCAGAAGGATTGCCGCTGATGGAATCCGCCCAACAGAGTCCAAAACAGAAGCAATTCGCCTGGCACCCAGGCCCCGGAATGTCTCAGAACTGCGCGCCTTTCTCAGGCTACTCACTTACTTTGGGAACTTTATGCAGAACTTAAGCACGCTGCTGGAGCCTCTCCATGTGCTACTCAGGAAGGGGTGCGATTGGTTTTGGGGGGATGCCCAGGAATGCGCCTTCAATAAGGCACGCAACCTTCTATGTTCCAACAGTGTTTTGACTTACTTTGACCCAGATAAAAAGCTAGTTCTCACATGCGATGTGTCAGCGTATGGGGTCGGCTGCGTTTTGCAACATGTCAATAGTGCGGGCAAATTACAACCCATAGCTTATGCCTCCAGGTCACTCGCGGGCGGAGCGCGGTTACAGAATGGTAGAGAAGGAGGCGCTCGCGTGCGTGTACAGTGCCAAAAAGATGCACCAATACCTTTTCCGGGCCAAGTTCACGTTAGAAACCGACCACAAGCCCCTCACGTCCCTCCTATATGAGAGCAAGGCAATAAATGCCAACGCCTCGGCACGAATTCAACGGTGGGCACTCATGCTGGTGTCCTACGACTATACCATAAGGCACAGACCAGGCACAGACAACTGTGCCGACGCGCTCAGCAGGCTACCCCTGGCGACCACGTAAGGGTCTGACGAACAGGTCTGTGAGATAGTCATGGCAATCAATGCCTTTGAGTCCACAGGTTCGCCCATGATGGCTCGCCAAATCAGAGCCTGGACGGCCAGCGACCCCACGTTATCCTTAGTAAAAAGATGTGTCCTAATTGGTGACTGGGCAGAGGCTTGCGATGCCTGCCCCGAGGAATTAAAACCCTTTCACAGGCGCATGCATGAGCTATCACTACAAGCAGACTGCTTGATGTGGGGCAGCTGAGTAGTCATACCTCTGCGAGGCAGAGAGGCATTTGTCTGGAAGCTCCACCGCGAGCACCCGGGGATTGTTCTCATGAAGGCCATAGCCAGATCCCACGTCTGGTGGCCTGGTATTGACGCAGACTTGAAGCTCTGCGTCCGAAGGTGCATCATTTGTGCCCAACTCAGCAATGCCCCCAGGGAGGCTCCACTGAGCCCCTGGCCCTGGCCTACCAAACCGTGGTCACGAGTGCACGTAGACTATACGGGCCCATTCATGGGCAAAATGTTCCTCGTAGTTGTAGATGCATTTTCAAAGTGGATCGAATGCACCATTTTAAACTCGAGCACAACCTCCACCACTGTGGAGAGCCTTGCAACCATGTTTGCAATGCACAGAATCCCTGACATATTGGTCAGTGACAATGGTCCGTGCTTCACCAGCGCAGAATTCCAAGACTTCATAATTGACCACGGCAAAAATCACGTCAAGATGGCACCGTTCAAGCCGGCCTCCAACGGCCAGGTGGAGAGAGCAGTGCAAATCATTAAACAAGGCATGCTTAAAATCCAAGGTCCCACGCTGCAGGGTCGCCTGTCGTGACTGCTGCTGGCATACAGATCTCGTCCGTACTCACTGACTGGCATCCCCCCCGCGCAACTGTTGATGAAGATGACTTTAAAAACAAGGCTCTCGTTAATCCTCCCAGACATGCACGAAATCATTGAGGCAAAGCGCCGTAAGCTGACTGAGTACCATGACAGAAATTCGAGGGGGAGATGGAATGAGATAGGGGACAAAGTGTTTGTACTAAACTATGGCAGGGGTCCCAAATGGCTTGCAGGGACAGTAACGGGCAAGGAAGGAAACAGGCTTCTGGTTGTACAAATGGACAATGGCAAAACCTGCCGGAGGCATGTAGACCAAGTCAAAAGCAGATTTACCAACAACACTGCGGAACCAGAGGCAGACTACAATGTGGAACTCGCACCACACCTGGTGGACAGACAGAGGGAACAACCTGAGGAAAGGGCAATCCCAACAGACAGCCCAGGCAAGTCAACAACAATCACACCAATCGAAACAGATAGCCCAGGCGAGATACCAGCAACCACACCCAAAGAAAAACAGACACCAAGGCAAACAACTGAACCACAACTCAGGCGCTCCACGCGAGAGCGTAGACCACCTGAGAGACTGAACCTATAAAGATAATAAGACCTTGGGGGAGGGTGATGTCATGTATCTTACATTATTATATATAACTGTATCCTAACATGCTATACATGATTGTAATAAGATATGACCTGTAACCACCAGCATACCTTACCACCAGGGGTGCACTTGCAAGAGACAGGTATATAAGGACAGGTCTCAGGCAAGTGCAGCATTCCAGAGCTGTGAAATGAAGGTGCAGGTCCAGAGTGACCTTGACTTCACTACATGCCTCGTGTGAATCTGTACTGAGGGGACAGGACTTTACACTTATGATGTCATCACCTCAAAAAGTCAACGCGATACGTCAGGCACATTTTCCCTTCCTGAACATAAACAACTTGTATTATACAATACCTTTAATGAGTAAAACATCCCAAAGCACTTCACAGGAGCGTTATAAAACAAGATTTGACACAGAGCCACATAAGAAGAAATTAGGGCCAAAACTTGGTCAAAAAGGTAGGTTTTACGGAGTGTCTTAAAGAAAGAAAGAGAGGCAAAGAATTGGAGCGATTTAGGGAGGGAATTCCAGAGCCAGGGCCTAGACAGCTGAAGGCACAGTTGCCAATGATTGAGCGATTAAAATTCGGGATGCTCAAGAGGCCAGAATTAAAGGAGTGCACATGTCTCGGGGGGTTGTGAGCTGGAGGAGATTATAGAGATAGGGAGGGGTGAGGACATGTAACCAAAGTTATATATGAATTTACATAGTAACTATTTGTACAAAATCTCCCTTTACGTAGAAGTGAGAGTTAGGACAAATATCACCAACTCCATCCAACCCCAGCGCAATTCCTACTCATCATCATCATCATCATAGGCAGTCCCTGGGAATCGAGGAAGACTTGCTTCTACTCTTAAAATGAGTTCTTAGGTGGCTGAACAGTCCAAAAAGAGAGCCACAGTCCCTGTCACAGATGGGACAGAGAGTCGTTGAGGGAAAGGGTGGGTGGGATAGGTTTGCCGCACGTTCTTTCCGCCGCCTGCACTTGATTTCTGCATGCTCTCGGCGAAAAGACTTGAGGTGCTCAGTGCTTTCCCAGATCTACTTCCTCCACTTAAGACGATATTTGGCCAGGGATATCCAGGTATCAGTGATGATGTTGCACTTTTTCAGGGAGGCTTTGAGGGTGTCCCTGTAACATTTCCTCTGCCCACCTTTGACTCGTTTGCCGTGAAGGAGCTCCGAGTAGAGCGCTTGCTTTGGGAGTCTTGTGTCTGGCATGCAAATGATGTGGCCTGCCCAATGGAGCTGATCAAGTGTGGTCAGTGCTTCAATTTGGTCGGTCGAGAACGCTAATGTTGGTGCATCTGTCCTCTAGGGGATTTGTAGGATCTTGCGGAGGCATCGTTGGTGGTATTTCTCCAGCGACTTGAGGTCTACTTTCCATGGTACATATCTCTGAGCCTTACAGAAGGGCAGGTATTACTACAGCCCAGTAGACCATGAGCTTGGTGGCAGTTTTGAGGGCCTGATCTTCAAACATTTTTTTCCTCAGGTGGCTGAAGGTTGCACTGGTGCACTGGAGGTGGTATTGAAACTCGTCGTCAATGTCTGTTGTTGATAAGAGGCTCTCAAGGTATGGGAAATGGTCCACATTGTCCAGGGCCGCGCCGTGGATCTTGATGATTGGGGCGAGGACAGACGAGAGGAGGACCTTTGTCTTACCAATGTTTAGTGTAAGTTCCATGCTTTCGTAAGCCTCAGTAAATACGTCGACTATGTTCTGGAGTTCAGCCTCTGTATGTGCACAGACGCAGGCATCATCCGCATACTGTAGCTCAACGACAGAGGTTAGGGTGGTCTTGGACCTGGCCTGGAGACGGAGAAGGTTGAACAGGTTCCTACTGGTTCTGTAGCTTAGTTCCATTCCAGTGGGGAGCTTGTCAGCTGTGAGGTGGAGCATGGCAGCGAGGAAGATTGAGAAGAGGGTTGGGGTGATGACGCAGCCCTGTTTAACCCCGGTCTGGACGTGGATTGGGTCTGTTGTGGATCCGTTGGTAAGTGTTCTGTATGGAGAAAGAGTCAGACTGAACACTGTGAGCTCAAAGTAAAGTGTGACCTTAGTCTTTGATTGCAGGTCTCCAGAGTGCCTCTCAAACCTGTGAAATCTCCTTAAATACCTGTGCTCCCAAGGAATTATGGGATCCCTTGAGACTCCAGGGGATGAACCCTCTGGTGGTTGTACAGAGTAAATACAAGGATACATATATAACAGTAGGGATCACGGCCTGCATGTCGTCGTGGAGCAGACGGAGGATGGTGCCGAACTTTTGAGGGCACCCGAAATGGAGGAGGATTTTCCACAGATGCTCGTGTTTGACAGTGTCAAAGGCCTTTGTAAGTTCGAAAAAGGCCATGTGTAAGGGCTGGTGCAGTTCTCTGCATTTTTCCTGCAGCTGTCGTGCTGCAAAAATCATGTCTGTTGTGCCCCATAGGGGATGAAATCCACACTGTGACTCCGGGAGGAGCTCCTCAGCCACGGGGAGAAGACGGTTGAGGAGGACTCTAGCGAGACTGTCCCAGTGGCTGATAACAGGGAGAGTCCTCTGTAGTTGCCGCAGTCGGGCATGTCCCCTTTTTTACAGATGGTCACGATCACTACATCTCTGAGATCTCCCGGCATGCTCTCCTCCCTCCATATGAGAGAGATGAGGTCATGTATTTTTGCCAGCAGTGCCTCTCTGCCATACTTCAGTGCCTCAGCAGGGATTCCATCCGCTCCCGTAGCTTTGTTGTTCTTAAGCTGTCTTATGGCTTTTTCTACCTCATGCAGTGTTGCGGTTTTACTGAGGTGGTGGCGGGTAGCATGCTGCGAGATGGAGTCGAGAACACTCGGGTCAAAGGCAGAGTCTCGACTGAGGAGATCTTCGAAGTGCTCTTTCCAGCGGGCCCCGACTGTCTCGGTAGATACCAGTGGATGTGGTGTATTTGGACTTCCAGGAGGCATTTGACAACGTGCCACATATAAAGTTACTGCACAAGATATAAGTTCAAGGGATTGGGGGTAATATATTAGCATGGATAGAGGATTGGCTAACTAACAGAAAACAGAGAGTCAGGATAAATGGTTAATTCTCTGTTTGGCAATCAGTAACTAGTTGGGTGCTGCAGGGATCAGTGCTGGGACCCCAACTATTTACAATCTATATTAACAATGCGGAAGAAGGGACTGAGTGTAACATAGCCAAGTTTGCTGACGATACAAAGATGGAAGGAAAAGCAATGTGTGAGGAGGACACAAAAAATCTGCAAAAGGACATAGACAGGCTAAGTGAATGGGCAAAAATTTGGCAGATGGAGTATAATGTTGGAAAGTGTGAGGTCATGCACTTTGGCAGAAAAAAATCAAAGATTGCAAAGTGCTGCAGTACAGTGGGACCTGGGGGTACTTGTGCATGAAACACAAAAGGATAATATGCAGGTACAGCAAGTGATCAGGAAGGCCAATGGAATCTTGGCCTTTATTGTAAAGTGGATGGAGTATAAAAGCAGGGAAGTCTTGCTACAGCTATAAGGATATTGGTGAGGCCACACCTGGAATACTGTGTGCAGTTTTAGTTTCCATATTTACGAAAGGATATACTTGCTTTGGAGACAATTCAGAGAAGGTTCACGAGGTTGATTCTGTGGATGAGGGGATTAACTTATGAGGAAAGGTTGAGTAGGTTGGGCCTCTACTCATTGGAAATCAGAAGAATGAGAGGTGATCTTAGCAAAACGTATAAGATTATGAGGGGGCTTGACAAGGTGGATGCAGAGAGGATGCTCCCACTGATGGAGGAGACTAGAACTAGAGGGCATGATCTTGGAATAAGTGGCCGCCCATTTAAAACTGAGATGAGGAGAAATTTCTTCTCTCAGAGGGATGTAAATCTGTGGAATTCGTTGCCTCAGAGAGCTGTGGAAGCTGGGACATTGAATAAATTTAAGACAGAAATAGTCAGTTTCTTAAACGATAAGGGGATAAGGGGTTATGGGGAGTGGGCAGGGAACTGGAGCTGAGTCCATGATCAGATCAGTCATGATCTTATTGAATGATGGAGCCGGCTTGAGGGGCCATATGGCCTGCTTCTGCTCCTATTTCTTATGTTCTTATGTCCTTGATGAGCGTCTCTTTGCAGGTATTGGTTATGGAGGCCTGGAGGGCAAACTAAGCGCTGTGGGCATTCTACGTCTTGGGGTCATCAAGGCATGCCAGGTTAGCTGTGAGGCGCTGACTATATAGGGCTCTCTTAGCTGGGATTGACTTTTTTGCTAACCCTTTTCTGTGCATGCGTCCAACACCGCGTTGCTTCTACTAAGCAGCCGAACGCATCCACCAAGCCTCCTACAGCGCCGAGCCTGAGCCTCGCTGAGCGGGCCGTGGGCCCTGAACCACCCTGAGCCCCGAGCCTCCCACTGCTGTGGGCTCTGAGCCTCCCGCAGTGCCGGGGAGAGCGAGACGCAAGCGGGGAGAGCGAGAAGCAGGGAGAGTGAGAGCTTGGGGGTGTGTGGGAAAGTTGCTGGAGGCATTGGGGGGCGGGCTGGGAAGAGAGAGCTTGGGGGAGGGAGGAGAGAGAGCTTGTGGGGGCAGAGAGAGAGAGAGCTTGGCGGGGGGAGAGAGAGCTTGAGGAGCAGAGAGAGCTTGGGGGGCAGAGAGAGAGAGAGCTTGGGGGCAGAGAGAGAGAGAGCTTGGGGGTGAGAGAGAGCTTGGGGGGCAGAGAGAGAGAGAGCTTGGGGGTGAGAGAGCTTGGCAGGCAGAGAGAGCTTGGGGGGAAGAGAGAGAGAGAGAGCTTGGGGGTGGAGAGAGAAAGCTTGGGGACATAGAGAGAGAGAGCTTGCGGGGGAGAGAGAGTGCTTGGGGGGGGCAGATAGAGAGAGAGTTTGCGGGGGAGAGAGAGAGTGGGGGGGGTGGGGAGAGAGAGAGAGAGAGCTTGGAGGGAAGAGAGAGCTTGAAAGGGCAGAGAGAGAGAGAGCTTGGGGGCAGAGAGAGAGCTTGAGGGGGAGTGAGAGAGCTTGGGGGGGCAGAGAGAGAGCTTGGGGGTTGATGAGAGAGCTGGGGGGGGGCGAGAGCTTGGGGGGGCAGAGAGAGAGAGAGCTTGTGGGGGGAGAGAGAGAGAGACAGCTTGGGGGGGGGAAGAGAAAGAGAGCTTGGGGAGGGGGGCAGAGAGAGAGAGAGTTGGGAGGGGGGGTGAAAGAGCCTCGGTGGGGGGGCAAGAAAGAGAAAGTCACAGGTTGGGGGGGCGATCGAAAGGGAGAGAGGGAAATCAGAGAAGACGGATCATGTTATTCCCCCCGGTGTGTGCAAACTCGGTGCGTGTGTTACAAGGGACATCGTTGGGGTGGATGAAATCTAGAAGTCATGACGCTGTCACTATTCACTTTATACCCAATAAACAATCCAACAATCTGCACACAATGCCCCATCTATGGGGGGTGGGGGAGGGCTGGGTATAAGGTAATGCGCTGGCAGAGGGATGCACTTGCGCTGGGGTAAGGGATTTCGGCAGGAACTTGGTGGTTTTTGGGAGATCTATCCTCTGACTTCTGAAATCAAAATGGATCGAATTACAAATTGGAAATTCACTCAGAGCTTGGGCTGGGCAGTTCCAGTTACATATTCCAGAGGAACTTCAGGGTGTGGCCTATCCTCCAAGGGGACCATCCAGCAATAGGTCTGGTGAGCCAATCAGAGAAATGGCTGCATTTCAGTTCGTACAAATAGACCCATCCATAAATTTAACATTATCTTCTTGCTTCCTTTGTATTCTGTTCCTCGAGAAACAAACTTCAGTGATTTATTTGCATTCTTCACCACACTCTTTATAGCCTTATCAAAAGTTGCAACTTTCAGCAATTTATGTATCTGCATTCCCAGATTTGTTTTGCTCCTCTAGCTCGTTTAGTTTCTTACCTCCAATATCATGTGTGTATGCTTGGGGTTACTAGCCACCAGATGGCGCCACTGTCGGGGGTCATTGGGCTGTACGCACGTGTGTGCGGCCCAGGTATAAAAGGCAAGCCATCATGTAATGTAATCACTTTGGGCCCTAATAAAGCAGAGCTAGGTTTGTACCTTTGTTAGTTTACAGTATTCAGTCTATCGAGTTATTACATACATAACATTTGGTGATGAGCTAACTTAAGAATCTTCGTATGCAAAAATGAGCACTATTGGAATTCTGGAGAGATTCGTGGAGAGAGAGGACTGGGCAAATTTTTTAGCTCGCCTGGACCAGTACTTCGTGGCCAACAAAATGGAAGAACCCACTGATGCAGTTAGGCGGAGGGCGGTCTTCCTCGCGGTTTGTGGTCCAAAAATCTTTGGACTCATAAAGAATCTTCTTTCGCCTGCAAGTCCAACGGACAAGGACTACGAAAAATTGTGTGCTCTGGTACGTGACCGTCATGTTTGTAACCTTCACATAACTGTAACCAATATGTAACAACACTGTACACTGTATACAACTGTGAAATACACACCTTGACCACAGGGGGTGAACTTGTGGGAGACACTCCTTACCTGGTCAGCCAGGCACTTAAAGGGAGGTTCCACACAGGCTAGCACTCCTTGGTCCGGGGAATAAAGGTGCAGGTCATGAGTGACCTTGTCTGCAGTATATGCCTCATGTGAATACGTTCTAGAGTTGAGAACTCTACAGTGACCATCTCAAACCAGACGAAGGCATTGTCATCTCATGATATCGATTCTATACGCACGTTCATTCTGAGGACCAGAACGGAATTCGTAGCTGACCTAATATGTCTAGCTGGACTGTGTAACTTAAAAAACGCATTGGGAGACATGCTGTGGGACTTCTTTATAATCGGCAGCAACCATGAGGTGATCCTACATAAGCTACTGACGGCAGAGACGTTGGATTTGAGCAAGGCCATCATGATTGCCCACGCATGCATGGCGACGGACAAAAACTTAAAGCAGATATAATTGAAAAATCGGAACTCGGCAAGTATTTTAAACAAGATTGTAATCTCGTTTGGCAGAGCTGCATATGGCAGGGCCTACTCGACTGTGTATGCGAAACCTATGGCTGCCCAAAGTCCGCTAACGGGAATGAATCTGATTTCACCGTGTTGGCGTGGAGGTAATCATCAGCCTCATCAGTGTTGGTTTAAACAGTACATTTGTAAAGGCTGTTTGAGACTGGGGCATCTCCAGCACATGTGTCGCAGCTGAGCAAGCATGCTGCGACACACCACGTGGAGGATGATGAGCAGTGTAGCACGGATACGACTATGCAATCTGAGATACCAGAGGAGGAAGTGTATGGACTGTATTCATTGCTACCAAAATGCCAACCAATAATGATTAATGTGAAACTTAACGGTGTGCCAATACCGATGGAGTTGGACATGGGTGCGAGTCAATCAATAATGAGCCAGAAGACATTCGACAAGCTGTGGGATATGAAGGCTGTGAGGCCTAAGCTGAGTCCAGTCAGTGCCTAGTTGCGTGGCAGTGTGAGCTGTGAGGCAGATGCTATGAGGCTGCAGGGTGACTTGGACAGGTTAGGTGAGTGGGCAAATGCATGGCAGATGCAGTATAATGTAGATAAATGTGAGGTTATCCACTTTGGTGGCAAAAACAGGAAGGCAGAATATTATCTGAATGGTGACAGATTAGGAAAAGGGAGGTGCAACGAGACCTGGGTGTCATGGTACATCAGTCATTGAAAGTTGGCATGTAGGTACAGCAGATGGTGAAGAAAGCAAATGGCATGTTGGCCTTCATAGCGAGAGGATTTGAGTATAGGAGCAGGGAGGTCTTACTGCAGTTGTATAGGGCCTCACACCTTGAATATTGTGTACAGTTTTGGTCTCCTAATCTGAGGAAGGACATTCTTGCTATTGAGGGAGTGCAGCAAAGGTTCACCAGACTGATTCCTGGGATGGCAGGACTGACATATGAAGAAAGACTGGATCGACTCGGCTTGTTGAGGCCAGTTCATTAGCTATATTGAAAAAGGAGTTAGATGTGGCCCTGGCGACTAAAGGGATCAAGTGGTATGGAGAGAAAGCAGGAATGGGGTACTGAAATTGCATGATCAGCCATGATCATATTGGATGGTGGTGCAGGCTCGAAAGGCCAAATGGCCTACTCCTGCACCTATTTTCTATGTTTCTATGTTTCTATGATTTACCGTTATGGATTGTTCCAGGCAATGGTCCAACACTGTTCGGCAGGAATTGGCTAGAAAAAAATCAAATGGTATTGGAATGATATCAAAGCGTTGTCGTCGGAGGATGATACTCCATGTGCTCAGGTGCTGAGCAAGTTCCCCTAGCTGTTTGGACCAGGCATCGGCAATTTCACGGGAGCCAAGGTGCAGTTCCATGTGGACTCGATGCAAGACCCGTCCATCATAAAGCTTGGGCAGTTCCATACATGATGAGGGAGAAGGTCGAAATCGAACTGGACAGATTCCAGCGTAAAGGGATCATATCACCAGTCGAATTTAACGAATGGGCCAGCCCCATTGTTCCTGTGTTGATGAGTGATGGCACTGTCAGGGTTTGTGGAGACTACAAGGTTACGATCAACCGAGTTTCGAAACAGGATCAATACCCATTACCGAAGGCTGATGACCTGTTTGCAATGCTAGCCGGGGGGGCATGTCATTCACTAAACTGGATCTGACGTCGGCCTACATGACACAGGAGCTGGTCGAGATGTCGAAGAAACTTATGTGCGTCAACACTCATAAAGGACTGTTTATCTCCAACAGGTGTCCTTTCGGAATTCACTTGGCTGCAGCCATATTTCAGAAGAGCATGGAGAGTCTAATGAAGTCCGTCCCTAGAAATGTCGTGTTCCAAGATGACATCTTGGTCACAGGTCATGACACCGCCGAACATCTGAACAACCTGGAAGAGGTTCTACATCGTTTGGACAAAGTGGGACTTAGACTGAAATGTTCAAAGTGCGTCTTTATGGCACCGGAAGTCGAATTCCTGGGGAGGAAAATTGCTGCTGATGGCATCAGGCCTATGGACCCGAAAACCAAGGCCATCAAAAATTCACTCAAGCCTCAGAATGTGACGGAGCTGCGTTCGTTCCTTGGTCTAATCAACTACTTCGGTAATTTCCTACCTAGATTGAGTACTTCATTAGAGCCACTGCATATGCTGCTAAGAAAAGGCCACAACTGGGTTTGAGGTGTGTCTCAAGATAGAGCTTTTGAGAAAGCTACTAATCTGCTTTGCTCTAACAAGCTGCTGGTACATTTTGATCCGTGTAAGCGTCTAGTATTGGCCTGTGGTGCTTCGTTATATGGAGTTGGTTGCGTGCTCCAACAAGCTAATGAGTCGGGTAAACTACAACCTATTGCATATGCTTCTAAAGGTTTGTCAAAGACAGAAAGAGCCTACAGCATGGTAGAAAAAGAAGCATTAACCTGTGTATATGGGGTTAAAAAGATGCAAGCCACTCATTTCATTGTTTTTGGAAAACAAAGGATATCAATACCAATGCATCGTCCCGCATCAAGAGGTCGGCGCTGACATTATCTGCCTATGATTATGTCATTCGCCATAGACCTGACACCGAGAATTGTGCCGATGCACTGAGTCATCTGCCATTGCCCACACCAGAGGTGAAGACGCCACAACCTGCAGACCTACTGTTAGTTATGGATGCTTTTTAAAGTGAATGAACCTCTGTCATGGCTCAACAAGTTAAGACCTGGACCAGCCAGAACTCGATATTATCGGTTGTGAAACGTTGTGTCCTTAGTGGTGATTGGCCTGCCATACCCAAGCAAATGGGTGATGAGACCAAACCTTACAACTGTTACAAAGATGAACTATCCATTCAGTCAGATTGTTTACTGTGGGGTAATCGTTTTGTTATGCCTAAGAAAGGCAGAGAGAAATTTGTATATGATCCACATAGCACTCATCCCGGTATTGTCATGATGAAAGCCATTGCCAGGTCTCATGTATGGTGGCCTGGAATTGACTCTGATCTGGAATCATATGTGCATCAGTGCAACACTTGCATGCAGCTAAGTAAATCATCAGCGGAATCGCATTTCAGTCTGTGGTTGTGGCGATCTAAATCATGGTCCAGGATCCACATCGACTTTGCAGGTCCCTTCTTGGGAAAGATGTTTTTAGTTTTGGTGGATGCATATTCCAAGTGGATAGAGTGTGTAATCATGTCATCCAGTACATCCACAGCTACCATTGAGAGCCTTCATATCATGTTTGCCACTCATGGTCTGCCCGATATCGTTGAAAGCGACAACGGACCTTGCTTCACTAGTCTGGAGTTTCAAGAGTTCATGAAACTCAATGGTATAAAACATGTGAGGTCAGCACCATTCAAACCCACATCTAATGGTCAAGCAGAGCGTGCTGTCCAAACCATCAAGCAGAGTATGAAACGTGTAACTCAAGGTTCACTCCAGTCTCACTGTCATGCATATTGCTTAGTTACAGGACAAGACCCCAGATGCTTACCAGGGTTCCCCCGCTGAACTATTGATGAAGAGAGGTCTCAAGACCAAGCTCTCTCTTGTCCACCCTGACTTGAACGATCATGTTGAATACAGACGTCAAAGTCAGCAGTGGTATCAGGATTGCGCTGCTGTGTCACGCAACATTTCTGTTAACGATCCTATGTATGTACTAAATTATGGTCAAGGTCCCAAGTGGATCGCCGGTACTGTTATGGCCAAGGAGGGTAACAGAGTGTTTATCGTCAAGTTCAAGAATGGGCAAACATGCAGGAAACATGTTGATCAGATAAAGCTGCGGCACACGGATGAACCGGAACAGTCTGAGGAAGACACGATCACTGACCAACCAATCTACCCTCAGTCATCAGAGGACTCTGCTGTTATCAATGAATCTGGACTTTCAATCCCTGACATGGTCATTGCCACTCCCCTCAGATTGGCCACCCAGCCCCCAGTCATGACAGACTCAGAACGCTCGCCCAAGGCTGGAGTTGAACTGAGATGATCAACTCGGGAGAGGAAAGCCCCGGACCATCTCAATTTGTAAAAAGACTGTTACTAATATCTTAAAAGGGGGATATTGTCATGTATGCTTGGTGTTGCTAGCAACTTTAGTTTACAGTATTCAGTCTATCGAGTTATTACATACATAACATCCAAGGAATCAACGATCTCCTCATTCCTCCTACCAAAATGAACTACCTCACACTACATTATATTGAATTTCACTTGCCATTTATCTGCCCAATCTGCATGCCTGTTTATGTCTTCCTTATGTTTTCAGAATGGCAGGCAGTGACTAGTGGGGTACCGCAAGATTCTGTGCTGGGGCTCCAGCTGTTTACATTGTACATTAATGATTTAGACGTGGGGATTAAATGTAGTATCTCCAAATTTGCGGATGACACTAAGTTGGGTGGCAATGTGAGCTGTGAGGAGGATGCTATGAGGCTGCAGAGTGACTTGGATAGGTTAGGTGAGTGGGCAAATGCATGGCAGATGAAGTATAATGTGGATAAATGTGAGGTTATCCACTTTGGTGGTAAAAACAGAGAGACAGACTATTATCTGAATGGTGACAGATTAGGAAAAGGAGAGGTGCAACGAGACCTGGGTGTCATGGTACATCAGTCATTGAAGGTTGGCATGCAGGTACAGCAGGCGGCTAAGAAAGCAAATGGCATGTTGGCCTTCATAGCGAGGGGATTTGAATACAGGGGCAGGGAGGTGTTGCTACAGTTGTACAGGGCCTTGGTGAGGCCATACCTGGAATATTGTGTACAGTTTTGGTCTCCTAACTTGAGGAAGGACATTCTTGCTATTGAGGGAGTGCAGCGAAGGTTCACCAGACTGATTCCCGGGATGGTGGGACTGACCTATCAAGAAAGACTGGATCAACTGGGCTTGTATTCACTGGAGTTCAGAAGAATGAGAGGGGACCTCATAGAAACGTTTAAAATTCTGACGGGTTTAGACAGGTTGGATGCAGGAAGAATGTTCCCAATGTTGGGGAAGTCCAGAACCAGGGGTCACAGTCTAAGGATAAGGGGTAAGCCATTTAGGACCGAGATGAGGAGAAACTTCTTCACCCAGAGATTGGTGAACCTGTGGAATTCTCTACCACAGAAAGTAGTTGAGGCCAATTCACTAAATATATTGAAAAGGGAGTTAGATGAAGTCCTTTCTACTAGGGGAATCAAGGGGTATGGCGAGAAAGCAAGAATGGGGTACTGAATTTGCATGTTCAGCCATGAACTCATTGAATGGTGGTGCAGCCTAGAAGGGCCGAATGGCCTACTCCTGCACCTATTTTCTATGTTTCTATGTTTCCTGTAATTTGATGCATTTTTTCACATTATTAGCTGTACCCCCATTTTGGTATCACCTACAAATTTCTCTGCCAGGAAAAAAATGGTTACCTATCTACTTATCAGACAATATTGCTATTACAGAAGCTGAGAATATATATTTTTTGGATTGGGTATATCAGCTCCCAAGTTGGTCTTAAGTGTTACCTCCTTAAGAGCGAATGATGCCACTACAGGTTGCTCAGACCTTTCCCTTGAACTGACGGCATTGGAATATCTAAAAGGCAAGTGAAGTGAAATGGAAGTTATGAGAACAATATGTTCTGACATTTAGAAAATAACATACATCTATGTGGCTGAAGAAGCGTATGTGCAGGCTGAAGTGTAAAAGAAAGATGAGGCAGAGGTCCAGGTGAACTACTGCTGAAGATGCAGTACTGATCAGGCTTTGTTGAATCTTATAAATTGGCTCTGGATACTTCTGTTTATACATGTACCGCCAAGACCATTTGGAGGCACCTCTGATACTGGTTATGAGAAGATCTTGAACATTGGTCTGTTGTAGTACTGTGCTTTGATGTATAGTAGTTATAAGATAAAAATGTGAAAACTCAAAAAAAAAAAGAAGGGGAGAGAACTTTGAACAAAATATATTCTATCTGTGTTTTCTTTCCCTTCATAGCCTTCAAACATTTGACCAAAACAGACACAATCAATAGCCTATAAATAATAGAAGGTCATGTTTTGTTTTTTTCAACTCTTCAGCTGAGCTGATTGCACCCCTGTTGACCTGGAATCAATCATTTCACTTTCTATCATGCAGCTACAGCACCCACAGGACTTGTTATGAGATACCCACTGGACTCATTAGCACATACTTAGTTTATCTGTCATGTGATCATGGAAACCAAATAACTAACCTTTCAACTGAACCCAGCGATGCACAATACTTCAGCTCACACTTCACTGAACTCAGTCTTCTTCCTCTCTTGCAGATTGATGGGGGTTCTCCCTTTACTTGGAGCATTTCCTATTAGAGTTCTTTGCTTATGAAGTCAGTTAGAACATTGCAGCTTGTTAGCAGAAGTGCATCGCAATTATATATAAACAGTAAGAGAAGTCGAACGCTGTAGAAATGAACTATTCCCAGGAGAATTACAGAGATGATTAAAAATGCATAATAATAATTTGAGTCAATAGCTAAAGGCATTGTTTAACATTCTACATCACTTCTGTCAAATCAGGGACAATAATTAAATAATTATCAAATAAAGTATTTGTTTTCTTATATTAATGGCACTAAATGTACTTCCAAAATGGGAAATGATAAATTGGCCCTGATACTTATGGGGCGACGGAGAGGGTGTGGGAAGGCCGAAAATGGCCAAAAAGCCTGGCAAGGCTGGGGAAGTGGAGGTCCTGCCGAACTTAACGGCAAGGCCACATTATCATTTTTTGGATCCATTTCCCGGCTGGCAGTCAGTCAAATAGACAGCCTGGTTAGGGGCAAACGGCTGCAGCCAAGGGCTCTGGGTGGGTGGGATATCGGCAGGGGAAGTGGGGGGAGAGAGGACATCATGGTGGGAGAGAGGTCATCTCAGGGGGAGAGAGGACATCGCGGGGGGGAGAGACGACACTGCGGAGGAAAAAAGGACATCGCAGGGGGGAAAGGACATCGTGGCGGGGGGAGAGGACATCGCGGGGGGGTGGAGAGGACATCGCGGGGGGGGGAGAGGACATTGTGGGGGGAGAGGACATCGCGGGGGGGAGAGGACATCGCGGGGGGGGAGAGGATATCGCGGGTGGAGAAAGGAAATTGCAGGGGGGAGGAGAGGACATTGTGGGGAGGGGGGGAGAGGACATCGTGGGGAGGGGGGGAGAGGACATCGCGGGGGGAGAGAGAGGACATCGCAGGGGAGAGAGGACATCGCAGGGGAGAGAGGACATCGCAGGGGGAGAGAGGACATCGCAGGGGGGAAGAGAACATCGCGGGAGGGAGCGGTCATCGGGGAGGGGGAGGTCATTGCAGGGGGAGGTCATTGCAGTGAGAGGTCAGGGTGGGGGGGGAGAAAGGACATTGTGGTGGGTGGGTGGTCAGTAATCGGGATGGGGAGTTAGAGGCTGTGATCGGCAGAGCGTCAGCCATAGCTTCTTTGATAGGCTAGGGGAGAAGTCCTACCATCCTGGCCCAAAAGGAGTGCTGGAAAAGGTGCATACCTTGTAGAGTCTGGAACTCCACTACTGAACATCAAGCCATCATTTCCCAGACCGTAACTGACCTCGGGCCTGAAATTCACCGTCCCCGAAGGGACGGCTACCGTGGGGTTTGCGAGGCCGATAGAAAAAATCGATTGGCTGCCATGGTCCGATGATTTTCCCTCCCCAAGCCATATTCAGTGGGGGGCGGGGGGGCGGGGATTTGAGTGGTGTTCAGTTCCACTGGAAATGGTGCGGTGAAGCCGCTGTAAATGTAAGCTTCCAGCAGAGAGGTAAGCAGCATGTGGGTCGCTAGAAAGGGACTATCACAGCTAAATTCACAGCTAAATTCACAGAGGAAAAGGCAGAACTTTTCCCAACAGTGCCCCCGTGAGGTTTTTGATGCAGTGCTCGAAAGCAGCACCACTTTGGTAGGTAAATAGTTTTATTACTTATTAGTGTTTTTAATATCATTTTCCAGCATCCGCAATATTTAGATTTTCATATAGTTTTCTTAATTGTTTTGGCTCTATTAAACCTGCTGAGTACTGCTCAGAGGTTTGCACATACCCCTGTATTTTTGTAGAACTTTCAGGTCTGACTATTTAGTGGGCTGCAGAGAGCTGCTTGGCAGAGTTCACCCTGAGGATGAGAGGGGTGTTGGGAGGGCGACACCTGGTCAGAAGCAGGGCAGCATGCAGGAGAAGGCGTCGCCATCAGCACCGCGCAGAGAGGCAGCGGGCAAGGGAGGCAGCAGCCATGATTCGTTCATACTGCACTACACCATTGTGCCCGCCGTCTTCACCGGCCTGAATCGGGATTGCGGTTGGCTGCTCGGGGACAAGGGATATCCCCTGTCTACTTGGCTGCTCATTCCTCTGCAGAACGCCAGGACAGTGCCAGAGCATGCATACAATGGCAATCATTGTGCCACCAGATGCATCATCGAGCATAGACATCCTTAAGCAGAGATTCCGGTGCCTGGACCGCTCTGGTGGCACCTTGCAGTACTCTCTTCATCGGGTCTCCATAACCGTCATGGCCTGCTGCATGCTGCACAACCTGGCCATCATGAGGGGACAGCCGCTGGAGGTCGCACCAACAGTACCACCTGAGGAGGAGGAGGAGGAGCAGGAAGAGGCACAGGAGGAGGAGGAGGAGGATCCTCGTTGCTCCAGAGCTAGGAGGCGTCGACCCATCGCCACCCTGAAAGGGCCGGGTGCAGACCGGCCAGCACCCTCCTGGATATATATATGGAGGTGCCTGACACCTCCCCTGCAATCTCCCTCCATGCATTATCTACTGTCGGTCTGCCAGGTCTCCCCACATCAGGTTCTGTCTTCCACACCATCCATCAGTGTCTCCAGCTCCATATCAGTGAACCTGTTGGCTCTCCTTGCACCTCTTATATCAGCCATCCTTCCAAACTCCTTCCATACTCCTTCCAACCTCCTTCCCCCTCAGGGATTGCTGCAAACCCTGGAAGGGTTCATTCGCACTGGAACCCACTTGTTCACTTTTGGAGCTGAATATGGTGTGAATGGCCACAAAAAGGTGGGGGGAGCACCAGCTTTCCAGCGGTACTAAATTTCGGGCCCCTCATCTCCTCTGGAGATCTTCCCTCCACAGCCATCAACCTCATAGTTCCCCAACCCCATACAGCCCACTTCTACCTCCTTCCCAGGATCCACAAACAGGACTGCCCCGTAGACCCATTGTTTCAGCCTGTTCTTGCCCCACAGAACATATTTCTCCCCGTCTTGACTTTATTTTCTCACTCCTTGTCCACTCTCTTCCCACCTACATCCGCGACTCCTCCGGCGCCCTCCATCATTTTAACAGTTTCCAGTTTCCTTGCCCCAACAGTCTCCTTTTCACCATGGACGTCCAATCCCTCAACACTTCCATCCCCCACCAGGATGGCCTGAGGGCGCTCCGCTTCTTCCTCGAGCAGAGGCCCAACCAGTCTCCATCCACCACCACTCTCCTCTGTCTGGCTGAACTTGTTCTCACATTGAACAACTTCTCCTTTAACTCCATTCACTTTCTTCAAATTAAAGGAGGGACCCACATGGGTCCTAGCTATGCCTGCCTTTTCGTGGGATATGTGGAACATTCTTTGTTCCAGTCCAACTCTGCTCTTCTCCCTCACCTCTTTTTCAGATACATTGATGACAGTATTGGTGCCGTTTCCTGCTCTCGCCCTGAACTTGAACATTTCATTCACTTTACATCCAAGTTACACCCTTCCCTCACCTTCACATGGTCCATCTCCGACTCCTCCCTTCCTTGACTTCTCTGTCTCCATTTCTGGTTTTCGACCAGTAACCATTATAAGCCCACTGACTTCCACAGCTACCTGGACTACACTTCCTCCCATCCCACATCCTGTAAGGACTCCATTCCATTCTCCCAGTTTCTCCGTCTCCATCGCATCTGCTCTGATAATGCCACCTTTCACATTGGTGCCTCTGACATGCCTTCCTTTTTCCTCAACCGAGGATTTCCCTCCACCATGGTTAACATGGTCCTTGACCATATCTGTTCTATTTCCCACACCTCTACTCTCACCCCTCCACCCCCTCAGAACCACCACAGGGTTCCTCTAGTTCTCACCTTTCACCCCACCAGCCTCCACGTTCAAAAGATCATCCTCCGCCATTTCCGCTACCTCCAGCATGCTCCCACCATCAATCACATCTTGCCTTCCCCTCCCCTTTCAGCATTCCGAAGGGACCGCTCTCTCTGCAACTACCTGGTCCATTCCAGCAACACCCCCTCCTCTTCTCACGACACCATTTTAATGCAAGTGCAGGGGATGCAACATCTGCCCTTTTACCTCCTCCCTTCCCACTATCCAGGGCTCCAAATACTCCTTCCAGGTGAAACAGTGATTTATTTGTACTTCTTTCAACTTAGTATACTGTATTTGCTGCTCACGATGTGGTCTCCTCTACATTGGGGAGACCAAGCGTAGATTGGGTGAACGCTTTGCTGAACACCTCCGTTCAGTCCGTAAGTGTGAACCTGAGCTTCTGGTCGCCTGTCACTTTAATTCTCCACTCCATTCCCACTCTGATATCTACATCCTTGGACTCCACTGTACCAATGAAGCTCAACGCAAGTTCGAGGAACAGAAACTCATCTTTCGTTTAGGCACTTTACAGCTTTCTGGACTCAACATCGAGTTCAACAATTTCAGAGCATAACCTCTGGCCATCTTTGGCTCCCTTTTCCCCTGCCCCCCCATCTTATGTTTTTTTTCTTCTTTCTTCTCTTTTTTTTCTCTTTGTCTCTAACGGCAGCTGGTCATTACTCCGTCAACACACCCTATCCAGATTAACCATTTTCTAACTTCTGTCATTGCCATTTCAATTCGGCCCATCATCCCTTTTGTCTCTCTAATCTCTCCTGCCTTCCACCCAATCAAAGACCTTCCCTTTTGTTCTTTCTTCCCCTCCCCTTTTATAGAAACATAGAAACATAGGGCCCAAGTTTCGGCCTCAGTTGCTCCTGATTTTTTGGAGCAACTGGTGTAGAACGGAGTATCTTAGAAATTCAAATTCTCGACATTTAGTTTGCTCCAGTCCTAGTCAGTTAGAACAGTTTCACTTTGGAACAGAATTTTTTTTTCAAAAGGGGGCGTGTGCCCGGCCATTTATGCCTGTTTTCAAAGTTTAGGCAGTGAAAACTTACTCCAAACTAACTTAGAATGGAGTAAGTGAAGATTTTTGTACGTTCGAAAAAACCTCGTCTACACTTTAGAAAATCAGGCGTAGGTTACAAATCAGGCGTAGGGAATGGGGGGGGGGGGGGTTAAAGGGAAGTTTACAAACATTAAACACTTCAGTTTTACAAATAAAGAGCCATCATCAATAATAAATGATAAATACATCAATAAATCAACCAATAAATCAATCAAAAAAAATTAATAAAAAATAATTTTAAAAAAAATCAATAAATAAAACATTTTCTACTTACCGACTGCAGCACCGGGAACCCTCCAACAGCATGCTGGGATGCCCCGCCAGTGTGTCTCTGTCAGTGTCTCTATCTCTCTGTCTGTCTGTCTGTGTGTGTCTCTCACTCTCTGTCTGTCAGTGTCTGTGTTTCTGACAGCGAGGGGAGGGGAAGGAGGGGTGTAGAGGGAGAGAGGGGGGGTGGCAGGGGGAGGGAGGCAGAAGGGGAGGGAGGGAAGCGGGAGAAGGGGTAGTGAAGGGGGAGGAGAAGGGGAAGGGGGGGAGGAGAAGGGGAAGGGGGGAAGGAGGAGAAGGGGAAGGGGAAGGGGGGAGGAGAAGGGGGAAGGGGAAGGGGGGAGGAGAAGGGGAAAGGGGGGGAGAGGAGAAGTGGAAAGGGGGGAAGAGGAGAAGGGGAAAGAAGGGGAAAGAGAAGGGGGAGAAGGAGAAGGGGGGGAAGGAGAAGGGGGAAAGGAGAATGGGGGAAAGGAGAAGGGGGGAAAGGAGGGGTGGAAAGGAGAAGGGGAAAGGAGAAGGAGGGGAAAGGAGAAGGGGG
Source organism: Pristiophorus japonicus (assembly GCF_044704955.1). NCBI lineage: Eukaryota > Metazoa > Chordata > Chondrichthyes > Pristiophoridae > Pristiophorus > Pristiophorus japonicus. The sequence goes on from NC_091980.1 coordinate 88,034,608, forward strand.
GGGAGAAAAGGAGAAGGGGGAGGGAGGCTGAACGGGCTGGGCTTGGCCCAAGACTTCGGGAAGGGCCCGTCCCCAGCACCAGATTTACAGGTAGGTGGCGTTGGGTCGGGTTGGGTCGGGTCCAGGGTCCGGGGTCGGGAGCGCGGGTCGAGTCGGGGGGAGCGTAGGTCGGGGTCAGGAGCGCGGGTCAGGTCGGGGGAGCGGAGGTAGGTCGGGTCGGGAGCACGGGTCGGGTCGGGGGGGGGAGGAGGGAAGTCAGGTTGGTTCGGGTAGGGGGGGGGAGGGAGGGAGCGCGGGTCGGGTCGGTTCGGTTCGGGACGGGGAGGGCGGGGGGGAGGGAGGTCAGTTTGGGTCGGGTCCGGTCCGGGGGTCGAGAGCACGGGTCGGGTCGGGGGGGGTGGTGGGAGGAAGGTCGGTTCGGTTCGGGTCGGGGGGAGAGAGGGAGGGAGAGGGAGCGCGGGTCGGGTCCAGTCCGGGGGGTCGGGTCCGGTCCGGTCTGATCCGGGGGCGGGGGGGGGAAGCGGGAGTCAGGTCGGGGTCGGGTCCGGTCCGGGGGCGGGGGGAAGCGGGAGTCGAGTCGGGTCGGGAGGAAGCAGGAGCTGGTCGTGGAAGGCAGCCTTATGCATGCAACCCTAGTGAGGCCATTCGGCCAGGGCTAGGGGATGCATGCTTCGGGCCCCTCCCACACAGTTTTGGGTGCCTGGAGCTACTGCACATGCGCGCCCACTGTAGCGCGCATGTGCAGAGGTCCCGGCACTGTTTTCAGCGCAGGGACCTAGCTCCGCCCCCCACAGCTCGTGCTGCGCCGTGCCCGACTCCAGAGGACCAGCAGGGAGCCAGAGAATCCGTAAGTTTTTTTTAGGCGCATTTTGTGGCATGAAAAATGGGCGTCCAGGTCGGGGCTGCACCGTTCTAGGTGCGGCCCGAAACTTGGGCCCCTAGAAAATAGGAGCAGTAGTAGGCCATTCAGCCCTTCAAGTCTGCAGCACCATTCAATATGATCATGGCTGATCTTCTATCTCAACACCAGATTCCTGCTTTTTCCCCATACCCCTTGATGCCTTTTGTATCTAGAAATCTATCTATCTTCCTGTTAAATATATTCAGTGACTTGGCATCCACAGCCTTCTGTGGTAGAGAATTCCACATGTTCACCACCCTCTGAGTAAAAAAATTCTCCTCATCTCGGTCCTAAATTTCCTATCCCGTATCCTGAGACTGTGACCCCTTGTTCTAGACTTCCAAACCAGGGGAAACATCCTCCCTGCATCCAGTCTATCCAACCCAGTTAGAATTTTATATGTTTCAATGAGATCCCATCTCATTCTTCTAAACTCTAGTGAATACAGTCGCGACGACCTAATCTCTCCTCATACGATAGTCCTGCTATCCCAGGAATCAGTCTGGTGAACCTTCGCTGCACTCTCTCTAAGGCAAGTATATCCTTTCTTAGATAAGGAGAACAAAACTGTACATAATACTCCAAAGTTTTTCACCATCCTCCGCTTGCTCCATGACGACATGCAGGTCGTGATCCTTACCAACGGATCCTTCACAGAGCCAATCCACATCCGGACCGGGGTCAAACAGGTCTGCGTCATCGCCCCAACCCTCTTCTCAATCTTTCTCGCCGCCATGTTCCACCTCACAGTCAACAAGCTCCCCGCTGGAGTGGAACTAAACTGCAGAACCAGTGGGAACCTGTTCAACCTGCGCCGTCTCCAGGTCAGATCCAAGACCAACCCAACCACTGTCGTCGAGCTACAGTACGCGGACAATGCCTGCGTCTGCGCACATACAGAGGCTGCACTCCAGGACATAGTCGACGTATTTACTGAGGCATACGAAAGCATGGGCCTTACGCTAAACATCCATAAGACAAAGGTCCTCCACCAGCCTGTCCTCACCGCCCCCAGTCATCAAGATCCACGGCGCTGCCCTGGACACCGTGGACCACTTCCCATATCTCGGGAGCCTCCTATCAACAAGAGCAGGAATGGATGACGAGATCCAACACCGCCTCCAGTGCAGCAGTGCAGCCTTCAGCCGCCTGAGGAAAAGAGTGTTTGAAGACCAGGCCCCCAAAACTGCCACCAAGCTCATGGTCTGCAGGGCCGTAGTAATAGCCGCCCTCCTGTATGGCTCAGACATGTACAGTAGACACCTCAAGTTGCTGGAGAAATATCATCAACGATGTCTCCGCAAGATCCTACAAATCCCTTGGGAGGACAGGCGCACCAACATCAGTGTCCTCATTCAGGCTAACATTCCCTGTATTGAAGCACTGACCACACTTGGTCAGCTCCGCCTGGCAGGCCACATAGTTTGCATGCCAGACACGTGACACCCAAAGCAAGTGCTCTACTCGGAGCTCCCTCACGGCAAACGAGCCAAAGGTGGGCAGCGGAAACGCTACAAAGACACCCTCAAAGCCTCCCTGATAAAGTGTGACATCCCCACTGACACCTAGGAGTCTCTGGCCCAAGACCGCCCTAAGTGGAGGAAGTGCATCTGAGAGGGTGCTGAGCACCTCGAGTCTCAACGCCAAGAATGTGCAGAAATCAAGCGCAGACAGCAGAAAGAGCGTGTGGAAAACCAGTCCCACCCAACCCTTCCCTCAACGACTATCTGTCCCACCTGTGACAGAGTCTGTGGCTCTCGTATTGGACTGTTCAGCCACTAAAGAACTCACTTCAGGAGTGGAAGCAAGTCTTCCTCGATTCTAAGGGACTGCCTATGATGATGATGATGATAACTGTAGTAAGACATCCTTGCTCCTGTACTCAAATCCTCTTGCAATGAAGGCCAACATACCATTTGCCTTCCTAACTGCTTGCTGCACCTGCATGTTTGTTTTCAATGACTGGTGTACAAGGACACCCAGGTCCCTCTGTAGATCGACACTTCCCAAGCCATCACCATTAAATAATACTTTGTCCTTATGTTTTTTCTTTCAAAGTGGATAACTTCACATTTATCCACGTTATACTTAAGAATGTGCTTTTTTCGAACATTCGGCAGTTCTGACGAAGAGTCATCGAACCAAAACGTTAACTTTGTTTTTCTCTCCACAGATGCTGCATGACCCGTTGAGATTTCCAGCATTTTCTGTTTTTATTTCAGATTCCAGCATCCGCAGTATTTTGCTTTTATATTAATATCAAGGCCATTGTTTTTGGGAAATCAATGAACTCCATTCTATTCCCTTCTCATGTTACCCACTGGAGGCTACAGCCTACTCGAACTGTTGGTGAAAACTGTTACCCCATCTTTTCAGGCAATCATTTAATACTATTAAGACATGGGGATGAATTTCCGGGGGGGTTGGGTGGGGGTGGTTCTCCCGACTGTCTACCCTGACTTCAGTGGAAGAGCTGCAGAAGCTCGGAAAAACAACCTCAATGATGTTTAAGTTAGATATGGCCCTTAAGGCTAAAGAGATCAAGGGGTATGGAGAGAAAGCAGGAAAGAAGTACTGAGATGAATGATCAGCCATGATCTTATTGAATGGTGGTGCAGGCTCGAAGGGCCGAATGGCCTACTCCTGCACATATTTTCTATGTTTCTATGTTTAATTTATGAATCTTAAATATGCAGTGTATTTTTCTATTTTTCATTAGTGTTTTGTGTGTTTGGACGGGGGGGTTTCTCATTCATATTAATGGGAACTCAAACTTACGGAGTTCCCATCATTATGAATGAGAAAATACTGTACTTTGATTGGCTGCCCAGAGCTATGTGACTCCAGCTCCAGGCCTGCGCACGTCCCGACATGCACATGCTCCGATGCATCGGAGTGAAGGCCTCAGGAATGGAAGATCGTGCGAGCGCAGCAGGAACAAGTAGGTGCGCATCTTTTTCAGTCGTTTGCTCGCAGGAAGACCTCAATCAGAATTTCAGGCCCAATTATGTTGCCATCTTTTGTCACAGGCTAATAAAAATTTTTTATTTTATTTTTAAATTTGACAAGCATTAATATTACAATACGTTTTGAGACAGAGGTAATATTCTGAACTTTTTCAAATTAATTTTAAAACGCCTTGGTGGAATAAAAGATTTGCTGTAAAGTGAAGGTACAATATATTTCTTCAGTAACAGCTGAGAAATTCTAATAAAATTAGTCACTGGAAGGAGACCAAAGAAGCAATAGAGAATGCATTTTCATGTTTCATATTTGTTTTTTAATCTCGTGACATGATTTTTCTTCCATATTAGTTCACAGCTATGAAATTGCTTAGCAACCATGAGAAAAATAGAGACTACAAAAATCGGAATCAATGCATAATAAATTAAAAATAAAGCTGAAGGATTACACCTTTTCATAATATAACTAAAGGATAGATACATCCTTTGACTATATACTCACCAGGGCGCCGAAATTGGTCGATGTTCTGCCTGCATCTGCCGAGATCCCGCCGCAAATGTCGGTTTTCTGGGCCATTTCTCCGGGACCGCCCATCTGCCGTCAGTGTTCCGCCTGGTGGAACATTGGTAGGGAAAGGTTCCGCCGATGTCAGATCGTGCCGCCCGCACATGCTGGGTGTTGGAAAAGTGCCATTTTCATCAGTTATGCTGACCTCTGGTCGACATACCACCCGCCAGAAGGACCACTATTGGGATGTTTTTAGTGTCTTCTACTGTGAAGACTGATACAAAATATTTGTTCAAAGTATCTGTCATTTCCCTGTTCCCCATTATTAATTCCCCAGTCTCATTCGCGTAGGGACCAACATTTACTTTAGCCACTCTTTTCCTTTTTATTACCTGTAGAGACTCTTACTATCTTTTTTTATATTTTGTGCTAGTTTACTATCATAATCTGTCTTCCCTCTTTTTATTATTTTTTTAGTTGTTCTTTGCTGGCTTTTAAAAGTTTCCCAATTCTTTGGCCTCCCATTAGTCTTGGCCACATTGTATGCCTTTGTTTTCAATTTGATACCATCCCTTATTTCCTTAGTTAGCCATGGATGGTTATCCCTTCGCTTAGTCTTTCCTTCTCATTGGGATATATTTTTGTTGAGAGTTATGAAATATCTCCTTAAATGTCTGCCACTGCTCATCAACCGTCCTACACTTTAATCTATTTTTCCAGTCCATTTTAGCCAACTCTGCCTTCATACCTTTATAGTCTCCTTTATTTAAGCTTAGGACACTGGTTTGAGATCCAACTTTCTCACCCTCCAACTGAATGTGAAATTCAGCCATGTTATGGTCACTCATTCCAAAGGATCCTTTACATAAGAACATAAAAACATCAGAACATAAGAAGTAGGAGCAGGAGTAGGTCATACGGCCCCTCGAGCCTGCTCCACCATTTAACACGATCTTGGTTGAGCCGATCATGGACTCAGGTCCCTGCCCGCTCCCCATAACCCCTTATTCCCTTATCAGTTAAGAAACTGTCTAAGTTTACCTTAAATTTATTCAATGTCCCAGCTTCCACAGCTCTCTGAGGCAGAAAATTCCACAGATCCACAACCCTCTTAGGAAATAAATTTCTCCTCATCTCAGTTTTAAATGGGCAGCCCTTTATTCTAAGATTATGCCCCCTAGTTCTAGTCTCCCCCATCAATGGAAACATTCTCTCTTCATCCCCCTTGTCAAGCCCCCTCATAATCTTATATGTTTCGATAAGATCACCTCTCAATCTTCTGAATTCCAATGAGTAGAGGCTCAACCTACTCAACCTTTCCTCATAAGTCAACCCCCTCATTTCCGGAATCAACCTCGTGAACCTTTGCTGAACTGTCTCCAAAGGAAGTATATCCTTTCGTAAATATGGAAACCAAAATTGCACGCAGTATTCCAGGTGTGGTCTCACCAATACCCTGTATAATTGTAGCAAGATTTCCCTGCTTTTATACTCCATCTCTTTTGCAATAAAGGCCAAGATTCCATTGGCCTTCCTGATCACTTGCTGAACCTGCATACTAACCTTTTGTGTTTCATGCACAAGTACCCCCAGGTCCGGCTGTACTGCAGCACTTTGCAATCTTTCTCCATTTAAATAATAACTTGCTCTTTGATTTTTTTCTGCCAAAGTGCATGACCTCATATTTCCAACATTATATTCTATCTGCCAAATTTTTGCCCATTCACTTAGCCTGTCTATGTCCTTTTGCAGATTTTTTGTGTCCTCCTCACACATTGCTTTTTCTCCCATCTTTGTATTGTCAGCAAACTTGGCTACGTTACACTCGGTCACTTCTTCCAAGTCGTTAATATAGATTGTAAATAGTTGGGGTCCCAGCACTGATCCCTGCAGCACCCCACTAGTTACTGATTGCCAATCCAAGAATGAACCATTTATCCCAACTCTCTGTTTTCTGTTAGTTAGCCAATCCTCTATCTATGCTAATATATTACCCCCAACCCCGTGAACTTTTATCTTGTGCAGTATCCTTTTATGTGGCACCTTGTCAAATACCTTCTGGAAGTCCAAATATGCCACATCCACTGGTTCCCCTTTATCCACCCTCTTCGTTACATCCTCAAAGAATTCCAGCAAATTTGTCAAACATGACTTCCCCTTTATAAATCCATGCTGGCCACGCCTGACCGAATTATGCTTTTCCAAATGTCCTGCTACTGCTTCTCCCCACTGACATCCCCACTGACATCTCTACTGACACCTGGGAGTCCCTGGCCAAAGACCGCCCTAAGTGGAGGAAGTGCATCCGGGAGGCCGCTGAGCTCCTCGAATCTCGTTGCCGAGAGCATGCAGAAATCAAGCGCAGGCAGCGGAAAGAGCGTGCGGCAAACCAGTCCCACCCACCCCTTCCCTCAACGACTGTTTGTGCCACCTGTGACAGAGACTGTGGTTCTCGTATTGGACTGTACAGCCACCTAAGAACTCATGTTAAGAGTGGAAGCAAGTCTTCCTCGATTCCGTGGGATTGCCTATGATGAGACTACGCCCACCAGCGACTTTTTCCCATTATTCCTTATCTCCACCCAAACTGTTTCAACATCTTGATCATTTGAGCTAATATCATTTCTCACTATTGCAGTGATTCCATCCTTTATCAACAGAGCTACTCCACCTCCTTTTCCTTTCTGTCTGTCCTTCCGGATTGTCAAATACCCCTGAATATTTAATTCCCAGTGCTGGTCACCTTGCAACTGCATCTCTGTCATGACTATCAGATCATACCTATTTGTCTCTATTTGTGCCGTCAACTCATCTATTTTGTTACAAATGCTACGTGCATTTAGACAAAGTACCTTAAAATTTGTTTTTTTACCCTTTTTTCCTGCTTGTTTCCCTCCTTCAAACTCACTTACTTTATTTTTGCTTTCTAATTCCAGCTTTACTCCCCTCCCTACTGAATCAATTTTCAGGTTCCCATCCCCTTGCCAAGCTAGTTTAAACCCTCCCGAACAGCATTAGCAAACCCCCCGCGAGAATATTGGTCCCGGCTCTGTTGAGGTCCTACTTGTCCAGGTCCCACCTCCCCCAGAAGCGGTCCCAATGCCTCAGGAAACTAAAGCCCTCCTACCTGCACCATCTCTCCAGCCACGTATTCATCTGCTCTATCCTCCTATTTCTGTACTCACTAGCTCGTGTCACTGGGAGTAATCCGGAGGTTACTACGTATGAGGTCCTGCTTTTAAATCTCTCTCCTAGCTCCCCAAACTCTGCCTGCAGGATCTCATCCCTCTTTCTATCTATGCCATTGGTACCGATAGGGACCACAACCTCTGGCCGTTCACCCTCTCCTCCCAGAATGCCCTGCAGCTGCTCAGTGACATCCTTGATCCTGGCACCAGGGAGGCAACACACCATCCTGGAGTCAGGTCTGCGGCCACAGAAATGCCTGTCTGCTACCCTGACTATTGAATCCCCTACCACTATAGCTCTTCCCTTCTTTTTCCGCCCCCCGCCCCCCCCCCCCCCATGCAGCTAAGCCACCCGTGGTGCCGTGGACTTGGCTCTGGCTGCATTCCCCAGAGTCACCAACACCCTCACTGGTACTCAGAACAGAATACTGGTTGGAGAGCGAGATGGACTCGGGGAACTCCTGCACTACATACCTAGTTCTTCTCTTCTGTGGGCAGAAGGGGGCAGACAAAAGGCAGGTAACTATAGGCCGGTTAGTTTAACATCTGTAGTGGGGAAAATGCTTGAAGCTATCATTAAGGAAGAAATAGCAGGACATCTAGATAGGAATAGTGCAATCAAGCAGACGCAGCATGGATTCATGAAGGGGAAATCATGTTTAACCAATTTACTGGAATTCTTTGAGGATATAACGAGCATGGTGGATAGAGGTGTACTGATGGATGTGGTGTATTTAGATTTCCAAAAGGCATTCGATAAGGTGCCACACAAAAGGTTACTGCAGAAGATAGAGGTACGCGGAGTCAGAGGAAATGTATTAGCATGGATAGAGAATTGGCTGGCGAACAGAAAGCAGAGAGTCGGGATAAATGGGTCCTTTTCGGGTTGGAAATCGGTGGTTAGTGGTGTGCCACAGGTATCTGTGCTGGGACCACAACTGTTTACAATATACATAGATGACCTGGAAGAGGGGACAGAGTGTAGTGTGACAAAATTTGCAGATGACACAAAGATTAGTGGGAAAGCGGGTTGTGTAGAGGACACAGAGAGGCTGCAAAGAGATTTGGATAGGTTAAGCGAATAGGCTAAGGTTTGGCAGATGGAATACAATGTCGGAAAGTGTGAGGTCATCCACCTTGGGGAAAAAAAACAGTAAAAGGGAATATTATTTGAATGGGGAGAAATTACAACATGCTGCGATGCAGAGGGACCTGGGGGTCCTTGTGCGTGAATCCCAAAAAGTTAGTTTGCAGGTGTAGCAGGTAATCAGGAAGGCGAATGGAATGTTGGCCTTCATTGCGAGAGGGATGGAGTACAAAAGCAGGGAGGTCCTGCTGCAACTGTACAGGGTATTGGTGAGGCCGTACCTGGAGTACTGCGTGCAGTTTTGGTCACCTTACTTAAGGAAGGATATACTGGCTTTGGAGGGGGTACAGAGACGATTCACTCGGCTGATTCCGGAGATGAGGGGGTTACTTTATGATGATAGATTGAGTAGACTGGGTCTTTACTCGTTGGAGTTCAGAAGGATGAGGGGTGATCTTATAGAAACATTTAAAATCATGAAAGGGATAGACAGGATAGAGGCAGAGAGGTTGTTTCCACTGGTAGGGGAGACTAGAACTAGGGGGCACAGCCTCAAAATACGGGGGAGCCAATTTAAAACCGAGTTGAGAAGTAATTTCTTCTCCCAGAGGGTTGTGAATCTGTGGAATTCTCTGCCCAAGGAAGCAGTTGAAGCTAGCTCATTGAATGTATTCAAGTCACAGATAGATAGATTTTTAACCAATAAGGGAATTAAGGGTTATGGGGAGAGGGTGGGTAAGTGGAGCTGAGTCCACGGCCAGATCAGCCATGATCTTATTGAATGTCGGAGCAGGCTCGAGGGGCTAGATGGCCTACTCCTGTTCCTAATTCTTATGTTCTTATGTTCTTATGTCCAGGGGGTCATCCAATCCTTATCTGCCTGCACACACTTAAGCTGCGGGGTGACCACTTTAGAAACGTGCTATCCACGTTCCATGTAGCTCCCAGTCTCGCGGATGCATCGCAGTGACTCTAGCCGCTGCTCAAGCTTCAAAACACGGAGCTCGAGTTGGTGCAGCTGGAGACACCTCGTACACACATGGTCATCCCGGCTGCACGAAGCATCCAGAATTTCCGTAGCTACTGTTAGGGGACCTATGGACTATGCCCACCAGCAACTTTTTCCCCTTATTTCCTTATCTCCACCCAAACTGATTCAACATCTTGATCTTCTGAGCCAATATCATTTCTCACTAACGCACTGATCTCATCATTTATTAACAGAGCTACTTTTCCTTTCTGTCTGTCCTTCTAAATTGTCAAATATCCCATAATATTTAGTTCACAGCCTTGGTCACCTTGCAATCACGTCTCTGTAATGGCTATCAGATCATACCTATTTATGTCTATTTGTGCCATCAACTCATTTATTTTATTACGAATGCTGCATGCATTCAGATAAAGAGCTTTTAAATTTGCTTTTTTACCATTTTTCCCTACTTTGACCCCACTTTCTGATTCACTTTTATGTGTTTACATTCTGTCCCTTCCTGTCATGCTCTGGTTTTAATTTCCCCCGGTGCTATCCTGCTCTATTGCCTTCATCTTATTCTTTGACTTTTTACATTCTGAACCCTCCCCTCTACTAATTAGTACTGACTCCCACAGCCCAAGTTCCAGAGCCCCACCCCACCCCCACCACCCCCAGCCCAAGTTCATGGCTCCCACAGCCCAAGTTCCAGAGCCCCACCCCACCCCCACCACCCTCAGCCCAAGTTCTTGACTCCCCCAGCCCAAGTTCCTGACCCTCCAAGCCCAAGTTACTCATCCCCCACCCCCAGCCCAGGTTCCTGACTCCCCCAGCCCAAGTTCCTGACCCCCACAGCCCAAGTTACTGATACCTCACTCAGCGCAATTTCATGCCGCAGGAGCTGAAGTTCCTGACCGCCCCCCCGCCCCCAGCTCAAGTTCTTGAGACCTTCAGCCCAAGTTCCTGCCCAATCCCAGCCCAAGTTCACGCCTCACCAGCTGGAATTCCTGACAAGCCCCGCCCAGTCCAAGTTCCTGCCCCATCCCAGTCCAAGTTCCTGATCTCCCCCCCTGACCTTACCACTGCCACCCCCGCCCCACCTGCCCCCGCCTGCCATAAATGGGCAGGTTTATTGGGTGTGAGGTGAATAGTGACAGTGTCAGGACTTCTGGATTTCATCCACTCCAATTATATCCCTTGTCACACACGACCGAGCTTTCCAAGAAATCGGGTGTGGGTGTCAAGGAGGTAGAGTTGGAAGAATGTGATCCGTTTTCCCCGAGTTCCCTCTCTTCCTTCCAATCCCCTCTCCCGCAGTCCCTCTCTTTCTCCTCACAGTCTCTCTCACTCTACCCCCAGTCTCTCTCTCTCTCTCTCTGCGCCACTCTCTCTCCACAGTCTCTCTCACTCTCTCCCCAGTCTCTCTCTCTCTCCCCCACAGTCTCTCTCTCTCCCCCAGTTGCTCTCTCTCCCCTAGTCTCTCTCGTTCTCTCCCCCTCTCCAGTCTCTCGCTCTCCAGCCTCCCAGTTTCTCTCTCTCTCTCTCTCTCCCCCTCCCCCCTCCCCAGTCTCTCTTTTCCCCTGCCTTCTCACCTCCCTCCCCAGTCTCTCTCTCTCTCTCTCTCCCTCGCCCCACTCTAGTCTCTCGCTATCTCTCCCCCCATTCTCTCTTGCCTCCCCAGTCTCTCTCTCTCCTCTCTCAGTCTCTCCCTCTCTCCTCACCAGTCTCTCTCTCCTCCCAGTCTCTCTCTCTCTCGCTCTCTCCAACTCACCACCCCAATCGCTTGTTCTCCCACCTCCGACGTTTTTTTCCCCACAGAAGGCCGTGAAAATGTTCATGTAGATAATTACAGCGATATTCTAGGCAAAAGTCCTGAAGATAATCCAATGGCTAGGCTAGACACCCGTGATACAGCTCCACGCGGCACAGCTCCTCACAATACAGGCCCCACTTCTGGTGTTGGGTTCAAGGAGTCTCCGCATGCATAGCCATTAGGGATGGAGTCCAGGGCGCGCAGGCGCAGAAGGATACTTAAAAAACTAGTGCAAATAATCACTCTATTGGTTTAACAGCTCATCTGGAAGTCAGCACCTCTGACAGTGCAGTACCCTCTCACTACTGCACTGAAATGTCATCCTAGATTATGCGGAGTGTCTATTGACACTATTGTATCAGCCAATGACTTGCACTGTGCCAGCTAATGAGATGAGGCAGGAGGCGGGACACGATTTTATGGCAGAGTTTATGGCAAACACAAAGTTTATTTACAGAGTTTCTACAAATTGCAGCAAACAAAACGAATGACCAAAACGACATCAACTTTTCCCGCTACAAGCATGATGATTTCTCAAGAAAACTGCAGTGAGTGGAGTATAGTTACTATACAAATTAAGCACATAAAAGTCAACCTCAGTCACTTGCAGCAGTGTGGTCTCCAGGCGTGACTGACAGGGGAATTACCCAGCCATCTCCATTCTGGCAGGGAATAGTGGTGCCACTATATGCAGACTAAATTATGTGCTTAAGTCGTGTCGTGGGACTTCATAGAATCATTGAAATTTACAGCAAGGAAGAAGGCCATTTCAACTCATCGCATTCGTGCTGACCAACAAAGAGCTATCCAGCCTAATCCCACTTTCCAGCTCTTAGTCTGTATCCCTATAGGTTACGACACTTCAAATGCACATCCGAGCATTTTGTAAATGTGGTGAAGGTTTCTGCCTCTACCACCCTTTTAGGCAGTGAGTTTCAGATCCCCACCACCGTCTGGGTGAAGAAATTTCCCCTCAAATTTTCTCTAAACCTCCTACCAATTACTTTAAATCTATGTCTCCTCATTGTTGACCCCTCTGCTGAGGGAAATAGGTCCTTCTTAGCCACTGAATCTAGGCCCCTCATAACGTTATACACCTCAATAAGGTCTCCCCTCCAGCTCCTCTGTTACAAAAAAAACAAACCCAGCCTATCCAATCTTTCCTCATAACTAAAATTCTCCAGTCCAGGCAACATCCTCGTAAATCTCCTCTGTGCCCTCTAGAGCAATCACACCTTTCCTGTAATGTGGTGACCAGAATTTCATGCAGTACTCTAGCTGTGGCCTAACTAGTGTTTTATACAGTTCGAGATAACCTCCCTGTTCTTGTATTCTATACCTCAGCTAATAAAGGCAAGACTTGAACCCATGACATTCTGACTGAGAGGCAGGAGTGCTGAGCCAAGCTGAAACTTACACTAACATTGATGACGTGCTCTCATGTTATATAGCGCCTTTCGTCTTTACAATGGTGCCCTTAAAATTGGCTGGATTGAATTCATTCTATGTTATTTACTCCATTGTACCCCTGCCTGAGTGCCATATATCAGTCTGCTCACTTTGCTGCTCCAATTTCCATTCTCATTGGTTTTTACTCTCATTCTATAATCCACAATGTTAAATGTGCAATCAATATTTAACCCACCATGAAAAATGACAAAAACAGCAGCTTTGTTATTAGGTTAGACTGATGCCTGGAATGAGGGGATTTTCCTATGAGGAGAGATTGAGTAGACTAGGCCAATATTCCCTAGAGCTTAGAAGAATAAGAGGTAATCTCTTTGAAACATATACAATTCTTAAGCGGCTTAACCAGGTAAATACTGGAAGGATGTTTCCCCTGGCTAGCAAGGTAGAACTAGGGATCACAGTCTCAGAATTGGACTGAGATGACAAGAAATTTCTTTACTCAATGGGTTGTGAATCTTTGGTGTTCTCTACCCCTAGGACTGTGGAGGCTCAGTCTTTGAGTATCTTCAAGACAGATATCGATAGATTTTTGGGAACTAACGGAATCAAGGTATATGGGGATCGGACAGGAAAGTGGAGTTGAGGTATGAGATCAGCCATGATCTTATTAAATAGCAGGGCAGGCTCAAAGGGCTGAATAGACTACTTCTGCTCCAAGTGTCATCAGAGGCGGCCACAGGAGCGAGAGTTCGGGAGGCGAGCGGCCTATAAAGGCCCGAGTGTTGTCGGAGGTGGCCACAGGAACGGGAGTTCGGGAGGCGAGCGGCCTATAAAGACCCGAGTGACGTCGGAGGCAGCCACAGGAACGGGAGTTCAGGAGGCGAGCGGCCTATAAAGGCCCGAGTGTTGTCGGAGGCGGCCACAGGAACGGGAGTTCCGGAGGCGAGAGGCCTATAAAGGCCCGAGTGTCATCAGAGGCCAGCAGGTGCAGCTGCAGCAGGGGCAGATGGTAAACAAAGAAGTAGAAAGAAATTGAAAGGTGACGTCACAGCCAAGGGGGTAAGTGATTGGCTGGTGATTGGTGAGTAGTTTTTTTTTTTTCTTTTCCCTATCAGTAGGTAACCTTTATTATTGTTGTTGCCAAATTAAGTTAATCTAAGAGTTAAGTCATGGCAGGAGAGCTCGGACATGTGTCATGCTCCTCCTGCGCTATGTGGGAAGTCAGGGCGCTTCCAGTGTCCCTGACGACTACATGTGCGGGAAGTGTATCCTGCTGCAGATCCTGACAGACCGCATTGCGGCACTGAAGCTGCGGGTGGATTCACTCTGGAGCATGCGCGATGCTGAGAATGCCGTGAATAGCACGTTTAGTGAGTTGATCATACAGCAGGTAGAGATTACACAGACAAATAGGGAATGGATGATCAACAGGAAGAGCAGTGGAAGGAAGGTAGTGCAGAAGTGCCCTGCGGTCATCCCCCTCCAAAACAGATACTCCGCTTTGGGAAGTGTTGGAGGGGATGTCTCATCAGGGCAGGGCAGCAGTAGCCAAGTCCATGGCACCATAGGTGGCTCTGCTGCACAGGAGGGCAGGAACAAGAGAGGGAGAGCTATAGTGGTAGGGGATTCGATTATAAGGGGAATAGATAGATGTTTCTGTGGCCGCAATCGAGACTCCAGGAGGGTATGTTGCCTCCCTGGTGCAAGGGTCCAGGATGTCTCGGAGCGGCTGCAGGACATTTTGGAGGGGGAGGGTGAACAGTCGCTTGTCGTGGTGCATATAGGTACCAATGATATAGGTAAAAAACAGGATGAGGTCCTACAAGCTGAATTTAGGGAGCTAGGATTTAAATTAAAAAGTAGGACCTCAAAGGTAGTAATCTCAGGATTGCTATCAGTGCCACGTGCTAGTCAGAGTAGGAATCGCAGTATAGTTCAGATGAATACGTGGCTTGAGGAGTGGTGCAGAAGGGAGGGATTCAAATTCCTGGGATATTGGAACCGGTTCTGGGGGAGGTGGGATCAGTACAAATCAGACGGTCTGCACCTGGGCTGGAACCAATGTCCAAGGGGGTGTGTTTGCTCGTGCTGTTGGGGAGGAGTTAAACTAATATGGCAGAGGAATGGGAACCTATGTAGGGAGACAGAAGGAAGTAGAATGGGGGCAGACGCTAAAGATAGAAAGAAGAAAAGTAAAAGTGGAGGAGAAACCCAAGGCTAAAATGAAGAAGGGCCACATTGCAGCAAAATTCTAAAAAGGAAAAGTATGTTAAAAAAAACAACATTGAAGGCTCTGTGCCTCAATGTGAATTAACTGCACAGGCAGCAATTAATGAATATGATATAATTACATTATAGAGACATGGCTCCAGGGTGATCAAGGCTGGGAACTCAACATCCAGGAGTATTCAACATTCAGGAATGATAGACAGAAAGGAAAAAGAGGTGGGGTAGCATTGCTGGTTAAAGAGGAAATTAACACAATAGTAAGGAAGGACATTAGCTTGGATGATGTGGAATCTGAATGGGTGGAATTGCGGAATGCCAAAGGGCAGAAAACATGAGTGGGAGTTGTGTACAGACCACCAAACAGTAGTAGTGAGTTTGGGAACAGCATCAAACAAGAAATTAGGGATGCGTACAATAAAGGTACAGCAGTTATCATGGGCGACTTTAATCTACATATAGACTGAGCTAACCAAACTGGTAGCAATGCGGTGGAGGAGGATTTCCTGGAGTGTATTAGGGATGGTTTTCTGGACCAATATGTCAAGGAACCAACTCGAGGGCTGGCCATCCTAGACTGGGTGATGTGTAATGAGAAAGGACTAATTTGCAATCTTGTTGTGCGAGGCCCCTTGGGGAAGAGTGACCATAATATGGTAGAATTCTTTATTAAGATGGAGAGTGACACAGATAATTCAGAGACTAGGGTCCTGAACTTAGCGAAATGTAACTTCGATGGTATGAGACATGAATTGGCTAGAATAGACTGGCGAATGATACTTAAAGGGTTGACGGTGGATAGACAATGGCAAACATTTCAAGATCACATCGATGAACTTCAACAATTATACATCCCTGTCTGGAGTAAAAATAAAACGGGGAAGGTGGCTCAACCATGGCTAACAAGGGAAATTAAGGATAGTGTTAAATCCAAGGAAGAGGCATATAAATTGGCCAGAAAAAGCAGCAAACCTAAGGACAGAGAGAAATTTAGAATTCAGCAGAGGAGGACAAAGGGTTTAATTAGGAGGGGGAAAATAGAGTATGAGAGTAAGCTTGCTGGGAACATAAAAAACTGACTGCAAAAGCTTCTTTAGATATGTGAAGAGAAAAAGATTAGTGAAGAGGAACATAGGTCCCTTGCAGTCAGATTCAGGTGAATTTATAATGGGGAACAAAGAAATGGCAGACCAGTTGAACAAAAACTTTGGTTCTGTCTTCATGAAGGAAGACACAAATAACCTTCCAGAAATACAAGTGGACCGAGGGTCTAGTGAGAAGGAGGAACTGAAGGATATCCTTATTAGGTGGAAAATTGTGTTAGGGAAATTGATGGGATTGAAGACCAATAAATCCCCGGGGCCTGATAGTCTGCATCCCAGAGTACTGAGGGAAGTGGCCCTAGAAATAGTGAATGCATTGGTGATCATTTTCCAACAGTCTGTCGACTCTGAATCAGTTCCTATGGACTGGAGGGTAGCTAATGCAACACTACTTTTTAAAAAGGGAGGGAGAGAGAAAATAGGTAATTATAGACCGGTTAGCCTGACATCAGTAGTGGGGAAAATGTTGGAATCAATTATTAAAGATGAAATAACAGCACATTTGGAAAGCAGTGACAGGATCGGTCCAAGTAAGCATGGATTTATGAAAGGGAAATCATGCTTGACAAATCTTCTGGAATTTTTTGAGGATGTAATTAGTGTAGTGGACAAGGGAGAACCAGTAGATGTGGTGTATTTGGACTTTCAAAAGAATTTTGACAAGGTTCCACACAAGAGATTGGTGTGCAAAATTAAAGCACATGGTATTGGGGGTAATGTACTGACATGGATAGAGAACTGGTTGGCAGATAGGAAGCAGAGAGTAGGGATAAACGGGTCCTTTTCAGAATGGCAGGTAGTGACTCGTGGGCTGCTGCAGGGCTCAGTGCTGGGACCCCAGCATATACATCAATGATTTAGATGAAAGAATTGAGTGAAATATCTCCAAGTTTGCAGATGACACTAAGCTGGGTGGTGTTTGTGAGCTGTGAGGAGGATGCTACAAGGCTGCAGGATGACTTGGACAGGTTAGGTGAGTGGGCAAATGCATGGCAGATGCAGTATAATATGGATAATGTGAGGTTATCCACTTTGGTGGCAAAAACACGAAGGCAGAATATTATCTAAATGGCGGCTGATTATGAAAAGGGGAGGTGCAATGAGACCTGGGAGTCATGGTACATCAGTCATTGAAAGTTGACATGCAGGTACCGCTGGTGGTGAAGAAGGCAAATGGTATGTTGGTCTTCATAGCTAGGGGATTTGAATACAGGAGCAGGAAAGTCTTAGTGCAGTTATACAGGACCTTGGTGAGGCCTCACCTAGAATATTGTGTTCAGTTTTGGTCTCTTAATCTGAGGAAGGATGTTCTTGCTATTGAGGGAGTGCAGCAAGGATTCACCAGACTGATTCCTGGGATGGCAGTACTGACATATGAGGAGAGACATGATTCACTGGGTTATGTATTCACTGGAGTTTAGATGGATGAGAGGGGATCTCATAGAAACATATAAAACTTCTGACGGGACTGGACAGGCTAGATGCAGGAAGTATTTTCCCGATGTTGGTGGAGTCTAGAACCAAGAGACATAGTCTTAGGATAAGGGGTAGGCCATTGAGGACTGAGATGAGGAGAAACTTCTTCACTCAGAGAGTTGTTAAACTGTGGAATTCCCTACGCAGAGAGTTGTTGATGCCAGTTCATTGGATATATTCAAGAGATATTTACGGCTAAAGGGATCAAGGGGTATGGAGAGAAAGCAGGAAAGGGGTAATGAGGTGGATGATCAGCCATGATCATATTGAATGGTGGTGCAGACTCGAAGAGCCGAATGGCCTATTCCTGCATCTATTTTCTATGTTTCTATGTTTCTATGTTTCTATTTTTTATGTCCTAATGCTAACCTGCTACTGTCCAGGGCAGTCAGGCTTTCAGTTGGTGTTTGCAAGCCAGCATGAGAGTAGCCGCTGCTGAAACTGGAGCTTGTTCTGAAGAAGGGGCTAAACATCTGAAATATTAATCTATATTTTGTCTTTATAATTAACACTGGCTCACGTTATATTGTAAAGGGTTCAAAGTTTTACTTCAGCAATGGTATTGGATATTATTTGAATAGCCTGAGGCTGAATCCTGTTAAAGTGTTCTTGCAGATGAAAGATTAACTGAGGTCCCGTCTCTGATATATTCTTACCACATCACTAACAAATACACTCTACAAGATGGCTCCAATATAGAAAACTTGTCATCATGTGGCTTTGTCACATGACCCTTTATTGTATTTACATCAGTAGCTGCATTTCCACAGTAGTCGACGAGGGGAGCTCTATATTACACTTCTCCTTCCTTAATGAAGAAGTAATCATAATAAAATAATCATTATCCATAACTTGCATGATTATACACAACAAAAGATAGGGACTTATTTTGCCATATTTACAAATCAAACTTAACCACTGGTTTTCTGTTTCAAAGAGGATACCTTTGCTCTCGAACAGAACCTCCCAAACTTGGTGTCGAACTTAGACTCATTCTAGGCTGATCCCAAGGAGAGTTTACCTCCAAGGATAACCCTTGATCTACACTTTGACTCTCTACAACTTCAGACTGTTTGTCTGCCTGGCGTGGACTCAGACTTAAATTCTGACTTTCACTTGGCTTGTTTCTCGTGCATCTGATGTAGGATTTGCTACTGATATTCTACTTGTAACAAGACTATCTTACTCATCAGAAATAATCGAATCATTCCAACTTTCAACTCCTTCCACATCTCTCGGTAAAATATGATCAACGTGAACAAACCTAACCTTTCCATGATCAAACATTTTGACAAATTATGTGCGAGGGCCACATATTTTCACTATTTTTCCTGGTAACCACTTTAACCATTTATGTTGATGGTTCTTCACTCTAACCTTCTGATTCAATTTTGAACTTCCCTGTCTTTACCTCTATCATCATTCTCTTTTTATCTTGATTGTTTCTCTTCCAGTGACTGTGCCAAGTTTGGCTTTTCAACAAGAACCTAGTTTGTGACTGTTGTTTGAGAAACAACTCTGCTGGTGTTCTACCAGTAGTTGTAAGAGGAGTATTATGATAAGTATTCAGAAAATGTGCTAGTTTGTGGTCCAAAGACAATTGCTGTTTCTTTAGATTTGGATCCAACATTTGCTTGATGAGGGCACATCTTATAATTTGTACTGTACGCTCTGCTACACCATTTGAAGCATGTTGGTACGGTGGAACTTTGGTATGTTTCACACTGTTACTGCTCGTGAACTGTGCAAATTCTTCGGAACAAAATTGCGGCCCATTATCAAACACAACTTATTCTGGGAGGCCAAATGAAGAAAACATTCTTCTCAAATTGACTATTGTTTTATTGTTGTTATTTTCTGCATCGGTAGCACCTTTAGCCACTTCGAATGACTATCAATGACAATGAAAAATTGCTGTCATTCTAGCTCAGCAAAATCTACATGTAGCCTTTGCCACACCCTGCGAGGCCATTTCCATAGCTATGATGGTACTGATGGTGGTTTCTTGCTTACTGAATGACATGGTGTGCACTGACTAATGATATACTCTATCTCTTTATCTAAACCTGGCCACCATAAGTAACTGCGTGCATAACTCTTGGTCAAGCACATTCCCAGCTGCTGCTTATGAAGATCTCCTAACAATTTGGACCTGAATTTATTTGCAATAACTACTCTTGCACCCCACATGATACATCTTTATCCACTGATAATTCATTCCAATGAACAAAGTAGGGATGAATATCCTCCTCTGATACCTGAACACTTCTTCCACCTGAGAGATAATGTTCTCAGTTTCTAGTCTTTTAAGTTCTTGCTCAACTTTCTCCTTGAGTGCCTATGGTATGGGACATGGCTTGCAGTAAACTGGTCTAGCGTCCTTCTGCACTCTGACACTCGCCTTGAAACCTTGGATCGGACTACCTGTTTCGCGGAATACCTACGGATACTGTTGATGACGTCACCTTTTGATGCAATTTTCATTTCCACATGAAAATCTTATTCCAACCCAGCTTCAGTGATCCCAAACAATTTCTACCTATCAAGGCAGACTTGTCTTCTGCCGCTACAATGAGAAGTAAGCTCTGAAACTGATCCTTGTATTTCACCGGTATGGGGATACGTCCTCCAACAGGGATTTGCTCTCCTGAGTAGCCTCGCAACTCTATCTTCAATTTCTCCAGTGGAAAATCATGGATTGTCCAGTGTCGATTTCTGTGGGTATCCTGGTTCCTGCAACGTTTACTTCAATACCCTTGTACTCCTGATGACGTGTATTTCCAGAACCTCCTCGTCCTGTTGCTTCTCCAGACTGATTCCCGGGATGGCAGGACTGACGTATGAGGAAAGACTGGATCGGCTAGGCTTATACTCACTGAAATTTAGAAGAATGAGAGTGGATCTCATTGAAACT
Organism: Pristiophorus japonicus; assembly: GCF_044704955.1. Taxonomy (NCBI): domain Eukaryota; kingdom Metazoa; phylum Chordata; class Chondrichthyes; family Pristiophoridae; genus Pristiophorus; species Pristiophorus japonicus. The sequence continues at coordinate 88,055,167 of NC_091980.1, forward strand.
TATAAAATTCTGATGGGACTGGACAGGTTAGATGCAGGTAGAATGTTCCTGATGTTGGGGAAGTCCAGAACCAGGGGTCACAGTCTAAAGATAAGGGGTAAGCGATATAAGACTGAGATGAGGAGAAACTTATTCACCAAGAGAGTTGTGAACCTGTGGAATTTTCTGCCACAGAAAGTTGTTGAGTCCAGTTCGTTGGACATATTCAAAAGCGAGTTAAATGTGGCCCTTACGGCTAAAGGGATCAGGGGGTATGGAGAGAAGGTAGTGGCGGGGTACTGAGGTTGCATGATCAGCCATGATCTCAGGATTGCTACCAGTGCCACGTGCTAGTCAGAGTAGGAATCGCAGGATAGCTCAGATGAGTACGTGGCTTGAGGAGTGGTGCAGAAGGGAGCAATTCAAATTCCTGGGGCATTGGAACCGGTTCTGGGGGAGGTGGGACCAGTACAAACCGGACGGTCTACACCTGGGCAGGACTGGAACCAATGTCCTAGGGGAAGTGTTTGCTAGTGCTGTTAAACTAATATGGCAGGGGAATGGGAACCTATGCAGGGAGGCAGAGGGAAATAAAAGGGAGACAGAGGCAAAAGATAGAAAGGAGAATAGTAAAAGTGGAGGGCAGAGAATCCCAAGGCAAAAAACAAAAAGGGCCACATTACAGCAAAATTCTAAAGGGGCAAGGTGTGTTAAAGGGACAAGCCTGAAGGTTCTGTGCCTCAATGCGAGGAGTATTTGGAATAAGGTGGACGAATTAACTGCGCAGATAGCAGTTAATGGATACGATGTAATTGGCATCATAGAGACATGGCTCCAGGGTGATCAAGGCTGGGAACTCAACAACCAGGGGTATTCAGCATTTAGGAAGGATAGACAGAGAGGAAAAGGAGGCGGGGTGGCGTTGCTGGTCAAAGAAGAAATTAATGCAATAGTAAGGAAAGACATTAGCCTGGATGATGTGGAATCTGAATGGGTGGAGTTGCGGAATACCAAAGGGCAGAAAACGCTAGTGGGAGTTGTGAACAGGCCACCAAACAGTAGTAGGGAGATTGGGGAAAGCATAAAACAAGAAATAAGGGATGTGTGCAATAAAGGTACAGCAGTTATCATGGGCGACTTTAATTTACGTATAGATTGGGTTAACCAAACTGGTAGCAATGCGGTAGAGGAGGATTTCCTGGAGTGTATTAGGGATGGTTTTCTTGACCAATATGTTGAGGAACCAACTCGAGAGCTGGCCATCCTAGTCTGGGTGATGTGGAATGAGAAGGGACTAATTAGCAATCTTGTTGTGCGAGGCCCCTTGGGGAAGAGTGACCATAATATGGTAGAATTCTTTATTAAGATTGAGAGTGACACAGTTAATTCAGAAACTAGGGTCCTAAACTTAAGGAAAGGTAACTTCGATGGCATGAGACGTAAATTGGCTAGAATAGACTGGCAAATGATATTTAAAGGGTTGACGGTGGATAGGCAATGGCAAATATTTATAGATAACATGGATGAACTTCAACAGTTATAGATCCCTGTCTGGAGTAAAAATAAAACGGTGGCTCAACCATGGTGAACAAGGGAAATTAAGGATAGTGTTAGATCCAAGGAAGAGGCATATAAATTGGCCAGAAATACCTGAGGACTGGGAGAATTTTAGAATACAACAGAGGAGGACAAAGGGTTTACTTAGGAGGGGGAAAATAGAGTATGAGAGGAAGCTTGCTGGGAACATAAAAACTGACTGGAAAAGCTTCTATAGATATGTGAAGAGAAAAAGATTGGTGAAAACAAACATAGGTCCCTTGCAGTCAGACTCAGGTGAATTAATAATGGGGAACAAAGAAATGGCAGACCAATTGAACAAATACTTTGGTTCTGTCTTCACGAAGGAAGACACAAATGACCTTCCAGATATACTAGGGGACGGAGGGTCTAGTGAGAAGGAGGATCTGAAGGATATCCTTATTAGGTGGGAAATTGTGTTGGGGAAATTGATGGGATTAAAGGCCGATAAATCCCCAGGGCCTGATTGTCTGCATCCCAGAGTACTTAAGGAGGTGGCCCTAGAAATAGTGGATGCATTGGTAATCATTTTCCAACAGTATATCGACGCTGGATCAGTTCCTATGGGCTGGAGGATAGATAAAGTAACACCACTTTTTAAAAAAGGAGGGAGAGAGAAAATGGGTAATTATAGACCGGTTAGCCTGACATCAGTAGTGGGGAAAATGTTGGAATCTATTATTAAGGATGAAATAGCAGCACATTTGGAAAGCGGTGACAGGATCAGTCCAAGTCAGCATGGATTTACGAAAGGGAAATCATGCTTGACCAATCTTCTGGAATTTTTTGAGGATGTAACTAGTAGAGTGGACAAGGGAGAACCAGTGGATGTGGTGTATTTGGACTTTCAAAAGACCTTTGACAAGGTACCACATAAGAGATTGGTGTACAGGATCAAGGCACATGGTATTGGGGGTAATATACTGATGTGGATAGAGAATTGGTTGGCAGACAGGAAGCAGAGAGTCAGGATAAACGGGTCCTTTTCGGAATGGGAGGCAGTAACGAGTGGAGTACCGCAGGGCTCAGTGCTGGAACCCCAGCTCTTCACAATATACATTAACGATTTGGCTGAAGGAAATGAGGGTAATATCTCCAAATTTGCAGATGACACTAAACTGGGTGGCGGTGTGAGCTGTGAGGAGGATGCTAAGAGGCTGCAGGGTGATTTGGACAGGTTAGGAGAGTGGGCAAATGCATGGCAGATGCAGTATAATGTGGATAAATGAGAAGTTATCCACTTTGATGGCAAAAACACGAAGGCAGAATATTATCTGAATGGCGGCAGATTAGGAAAAGGGGAGGTGCAACGAAACCTGGGTGTCATGGTTCATCAGTCATTGAAAGTTGGCATGCAGGTACAGCAGGCGTTGAAGAAGGCAAATGGCATGTTGGCCTTCATAGCTTGGGGATTTGAGTATAGGAACAGGGAGTTATTACTGCAATTGTACAGGGTCTTGGTGAGGCCACACCTGGATTATTGTGTTCAGTTTTGGTCTCCTAATCTGAGGAAGGACATTCTTGCTATTGAGGGAGTGCAGCGAAGGTTCACCAGGCTGATTCCAGGGATGGCTGGACTGACATATGAGGAGAAACTGGATCAACTGGGCCTGTATACACCAGAGTTTAGAAGGATGAGAGGGGATCTCAAAGAAACGTATAAGATTCTGACGGGACGGGAGAGGTTAGATGCGGGAAGAAGTTCCCAATGTTGGGGAAGTCCAGAACCAGGGGACACAGTCTTAGGATAAGGGATAGGCCATTTAGGACTGAGATGAGGAGAAACTTCTTCACTCAGAGAGTTGTTAACGTGTGTAATTCCCTGCCGCAGAGAGTCGTTGATGCCAGTTCATTGGATATATTCAAGAGGGAGTTAGATGTGGCCCTTACGGCTAAGGGGATCAAGGAGTATGGAGAGAAAGCGCGAAAGGGGTACTGAGGTGAATGATCAGCCATGATCATATTGAATGGTGGTGCAGGCTCGAAGGGCCAAATGGCCGACTACTGCACCTATTTTCTAGGGGCCCAAGCTTCGGGCAGCGCCTAGAACGGCGCAGCAACGAATTGGACGCCCGTTTTTCGCGCTCAAAAGTGCGCCTAAAAAATACACAGATTCTCCGGCTCCCTGCAGGTCCTCTGGAGCTGGGTGTGGTGCAGCACGAGCTGTGGAGGGCGGAGCCAGGTCCCTGCGCTGAAAACAGTGCCGGGACCTATGCACAGGTGCGCTACAGTGGGCGCGCATGTGCAGTAGCTCCAGGCGCCCAAAACTGTGTTGCAGGGGCCCGAAGCACGCAGCCCCTAGCCCTGGCCGAATGGGCTCACTGGGGCGGCGTGAATCAGGTTGCACCTTCCATGCCCAGCTCCTGCTTCGTCCCTTCAGCTGGCTCTCTCAAACCGCCCCCCCCCCCCACCGAGCTCCCGACCCGACCCCCACCCCGGATCCGAATCCCGCTCCCCCCCCCGGACCCGACTCCTGCTCCCCCCCCCGGACCCGACCCCCGCTCCCCCCCGCTCCCGATCCCCGCTCTCCCCACCCCCACCCCCCAGACCTGATCCGACCCGACCCGACCCGACTCCTGCTCCCCCGCCCCGGACTCGACCCGACTCCCGCTCCCCCCCCCACCTGACCCCAACTACCCCCCCGGACCCGACCCGTGCTCCCCCCCTGGACCCGCCCCAGAACCCGACCTCCCCCCACCATCCCCCCCCCCCCCGCAAACCCGACCTGACTCGACTCGACTCCCGCTCCCCTGCCCCGGACTCGACCCGACTCCCACTCCGCTCCCGGACCCAACCCACCCCTCCCCCACCCCCCCAGGATCCGACCCGACCGCCGGCCACCTACCTTTAACACTGGTGCTGGGGGTGGGCCCCGCCCAAAGTCTTGGGCCCGGCTAGGCCAGGCCCGTTCAGCCTCCCTCTCCTCGCCTCTCTCCTCTCCCCCTCCCTCTCTCCCTCCCGTCTCCCCATCCCTCCCTTCTCTCCCTCCCTTCTCCCCCTCCCTTCCTCCCTCCCTTCCTCTCTCCCTCCTCCCCTCCCTCCCTCCTCCCTTTCCCTCCCTCCGTCTTTCCTCCCTCTCCCTCCCTTCCTCTTTCCTCCCTCTCCCTCCCTCCCTCCCTCTTTCCTTCCTCTCCCTCTCACTTTCCTCCCCCCCTTCTCCCCTCCCTCTCTCCCCCCCTCTCTCCCTCCCCCTCCATTTCCCCCTCCTCCTCCCCCCCTTCTTGATACACCTTAGGGTCTGCTTCAGTCAAGAAAATAGCCCATTTTCTTTCTAAAACCAACCGGTTATGGTTTTCATCATCGGGAACTTCGACGATACAATTCGCGGTGAAAAACATTTCTAGCCGCTCGGTCTCTCTGTCAGGATGGAACTCACCCATGCATCTTATTGTTTCCATAGGTGCAGCCATCTGGACTCTGGCAATTTCGACAGTTCAGCTAAGTATTCTTGAAACTTACCTTGGATTTTTAGCTGTTCTGCAAAACAAAGAACCTCTCAAAGTCTCTCTGTTGTTTGGCAGAACATCCACCAATGAAAATTTCAGCTAGTGAATCCAATTATTCTATCCTTGTTCGCCAATGTGATATATTCTTACAACATCACTAACAAACACACTCTACAAGATGGCTCCAATGCAGAAAACCTCTCATCATGTGGCTTTGTCACATGACCCTTTATTGTATTTACATCAGTAGTTGTATTACCACAGTAGTCCACTAGGTGGAGCAGTAATCCACTAGGGGGAGCTCTATATTACACTGTCTGCTCTCCTAGGTGGACATGTAAGATACTCCGGCACTATTTTGATGAACAGCAGGAGAGTTCTCGCTGATATTCTGGTCAATATTTATCCCTCAACTAACATCACTGAAACAGATTATTTGGTCATTTCTGTTTTTGGGACCTTGCTGCACACAACTTGGCTGCCACATTACATTGCAACAGTGACTACACTTCAAAAGTACTTGACTGCAAAGAGCTTTGCGACATCCTGAGGTCGTGAAAGATGCTGTATAAAAAGGCAAGTCTTTCATTTTATAATGACAAATTTCAGATTAGAAATCTAAACAATGTTGCAGCCCAGCACAGAAGCAGAGTGCTGGGCTGCAACATCGCGGCACGGACCCTGCAGTTTCCACAATGTAAGTTGGCTATTTTTTTAAAACTGCTGCATCTCCCCTTTAATTTTTGCCCCGCAAGCGGAGTGTGGCCCAGTGCATGACCGGAAAAGCTGGCCCTGGCATTGCCTGCAGCGGCCTCACAGGGCACTATCAAAGTTTTGGCCCAGGGTGAAATCGGGCCTGGGACGCAACCAGTGGGAGCGGGGTGCTACCGGTTTGCGCCTCCATTAACTCCTGTGGAATTTCATGCGAGGCAGTAGTGGCCCCGGGCAAGAAATTATTTGCATCCTGTTAACACCCTCCGGGAGATGCAAACGACGCAATTTCTCCCCTCATGTCTTTGTTGTGTATACAATAATCTAGGAGAATTGTGGTGCCTAATTTAAGGAGAAATGTTCTTAGTGATCTATCGCATACCTTTTAAAATTGTGATTTTGAATGAGTGGTCACTCTGTGCTGTGAAACATTGCTTTGAAAGGACCCAAACTGGAAATAAGCATGACCTATAATCTGAACATTCATTCAATGTAGCCTGAAACCCAAAATTAATCCCAAAAGATAGGAAAAGAATGCTCACCACTTGATTTGTGTTTGTGCAAAGAATATCATTGGTTTCCAGTGACAATTTAAACATTAATGTTGAATATTATTATAATATTATTCTAAATCATTAGTGTTATGTAGATGAAGTGGAAAGAAATCTGAAACAATAAAAGTCAGCAATAAATTAGCTTGGCAGTAATGTAATTGGCTGTGTAAAATTCACATCCATGGAATTGACAGCAAACTATATATATCTCTACTTTATAGCCCATTATTAAATAGGGTTGGGACCATTAAAGATTTCCCAGTATTCACTGTTTGAACATTGCCAGACATTTAGAGTGATAAACTCTCCTGTGGACTTGGCTAAACAACCACCTGCCAAAGTCATCACAGCCACTGTTAAAGATTGGCTATTAGTCTTAAATATTCGTAAATAGAACCTGCGTGTGGATTAAATAGCTACCCTGAAACACTGTTGGGTTATAATATCTTCATTCAGTTTGAGTTTCGTGATATGGCAGAGCCCTGCCTTTATGATTCGCTTAACTATAATTAAAACAAGCAAAAATTGTTTTACCATCACAGTGAAGCATACCTTCTAGTTTCCTGTAAAGTTTAGTTAAATTACATGCTGTAATAAGTTGAATAGAATGTGTCTGAATGACTGGACAGTAACAGATGTTCATCAGATCTGACAGATTGTTGCACTGCTCTCATTTCTGTGACAATTGTTGTGGTTTTATGAGCTTCTGAGTCCAAAGGAAGGATATTGATAAACAATTCCCGATGAGGTTTGATGGAGTGGATTTCCTGCGTCTAGGGGCACTATTCAAATGGCTAGTGAGATTTTATGGTAAAATAAAAAAGAAAGTATTGTCTCAGAAAATTTTGGGCCTCGATATTAACTCCCCCACGATGGGTGGTTAAACCCTAAAAATATGAAAAATGTGACCCCAACCCATTGCATACAAATCTGCTGCCATTTTTACAGTGGCGGATTGCGTGGCGTGCGAGATTCCCTTCTTGCAGAGTGGGGACACCTCATTAAACTATTTAACTCAGGCTCTCACAGTGCAATTGGGAGCCTGATTTAAATTTAACTGCTGCCATGTGGGTTTACCAAGGCTTGGGAAACCCGGCAGCGAAATGGAGATAGGACATTTTAAAATGCTCCTCGTGGGCCAGGAGGAGCAGCAGTGCTCCCCCGCTCCCTCAAGGAAGCTTTCTGTCTCCCTTCTGCCACTCGCACCCCTCTCTTGCTCCTGCCACGATTGTCTACCCTATTCCTCCCCCCCACCCAAGTCCAGGTCTGCAGCCCACATTCATGTACGAACACCCACTCCCCCCATAAGTCCCGATCTGCAACTTGCTCCTGTCCTGATTGCTGGGAACCATCCCCAATGGTCCCTGACTGCGGCCTCCTCCTGCTGGGCCTTTTGTAGGCCTCACCAACGCCACGAACTCCCGCCTCTGACTGCTGCCGCCTCTCGCTGCTGCTGGGCCTTTTGTAGGCCTCACCAATGCCACGAACTCCCGCCTCTGACTGCCACTGCCTCTCGCTGCCGCTGGGCCTTTTGTAGGCCTCACCAACGCCACGAACTCCCGCCTCTGACCATCCTTTCTGTGGAGGCTATAAATGTTAAGTGGTAAAAGAAAAAAAGAAAAATAAGTAAAAGGCAAAATTAAACTAAAATTCAATAATAAAATTAAAGTAAATAAATGCAACCAAAATAAACTAAAGAGGCAAAATAAATTAAATTAAACAATCACTTACAAAACTAGTGGACCTTTAAGCAGATAATTTCTCTTAGCAGTGCACAGCAATGATTAAGAAGTGTTGGGTAGAAAATCTCGGCCTTCATTTGTATCATTTTGCAGGTTTAATGAGGCTCATGCACTCCAGGATTGTGAACCTCCTGCTCCTCCAGTACTACACAGTCGGAAAATACTGCACAGAGCCTTCCTGGTGCATTTCCAGTCCTCAAGCACAGCACCCAATTCCCTGACGACAGACTCATAGTTGTAACGCTGGTGCACGACAATGACAGATCGCCCCTCTGAACATTGCTGCATACAGAGGGCAATAATTAGGGGAAATTCAGAAGATGGTCGAATCATTACATTTTTCTATAGATTGCATGCATGCCAGTAACATGCAAACAAGAAGATAAACATTTGTGTTTCCCATAATGGTACTTGTATGTTTTATTTGAAATAGGTGAAAGGTTTCATTAAAATTTGTTTTTAAGGTGCCCATTCATGTCTTTAGCAGACACAATGGGGCTGAAATTCAGTGTCCCGGGAGGAACCGTTATCACGGGTTTTTGGCAGCCAATCGGAAAAATCGATTGGCTGACACGTTTTGCTCTATTGGCCCCACTGATGCATATTCAGCTCGGGGGGGGTTTCCAGCAGTGAGGACTTCCAGACTTCCACCTGAATCGCATGACTGAAGCCGTAAAGGGCTCAAGGCCGCGGTGACATCATCAGGGTGTGCACTGCTGCTACGCGGCCACGCCACCCATTTTCAAGTATAAAACCTTTTTTTTTGAGCAGTGCCCCCACCAGGCTTTTGGGATAGTACACTTTGCCGTGATACGTGACACCGCTGGAGGAGGTCAACGGAGTATTCCTGCGATCGGGGGTATTTTTGGTCAAAAGTTTTACTGCTGTTTTTTTTGTTTTGATTTAACCTGCTGAGTGCTGTTGATAGTTTTTGTGAGAGTTTTGAGGATTTTCAGCTCTCACTCATTAGTGGAGGCCTGTAGGCCTCATTTTGTGCTCCAGAGGCCTGGTTCTCAGGGTGCAGCTTTGAAGCACAATGGAATCAGTGTTGGCAGGGGAACGCCTGGTACACCTTGTAAGATGCAGGGCGGCATGCAGGAGACGGCGGAGTCATCATCAATGTGTAGAGAGGCAGTGGACAAAGTAGGCAGCAGCCATGCCTGCCCAACATCCACAAGGGCCTGCAGATGTGCGCAGACCTGCACGTAGATAGGGTGTCCAGGAGGGAGATGGTGTCAGGAGAAGGGTCAGGCACGCTGACCCTCCCACCACATACTAGGCCAGGAGCCTTGCCAGCAATAGCCTGTAGAGGTGCGCGACCATGAGGGGCACCAGGGAGATAGGCATCATCCAGCTGCCATGGGCGGTGGCCAACACAGAGATAGGGGAAGGAGGCCCTACCCTCAAAGGATCTACAGAACTCAATTCCCCTTCCTCGAGCTCAGTGATGAGCAATGCCTGCGAAGGCTGAGATTCAGAAAGGAGGTACTGAGGGAGCTCTGCAATGTGTTGCGGGAAGATCTGGAGCCTCGCACAAGACTCAGGACCACCCTGACCGTTGAGACCATAGCTTTGAACTTCTATATGACGGGGTCTTTCCAGTCTGCCACTGCAGACATTGCCAACATTTCTCAATTCTCTGCACATCGCTCCATCCGGCACGTTACCGATGCACTGTACAGGAGAAGAGTGGACTATATCTCATTCCCGATGACGAGGGACAAGCAGGTGGAGTGGCAGGCCGGATTTGCCCACATTGCAGGGTTTCCGAGGGTGCAGGGTGCGATCGACTGCACACACGTTGGGCTGAGGGTGCCACAACACCACCCCGAGATCTTTGTCAACTGTAAGGGATTCCACTGTTTCAGCTCGTGTGTGACCATCAGCATTGGATCCTGGCAGTTAATGCGAGGTACCCAGGCAGCAACCATGATTTGTTCACTCTGCGCCAGACCAGTGTGCCCACCCTCTTCACTGGCCCAAATCAGGATTGTGGTTACTGCTTGGCAACAAGGGATAACCCCTGTCCACTTGGCTGCTCACTCCACTGCGGAACCTTAGGACAGTGCCAGAGCATGCATATAATGATGTTCATTCTGCACCAAGTGCATCATCAAGCACTGCATTGGGATCCTCAAGCAGGGGTTCCGTTGTCTGGACCTGTCGGTGGCGGCTTGCAGTACGCTCCTGAATGGGTCTCCATATTCATGGTGGTCTACTGCATGCTGCACAATCTGGCCCTCATGAGGGGACAGCTGCATACTCCCAGTATCTGAGCTGGCATGTTTGGATGGAAGCAGTGACGCATTGGTGCCAGCAGTGTCTTCCTCCTCCTCTTCCTCCTCAGTGGCATCCCCAAATGACAGAGTGCTGTGGATGCTCACAGCAGGGCTTGAAACCTCAATGTGCTCACTGCTGAGACCTGAGATTTCAGGGCTTATGCCGACAAGGGTGTGATGCAGGCCTCAGATGCTGTGCAACGTCTCTCGTCACTGGCGACTGTGCTCGGTGTGCTGCCACTCGATCTGTCACCTGCAAGCACAAATGGGAGAAGGGCTGCCATGAGGGGGAGGTGGGGGATTGACACATGGAGCCTACAAATAGCAGACTTCCAGAAGGAAAGGCACAGTAGGCACTGGCGCATTCAAGTAGAGAGCGCATTCAAGGACGGCCTCACGTACCAATGCTGCCCACATCGGCATCGCCAGTACCGGAGCCAACAGGGGGAGTGTCACCTGCAAGCATAGATGTGAGCAGGGCCGTGAGGGGGAGGTGGGGGATGAAGTCACGGAGGATAGAACTAGCAGACTTCCATGAAGGAAAGGAACAGTAGGTGCCGACGCATTCAAGGAGAGAGCATTAAAGGAGGGCCTTCACTTACCTTCATTGGCGTCAGCACTACCCTCGCCCACATGGAACACACCATGACCACCGACCAGCGCCTCAGCTCTCTCCTCCAGAGGTGTGAGGAGCTGCGTGTCTGCCTCACCACCACCAGTCCTCCTTTGCTCAGCTCGAGTGTGAGCCAGTTTGGCTTGCAAAAGAAAGCATGATTGGTGAGTACCATTGTGATGACGCATCAGAAATGAGTGCACAAGTGCTTGTCCCTTACATGCAACTGTAAGTATGAGATGAAAGGGAACCTCCATTGTGAGACTACACATATATATGTATAGAGATGTGAACAATAAAATGCTGCTTCAGTGACTAAACAGTGAGTATGGGAAATAAGAGAATGTTGACGGAGAGGCTCGCAGATGCAAGGTCAGCAGTTGCTGGAAGAGGTACTCACTTTCATAAGACAGATGATGTCATGGAATCATTTCCTGCACTGCATGGGAGTCTTCTGATAAATGGAGATGCCTGAGACTTCCTCTGCTATCTCCCTCCATGCATTAGTCACAACCTGCTGACTTGGTCTCCCCACGTCGGGATACAGCAGTCTCCTCCTGCCCTCTACCCTTGCATAAGGGTCTCCAGCTCAGCATCTGTGATGCGGTTTGCCCTCCTTGCTCCTCTAACACCAGCCATCCTCAAAGTAAGACCCATTCCTCCTCGGGGCCTAGCTGCAAACCCTGACCTTTAAGAAGGCCAGGGAGCAGCTGCCTCGTTACAAACACATTACCTGCATGCTGAATTTCTGCATGGGATCCTGCTTCACTTAACACACCCACACTGCTGGAAACTGCACTTTGGAGGTGTTCCTTAGTGCTGGAATCCATTTTTCTACTTTTTGAGCTGAAAATCGATTGGGCCATTTTTTCAGCAGTAATGGCCCCTGGAGTGCCGCCAGCTTTCTTCTGCTACTGAATTTCGGCCCCAACGCATTCAAGTGAAAACGTAAAGCTGTACTATCCAATGGTCTTGAAATGTAAATAATCTTCCTTTTCAAATGATTGTTGTTGCCTTAAACCAGATTACTTAAAACTATTTTCTTTCTATCTTTTATTATGGGGGCTGCCTATTTGTAGATATACCCCTGTATAGCAAATATCTATAGAATAACTGTGATCATTTGTTAATCAATGCAGGTTAATTAATTTCCCTGTAGTTCACTGTCAAGAACAATCTGGAAATATTGCATTTGCTACACACAAATCCAATATACATTCACGTCCTACATGATAAATCCAATATTGCTTTAGGTTTTGTGTCATAAAATCTATATTCCTCAGGCATTATGTCAAGTGAAATCTTTAAATAATAGAGGAAAAGGAGTGTTTAGAACCTTATATATGTAAATTATAAACATTAATAATCACTTGATGAATTTAAGGCAGCAATCCTTCTCAAGCTAATAGCATCAGCTGAGTACTTCGATTGGATTGCTGTTGTGTAATTTATAGAGCGAGAGCTACCATTCTTTCAAATGACATCTAACCTTATCTTCCTTTCTTGTTTACTTGACAGTGGATTTACGCCATTATTCGTGCCGCAGCCAGTTAGACAGAAAAATAATGAGGCGGAGGACCTGGTAATGACGCGATTGATGACTAACACATGACTCCAAGCCTGGGAGGCTAACAATGGACCATTAAAACTGTGGAGCCTCACCTCAGCAGTCTGGGAGTTATTCTAAGAATATTTTCTTCCTACATCTTTCATTTTTGGCAGTTTATTCTTGCCAGCTTTCCCATCCAGAGTGATGTTAGTGTCTGAAGGCAATTATTTTCAGGGCCTCCATCTAATTCTCCCTGTAAGTAAGGTGGAAGCATTGCCATGGACTATTCACTGGGCATTCACCTGTTTCTGGTTATTATGGACCAGCTGGAGGAGGAACAGAAGGAGCAGGTGTGCTGCTTGAGACATCATGGCCTGGACTGAACCAAACTCTCCACTACTCCCCACAGAGATGGTATGGGGAACAAATGTCGTTTGAGGCACTGTTGGAGGAGCTCTGCATACACAGGCTGTGCTTCAATATGGAAACAATTGGCTACCTCTGTGAGATGCTTCACAAAGACCTAAAGCGATGGTCCATCTCCCACATGGCCTTGTCAGTGGTCATGAAGATGACGACGACCCTCGATTTCTACAACACTAGTTCCTTCCAGTCGGAAACTGGAGACCTTGGTAACATCAGCCAAGGAGCTATGAGGACCTGCCCTCAACAGATGACAGATGCCCTCTTCTGCACTCCATCTGACTTCATTAAATACGATATGTCCCTTGTTCAGCAAAGAGACATGGCCACCTACTCCTGCTTGATTACTGATTTCCCCAGGGTGCAGGGGGCTATTGATGGGAGCCACATGCTGATAAAGGCTCCAATTGAGGATCCGGTCAGTTGGACCAACAGGAAGGGGTACCATGTGCTAAATGTGTGAATTATCTGCAGTGTCCAACAGAGAATTCTGCATGTGAATTCAGAGCTTTGGGGAAGCGCTCATGATGAGGATATGCTGACACTAGAGATCATATTTTACAGCCTTTACATTTTTTTTTATGTAATTAACTTTTTGAAGTTGATTTGGGTCACTTTCAGCTCACTTACCTCCCAGTGCCACAGCTCAATCTGATTTATTACACCTGTTTTCCGCTATCTATAGGGCCATGTGGTTGGTCTGCAGTCATTGGCTGCGGTGTCCACGAGGTCCTTGATTCACCATTGACCTCGCCAGACCACAGCTAGATTGCTGTTTCAGCAAATTACAGCGTATATAGAGCAAAACTTGAACTTTGAATAAATGAGCACATTTCTAAAAAATGGTCCTTTGTGATAGAACTGCAGAAGGTTTCTTTATTTTAGTTTCCCTAAAATCAATATCAATGTTCCATGCTCTGAATGAGCTGGTATCAACAGTGAACATTGAACTCTCAACCAAATCTTATTACTAGTTCAAATCTTAGCCTAAACTTCAATTCAAATCATTTGTCCTCACTGGCCAGTCTTCGCCACTCAATGGAACAACCAAGCTCTTCATTGTTGGGGAGAGGGAGTAAAGAGGAAAATGTGGAAAGAGCATTTAAGTTCAACAAAATTGTCCACCTTACCAACAATTTATTGAAGTCAGTCATGGAGATAACGGCAGCCAGATGTTCCAACATAAGGACATAAGAACATAAGAAATAGGAGCAAGAGTAGGCCATTTGACCCCTTGAGCCTGCTCCACCATTTAATAAGATCATGGCTGATCTGATCATGGACTCAGCTCCACTTCCTTGCCTGCTCACCATAACCCTTTATTCCCTTATTGCTCAAAAATCTGTCTATCTCTGCCTTAAATATATTCAGTGACCTATTCAAAACATATTTGGCTTAAGAGGAAGGGCAGTAATGGGAAGGTAAAGTTGGGTAAATGGCTACAGTATTGCTGCACTGGGAGGGCTGGGCAGAATCAACCGTGTTCCTGCTGCTGAAGACTGTACAGGTACTCCTGCTGGAGAGTGTGATGTGTGGTTATTGGGCGAGGACAGGCTGGGACTATGATATTTGCTGTGGTTAAATAGACTCCTGACACACCTGATCAGACTCGAGCATGAGAAATCATCACTTGTATGTGGTATCAGAGGGTTGTTACTGTGTATGAAACTGGACCTCAGCATGAGCCACTACCTTAGGGGCGGAGAGGAGAAAATTGGGAGGAAAACAATCATTTAGAAAAGGACTATAATTAACTATTTGTGTTTATTTCAGGACTATAAGCATTTAAATGTTCAGCATTGATAACTTGCGTCTGAACTGATATATGATTGAAACTTTAACCACTGGATTAATACACTTTTGTGATGTGGCACTGAGCCCTACAGACTAGGATGATCCCTGGCCTTTGCTAAATTAGCTGATCTTGTCCTGGGGGCAGTAGAGCATGTGAAGATGGAGGGAGTCAGGGTCACTGCTATGACTATTCAATGAGAACTGTTGGAACGTGTGCATGTGTGGAGAACAGGATTAGGCTTGGCCTACATGGCCTCCATGATTGTATGTCCAGGATTGCATATGAAGAATGGCCAGCCATTGTATGAGGTACTGAGGGCTAATGCTGCCACACACTGTCATAAGTCACTGTCTGCTTTAAGGAGAGGAAGGGTAGAGTAAAAAAAATAGAGGTAAAATTGGACAGAGGCAAACCTTCATGATTTTGGACTGGATGTTTTGAGTGAGCTGCCTCAAAATGTCTAATATGTAAATGGGACACTAAGGTGCTAATGTTTGTCTACCGTTGTCAGTCAGTACTAAATGGTTTAAACTGGAGCAAGCCCTGCCAACAGACCAAATCTAAATAGCATTTGATTCTCTGGTAAACTAATGTGAATAATTATTTCCAACTCCAGGTGCAAACTCAGATAGGTCTGCAATACACTCCCTGTGGGAGCTGAAAATTGCGTGAAAGTGAGATCTAAATGGATGGGGAAAATTAAAGGGGAATTGAATAATGGGGGAAACAATTCAGGACGTTTTTAGAGAGCCAAGGCTGAAGGCACCTCAAAAGCTGTTTCCTTCAAAGTGGGTGTCTCTGTGATGATGCTTGCACAGATAAGATGTCATAATGCAATGGCAGCAATTGAAGCAGTGGTTCTGGTAGCTAATTTGATAGTGGAAGTGCCGAGGTGGCCAATGTCATTGTCAACTTCTTCCTGAAAGACACTTCCTATGATGTGAAATATAAGAGCTTGGTTAGCTGTGAAAAAATGAAGACATAATAGCTGAATGTAAGAACATTGCAATACCTTGAGAAAGCACAGAAGCTGAAACTACCTATGATGAGCATTTCCCAGCTTTTACTAACTTTCTGTTATCACTTCATCTCCAACCTTGCTCTCTTCCACAGGTTCTCCTATCTAACGGCCCACAATTTAAGAGAAGACAACTTTTAGAGCATGTGACTGGCATAGACATTTTCCCCACGTGAGTGCATACATTCCATGATGATGTTATTGAAGTGCACCGTCCCTTTAAATTAAGTGTCCTTGAAGACTAGCACTAGCACTTGTGCAGACAATGTGAGTTGGCAGAGTGCTTTGGGTAAAGAAGGTATTAGTTTGTAGATATTGCCCTTTGCAGGAGATCCCCTGACACCCAGATGCTGAGATAGAAAGAGTGAGAGGTAAGGAGGAGAGTGAAGGTTGTATGAGTGGTAGACGATGTGTATTGGCAAGAGTACCTTGACTTAATTGGCTGCCCTTGTGAGATCATTGACCTCTTGCTTCACTGTGTGGGGTGGAGGTTGCACTGACTGTCTCTGCCACTTCCCTTGATACAGCCTGCTCTTATGGGGCTTCCTGCTCAATAATCTCAATAATCTTGCTCTTCTGACCCTGACTTCTGCCAAAATGACGTCCAGGTCTGGAAGCCCCTCCATCTGCTGACAATCTGAAGCTGCTGCTGTTTCAGCCACTCTTGCAGAAAAGTGCTGCTCTGCTTTAGCTTGGCTACATAAAAACTTCACCGGAACTGCATTTCCCTCTCTCCCAGCACTGGTAACCCTGTCAGGATTGGGATTGCCTCTCTAACCCATGTCGCATAGCAAATGAAGGTCTGGGAGGAAATTGCAGCGGTGGATTCCCATTGACAGGCATAACCTAAAACATCCTTAATATGTGTATTTTGCAAATTTCCAGGTTGGCATTACAGCAATGTACCATCTTCTGCACATTCATTCATCATGTGACAAACAATGCTGAGGGTTAGAAAACTGGGAACAAAAATACACGGAATGAAGTGTATAAAGCTGTATTTAAAAGTTCCTTTAAACCGGAAGGCTCCAATGTGAAGTAAAAGAGAAAACATAGTCCCTTGTTTATGTATTCAATTTTACCTTGCTAGAAAATCCCAAAGAATAGAAAAGTCAGAAATCTTAGACTCCTACAGAATTTTGAAACCTGCAGTGTAATCGGAAGGTACGAATGGCAGAATAACGGCATATTTACAGTATTCCACACAGCCTCAAGTGTTTGAGAACATAAAGTCATAGAATGGTTGCAGCACACAAGGAGGCCATTTGGCCTGTGCTGGTTCTCTGCAAGAACACTCCCCCGCCCTTTCCCATAGCCCTGCAATTTTTTTTCCTTCAAGTACTTAACCAATTTTCTTTTGAAAACAACGATTGAATCTGTCTCCACCACCCTCTCAGGCAATGCATTCCAGAGCATAACCATCACTGCATAAAAAAGTTTTTTCTCATGTCGCCTTTGGTTCTTCTGTCAATCCCCTTAAATCAGTGTCTGGTTCTTGACCCTTCTGCCAATGGGAACAGTCTCTCTCTCTCTACTCTGTCTAGACTCCTCATAATTTTGAATACTTCTATCAAATCTCCTCCCAACCTTCTCTGCTCTAAGGAGAACAACTCCAGCTTCTCCAGTCTATCCATGTAATTGTAGTCCATAATCCCTGGAACCATTGTTTTAAATCTTTTCTGTACCCTCTAAGGCCTTCACATCTTTCCTAAAGTGCAATGCCCAGAATTGGACACAATTCTCTAGTTGAGGTTGGACCAGTGTTTTATGAAGGCTCATCATAACTTCCTTGCTTTTGTACTCTATGCCTCTATTTAGGAAGCCTAGGATCCCGGCTGCTTTTTTAACGATTACCTCAATCTGCCCTGCCACCTTCAACAATTTGTGCACGTACAGGTCTCTATGTTCATGCACCCTCTTTAGGATTGTACCCTTTAGTTTATATTGCCTCTCTCCTACCAAAATGTATCACTTCGCACTTTTCTGCATTAAATTTCATCTGCCACATGTCTGTCCATTTCACTAGCCTGTCTATATCCTTTTGAAGTCTATCATTATCCTCCTCATTATTCATTACACTTCCAAGTTTTGAGTTATCTGCAGATTTTGAAATTGTGCCCTGTACACCCATGTCCATAGAAATGATTTAAAAATGGGGGATATTCTTTACATTTCATGAGCTTTGTTTTAATCTGTATAGATTGTGTACAAAAAAAAGTTATTTTGAGTTAATATTTTTGAATTCTAAATTGGTTGCAGTTGTAAAGTGATAATTGCCACACTAAAGTAATCGGGCACTTGATTTATTCTGATTTAATTTTTGTCATAATAATGTCCTACATAAATGATAGACCACTGTGTTTTGACACAATTTATGGAATTGTATCATGTGTTTAACAAACAACCATATACACCCATTATGTATCAAGAAAAGCTGTGGTCTGAGTACTGATCCCTGGGGAATACCACACTGTACCTTCCTCCAGTCTGAAAAATAACAGTTCACCACTACTCCCTGTTATCTGTCATTTAGTCAATTTTGTATCCATGCTGCCACTGCCCTTTTTATTCCATGGGCTTCAACTTTACTGGCATACCTTTGTGGCACTTTATGAAATGTTTCTTGGAAGTCCATATACACCACATCAACTGCATGGCCCTCATCAACCCTGTCTGCTACCTTAACAAATTTGTGATGGCTTTCCTTCATTAATCCACATTTTCCAAGTGACTTTTAATTTTGTCCCAGATTAATGGGGCCAAGTTTCGGCCTGAGTTGCTCCTGTTTTTTTGGAGCAACTGGTTTAGAATGGAATATCTTAGAAATTTGAATTCTCGGCATTTAGTTTGCTCCAGTTCTAGTCAGTTGGAAGAGTTTCACTTTGGAACAGAATTTTTTTTTCAAAAGGGGGCGTGTCCGGCCACTTACGCCTGTTTTCAAAGTTTCGGCAGTGAAAACTTACTCCAAACTAACTTAGAATGGAGTAAGTGAAGATTTTTGTACGTTCGAAAAAACCTTGTCTACACTTTAGAAAATCAGGCGTAGGTTACAAATTAGGTGTAGGAAATGGGGGGGGGGGGTTTAAAGGGAAGTTTACAAACATTAAACACTTCAGTTTTACAAATAAAGAGCCATCATCAATAATAAATGATAAATACATCAATAAATCAATCAAAAAAAATTAATTAAAATTAAAAAAAAAAAATCAATAAATAAAACATTTTCTACTTACCGACTGCAGCACCGGGAGTCCTCCAACAGCGTGCTGGGACGGCACCCCCAGTGTGTCTCTGTCAGTGTCTCTATCTCTCTGCCTGTCTGTGTTTGTGTCTCTCACTCTCTGTCTGTCAGTGTCTGTGTTTCTGACAGCAAGAGGAGGGAGAGAAGGGGGTGGGAGGGGGAGAAGGAGAAGGGGGGTGGGAGGAAGAGAAGGGGCGAGGAGAGGGGGAGAGAGGGGGGAGGAGAGGGGGGAGAGGGGGGGAGAGGGGGGGAAGGGGGAGAAGGGAGAGAGGATGGAGGGAGGGAAGGAGAGAGGAGGGAGGGAAGGAGAGAGGAGAGAGGGAAGGAGAGAGGAGGGAGGGAAGGAGAGAGGAGGGAGTGAGGGAGGGAAGGAGAGAGGAGGGAGGGAAGGAGAGAGGAGGGAGGAAGGGAGGGAGGAGGGAGGGAGAGAGAGATAGAGGGAAGGAGAGAGGGAGGGGAGGAGGGAGGGAAAGAGAGGGAGGGAGGGAGTGAAGGAGAGAGGGAGGGAGGGAGGGAAGGAGAGAGGAGGGAGGGAGGGAAGGAGAGAGGAGGGAGGGAGGGAAGGAGAGAGGAGAGAGGAAGGGAAGGAGAGAGGAGGGAGGGAGGGAGGGAAGGAGAGAGGAGGGAGGGAGGGAAGGAGAGAGGAGAGAGGAAGGAGGGAGGGAAAGAGAGAGGGGGAGGGAAGGAGAGAGGGCGGGAAGGGAAAGAAGGAGACTGAACGGCCGGGCCCAAGACTTCGGGCTGGATTTACAGGTAGGTGGCGTCGAGTCTCGGGGGGGGGAGTCGCGGAGGTCCGGGGGGGAGGGGGGAGAGTCGCGGAGGCCGGGGGGGGTGGGGGGAGAGAGTCGCGGAGGTCCGGGTGGGGTGGCGCAGAGGTCGGGTTGGGTCGGGGGGGGGGAGCGGAGGTTGGGTCGCCGGGGGGGGGGGGGAGGTGGCGGGGGGAAGCAGAGGTCAAGTCGTGGTGGGGAGAGCGGGGGTCGGGTCGGGTCCGGTCGGGTGGGTGGAGCCTTATTCACGCAGCCCCAGTGAGGCCATTCGGCCAGGGCTAGGGGCTGCGTGCTTCGGGCCCCTTCCACAGTTTTGGGCGCCTGGAGCTACTGCACATGCGCACCCACTGTAGCGCGCATGTGCAGAGGTCCCGGCACTGTTTTCAGTGCAGGGACCTGGCTCCGCCCTCAACAGCTCGTGCTGCACTGTGCCCAGCTCCAGAGGGCCTGCAGGGAGCCGGAGAATAGGTACGTTTTTTTTAGGCGCACTTTGTGGCGTGAAAAACAGGCGTCCAGGTCCAGGCAGCGCAGTTTTAGGCGCGGCCCGAAACTTGGGCCCATAATTTCTAAAAACTCCACCACAACCGAGGTTAAACTGATTGTCCTATAGTTGCTGGATTTATCCTCACACCATTTTTTGAAGAGTGTAACATTTGTAATTCTCCATTCCTCTGGCACCAAACCCGTATCTAAGAAGGATTGGAAGATTATGGCCAGTACCTCCGCAATTTCCACCTTTATTTTAATTAGCATCCTAGGATGTATCCCATCATGGTGACTTATCTACTTTCAGTACAACCAACCTTTCTAGAACCTCCTCTATTAATTTTTATCATCCAGTATCTCAACTACCTCCCCTTTCACTATAACTTTGGCAGCATCTTCTTCCTTGATAAAGATAGATGCAAAGTACTCAATTAGTACCTCAGCCATTCCCTCTGCCTCCATGTGTAGGTTTCTATTTTGGTCCTTAATCAGCCCTCTCAGGTGGATGTAAAAGGTCCCATGGCACTATTTTGAAGAAGAGCAGGGGAGTTATCCCCGCTGTCCTGGCCAATATTTATCTCTCAATCAACATATCACAAACAGATTATCTGGTCATTATCACAGTGCTGTTTGTGGAAGCTTGCTGTGCACAAATTGGCTGCCGCATTTCCCACATTACAACAAGTGGCTACACTCCAAAAGTACTTCATTGGCTGTAAAGTGCTTTGAGATGTCTGGCGATCGTGAAAGCCGCTATATAAATGTAAATCTTTCTTTCTTTTCTTTTTACTTGGCCCCACCCCTCCTCTTACTATTTATATGCCTCGAGAAGACTTTGAATTCCCTTTTGTGTTAGCTGCCATTCTATTCTCATACTCTCTCTTTGCCCCTCTTATTTGTTTTTCACTTCCCCTCTGAACTTTCTATACTCAGCCTGGTTCTCACTTGTATGCTCAACCTGACATTTGTCATACATCCTCTTTTTCTGCTTCATCTTATTCTCTATCACTTTTGTCATCCAGGGAGCTCTGACTTTGTTTGCCCTACCTTTCCACCTCATGGGAATGTACCTCAACTGTACCTGAACCATCTCCTCTTTAAAGGCAGCACGTTGCTTGATTACAGTTTTGACTTCCAATCTTTGAGTCCAATTTATTCGGGCCAGAACCATTATCAATCCACTGAAATTGGCTTTTCTCCATTTAAGTATTTTTATTCTAGATAGCTCCCTGTCCTTTTCCATAGCTAATCTAAACCTTATGATACTATGATTACTGTTCCCTAAATATTTCCCGACTAACACATGCTCCACTTAACCCACCTCATGCCCCAGAACCAGATCCAGTAATGTTGGGCTGGAAACGTACTGATCAAGAAAGTTCTTCTGAACACACTTCAGAAATTCTTCCCCCTCTCTGCCCTTTACACTATTACTATCCCAGTCTATATTAGAATGGTTGAAGTCCCTCATTATCACTACTCTATAGTTCTTCCACCTCTCTGTAATTTCCTTGCAAATTTGCTCCATATATCTTTCCCACTAGTTGGTGGCCAATAGAATACACTTAGTAATGGCAACTTTATGATTTTTTCCTAATAAAGTAAATCCTGTTGCTGACTGAGGGCTTAATTTTGCCCAAGCCCGTTTTTTGGCGTGTTGCCAGAGTTATGCCCGCTTTTCTAGGCCAGAAATGCACCAAAAATATTTGTCCAAAGTTTCCCCGCTATATTTTTCAAATTTGGCACTGCGCAGCCTGTCCAGTTGCCTCATAGAAACATAGAAACATAGAAAATAGGTTCAGGAGCAGGCCATTCGGCCTTTCGAGCCTGCACTGCCATTCAATATGATCATTGGTGATCATGCAACTTCAGTACCCCACTCCCACCTTCTCTCCATAACCCCTGATCCCCTTAGCCGTAAGGGCCACATCTAACTCCCCCTTGAATATATCCAACGAACTGGACTCAACAACTTTCTGTGGTAGAGAATGTCATGTATCTCACACTACTGTACATAACTGTATCTTACCATGCTATACATGACTGTAACTAGAGATGACCTGTAACCACAAGCTTACCTTACCACCAGGGGTGCACTTGCAGGAGACACTGGATATCTGTCCCAGACAGGTATATGAGGACAGGTCTCAGGCAAGTGTGGCATTCGAGAGCTGTGTAATAAAGGTGCAGGTCCTGAGTGACCTTGACTTCAGTATGTGCCTCGTGTGAATCTGTACTGCAGGGACAGGGCTTTACAGTGGTGACAAGTTACGGAATTACAGAATCCACAGAATGGCGACCAATGGCTCAGATGAAAAATACAATGTGGGAGATAACTGGGAGGACTTTATAGAAAGGCTCCAGCAAAGCTTTGTAACCAAAGACTGGTTAGGCGACGATAAGGAAGACAAGAGAAGAGCCCATCTCTTGACCAGCTGTGGCTCGAAAACTTATGCATTAATAAAGGACCTGCTGGCTCCCGAGAAACCAGCAAGCAAGTCGTTTGAAGAGTTGAGCACACTGGTAAGACACCACCTGAAGCCAGCGAGCAGCCCACACATGGCCAGACACAGGTTCTACAACTACAACTGGGCCAGAGCATACCCAACTTCGTGGCGGAACTTCGGAGGTTGGATAGCTTATGTGAGTTCTCCGATGAACTTAGGAGAGAGAAGTACTGAGAGACTTTTTTATTGAAGGAATAGGCCACGCAGGCATATTCTGAAAGCTCAAAGAGACCAAGAACCTGACCCTAGAGGCAGCAGCACTGGTTGCACAGACATTCCTGGCAGGAGAAGAATAGACGAGGTTGATCTACACTGTGGGTACGATAACTAACGAAACATCGGAACAAGGGGTTCACAGCGTGAAGCAAGCCACTACCCTACCCCCATACACAGTAAAGGCAGGAAAGCAGGCCCTCAACAGTAGGCAGTGGTGCCAGAAGCCATCAAGGGCCACATGAACGGCCGATCACACCTCATTAACCCACAATGCGAGCAATCAACTACAAACTGAGAGACGCTCAAGAGAGATCAACCAGACGCAGCTCATCCTTTGGAAACAATGGAAGCGGTCTGTGCTGGAGATGTGGGGGAAGGCACTCATCAAGGGGGTGTCGATTTCAGCATGCTGTTTGCAGTAACTGCGACTATACAGGGCATCTGGCCCGCATGTGCAGAAAAATGGCAGCTCGGCTGGTATACGAATCGGAAGGGTCGGAAAGCGGACCAGAAGACGGTGGGGATAGTACCCGGGACACCGGTGTACAGCGGGTCAACACGATCAATGGCCACTGCTCCTACAACAAGACGCCTCCAATAATGATGAGGGTCCTACTCAACGGGATACCCGTCAACATGGAGCTGGATACAGGAGCGAGTCAATCTCTCATGAGCGCTCAACAATTTGAACAGCTGTGGCCGCACAAAAGCAACAGACCAAAACTCACAAGGGTCGACAAAGAAATCATCCCAGTCCTCGGCAGCGCCATGCTCTCAGTCACACACAAAGGGACAGTGAACCGACTTCTCCTGTGGATTGTCCCCGGAGATCTCCCAGCACTGCTGGGGAGAAGCTGGCTGGCAAAACTACACTGGAAATGGGATGATGTTCACGCCATGTCGTCAGAGGAACAGACCTCCTGCTCAACAGTTCTAAGTCGATTTGAACATCTCTGTCAGCCAGGTGTGGGCACCTTCAAAGGGGCTAAAGTCAAAATCTACATCACACAGATGCTAGACCGGTCCATCACAAGCCTAGAGCTGTGCCCTATGTGATGAGGGAAAAGATTGAACATGAACTGGACAGGCTTCTGCGGGAAGGCATTATTTCACCCGTGGAATTTAGCGACTTGGCAAGTACCATCTCCGCAGTCATGAAGCCTGATGGATCCGTACGAATCTATGGGGACTACAAATCTACCATAAACAGAGTCTCCCTACAGGACCAATACCTGCTGCCCAGAGCGGAGGACTTATTTACCACATTGGCTGGAGGAAAGCTTTTCTCAAAACTAGATCTCACATCTGCGTATATGACGCAAGAATTGACCGACGAGTCCAAGCTATTCACCACCATCAACACACATCGAGGCCTTTTCATGTACAATTGATGCCCATTCGGCATCAGCTTAGCAGCTGCTATATTCCAATGCAACATGGAGAGTCTACTCAAGTCCATCCCGGGGACGGTTGTATTTCAAGACGACATACTTATCACAGGCAGGGACACCGACTCCCATCTCCATAATTTGGAGAAAGTACTAAAGCGGTTGGATTGGGTAGGCCTAAGAGTTAAGAAATCCAAGTGCCTGTTTCTCGTGCCTGAGGTTGAATTTTTGGGCAGAAGGATTGCCACTGATGGAATCCGCTCAAGAGTCCAAAACCGAAGCAATTCGCCTGGCACCCAGGTCCCGGAATGTCTTAGAACTGCACGCCTTTCTCGGCCTACTCAATTACTTTGGGAACTTTATGCAGAACTTAAGCACGCTGCTGGAGCCTCTCCACGTGCTACTCAGAAAGGGGTGCGATTGGTTTTGGGGGGACGCCCAGGAACGTGCCTTCAACAAGGCACGCAACCTTCTGTGTTCTAACAGTGTTTTGGCTTTCTTTGATCCAGATAAAAAGCTAGTTCTCACATGTGATGCATCAGCGTACGGGGTTGGGTGCATTTTACAACATGTCAATAGTGCGGGTAAATTACAACCCATAGCTTATGCCTCCAGGTCACTTTCGCGGGCGGAGCGCGGGTACGGAATGGTGGAGAAGGAGGCGCTCGCGTGCGTGTACGGTGTCAAAAAGATGCACCAATACCTTTTCGGGGCCAAGTTCGCGTTAGAAACTGACTACAAACCCCTCACGTCCCTGCTATCCGAGAGCAAGGCAATAAATGCCATCGCCTCGGTGCTCATTCAATGGAAGGCACTCATGCTGGCGTTTTACGATTACACCATAAGGCACAGACCAGGCACAGACAACTGTGCCGACGCGCTTAGCAGGCTATCCCTGGCGACCACGGAAGGGTCTGACGAACAGGACTGTGAAATAGTCATTGCAAACAATGCCTTTGAGTCCACAGGTTCGCCCATGACGGCTCGCCAATCAGAGCCTGGATGACAAGCGACCCCACGTTATCCCTAGTAAAAAAATATGTCTTAACCGGTGACTGGGCAGAGGCTCACGATGCCTGCCTCGAGGAGATCAAACCTTTCCATAGGCGCATGCATGAGCTGTCACTACAAGCAGACTGCCTGATGTGAGTTAGCCGAGTAGTTATGCCTCTGCAAGGCAGAGAGGCATTTGTCCGGGAGCTCCACCGCGAGCACCCGGGGATCGTTCTCATGAAGGCCATAGCCAGATTCCATGTCTGGTGGCCTGGCATTGACGTGGACTTGGAGCTCTGCGTCCGACGGTGCACCATTTGTGCCCAACTCAGTAATGCCCCCAGGGAGGCCCCCCTGAGCCCCTGGCCCACCAAACCGTGATCGCAGGTGCATGTCGACTATGCAGGTCCATTCATGGGCAAAATGTTCCTCGTAGTTGTAGATGCCTTTTCTAAGTGGATCGAATGCACCATTTTAAACGCCAGCACCACCTCCACCACTGTGGAGAGCCTTGGAACCATGTTCGCAACAGACGGCATTCCTGACATATTGGTCAGTGATAATAGTCCGTGCTTCACCAGCGCAGAATTCCAAGATTTTATAAGTGACCATGATATAAATCACGTTAAGATGGCACCGTTCAAGTCGGCCTCCAACGGCCAGGCGGAGCGAGAAGTGCAGATCATTAAACAAAGCATGCTCAAAATCCAAGGTCCCTCGCTGCAGGGCCGCCTGTCGTGACTGCTGCTGGCATACAATCTCGTCCGCATTCATTGACTGGAGTTCCCCCACGCAACTATTAATGAAACGGACCTTAAAGACAAGGCTCTCATTAATCCTCCCAGATATGCATGAAATCGTTGAGGCAAAGCGCCGTAAGCTAACCGAGTACCATGACGAAATTCGAGGGGGAGGTGGAATGAGATAGGGGACAAAGTGTTTGTGCTAAACTATGGCAGGGGTCCCAAATGGCTTGCAGGGACAAGGAAGGAAACAGGCTACTGGTGGTACAAATGGACAATGGCAAAACCTGCTGGAGGTATGTAGACCAAGTCAAAAGTAGATTTACCAACAACACTGCTGAACCAGAGGCAGACTACAAGAACATAAGAACATAAGAACATAAGAATTAGGAACAGGAGTAGGCCATCTAGCCCCTCGAGCCTGCTCCGCCATTCAACAAGATCATGGCTGATCTGGCCGTGGACTCAGCTCCACTTACCCACCTGCTCCCCATAACCCTTAATTCCCTTATTGGTTAAAAATCTATCTATCTGTGATTTGGATACATTCAATGAGCTAACATCAACTACTTCCTTGGGCAGAGAATTCCACAGATTCACAACCCTCTGGGAGAAGAAATTCCTTCTCAACTCAGTTTAATTTGGCTCCCCCGTATTTTGAGGCTGTGCCCCCTAGTTCTAGTCTCCCCGACCAGTGGAAACAACCTCTCTGCCTCTATCTTGTCTATCCCTTTCATTATTTTAAATGTTTCCATAAGATCACCCCTCATCCTTCTGAACTCCAACGAGTAAAGACCCGGTCTACTCAATCTATCATCGTAAGGTAACCCCCTCATCTCCGGTATCAGCCTAGTGAATCGTCTCTGTATCCCCTCCAAAGCTAGTATATCCTTCCTTAAGTAAGGTGACCAAAACTGCACGCAGTACTCCAGATGCAGCCTCACCAATACCCTGTACAGTTGCATCAGGACCTCCCTGCTTTTGTACTCCATCCATCTTGCAATGAAGGCCAACATTCCATTCACCTTCCTGATTTATCTGCTGCACCTGCAAACTAACTTTTTGGGATTCATGCACAAGGACCCCCAGGTCCCTCTGCACCGCAGCATGTTGTAATTTCCCCCATTCAAATAAAATTCCCTTTTACTGTTTTTTTTTCCAAGGTGGATGACCTCACATTTTCCAACATTGTATTCCATCTGCCAAACCTTAGCCCATTCGCTTAAGAACATAAGAAAATAAGAATTAGTAGCAGGAGTAGGCCATCTAGCCCCTCGAGCCTGCTCTGCCATTCAATAAGATCATGGCTGATCTGGCCGTGGACTCAGCTCCACTTACCCGCCCTCTCCCCGTAACCCTTAATTCCCGTTTTGGTTAAAAATCTATCTATCTGTGACTTGAATACATTCAATGAGCTAGCCTCAACTGCTTCCTTGGGCAAAGAATTCCACAGATTCACAACCCTCTGGGAGAAGAAATTCCTTCTCAACTCGGTTTTAAATTGGCTCCCCCGTATTTTGAGGCTGTGCCCCCTAGTTCTATTCTCCCCTACCAGTGGAAATAACCTCTCTGCCTCTATCTTGTCTATCCCTTTCATGATTTTAAATGTTTCTATAAAATCACCCCTCATCCTTCTGAACTCCAACGAGTAAAGACCCAGTCTACTCAATCTATCATCATAAGGTAATCCCCTCATCTCCGGAATCAGCCTGGTGAATCGTCTCTGTACCCCCTCCAAAGCCAGTATATCCTTCCTTAAGTAAGGTGACCAAAACTGCACGCAGTACTCCAGGTGCGGCCTTACCAATACCCTATATAGTTGCAGCAGGATCTCCCTGCTTTTGTACTCCATCTCTCTCGCAATGAAGGCCAACATTCCATTCGCCTTCTTGATTACCTGCTGCACCTGCAAACTAACTTTTTGGGATTCATTCACAAGGACCTCCAGGTCCCTCTGCACCTCAGCATGTTGTAATTTCTCCCCATTCAAATAATATTCCTTTTTACTGTTTTTTTTCCCAAGGTGAATGACCTCACACTTTCCGACATTGTATTCCATCTGCCAAACCTTAGCCCATTCGCTTAACCTATCCAAATTTCTTTGCAGCCTCTCTGTGTCCTCTACACAACCCGCTTTCCCACTAATCTTTGTGTCATCTGCAAATTTTGTTACACTACACTCTGTCCCCTCTTCCAGGTCATCTATGTATATTGTAAACAGTTGTGGTCCCAGCACCGATCCCTGTGGCACAGCACTAACCACCGATTTCCAACCCGAAAAGGACCCATTTATCCCGACTCTCTGCTTTCTGTTCGTCAGCCAATTCTCTATCCATGCTAATACATTTCCTCTGACTCCACGTACCTCTATCTTCTGCAGTAACCTTTTGTGTGGCACCTTATCGAATGCCTTTTGGAAATCTAAATACACCACATCCATTGGTACACCTCTATCCACCATGCTCATTATATCCTCAAAGAATTCCAGTAAATTAGTTAACCATGATTTCCCCTTCATGAATCCATGCTGCGTCTGCTTGATTGCACTATTCCTATCTAGATGTCCCGCTATTTCTTCCTTAATGATTGTTTCAAGCATTTTCCCCACTACAGATGTTAAACTAACCGGCCTATAGTTACCTGCCTTTTGTCTGCCCCCTTTTTAAACAGAGGCGTTACATTAGCTGCTTTCCAATCCACTGGTACCTCCCCAGAGTCCAGAGAATTTTGGTAGATTATAACGAATGCATCTACTATAACTTCTGCCATCTCTTTTAATACCCTGGGATGCATTTCATCAGGAGCAGGGGACTTGTCTACCTTGAGTCCCATTAGCCTGTCCAGCACTACCCCCCTAGTGATAGTGATTATCTCAAGGTCTTCCCTTCCCACATTCCTGTGACCAGCAATTTTTGGCATGGTTTTTGTGTCTTCCACTGTGAAGACCGAAGCAAAATAATTGTTTATGGTCTCAGCCATTTCAACATTTCCCATTATTAAATCCCCCTTCTCAGCTTCTAAGGGACCAACATTTACTTTAGTCACTCTTTTCCATTTTATATATCTGTAAAAGCTTTTACTATCTGTTTTTATGTTTTGCGCAAGTTTACCTTCGTAATCTATCTTTCCTTTCTTTATTGCTTTTTTAGTCATTCTTTGCTGTTGTTTAAAATTTTCCCAATCCTCTAGTTTCCCACTAACCTTGGCCACCTTATACGCATTGGTCTTTGATTTGATACTCTCCTTTATTTCCTTGGTTATCCACCGCTGGTTATCCCTTCTCTTACCGCCCTTCTTTTTCACTGGAATATATTTTTGTTGCGCACTATGAAAGAGCTCCTTAAAAGTCCTCCACTGTTCCTCAATTGTGCCACAGTTTAGTCTGTGTTTCCAGTCTACTTTAGCCAACCTATCTCAATCTCTTTGCAATCTCTCTGTGTCCTCTACATAACCCGCTTTCCCACTAATCTTTGTGTCATCTGCAAATTTTGTTACACTATACTCTGTCCCCTCTTCCAGGTCATCTATGTATATTGTAAACAGTTGTGGTCCCAGCACCGATCCCTGTGGCACACCATTTACCACTGATTTCTAACCCGAAAAGGACCCATTTATCCCGACTCTCTGCTTTCTGTTAGCCAGCCAATTCTCTATCCATGCTAACACATTTCCTCTGACTCCGCGTATCTTTATCTTCTGCAGTAACCTTTTGTGTGGCACCTTATCGAATGCCTTTTGGAAATCTAAATACACCACATCCATCGGTACACTTCTATCCACCATGCTCGTTATATCCTCAAAGAATGTGGAACTCACACCATACCTGGTGGACAGACAGATGGAACAACCTGAGGAAAGGGCAATCCCAACAGACAGCCCAGGCGAGACACCAACAATCATACTGAACGAAACAGGCAGCCCTGGCGAGATACCAGCAATCACACCGAAAGAAAAACAGGCACCAAGGCAAACAACTGAACCACAACTAAGACACTCCACGCGAGAGCGTAGACCACCTGAGTGACTGAACCTATAAAGACAATAAGCCCTTGGGGGAGAGTGATGTCAGGTATCTCACACTACTGTACATAACTGTATCTTACCATGCTATACATGACTGTAATTAGAGATGACCTGTAACCACAAGCTTACCTTACCACCAGGGGTGCACTTGCACTCCCAGACATGTATATAAGGACAGGTCTCAGGCAAGTGTGGCACTCGAGAGCTGTGTAATAAAGGTGCAGGTCCTGAGTGACCTTGACTTCAGTATGTGCCTCGTGTGAATCTGTACTGCAGGGACAGGACTTTACAGAGAATTCCACAGGTTCACCGCTCTCTGGGTGAAAAAGTTTCTCCTCATTTTGGTCCTATATGGCTTACCCCTTATCCTTAGACTGTGACCCCTGGTTCTGGACTTCCCCAACATCAGGAACATTCTTCCTGCATCTAACCTGCCCAGTCCCGTCATAATTTTATATGTTTCTATGAGATCCCCTCTCATTCTTCTAACTTCCAGTGAGTATAAGCCTAGCCGATCCAGTCTTTCTTCATATGTCAGTCCTGCCATCGCAGGAATTAATCTGGTGAACCTTCGCTGCACTCCCTCAATAGCAACCACATCCTTCCTCAGATTAGGAAACCAAAACTGCATACAATACTCAAGGTGTGGTCTCACCAAGGCCCTGTACAACTGCAGTAAGACCTCCCTGATCCTATACTCAAATCCTCTCGCTATGAAGGCCAGCATGCCATTTGCTTTCTTTACTGCCTACTGTACCTGCATGCCTACCTTCAGTGACTGATGTACCATGACACCCAGGTCTCGTTGCAACTCCCCTTTTACTAATCTGTCATCATTCAGATAATAATCTGCCTTCCTGTTTTTGCCACCAAAGTGGATAACCTCACATTTATCCACATTATACTGCATCAGCCATGCATTTGCCCATTAATCTAACCTTTCCAAGTCACACTGCAGCCTCTTGGCATCCTCCTCACAGCTCACACTGCCACCCGGCTCGTGGGATGCAGCCTTCCGACTGCACAGAAAAACTGATGCCACACCTTCTGCGCATGCGTGAAGGAAAAAAAGGGCGTTTTTGATGTGATCCCAATGGGTGCGCATGCGCAGTACAGCTCCGGGTCTGCAATTGGCCATTTTTAAAGAGCCAGTTGTGTGTGTGAGAACGTTGAGTGCTGTGTGAGAGCATTGGAAAAATCGGAGTGCAACGCGGTGCAAGGACCAAAAATTTCTTACAGGATGAAGTGAAGGTATTAGTTACTGTGATTGAGGCCTGCTGGCATGAGCTAGACACCAGAAGAGGTCACATAAATGTTCCACCCAAAGAAACAAAGAATCAAGTTGCAGATTACTTTGCAATAGTGACCACCACGAGATCTGAAGGCCAGTGTAAAAAGAAATGGCAGGACGTTGGTCAAGTAGTTAGTCTAAGTATTTTCATTTATTCAATGCAATTGCAATTGTAAATGTGACCAGCTGTATATGTCCCACCCAGCAGAAAGACACACTCTCTAAATAGTTGCACTTTCATCTTTGCAGAGGATGGTGGCACATAACAGAAGGGAAAGAACTCAAACAGGAGGTGGCCCGGAAAATCTGCAGCCACTGACACCCTTGGAAGAGAAGGTCGCTGCTTTGATGGGTCTTTCCTGGAGAAAAACAACCACCACTGCACAAGCTGGGCCCACACTCGAGAGAGCGGGTGAGTCCTGCAAAGTCCACAGTCTGGCTTTGTTAAATGTTAAGTACTACGTGGGTTAGCCACGCTTCAGTTGATGCAATGTGCTATCATTCATCGTGGTCCTTCAAATCAGCCTGCTGCCTGCACTGTGTGAGCCCTACTCATGCCAGCCCTGTTTGAAGACGTTCGGTGGTGGCGTGTGAGTAAAAAACAATGAAAACTTCAGAATTCCCTGAAAGTTCCATGTACTCCGTTGAAAGATTTAAAAAAATCATTTTTATTATGGATGTTTAATGTGTTCTTGACTCCCTCCAAAAACTTCAATGAAAAACAATGGCATTTTTCAGCAGCGATTTGTCAATGTGCGCTGCTTTCTGTTAACTCACCAGAAAGTTTTTCGGGAGTGGCCAGATACGCCGACCTAGCAGAATTTTTTTTTGGCCAAACTGTGAAAAATCATCAAAACTGGCGCAGACATGAGGGAACATGACGTCAAAAAAACTTAACATAAAAAACTTGTAACTAACTCAGTTACACCGGTGCAGATTCCTGGGGGAAACTTTGATTTAAATACCAGCGCCAAAAAAAACGTCGCGCGCCAAAAAAATGGCGCAAATGACCCAGAAAAATTGAGCCCTTTGTATTGTGTTTATGAATTTCATATAGATTCTTTCCAAAACAAACAATGCTGGCAACTAAACCAAAAACAGATTTTTTTCTCCCCCTTTTTCTTTCTTGTGCTGAGGTCAGATCATAACCACTGCTCCCATTTCTTCAGGCAGTAGGTGCTAGTAAAGATTCTATTGCTGCCATTTATAGCTCCTCTACACCCATCTTTTGTTCCTTTACTTGTCCCATTACCACCCACTTTTGCCTTGTACCATCATCACTTGTGTCATTTGATGAGTCCTGCCTTCCACCCTATCATAGACCTTCCCTTTTCTTTCCTCACACCTCCCTTCATCTGCCTCTGTATTTGCATAAAACATGTTACATCTCTGTCTTTTTTCAGTTCTGATGAAAGGTCATCGACCTGACACATTAACTCTGTTTCTCTCTCCATGGATGTTGTCTGACCTGCTGAGTATTTCCAGTATTTTCTGTTTTTATTTCAGATTTTCAGCATCTGCAGAATTTTGCTTCTGGTCATAATTGGTTAGGGTGTATGAGATGGAGTTGTCTGTTACTTTATACATATACAGTTTAGACATTTTGTGCATGCACTATTTTTTAAAATGCTGGCAATCAGAAGTGGTGAACAGAGCAAATTGCAAGTGGTGCTGGGAAAAATGAGCACCAGCTGGAGGACAAATGTAAGCAGGGATCAAAATTGTGAGTCGGTTGGTAGAGTAATACTGGCATGCCTCTGTCTATGTCTGAATTGACCTACATACGAGACCAACCCATAAGGGAGTCCAGTTTATCCCGGTTCAGATTTGGAAAATTTCAAGGAATAATTGGAAGTCAGATTTCAGATTGCATTAGGCATGTGCTTTACACTCTGATCTGAACCTTGTGGATCCCTTCAAAATGTTACTGCGTGGCCTGGCTACACTGGATGAATTACAAACCTGAATGCGTTTTTCACAATGCATGGGAGCAATGTAATTTAAAAAAAAGGTTTGATTTGGGTAAAATGGTTAATTTTCTCGAGGCAGGTATCATAGGGCTGAGTTCTGCATCTAACCCAAGAAGGTATCTTCCAATTCAGAAATGATGATGCATATCAAATGAGTATCAGAATTATACATAAGCAGCATTTTATGAAAAAAATGGCTTTCACTTGAAAAAGACAGTGATTATACAGACACTAATTGCAGATAACAGAGAAATGATATAAAATGTGACCATTAATCATCAAAAAGTTATTGATTTCATGGGCACATAAATTCAGAATAGGGTTCAGTGTATCTTTAATAAGCAGAAGAATTAATTCTAGCTTAGTAGCTACAGTATATTGATTATTCATAGCTCTGGAGGTGGAACCGCTCATGCATAATTTAGAGGAGCTCCTGACTGGTTGATGAAGAAAACTAGTTCGAAGCGCTTATAACGATAGCAACAAAAGTGATTTAGCACATCGAAGATGTTTTATTAACAATAATAAAAAAATATTAAGTTAAATCATTGCAAAACTATAGTGGAAACGGTCTACTAGGTACTGTGCATGTAGCCTTTTATGGCAAAAGGGTTGCCTGCACTTATTTTCAACTTCAGTGATTTTCATGCTGATGCTCGTGTACATTTCCTTCCTGTTGCAACCTACAGTCATTTTTCTTGTCAGTAATTATTTAAGAAAAAGGATTTTGTTCTTATGTTTTCCAAGATGCTACAA
The DNA here is from genome assembly GCF_044704955.1 of Pristiophorus japonicus. NCBI lineage: Eukaryota > Metazoa > Chordata > Chondrichthyes > Pristiophoridae > Pristiophorus > Pristiophorus japonicus. The sequence continues at coordinate 88,089,235 of NC_091980.1, forward strand.
AGAATCAGTGAAATTAATCATGCTGTGAACTGCAAATCTACAATACTGTCATGAATAAAACATAAACCATCACCAAGTCTACACAGCAGTAAGCAATAAAGTTCAAGGAGTCAAGACCAAAAATGAGAACACACCTCTATTAAAGTGAAGCTACTCTAGTAGAGTGGAATCCTGTTATAGATCATAGGATGTAAGCAGACAAAGGAGCTTGATATAACCAGATTCAGCCTTTGTACTTCTGAGTTTTAAACACATACAATTGCTGCTATAGTCCATTATATCACACCTTGCCATAATACAAAATTAATTTGGCAACCCACTGATGCAAAACATTACCCTGTAATGGAGCTTAGGAAGGCAGTGTGAGATGATGTCAGGGAGTCACTTCTGATGCACACCAGTTGCAATATGATTGCAGCTGATACAAAGTAAAGTTTAAAGAGTTCTCCTGTGGGAAGCTTCTAAAATTAATTTTTCACTTCTTTAATGTTGGCAAAGAGACACCTGGATTGTCCCATTTTGTTTCCAGTTGCAGAGCACCCTGTATGCACAATGCTCTTCTCTGCCTGCTATATCACTGTAGAGTTGGCATTGTAGCTTGAATTTGCTAGATCCCCAATGCTCTAATCAAATACAGTTATAATATATGCAGCTTGTTTGTTCAATCGGCTGAACCAGACAAAACCATTTCCCCAAACCAAATGAATTAAAGGTAATGCATGTTTTATCAGTTATGTAGTATCATGGATGTGAACATTGGTTTGGATAATGCAATGTATGCACCTGTGAGTATACACACAGGTTTGTAGAGCTGTAGCTCGCCCCCCCCGCTTTAATCAGGGGCACTTGATTTAATGTTTATTTATTGTTCTCTCAACAAAAAGAGCTGTAGAACTGTAGCAGTATATATGGTATCATAGTGGTTGTTATATATGCAGACTATAGATACACTCTCTGTGTAGTCACTGTATAGTTGCATAAGATGCAGACTTGTTACCTGATGTTCTATCAATAAGGTTTACGCTGTATATATACTATGCTGGCACCACTAGAAGGTGCAACTGGTGGAGACCGGGGTTTTCTGCCCCTGTGGCAGATGCTGTCCACCAGGGGGCACTGCGGTGAGAGACCTGAGGGTCACCTGTATAGGTGTGCAGGGCTCAGTATAAAAGGCTGCCCACCATGCTTGTGCCTCACTCTGGAGTTATGAATAAAGGACCAAGGTCATTACAGTTTGAGTACAACACATTGCCTTGTGGAGTCATTCATAAGTGCATTACAGACATAAGAGTGGTTATGTTACTGGACTAGTAATCCAGAGGCCTGATGATCTGGAGACATAGAAACATAGAAACATAGAAACATAGAAACATAGAAAATAGGTGCAGGAGTAGGCCATTCAGCCCTTCTAGCCTGCACCGCCATTCAATGAGTTCATGGCTGAACATTCAACTTCAGTACCCCATTCCTGCTTTCTCGCCATACCCCTTGATCCCCCTAGTAGTAAGGACCTCATCTAACTCCTTTTTGAATATATTTAGTGAATTGGCCTCAACAACTTTCTGTGGTAGAGAATTCCACAGGTTCACCACTCTCTGGGTGAAGAAGTTCCTCCGCATCTCGGTTCTAAATGGCTTACCCCTTATCCTTAGACTGTGACCTCTGGTTCTGGACTTCCCCAACATTGGGAACATTCTTCCTGCATCTAACCTGTCTAACCCCGTCAGAATTTTAAATGTTTCTATGAGGTCCCCTCTCATTCTTCTGAACTCCAGTGAATACAAGCCCAGTTGATCCAGTCTTTCTTGATAGGTCAGTGCCGCCATCCCCGGAATCAGTCTGGTGAACCTTCGCTGCACTCCCTCAATAGCAAGAATGTCCTTCCTCAGGTTAGGAGACCAAAACTGTACACAATACTCCAGGTGTGGCCTCACCAATGCCCTGTACAACTGTAGCAACACCTCCCTGCCCCTGTACTCAAATCCCCTTGCTATGAAGGCCAACATGCCATTTGCTTTCTTAACCGCCTGCTGCACCTGCATGCCAACCTTCAATGACTGATGTACCATGACACCCAGGTCTCTTTGCACCTCCCCTTTTCCTAATCTGTCACCATTCAGATAATAGTCTGTCTCTCTGTTTTTACCACCAAAGTGGATAACCTCACATTTATCCACATTATACTTCATCTGCCACGCATTTGCCCACTCACCTAACCTATCCAAGTTGCTCTGCAGCCTCACAGCATCCTCCTTGCAGCTCACACTGCCACCCAACTTAGTGTCATCCGCAAATTTGGAGATACTACATTTAATCCCCTCGTCTAAATCATTAATGTACAATGTAAACAGCTGGGGCCCCAGCACAGAACCTTGCGGTACCCCACTAGTCACTGCCTGCCATTCTGAAAAGTACCCATTTACTCCTACTCTTTGCTTCCTGTCTGACAACCAGTTCTCAATCCATGTCAGCACACTACCCCCAATCCCATGTGCTCTAACTTTGCACATCAATCTCTTGTGTGGGACCTTGTCGAACGCCTTCTGAAAGTCCAAATATACCACATCAACTGGTTCTCCCTTGTCCACTCTACTGGAAACATGCTCAAAAAATTCCAGAAGATTTGTCAAGCATGATTTCCCTTTCACAAATCCATGCTGACTTGGACCTATCATGTCACCTCCTTCCAAATGCACTGCTATGACATCCTTAATAATTGATTCCATCATTTTACCCACTACCGATGTCAGGCTGACCGGTCTATAATTCCCTGTTTTCTCTCTCCCTCCTTTTTTAAAAAGTGGGGTTACATTGGCTACCCTCCACTCGATATAAACTGATCCAGAGTCAATGGAATGTTGGAAAATGACTGTCAATGCATCCACTATTTCCAAGGCCACCTCCTTAAGTACTCTGGGATGCAGTCCATCAGGCCCTGGGGATTTATCGGCCTTCAATCCCATCAATTTCCCCAACACAATTTCCCGGCTAATAAGGATTTCCCTCAGTTCCTCCTCCTTACTAGACCTCCCGACCCCTTTTATAACCGGAAGGTTGTTTGTGTCCTCCTTCGTGAATACCGAACCAAAGTATTTTTGTCTTGCTGATAGCGGCGTCACTTTTTTCTACTGCCATTATGTTATCCCGAGTAAGTACAGCTACCCCACCTCCCCTTTTTCCCTCTCTATCTTTTATAAATATGTTATACCCTACAATGTTTAATTTCCAGTCTTGATTTTTCTGTAGCCACGTCTCAGTAATCCCTACAATGTTTGGCTCCTCGCAACGCATGATTGCCTCCAGCTCCCTTGTTTTATTACGGACACTGTGTGCATTGCTGTCCAGACAGTTTAACTCATTTTTAATAGGAGTTCCTCATCTAGAATGCTGAACCAGTGTTTTATAAATTGTTCATAATAACATTGTTGCTTTTGTACTCTATGGGCCCGAGTTTGGTGAAACCCAAGATCAGTCCAAGTATCGTCGAAAGGACTGCTAAGATCCTGGCGGCACTTTGGGCAGAAGTTTGGTGGAAAATGTGGAAGAAACCACCCAGTGGAAAAAATGGGCCTTACACGCCGATTCTGGGTGGCAGCAGGTGGTAGGTCACATTCTGGGCAGCAAATGTGATTCTCGGCAAAGTAACGCCAAGGATAGAGTCGGGTCCAGGAAGGGTGGGGGAATGGGAACAATAAAACATTTTCAGAACACTATAAAAAAACTGCAACAAATCCTTCAGAAGACCCCATCGACCAAAATCCCTGCAAAAGAAATGAAGAAAACAAGTGCACTAACCTTTTTTTGCAGGTCTTCATACTTACCGTTTAGGTAAGACCACGTGGCAGTCTTTTCCGCTGCTGGAGTGGAGGACGGCCCGGACCAAACTGGAAACTCAGCGGGCAGGAAGACTCTCGTGGGCGTTGCAGTGGTCTTCTCTCCCCACCCGCATGAGGCCCTGACCAAACTCACTCGGAGGGGAGAGCGCCCAGAAAACATGGAGACAGACGCAACCGGCGACAAGTCGACCAAACTCGGACCCTCTGTCTCTATTTAAAAAGCCCAGGATCCCATATGCATCTTTACCCGCTTTCTCAACCTGTCCTACTACCTTACATGATTTGTGCACATATATCCTCAGGTCTCTCTGTTCCTGCAGCCCCCTTTAGGATTATATTCTTTCGTTTATATTGCCTCTCGTTATTCCTTCCAAAATGTACCACTTTGCACTTTTCTGTGTTAAAATTTATCTGTCACGTGTCTATCCATTCCACCAGCCAGACTATATCCTCTTGAAGTCTATCACTTTCCTTCTCACTGTTCACTATACTTCCAAGTTTTGTGTCATTTGCAAATGTATATCAAGAAAAGCAATGGTCCTAGTACTGATACCTGGGGACACCACTGTATTCCTTCTCGGATCCTGTAAGTAGAAGGGGAATTATAACTGCCCCCCACCCCGGACTAGCACAAACTGACCAGAGTTAAATTGGAGTGGGTCAATTTTCCACTCTATTTCCATCCATAGGCAGTTTCAACACTGCTGTTTTTTTGGGCAACCAATATGCCTGCCTGAATCAGGCGGAAACCTCACACATTTATGCAAATTGAGGTTCTACAACCAACGAAGGACCTCAATGTCATATAATTACCACCTGCCTACTTTGCTCGCTCACTTGGTGAAACCTCACCTGGAGAAAGAAGAGACTGTGAGGTAAGAGTTAAACTTTCTTTTGTGGGGCATGAGTGTTCCGAGCATGAATGGGATCACATAAAAAATAGATTTAATATAACAAATAAATAGAAAATAACATTATATATTTACAATTAATTAATGTGCACTATAATTAAACATGTAAAACAAAAATTAAATTTTTTGGAAAATAAATTAAAATGTTTTAAAGGGGCTAAACCTAACTGTACCTTATTGTACATGTGCTTTAATGTTTAAATGAATGAAAACAAAATATTTTTATTTTTTAAATCTCTAATGCTGGTAAAAGCAGGCCTTACGCTTGCATTTACCAGGCATAAAAATTTCACGGGCTTTCATTGGGCAGAAGTTGGGCAAATAGCCCAACTCTCCGCCTACAGGTGTCCTTTTCCCAGGGATGCGTTGGATCTGGCAAGAGAATTCTTGACAGAGTGCAAGTTCTGGGTTTTCGTACATACGCAGTGCATGCCTAAACGCGGAACTTGTGCGGCCCCTACGGGTGCATGTGCACCTTGTACGTGTCCATAGGGGCCGCAACTTACGGCCCTATAAATCCTGGTCTGGAATTTGTAGTTGGGATAATGGCGAACTGGAAGCTTTTGTCGTCATCCCGACTTTGAAACTGACGGCAACATCGGGATTGGCACATGCTCCCTCCACTCCCCGACCCACTCCACACAGAGGCAACGATCTATGTAATCACCCAAATCAGGGAAACTGACGAAAAATCTGATTCTTCTGCAATAATTACGCTGTTAAATTCCCCACTAAAAGCTAGGCAAAAAGAGACTAGGTGTAACTGGGGTTTTGACAATGTTATTACAGCTAAAGAAATATTAAGAGCCTGGAAAACTAATTTTGCGCAGTGCGAAATTTATCCATTTTAATAAAAATCTAAATTCAAAATTTAATTAAAAAAAAAAGTTTGTCCATCTTTATTTCTGGTTTGCCTTTTCCCCATGTGAGAGCCCTCTTTGTTTTGTTCTCTCTAATATTTTTTAAAAGTTAGGGCCAGAAATTGCCCTTCGTCTCAATTGGGTGCGGGACATCCTGCCCCGACACAGAATTGGACCGTTCGCCCCTCAAAGGAAACAGAGTGCTGTCTCTGGTGCTCCGCTTCCTTTGAGGAGTGTTCTCAGGGTGGCAGTGCGGCAATGCCACAATGCTTCCATTAAATGAGAGGACCACTGCACACTCTGCAGGCCCTTTGGTGAGCGCCACTGGGCCACCAGAGATGCGACCGACCGGGCCGCAGCCCGGCATCCAAAATGGATCCAGTGTCCTGCTGAATTGAATACCTAGGGCAGTAGACAGGGCTTTAAACTAATGAAGGGGAAGTGGGAGGATTCAGGAATGAGTACATTTTAAAGCAGCAAGAAAAATGTCAAAGCTCTAGAGCAGAGCAGAGTTTTGGTAGAAATAAGCAGAATGGTTCAGGAACGGACGGAGAGCATAACAAAGGTAATAGGGCATCACTGACTAAGGTGACATCAAGGAAAAAATAGAAAAAGTCAAATATGTGAATGCGTGAAGCATTGGCAACAAAATAGATGAATTAATAGTGCAGATAGAAATTAATATGTTTGATCTAATAGCCATAGATGTGATACAAAGTGACCAAGGTTGGTAACTAAATATTCCAGGATATTTAACTTTTAGAAAAGATAGGCAAAATGGAAAAGGAGGAGAGGAAGCCCTGATAATAAAGCATGGGATAAAGACAATAGAGAGAAAGGATCTTAGCTTCAAATATCAAGAAGTAGAATCAGTTTGGGTGGAGCTAAGCAACAGCAAAGGGGCAGAAAACATTGGTAGGAATTGCTTATATGCCCCCAAACAGTAGTGATAATTCAGGGCACAGTATAAGTCAGGAAATTAGAGGTGCATGTGAGAAGGATAATACAGTAATCATGGGGTACTTTAATCTACAGAAAGACTGGGCAAACCAAATATGCAGTAATAGTGTGGAGGACGAATTCATGGAATGTATACAAGATGGGTTTCTAGATCAGTATGTTGAGAAACCAACTAGGGAACAGGTTATTTCAGATCTAGTACTGTGGAATGAGAAAGGGTTAATTAATAACCTTGTATTAAAGAGGTCTTTAGGGAAGAGTGATCATAATATGATAGAATTTTATATTGAGTTTTAAAGTGCTTTAGTTAAATCCAAAATTAGGGTCTTAAATCTAAACAAAGGAAAATATGTAGTAGGAGGGACAAGTTGGCCAAGGTAGATTGGGAAACAACATTAAAAGGTATGATGGTAGACAAGCAATAGCTAGCATTTAAAGAATGAATACATAATTTACAACAATCATACATTCCTTTAAGGCACAAAAACTCTACAGGAAAAGTAGTCCAACCGTGGCTAACAGGAGAAATTAAATATAGTATTAGATCAAAGGAAGAGGCTTATAATGTTGCCAAAAAGAGCAGTAAGCCTGAGGATTGGGAGAATTTTAGAATTCAATAAAGGAGGGCCAAGAAATTGAAAAAGAAAGGGAAAATAGAATATGAGAATAAACTAGTGACAGACATAAAAACAGACATTAAAAGTTTCTATAGGTATGAAAAAAGGAAAAGATAAGCAAAAGTAAATGTGGGTCCCTTGCAGGCTGAGACAGGAGAAATTATAATGGGGAATAAGGAAATGGGAGAGAAAATAAACAAATACATTGTGCCTGTCTTCACCGAAATAATGGAGAACCAAGGGAATAACGAGAATGAGAAACTGAAAGAAATTAGTATGAGTAAAAAAATCGTACTGGAGAAATTAATGGGACTGAAAGCCAATAAATCCACTGGACCTGATGGCCTATACCCTATGGTTTTGAAAGAAGTGGCTATAGAGATAGTGGATGCATTGGTTGTCATCTTCTAAAAATCCATAGATTCTAGAACGGTTCTCATAGATTGGAAGGTAGCTAATGTAACCCTGCTATTTAAGAAAGGAGGGAGAGAGAAAATGGGGGAACTACAAACCAGTTAACCTGACATCAGTCATAGGGAAAATGTTAGAACCTATTATTATGGATGTGGTAACAGGGCACTTGGAAAATAATAAAAGGATTGGGCAGAGTCAACACGGATTTATGAAAGGGAAACCATACCTGACAAATCTGTTAGTGTATTTTGAGGTTGTAACTTGATAAGGGGGAACCAATGGATGTGGTGTATATGGATGTTCAGACGGCATTCAATAACCTTCCACACAAGAGGTTATTAAACAAAATTAGAGCTTATGGGATTGGGGGTAATATACAAGCATGGATTGAAGATTGGTTAACGGACAGAAAACAGTGAGTCGGAATAAATGGGTCATTTTTGGGATGGCAGGCTGTAACTAGTGGGGTGCCGCAAGGATCAGTGCTTGGGCCTCAGCTATTCACAATTTATATCAATGATTTGATGAGGGGACCAAATGTAATTCATCTAAGTTTGCTGATGATACAAAGCTAGGTGGGAATATAAGTTGTGAGTAGGATGCAAAGTGGCTTCAGGGGAATATGGACAGGCTAAGTGAATGGGCAAGAACATGGCAAATGGAATATAATGGGGAGAAATGTGAAGTTATCCACTTTGGTAGGAAAAATAGAAAAGCAGAGTATTTTTTAAATGGTGAGAGATTGGGAAATGTTGGTGTTCAGAGGGACCTGGGTGTCCTTGTACACGAATCACTGAAAGTTAACATGCAGGTACAGCAAGCAATTAAGAAAGTATTACAAGAGGATTTGAGTACAAGAGTAAAGACATCTTATTTCAATTATATAGGTCCCTGGAGAGACCGCACCTGGTGTATTGTGTACAGTTTTGATCTCCTTACCTAAGGAAGATTATACTTGCCATAGAGGGAGTGCAATGAAGGTTCACCAGACTGATTCCTGGGATGGGGATTTATCCTACGAGGAGAAATTGAGTAGATTAAACCTTTATTCTCTAGAATTTAGAATAATGAGAGGTGATCTCATCGAAACATACAAAATTCTTACAAGGCCTGACAGGGTGCAGGGAGCATGTTTCCTTTGGCTGGGGAGTCTAGAACCAGGGGTCACAGTGTCAAAATAAGGGGTCAACCATTTAGAACTGAGATGAGGAGAAACTTCTTCACTCAGAGGGTGGTAAATCTTTGGAATTCTCCACCCCAGAGCATTGTGGAGGCTCAGTGTTTGAGTATATTTAAGACAGATATTGATAGATTTTTGAATATTAAGGGAATCAAGGGATATGGGGACAATGCAGGAAAGTGGAGTTGAGGTAGAAGATCAGCCATGTTCTTATTGAATTGCGGAGCAGGCTTGAGGGGCCGAATGGCCTACTCCTGCTCCTAATTCTTATGTTCTTATGTTCTATTGTCTTGGCAGCTCCAGCAGTAGAATATTGCAAATAGATTCAGAGGATGCTAAGTTGGGATCAGACCCAAGGTCACCATTTGAACATTAATACCCTTGTTTGTGTTCACTCAGTTCTCAGAAGGGCTTCTCAGTTGATGCCTCTCTGTGGTGGTGAGGGAGGGGAATGGGCAGGGTGGAGCAGATGGGGGTTGCTGGAGATAGGTCAGAACTCTCACTTGTAGTGTAGTGACATTTTAAAATGTATTCTGAATAAATATATTGCTGTTGCAAATGATGAGCAGAATGTGACTTATAAAAATGTTATAAATTCTGTGGAAGATTCTGACCTCTGATTTGATGTCTTCTCTTCAGTTCTTCCCACGCTACAGAGCTGTTTAGTTAATGCCTCACAAGTGCAGGGCAGAGGAGGGAGCATTGAGAAGACATTATTAAATCAGATGTAAAAAGCCATCTTTGGTACTGAAACATATAGACAGAAACTGGAACATCATGTTGACTATTGAAGTGGATTCAGACAATCCCTAGATTTTTATTGATATTTATCACAGAAGAAGAATACACCCCATATTTTTGAATCTAAGAAGTTGACACATTGAGCCTAAAACGAAGTGCAGCTCGTATAGTAACAATATTCAAAAGAACAGTGTTTCTTTCCTGTCAGATTCACTACCAAATGAGAATAAAAAATGCTGGTATTACCATTCCGTTGGCACAATCACTTGTCATTAAAACAGGGTAAGGATAGGGAAAAGCAAGATGCACAGTTTATTCTACACAAAGAATACTCTATGACCATATTACATGGAATTCCAGGGATTTAATAAGTAAGATTATTGTTAGTGTAGTATTTAGGTTACTGGATTAGAAATGCAGAGAATGTGAATTCAAATTCCACCATGACAATTTGATAATTTGAATTCAGTTTAAAAAATATATGAAAATAAAAAGCTGTTGGATTGTTGTAAAAACCCAACTGGCTCACTGCGCCATTTGGGGGTGGAAACAGTTGTGAGGCGGGAGTTCCTGTGCCAGACACAGAAGTTCCACCCCGAGAGCTATATTGGGCTTACCGCCTCCGAGAAGAAATGGAGCACAAAATCTCATGCTCCACTACCTCTCGGGGGTGGGATCGGGGTGAAAAGCAACACAAATTTTCCATTGCTACCCGGAGGGACACGTAGCGCTGGCAGAATGACAGGACCCTCCCTTTCCCCTTCTGCAGGAGGGAGAGGGGCCACCGCCGCTAGACCACCAGTAAGCTGGGTGCTGTGACTGCAGCCCAGCATACAAGTGGAGTGCCAGGCTGCAAGATCACGGCATGGACCCCGCGATCTGAAGTGAAGAAGGCCGCGAACGGCAAGTCGGCCATTTTTAACATTTTCAGCACCGGACTTCCCCTTTAATTTACGCCCCACGAGCGGCCTACAGCTAGGTACGCACCTCGCCAAGCTATCTCGGGCATTGCCCACGGAAGTTTCAGGGGGCGCTCCGGGTGAAAACGGGTCCCTGCGCACGATGATGATGTTGTCATCGCCAGCGGAGCAGTCCAGGGCACTACCAGTAGGAGCAGAGAGCTACCAGCTCAGACCATCGGTAAATTCTTGCAGAATTTCGTGGAAGTCGGTAGTGACGCCGTGCCTGGTTGGAGAGTCATTTGTGCCCCATTAGCGCCCCCATGGGAGGCGCAAATGACCCGAAACTTTCCCCTTATATATTTAATTATATTCCAATGTTCACACCGAACATAGGGGCTGAAATTCCCCAGTTTTGCAATGACCCCTTTTCGCTCCACGGCGGAAATTGGCCAGCAGATGATGCCCGCGCCAGCCTCGCGGGTCGCGAACTGGGCCACACTCCCATCGCGAGGCAAAAGTTAAAGGGGAGGTGCGCTGCGCCGTGCACGTCATCTTCTTTTTTCAGCCATTTGCCAGTTGGGCCGTTGTGCGTCGATGTCACAGGGTTCAGGCTGTGATCGTGCCGCCTGGCACTCTGTTCCAGTGTTGGGCTCTGGCCACGCCACCTCACATCCCTGGTGGCCCAGTGGAGACCATCAAAGTTTGCAGCGTTCCTCCTCTTTAATGGAAGGGGAGACGCTACGATGCACTCGGGTAGCGCCCCCGATCCTGTTCTGAAAGGAAGTGGAGTGTGCGGCATTGCGTTCCACTTCCTGTGAGGGGCGGTAATCGAATTTAGTTTCCGGGGCGGGACTTCTGCGCCGGGTGCGGAATGTCCGGCCCTGGAGAGGTTACCGCTCCCAACCGGGGCGATTGCCAATTTCGCCCGTAGTTCTTTTATTTGTGAAACTATGAGGATGCTGTAATATCAGAATGCTGTCAAAACCCATTATTGACCTGAAATGAAGTAATAAAATGTGATCCAATTCCCACTTTTTAGGATAAGACATGACAAACTTAGTTGTAATGATGCCTCTTATTCATAGCCCCTCTAAGTAGGTTCTTACCCTTTGGCATCTGCTTACTTCTGAAAAAGCTTCACAAAACACAGAAAGGGCAATTTTAGGAATTCCTATTTCTAGCACAGAGGCTCGACTGCCAGGAATGCATTTTGAAAATTTGGGAGCAGCAGGACATGAAGAATTTTCTGTCCATGCTGGGAGCCTGAATTAATAAAATTTATCCTGCGGCCTTCAGGACTGCAGCTGACAGAACTGATTGCATTTGGTTGGTTAATTAACAAAGATCGCAAGTGACCTGTTGACAACAGCTACTTAACTCCAGCAGCTACAACAGTACATAGTGCTCCTGGACACTGAAGTAAAAATTCCACTCTACAGCCTGTGATTTAGCATCCATTAAAGTCAATGGGCAGAAAATCACAGGCTGGTGAGTACAGAATTGAATTATTACCTCACTCTCTCTACTTTTAATTACACCATTCTCATTACACTCAGCAGATAGGTTCATTATGAGACTGGTATCAACGGAGTTCGTTTGGATTTATGAACAGCACAAAGCTAAAATCCCTAAATCAAAAGAGAACGAGGCTCTGCTAACCATTTTATCACAAAAGTCATTTTTCCTTTTTAATATTTTAAAGAACTTTTAGTAGCTTTAGCTTAGTTTTCTTAATTTCCCTGTGAGTGTTAATGCGATTTGCTGAACAGGAATAATTTTATGCTTTGTTTAACCATTAGTAATTTTCAGTATATATCACTGCGCTGGCAGTCCCTGACTCAATAATGGCCCATAGAACTGATATGGATCTAACATGGAAATGTGTTAATTGAAAAATGAGGTGAATGGATTGATGGTACAAAAATGTGTAGACGAATAAACAATCATAAGTGTTGTGTTCCTAACACAGATGAGACTGCACACAGGGAGTTTAAAGTAACAGTGACCTCAGTCTTTATTAAGACACTCCAGAGTGAGGAACAGGCCTTAGGGGCTGGCTTATATACAGTGCTCCCAAGGGATGCTGGGATCCCTTGGGACTTCAGGGGATGCGCTCCCTGGTGGCAGAACATGGGAGTGCTTGCTTTACAGATACATAACATCACTCCCCCCGCAAAGTCAAAGTGAAAACTATTTACAAGGTGAGGCGGTCGGGAGCCTTTCTTTCCCTGGTGGACCGCCTCGGTACAAATGTCTGTTCTGGTATGTTGGCTGTGCCCTCGCTGGGCTGGCATGTTGTTGGTCCATCAGGACTGCTGGGTGAGCCTGGCCTTGCTGGGCTGTTGGGCGTGATGGGTTCGATTTCCTGGTCCGGCTTGGTGTCGTTGATGCTTTGGGTGTGTGTTGTGGGCTCGAAAAAGGTGGTGTCTGCTGTGAGTTGTTCAGGGCAGTCTGTGAACTGCAGCCTCGTTTGGTCCAGGTGCTTTCTGCAAATTTGTTCATTGTCCAGTTTGACCAAGAACACCCTACTCCCTTCTTTAGCTATCACCGTGCCCGCGATCCACTTGGGACCATATACATAGTTCAGCACATACATACACAGGGTCATTCAGATCAATTTCCCATGACACAGTGGCGCGACCATCGTTTACATTTTGTTGCTGCCGCCTGCTCTCTACCTGATCATGCAGGTTGGGGTGAACCAGGGAGAGCTTGGTTTTAAGTGTCCTTTTCATGAGTAGCTCAGCCGGGGGCACCCCTGTGAGCGAGTGGGGTCTCGTCTGGTAGCTGAGCAGTACTCGGGACATGCGATTTGGAATGAGCCTTCTGTGACTCGTTTAAGGCTCTGTTTGATTGTTTGTACTGCCCGCTCTGCCTGCCCATTGGAGGCTGGTTTAAACGGGGCCGAGGTGACATGTTTGATCCCGTTGCGGGTCATGAATTCTTTAAATTCGGCACTGGTGAAACATGGCCCGCTGTCACTGAGCAATATGTCAGGCAGGCCGTGGGTGGCAAACATGGCCCTCAGGCTTTCAATGGTGGCGGTGGCGGTGCTTCCTGACATTATTTCACATTCAATCCATTTAGAAAAAGCATCCACCACCACCAGGAACATTTTACCGAGAAACGGGCCCGCATAGTCGACATGGATCCTCCACCATGGTCTGGAGGGCCAGGACCACAAACTTAGTGGTGCCTCTCTGGGCACGTTGCTCCACTGAGCAAACACGCTGCATTGCTGCACGCAGGACTCTAAGTCAGATTCGATACCCGGCCACCACACGTAGGATCTGGCTATCACTTTCATCATTACTATACCCGGGTGTGTGCTTTGGAGATCCGAGATGAACGTCTCCCTGCCCTTTTTGGGTAGCACTATGCTGTTACCCCACAACAGGCAGTCTGCCTGAATGGACAGCTCGTCCTTTCGCCACTGGAACGTCTTGATTAGTTCTTGCAGTTCAACCGGGATGCTGGCCCAGCTCCCATGCAGTATACAATTTTTTACTAGGGACAGCAGAGGATCTTGGCTGGTCAACAAGTTTGCAGGCTGCGCCATTTCCACCCCCGTGGTGGGCAATGGTAGCTGACTGAGAGCATCCGCACAGTTCTCGGTGCCTGGCCTGTGGCGGATGGTATAGTTATATACTGATAGCGCGAGTGCCCACCTTTTATGTGGGCTGAGGCATCAGTATTACATAAGAACATAAGAATTAGGAACAGGAGTAGGCCATTCTAGCCCCTCGAGCCTGCCCCGCCACTCAACAAGATCATGGCTGATCTGGCCGTGGACTCAGCTCCACTTACCCGCCTGCTCCCCATAACCCTTAATTCCCTTACTGGTTAAAAATCTATCTATCTGTGATTTGAATACATTCAATGAGCTAGCCTCAACTGCTTCCTTGGGCAGAGAATTCCACAGATTCACAACCCCCTGGGAGAAGAAATTCCTTCTCAACTTGGTTTTAAATTGGCTCCCCCGTATTTTGAGGCTGTGCCCCCTAGTTCTAGTCTCCCCGACCAGTGGAAACAACCTCTCTGCCTCTATCTTGTCTATCCCTTTCATTATTTTAAATGTTTCTATAAGATCACCCATCATCCTTCTGAACTCCAACGAGTAAAGACCCAGTCTACTCAATCTATCATCATAAGGTAACCCCCTCATCTCCGGAATCAGCCGAGTGAATCGTCTCTGTACCCCCTCCAAAGCTAGTATATCCTTCCTTAAGTAAGGTGACCAAAACTGCACGCAGTACTCCAGGTGCGGCCTCACCAATACCCTGTACAGTTGCAGCAGGACCTCCCTGCTTTTGTACTCCATCCCTCTCGCAATGAAGGCCAACATTCCATTCGCCTTCCTGATTACCTGCTGCACCTGCAAACTAACTTTTTGGGATTCATGAACAAGAACCCCCTTGTTTTCAAGAAACAGGGATGTGAGGGGCTTGTGATCGGTTTCCAGCTCAAATATGAGGCCAAATAGGTACTGATGCATTTTCTTTATCCCGAACACACACGCTAATGCCCCTTTCTCAATCATGCTGTCGGTCCTCTTGGCCTTAGACAAGCTCCTAGAGGCATGGGCGACAGGCTGCAACTTCCCCTCAAGTTAGCTTGTTGTAATACACACCCGACTCCGTACGACGACGCATCACATGCTAGCACAAGTCTTTTATACGGGTTATACATTACAAGCAGCTTGTTGGAGCATAAAATGTTTCTGGCTTTCTCAAAAGCAATTACTTGTTTTTTTTTCCCATACCCAGTTCTCAACTTTATGCAATAACACATTTAGGGGCTCTAAGAGGGTGCTTAACCCCGGTAGGAAGTTACCAAAATAGTTGAGGAGTCCCAGGAACGATCGCAGCTCCGTGACATTCTGTGGCCTGGGCGCGTTCCTGATAGCCTCTGTCTTGGCATCTGTGGGCCGAATGCCATCCGCCGCGATCTTTCTCCCCAATAACTCCACTTCTGTTGCCATGAAGACGCATTTCGACCTCTTCAGCCGCAGCCCTACGCGATCCAGTCGTTGGAGGACCTCTTCCAGGTTTTGTAGGTGCTCGATGGAGTCCCGACCCGTGACCAATATGTTGTCCTGAAAAACCACTGTGTGTGATTCCGACTTGAGTAGGCTCTCCATGTTTTTCTGGAAGATTGCTGCAGCCGACTGAATTCCAAACGGGCATCTGTTGTAGATGAACAGTTCCTTGTGCATGTTGATGCAGCTGAGGCCCTTCAAAGAGTCCTCCAACTCCTGTGTCATGTAGGCCGAAGTCAGGTCGAGCTTGCCAGCATCGCAAATAGGTCGTCTGCCTTAGGTAGCGGATATTGGTCCTGTAGCGAGAAACGATTAATAGTTACTTTATAATCGCTGCAAATCCTGACTGTGCCATCACTTTTGAGTACTGGAGCAATCGGGCTGGCCCACTCACTGAATTCCACTGGGGAGGTGATGCCCTCGCGTTGCAGCCTGTCCAGCTTGATTTCCACTGTTTTATTTATCATTTGAGGCACCTTGTGGTGAATGAGTCATGCCTCTGGGACCAAGTGGATCCGCGCCTTCGCCCCGAAAAAGTTTCCAATGCCTGGCTCAAAAAGGGAAGGAAATTTGTTAAGAACCTGGGTACATGAGGCCTCATCGACATGTGATAGCGCTCGGATGTCATCCCAGTTCCAGCGGATTTTGCCCAGCCAGCTCCTTCTAAGCAGTATGGGGCCATCGCCCGGGACAATCCAGAGTGGCAGTTCATGCACCGTGCCCTCGTAGGTGACCTTGACCATGGTGCTGCCCAGGACAGTGATGAGCTCATTGGTGTACGTTCTCAGTTTCATGTGGATGAGGTTCAGGGCTGGTCTGAGTGCCTTGTTGTACCACAGTCTCTCATGATGGATTGGCTAGGGCCAGTGTCCAGTTCCATGGGTAGGGTTAAGCCATTCAATTTTACATTTAACATTATAGGTGGACATTTCGACATTCCGTGTACTTCAGCATCTGCCTCCTCTCTCTGAGGCTTGAAATTGCTTTGATCCACCATGGACCGATCTTCCTCTGCACGTGGTGCTTAGCAGGTTTTGCAGAGCTTGCAGGCCATCTGCAAGCTCGTTGGAGGTGCCCCATTGTTCCACAGCTCTTGCAAACATACCCTTTGTAGCGGCATGAATAGGCTGAATGGAAGCCCCCACAATGCCAACAAGGTGTGAATTGCCTTGCATTCATCCTTTGTTGGGGACTCTGAGTCATCTGAATCACCTGAGGCCTGCTGGCAGTTGCAGACTCGAGGTTTCTGCCCTGTACATTTCTGCTCGCAAACACAGTTCCAGTTAATTTATGAACATTGCTAGCACTTGTGTGCTGAGAGATTTGTTTGGTGTTATCACTGGTGGACATAAAGCCCTGTGCTATCGCAATGGCCTTACTGAGGGTCGGTGTCTCTACAGTCAAAAGTATTCATAGGATGGTCTCGTGGCTAATGCCCAGGACAAAAAAGTCTCTGAGCATCTGCTCCAGGTCGCCATCAAACTCACATTGTCCTGCAAGTCGCCTTAGCTCGGCAAAGTAGCTCGCCACTTCCTGACCTTCAGATCGCTGGCACGTGTGGAACCGATACCTCGCCATCAGCACACTCTCCCTTGGGTTAAGATGCTCCTGAACCAGTGTACACAGCTCTTCATATGACTTATCTGTGGGTTTAACCGGAGCCAGAAGATTCTTCATGAGGCTGTAGGTCAGTGCCCCGCAGACCTTGAGGAGGATCGCTCTCCTTTTTGCAGCACTTCCTTCTCCGTCCAGCTCATTGGCTATAAAGTACTGGTCTAACGGTTCGACATAGGCTTCCCAGTCCTCACCCTCAGAGAACTCCTCCAGGATGTCCACAGTGTACTGCATCTTTGCGTAGGATTCGTATACTCGTCGCCAGTTGTTGTGTTCCGAACACAGATGAGACTGCACACAGGGAGGTTAAAGTAACAGTGACCTCAGTCTTTATTAAGACACTCCAGAACGAATAACAGGCCTTAGGGGCCGACTTATATACAGTGCTCCCAAGGGATGCTGGGATCCATTGGGACTTCAGGGGATGCGCTCCCTGGTGGCGGAACATGGGAGTGCATGCTTTACAGATACACAACAATAACTATGATGGACTGCCAACAGTACTGTACTTGAATTCTTCTTTAAATACAATCATTCTTCTCTGTAAGTGAGTCCACTAGACTATATTCATCCCTAATCTGAATAACCAATGGCAGCCATCGTATATTCAGACAAATTATGGTTTCCAATCATTTTCGAAAGCATAAAATCCTGAGTATATGTTTCCATTGTATTAGGAAATTTATTCGACTGCCTCTGTTGTGGGTGTACTGTAGTACTAATAATACATGTTGATTCTCAGCCATCTTCGGTGTATTTTTGGCCCAACTCTTGACCTTTTTTGCTTCAACCCAACTCATTGTCTGGTTGGACAGATCATGAAAAAAGAAGGGAGAGTGCAATATAGCTTTGGCAACTAGAATATTTTGAACTTCCAGTCAAGAATTTAACCGTGGTAATTTCTACAATCTTTAATGAAATTGCCATTTTCACAAATCAAAATGGTGGCATTTCTTACCCATGCTCGTTTGCTACAACTGCTTGATATTTGGATCAATGGAATGTTCTTTTTTACTGTTCCTGAAAACTGGCAAAATATGTTCATCTATCCAGCATTTGAATCGATCTACATTCAAATGAATGCAATTTTTGCAGTGATGTTTTACAGAATTTATAAGCTACCTGTTGGTACAGAATTCACGTGGGCCTTTTGTCAGATGATCATAATTACAATTCACAGTATGACTGCTGTGAATCAACTAAATTTGGATTTAATCTGAAATGACTTACCTCATTCATGTCAAGATGACATTGAATAGAATCAGAATTCAATTGCGAGTAATGTTTTAGTACTGCGTAGCCTGCGATGCAAATATACACATTTTCTATAATCGCTGCAGAATAACTGCCTTAACATTTTAAATGCATAAACCTTTGGATAAAATTTGTGAATAAACAATAAAACTTGATTTTAAAGTATGAAATTTTAAAAAAGGAACATGCTTTACGTGATCAATAGGTTTGTCAGTGTCTGAAAATGAATGGAAGGCTAATGTTTGGATGGTTTCTGTCATTAGATCAGTTCTTGTTTTTTAAATATAGTTGTGATCAGAAATATTACAGTCCTCAAAGCATAAAGCTCACATATGGTGATTTATATATCTCCTGTTAGTTCAAGCCAATTGTTTGAATATTGAAACAGTCACAGGTTTCTACTCCGATCAGGTTCTGCTTTGAATGGCCACCTGTCAGAGTTTCTCCACTGTACATATATGATGATGTCATGTGATGTGTTTTATAGACCATTGTATGGCATAGGGTTAGACTATTGTTGTTCAATCTTTAACTGAACACATTTACATTTCAGTTGAAGTAAAGTCAGCTTCCCTTGCAGAAAGAAATGATAAACAACAACAAAATGATGGAATGAATAGATTTTAAATGACATATATCTATGCTCTCCTGAAAGATAAAACTGTGGAAAAATGCTTACCATTGAATAAAAACATGTCAAAACAGCAAAACACTTCACTATGTAGTAAATACTGTGGGGGCGATTTTTGTCTCTTCGTTGCCCTGTATGCGCCCCAAAAAAGGACAGTAGTAGGTAGAAAATGGCATTTCAGTTCATCTCACCCAATTTGTACTGGTTACAAAACCCAGAGGAGGTTGTGGAGGAAATTTCCAGTACTTAGAGCTCCCATCTGATGGAGTCAGGAGCCTCATGAATAAATTAAAGGCGAATGGCACCATTAAGACACCAACAATATTTGCCAACTTTACTGCCTAACGAACTTTCTGTTCCTGTCCACAAACCATAGTTAGCAGAAGATGTTAGGCGGCTATTTCAACGCTATTTAAAAGGACCCTCAGCTGCTCTTGGGTAAAGCTGTATGCAACTTTTGGATATATTTCTTACATGTCTTTAATGTAGTCGAAGGCATCTTATTTGCTATTGTAGGCTCTAGACTGTGAAAGGAGATGGGATTTTGTCTTCATGGGGATACTGCTAGGAATCCCATTCTGGAGCGGGGGAGGAGAAATAAGGAGCAAACTGAGCTACAGCTACAGGGGAAGCAAATGGAAGAATGCATGCCAGGAGAATCCTTACTCTCCCAACAGAGTTTATAACCCCAAGAAAGCATGTTTGTACTTCTTTGAGAAACAGTGGACTATGAGATTTTATTTCTCCAAGGATTCACTGAGAGAATTGTGTCACATCCTGCAAGAAGATTTGCAGCTAACTACCAGAAATAGCACAACACTAAATGTGGCAATCAAGATCACGGCAGCCCTTAAATTCTTTGGGCTCAAGTTTCGGACCTCCGCTAGAACAGCACACATCGGAGAGGCCCGCCTAATTTTGTAGAACAGAAATTGCGCCGAATACTTACCTTGCGATTCTCCGATAGCTGTAGGCCTATTTCCAGCTCGGCGCAGCGCAGCAGGAGCTGCTGGGGACAGAGCTACAGCCCTGCGCCAAAAACAGTGCCGGCAGCTGCACGAGTGTGCAGTGGAGGCTGCGCGCAGTAGCTCCTGGCCCCCGCAGTGCGTCCTGTCTCTGGGCGACGACTCTATCCCTGGTCGAAGAGACATCGCCTCTATCCTGGGCTGAGTGGCCTGACACCTCTTACCTCGTTGGCGGCGGGGCCCGCCCTCCCGGCATCTCTTGGGTGCGGGCCCCGCCCTCTTTTTTTGTTTGATATTTTAAAATTATTTTTTTTATTTTTAATTTTTAAATTTTTTTTGGATTGATTTATTGGTTGATTTATTGATTTATTTATCATTTATTATTCATGATGGCTCTTTATTTGTAAAAGTGAAGTGTTTAATGCTTGTAAACTTCCCTTACCGCCATCTCTCGTTCCCTACGCCTATTTTATAAAGTATAGGCAAGGTTTTTCTGAGCGTACAAAATCTACATTTACTCCATTCTAAGTTAGTTTGGAGTAAGTTTTCGCTGCCTAAACTTGCAAAATAGGCATAAGTGGCTGGACACGCCCCCTTTTGAAAAAAACATTCTGTTCTAAAATGTAACTATTCCAACTCACTAGAACTGGAGCAAACTAAATGCCAAGAATTGCAATTTCTAAAATGCTTCATTCTAAACTAGTTGCTCAAAAAAAAATAGAAACAACTCAGACCGAAACTTGATTGTCTCTATCTCCTTCCAGGCTGCCACAGGGGACAGTCGTATCATCAGGTAATTTGTTTGTATTAAGCATGTGACTGATACCTTGTTGGACAGAGTTTTTCTCATGGACATCCAGAAGCAGCAGGATAGGGCTCTGGGGTTCAAACTGATTACAGGATTTCCCCAAATCCAGAGCATCATTGACTATGCCCACGTAGCCCTGCGTGATGCTTTATACAACATTGCCGTTTTCATGAATTGTGAATGATACCAGTCTATTAATGTTCAATTGCTATGTGATGTCCAGCAGTTCATCGTGCAGGTCTCTGTCTGCTTTCCTGGCAGCTGCCATGATGCTTTTATATTATGGCAGTCAAATATTTTTCTACTGTTTTGACCCAGTGCTGTAAGTTACAGGCTGGCATATGACATCTCTTAGGAGCCCACGTATGGCAGTGGAACTATGCTATAGTAAGATCATAATTGTACCGGAGCCCTCATCAAGCAGATGAATGGAGTCCTGAAACAATGGAGTCTTGAATAATTCAGATGCTTAGACAGGTTTGGTGGCTTCCTCCAATAGACACAGAGTGTCCCATATGATTGCTGTGTGCTGCATAAACTTTGCTGTACAACAAGCCACTGTGGGAGGAGGGTCCTTCAGCATGGTAAGGGAGAGGACACCAATGACATTAAGGATGGAAAATTAATGGAAGGAGTCCAATGCTGCCAGAGTTATATGGTAGCAGCTCATTGAAAGGAACTGCAGCTGAACAATCCATGCATTAACTAACAGTCATGTCCTACACATGTACCAGTCGTTCCATCCAAAAATCCACAGCACCTGCCCAAATACCAACATTTCTATTTCTATCACCTCACATTGCAAGTTCACCAGCCACTAAAGGAAAAGCATCTGTACAAATAGCATCGTGTTGTTAATGGCTTATAGAAAGGCCGAGATGCTATTTGTTATCCTGGTGTGAGCTGTTAGAGCCTGTCTGAAATGTTGTTTTACCAGTTCCAGTGCTACTATGAGGTGCTCTCCCACTGCCTGCTACGTGGGAGGAAGTAGGCTTCTGTGGCTCAATCAAAGGCTAATGAGATGTTCATGGTCCACAACTTTTATGAGCTCAAGCCTGAGAAGGCTCAGCTGGAGACACTAGCAATTCAGCTTTCTCATCATAGGCGGTCCCTCGAATAAGGCTGACTTGCTTCCACATGAGTTCACAAATGTTTCAATGAAGGACCGGATATTCCAGTTCTGAACTCCAATGAAAGGGATGGACGATGCCTGTGTGTGGATTTTTTTAACGTGTGGTGACTGTTGCACATCAGCCACCACATGGGCTTGACAGAACTCGGCCTTTATCCAGTGGCAAGGGTTAATCAGGATGACTGGAGATCTGCTCGCTGCACGGACCTAGTGCACACAATTTTCTACCACCAAGGTGGACATTGGTTTAGGGGTCACAAAGATACAGAAGAGTTGTCATGATAAATTTTTGTTGGGAAATTCCTCCAAGCTACTCTCATTCTGCTGCTGTAACTTTATCGGGCATGTGGCAAAATCCCTGTTTACACAAGTAAATGGGGTTTCCATGACACTTCTGGTGAAGTTACGGCAGTGGAACGGTAGCAGTGCTGAGAAATTTCTCAGCCTGGTATCATTATCCATTCTTATTGTACAACTGTCCCTGCTACTGAGCTGCAGCTCAGCACTCTCACTGATCTGCGGCACAGCAGATTCTAGGTGATCCCAGTGGAGTACCTATCAATTTGATCTCCCAGCTTGCTCCCTCTCACATGCTCGGTGAATCCCACAAATCACTCCCTTCAAACTACATGGAGTTACATAGAATTTATTGCACAGGAACAGGCCATTTGGCCCAACTGGTCTATGCTAGTGTTTATGCTCTACACCTAACCCTATCATCATATCCTTCTATTCTTTTCTCCCTCACGTATTTATCTAGCTTCCCCTTAAATGCATCTATGCCATTCACCTCAACTGCTTACTGTGGTAGCAAACTCACATGGTATGCAAATTTCTGTGCTAGTGAGAGGAAGCACTGCAAGAGTGATTGACAGTGTATCATCATCAAAGTTTTCATCGTCACTCTGCCTAGCAGCCAAGTCTTCAGATGGACTTAGAAAATTGGGAGAGGGACAAGAGTTATGATGTAGTATCAATGGCAAGCACATCCAAGTAAACTGGCCAGGTTGTCGAGTTCAGGATGTGAGTAAGTGCATGATTGAAAGAGTTAAGTAGAAAGAGAAGATGTCCATAAACCCTGCTGTAATACTAGGCTTCCAACATCACCATCTCCAATGCTGACTGATGTATCTCTTACATCGATGTAGTGAGTGCTGGTAGAACGGCAGGACTGCCTCCTGTGCTGTCTTCCTCCTGTTGCCTGTAAACAGTGTTATAACAAGAGTGGACGTGGATTCATCTATACCCTGGGCTATGGCTTTCAACTCTCTCCATATAAGCGCCAGCTCACCAAGATGACAACAGGAAGCAGCAAGAATGGCCAAGAGGAAGAAGTAGTTGTGAGGGCAGCAGCAGTGTTTGAAGGTGTGAGCGCAAGCTGAAAGGAGGTGCAGTGAAGTCTTCCCTACCAACATGGGTAACCATGAGAAGTGCAGAAGGAAAGAATGAATTGTGCAGAGGAATGGGTAGGGTCCTGCGGGGCTGTGCAGAAAGAACGAGAGACGTGAAGGGGAGTCTTACCTTGGCATTCCTGGTGAGATCATTAAATGTGTTTCTCCGCTGCAGCTAGGTCCTGGTGTAAATACTACTTGCATTCACATGTTTGACCTCTCTTGTTAAGCTGCTGCAGGCCTTAAGAACCCGCAGCAGTGCCTGATTTTTCACCTAATCATTGAGCTACTTACAGGAAAAGTATTTTGCACTGGCAGTTTGCCTACTGCACAATAATGAGGTGCAACCTGGAATATGGGATGGATCTCCCATTGACTCCACCAGACAGCTGTTACTATTGTCCCACCCACCTCCAGCCATTTTCACAATGGGAAATCGACCCTGCTGTTTCAATAAGTAGATAGATGCTCAGCTAAAATATATTCTGATTGTACACTTCCAGACATTTCTCCAGGGAGATCAGGAGTACTGCAATAGTGGCAAAACATTCATTTGGAATTCTTGCTGGTAATTTTTCAGGCTGACAGTGTTTAACTATTGCTGAAAAATAAATGCCATCATTAACACTGCTACATGAGGTGAACATGCTAATGTTTATACAGAAAATGCATCTAATTCTCACGGTCCCAATCAAAGTGACACAATAATTGCAACATCTGTAAGCCCAAATCATACTACACCAATGCACAGTTATATAAGTAAACTCAATCCTGTTCAAAATGATTCAGGGGAAATGTGTATTATTGAATTATCACTATTTTATCGACTATAAAGGGAGATATCTGTATACTTAATTGTCTCGCTCAATAGTACTTTATACCACTACAATGTAGAGGCAGCCAGGGAGTGGAAATTTTATGTGGGAATTTCCCAGATTTAACATCAAATGTGCCTTGAGCTCAGTTTTCTCAATGATGATCTGGAACCAGAGTAGAAGTTCATAAACGTCAGATCTGGGAGAATATTGGGGCCAAAATTGACCCTCTTTATAGTCCCGTTAACGCCTCCAGGGGGCGTTAACAGGGCACAATGGATTTATCACCCGGGCGTGGGGGCTGATAGCACCTTCCAGGAAATTTCCATAGATGTTTGGGGGGGGCGCACAACTGTCAATGATGTCATCGCTGTGCGTGCCGACCCCTTAATGCCCGAAGCCGATCCCTTTGCATGAAGCTGGCGGACTTCTACCACTGGGGCACGTCTTAAAGGGAAGGCGTTTAGTGCCCCAGCCGCCATTTTATTTTATTGGCAACTCTTGCGTCGGCCCAGCAAGGCAGCCTTCGCATCGACCAGGCCACCATCATGCTGTGTGGCACGGCGTTTTGGGTGCCGGGCCGCTGACCCAGCCAATCGCATTCCTCGTGGCCCAGTGGCTGACCACTAAAAGGCCTGCAGAGTGTGCAGTGGCCCTCCCCTTTAAATGAACGGGAAGGGCGTTATAGCGCTCCGACTAGCGCTGGACTCAGCGCCATGCTACCGACCCGGGAGCGCCCCTCCAAGGAAATGGAGCATGGGAGACAGCGCTCCGTTTCCTTTGAGGGATGCACGTGCCCATCTCTGCGTTGGGGGCAGGACTTCCTGGCCAGGTGATAACAATCCCAGCCCTGGAAGGTTACTGCCCCCAAGCAGGGCGAGGGTCAATTTTTCCCTCGTTATTTTTATTTATTCTCAGGATGTGGGCTTTGCTGGCAAGGCCGTCATTTATTACCCATCCCTGGGTGTCCTGAGAAACCACTCTTGCACTTCTATTCCCCCTGGCTCCACAGGAAGGGTTTAAAAATAAATAAATTAGGATTTACCTTTCATTGGTGGCCACTGAAGAATCCTAAACTGACTAAAAGGGTCCTTTAATAGGTGTTAGCCTGTTAGTTATTACATATTGAATATGTAAATTAGCGGCCTAACACTTGTTTCCCTTTACAATCTGCCATTTTTTTCAGGCTTTAGTGGACACAATGTATAATATCATCACATTGCACTGACTGGTGCACTGATGTTCTAATATGAGTGGGAGTTACAGTTATACTGCCTGCTTGCACAGCCAGGATGGGGAGGGGTGGCGGAGTCCCATGGATGTGCATTCAAAGGCATGCACAGAACTCTACTTAATGGTTACCAACTGCTTTTACTGGTTAAAAGCTGTCACATTTGATACGGTGCTATACAAATGCAAGTTGTTTGTTTATGCTTATACACTGCACTTTTGTCACAGGTTTGCCAAAAATCTTGGTTTAGCCAGCCAAAAGTGCATTATAATGACAGTAGACAAACTCATTTTGTTAATACTAACTTGAAAATTATTTTCTAGCAGATCACAATCAGTATTGATGGATTCTGTTTCCTAACCACAACCTAATAAATTGGACAATCCCATTTTGAGCAGTTTATCAAAGTTAGAGGCTTCAAATGTACATCTAGAACACGTAAAGGCCAGTATCCTCATAGCATTATTGATGTTGAGTTGAATGGGATCAGTGTATGATCTTCTAAAGTAAAGAATATTCTTTCCATGTAAAGCTTTTAAGAATAAAAGCTAAAATGTTCCCCAAAGGATTGTTGGTAGATTATCTTATCAAATGGATACTAGTAAAGATGATTTCCTCCATGTATCTGAGTACAGGTCATTTTCTATGAAAATTAGTATGAATAATTTTCCCTAAGTGCCTTGACAAACCTCTTGCACCCCACCTCCTCACTTAGTATTATTAGTAAAATTGTTCATTTTGTACTAGGCCCTATGGCAAATATGGAGCATTTTTATTCATCAGTGGGAAAGAATAATGGCCCAGAAATCCCGGTTTCTCCTTCCCGCGGGCGTTCGACTGGATTCTAGAAAAAAGAAGTGCACCTACCTGAAGCTGCTGTGCCCATGCAAGTTCCCGGTTCTGAGGCTTCCTTTGACTGCGTGTCGCAACACGTGCATGTCTGGACCTCACAGGCCTGGAGCTGGAGTCACACGGCTCTGGGCAGCCAATCAGGTAAAGTATGTTCTCATTCATAATAATGGGAACTCCGTAAGTTGGAGTTCCCATTATTATGAATGAGAAACAGCCCCCAAAACACACATAACCAATAATAAAAGATAGAAAAAATGTACAACATATTTTTATTAATTTAAATTAAAGTTAATTATATATATTTTTTAAATATATCTTTTTGATTTTTAAAAAAGTTTTTTTAATTATGGTTTAAAATAAACTTACTGTAGTGGGGAGGGTTTTTAACAATAACGTGTTTTTAAAATTTTATTTTACAATGTTTTTGTATGTTTTAAAACTCTTACGCCTGTAAAAGTAGGCTATGCGCCTGCTTTTATCAGACGCAAGAGTTTTGTGGACATTTGCTAGGCAAGATATGGGTAACTACCACAATCCTGCCCGTGCAAATGTCCTCACTCCTGAGATGTGGAGCATCTGTCAAGCTCCAGCTTGACAGCTCGGAAAAGCCGGTTTTCAGCACATGAGCATTATGTGCTGAACACCGGCTTTTCCGATGCCTTCTCGGGTCTGTCCACACTCCTTTAGGACCCGGGGAGGCCAGGATTTCTGGGCCATTATGTTTTTAATGAGTGCAACAAACCTAGGTGCCACTGTAGTGTGCTGCTTACTAACCGCAATGGAATTGTGGCCTTATTCCATAAGTTGAGATTTGAAGGGTTCTTAACACTGATTAATTATAATATTGAAAAAAGATGAGCAGGATTTACAGTTTTTTTTGAACAATTCTGGGTGGGGTGGGATACTATTCTTTCATCTTTGAAACTTCACATGTGTCTTTCATACCCACAATAACAGAAATTAATAATTTGGTACCCTGAAGTTTATTAATTTCTCAATTTCACTCGCCAATATTTCCTGGCTAATATTTATTCCTCAATCAACATAACAAAAACAGATTATCACATTGCTATTTGTGGGAGCTTGCCGTGCACAAATTGGTTGCCATGTTTCATAGAAACACAGAAACATAGAAAATAGGTGCAGGAGTACGCCATTCAGCCTTCCGAGCTTGCACCATCATTCAATATGATCATGCAACTTCAGTACCCCATTCCTGCTTTCTCTCCATACCGCTTGATCCCTTTAGCCATAAGGGCCACATCTAACTCCCTCTTGAATATATCTAACAAACTGGCCTCAACAGCTTTCTGTGGTAGAGAATTCCACAGGTTCACAATTCTCTGAGTGAAGAAGTTTCTCCTCACCTTGGTCCTAAATGGCTTACCCCTTATCCTTAGACTGTGACCCCTGGTTCTGGACTTCCCCAGTATCGGGAATATTCTTCCTGCATCTAACCTGTCCAGTCCCATCAAAATTGTATATGTTTCCATGAGATCCCTTCTCATTTTTCTAAATTCCAGTGAATATAAGCCTAGTCGATCCAGTCTTTTCTTCATATGTCAGTCCTGCCATCCCGGGAATCAGTCTGGTGAACCTTCGCTGCACTCCCTCAACAGCAAGAATGTCCTTCCTCAGATTAGGAGACCAAAACTGTACACAATATTCAAGTTGTGGCCTCACCAAGGCCCTGTACAGCTGCAGGTAGACCTCCCTGATCCTATACTCAAATCCTCTCGCTATGAAGGCCAACATGCCATTTGCCTTCTTCAACGGCTGCTGTACCTGCATGCTAACTTTCATGACTGATGTACCAGGACACCCAGATCTCATTGCAGCTCCCCTTTTCCTAATCTGTTACCATTCAGATAATATTCTGCTTTCCTGTTTTTGCCACCAAAGTGGATAACCTCACATTGATCTACATTATACTGCATCTGCCATGCATTTGCCCACTCACCTAACCTGTCCAAGTCACCCTGCAGCCTCTTAGCATCCTCCTCACAGCTCACACTGCCACCCAGCTTAGTGCCATCTGCAAACTTGGAGATATCACATTCAATTCCTTCATCTAAATCATTAATGTATATTGTAAATAGCTGGGGTCCCAGCACTGAACCTTGCGGTACCCCACTGGTCACTGCCTGCCATTCTGAAAAGGACCTGTTTATTCCTACTCTTTGCTTCCTGTCTGCCAACCAGTTCTCTATCCACATTAATACATTACCCCAATACCATGTGCTTTAATTTTGCACACTAATCTCTTGTGTGGGACCTTGTCAAAAGCCCTTTGAAAGTCCAAATATACCACATCAACTGGTTCTCCCTTGTCCATTCTACTAGTTACATCTTCAAAAAATTCCAGAAGATTTGTCAAGCATGATTTTCCTTTCATAAACCCATGCTGACTTGGACCGATCCTGTCACTGCTTTTTAAATGCTCTGCTATTACATCTTTAATAATTGAATCCAACATTTTCCCCACTACCGATGTCAGACTAATCAGTCTATAATTCCGTTTTCTCTCTCCCTCCTTTTTTTAAAAGTGGGGTTACATTAGCTACCCTCCAATCCATAGGAGGGTAGCTAATGTAACCCCACTTTTCCAGAGTCTATAGAATATTGGAAAATGATCACCAATGCATCCACTATTTCTAGGGCCATTTCCTTAAGTACTCTGGGATACAGACTATCAGGCCTTGGGGATTTATCGGCCTTCAATCCCATCAATTTCCCTAACACAATTTCCTGTCTAATAAGGATTTCCTTCAGTTCCTCCTTCTCGCTAGACCCTCGGTCTCCTAGTATTTCTGGAAGGTTATTTGTGTCTTCCTTAGTGTTGACAGAACCAAAGTATTTGTTCATTTGGTCTGCCATTTCTTTGTTCCCCATTATAAATTCACCTGATTCTGACTGCAAGGGACCTACATTTGTCTTCGCTAATCTTTTTCTCTTCACATATCTATAGAAGCTTTTGCAGTCAGTTTTTATGTTCCCTGCAAGCTTCCTCTCGTACTCTATTTTCCCCCTCCTAATTAAACCCTTTGTCCTCCTCTGCTGAATTCTAAATTTCTTCCAGTCCTCAGGTTTGCTGCTTTTTCTGGCCAATTTATATGCCTCTTCCTTGGATTTAACACTATCCCTAATTTCCATTGTTAGCCACGGTTGAGCCACCTTCCCCATTTTATTTTTACGCCAGACAGGGATGTACAATTGTTTCAAAAAGTTACAACAATGACACTCTAAAAGTATTTCATTGGCTGTAAAGTGCTTTGAGACATGCGGTGGTCGTGAAAGGTGCTATATAAATCTAAGGGGTCGAAATTTGGTATCACCGTTTTTGAGACAGTGTCACCGCCTGAGTGCTGATTTTACCGTCAGGCATTAGGTGCAAACTCCAACTGCCAAATTGAGTATTTATGCCCAAAGATGAGAAAGCAGCGCTAAAAAGTGGCGATACACACTCATCCGCGAGCGGGAGCTCTGAAGGTCTCCTGAATTTCACATCGGGAGGCTACCGCCATGCTGGCTGGAAAATGGGAAAAAAAGGGAAGAAAGAAAAAAAACTCAAACTTCTCCGACCCACAAACAAACTTCCCCACTGTTACAACTAATGAAAAAAATGAAGAAATAAATAAAGAAAAATACTTACCTTGCTCTCTGTCCGATTCCGCCCGAGTTCCGCTGTTTACTCACCACTGTTTTCAGGCTGTTCGGCCGCCTGTCGGTATGGCAGCCGTACAAAGCAAATATCGCAACAGGGGCGTCAAAGGGGCATTGTTCATTGGATGACGTCACCACTTGGGTGGCATTAGCCGGCGCAGCATTGGCTCTTGACACTTCTGCCAAAGAGCCGACTTAATTTTAGTGGGCACGTGAATGCCGCTTACCATCGAAGGCAGGCCTTTGCTGCCCGTTTGCCGCCTCCCACACACGATAACAGGCGGCGTCCAAAATCGAATTTTGACTCCTCAGGCTTTCATTCTTTCACTAAAGTAACTTACAGTTAATGTTCCATCCATGTCCTTCATGTGTATTTCTGTGCTTTGCTGCTATTTTATAGTAATGTTACAGCTTCGCTTCGCTTTAGTTACTTTCCCATGTTTTAAGACTTCTTCTAGAACTGCTCCCAGGTTCTCTTACTAATGGGCCCGGAGTTCACTGCTACATGTGGCCATGCTCTTTGTCTTCACTGTATGATAATGGCCTCAATGGTATCAAATCATTCACCAGCATCTCCATTTCCTTGTCAGTAAATTGGTCTTGTGTGAATATCATTCTGAGCTTTACAGCCAGATGAATGAAACTTTCAATATTTATACAACAAAAGCAATTTGCACTTGCAAGCAATAACAGGAGAAAGCTTAGTGGAAGTGACCAAAAGCATCATCGAAGAGATAGATTTTCAGTGGGCTTTTGAAAATGTTGGGCCTGCAGTTGACGAAGGAGTAGATGGAGATTTCAGTATGGCGAGGGGCGGAAAGGGAGGCGGGTGTGGCAGAGAGGGGGTATTGATGTAGGGGTCAAAGAAAATATTGCTGCAGTGACATTCTTGTTGATAGATGAGATATGCAGTTTGAATCTCAGCTTATGGTTAATTAGGACACTACGGTTATACACTGACAGATTCAGACTAAGTGAGTTTCAGGAAGGGGGATGGAATTGTTCTTTTGGGAGAAGTACTGCTACACGTTCATTGTGATTGGTTGGTTTTCTGTCAACTCTATCAAATTTGTGTTTCGTCACATCTACTGCAGGAAAATTGACTGAAGTTGCTGCTTTATTTGGGAGCTTTTAAAATATGCCAAAAATAGGATTACTACTTGAAAAAGAAGATACCATTGCCCAATCTTTGACAGCACCTCCCAAATCCGCAACCTTTACCATCTAGAAGGACAAGGGCAGCAGACGCATGGGAACACCATCACTTCCATGTTCCCCTCCAAGTCACACACCATCCTGACTTGAAAAGATATTGCTGATTCTTCATTGTCACTGGGTCAAAATCCTGGAACTCCCTCCCTAACAGCATTATCAGAACACCTTCACCACACGGACTGCAGTGATTAAAGAAGGCGGTTCACCACCACCTTCTCAAGGACAATTAGGGATAGGCAATAAGAAACATAAGAAATATAAGTAAAAGGAGCAGGAGTAGGCCATTTGGCCCCTTGAGCCTGCTCCACCATTCAATAAGATCATGGCTGATCTGATCATGGACTCAGCTCCACTTCCCTGCCCATTCCCCATAAGCCTTTACTCCCTTACCGTTCAAAAATCAGTCTATCTCCGCCTTAAATATATTCAATGACCCAGCCTCCACAGCTCTCTGAGGCAGAGAATTCCATAGATTTACAACCCTCTGAGAGAATAAATTTCTCCTGTCTCAGTTTTAAATGGGCGGCTCCTTATTCTAAGTCTATGACCCCTGGTTTTAGTTTCCCCTATGAGTGGAAATATCCTTTCTGCATCCAGCAATGCCCACATCCCAGAACTAATAAAAAAGTAATTAGACAACAATATCATTCTTAGGAGCTTTATTAAGGATTAATATTATTAATGGACACTAAATTGACTTGCTTTGTATGGCTACTCATAGGTAGGTTCAGAGCAGATTTTGTGCTTATCAAGTTGAGGGATGTCAGTGCTCTGGAATGGAATTTTTCTTAAACCTTTGTTACCCAGTGTTAACATGAAACACAATGATGTCAGGAATAGTATAGCCAGCTGAAGAGAAAGCTTTCTTTTACAGAAACTATCCTGAAGGAAGAATGTGAGTGTAATTTGTATCTTAGGGTTGCAGAGTTAACAGAGAGGAGCCTTTCACTCCATTGGTTGGGGCAATGCTAAAACCCATGTCCCAAAGGTGAAAGGTCACTGTGTAAACACAGCATGCCATCCAGGTGCCCCACACCTCTTGTGAAATCTTGGTCCAAGTGTACTTCAAGTTGAGATTTTATTGCGTAACAGAATGAGATAGGGACTATATTTGAGTCATAGGCTTTTGTATCTGCGATAGGGGTACAGCTTTAAGAAGTTGTATAAAATGTTAAAATGGCCAAGGCGAGGCAGTATAGTTTTAAGAAATCATTGACTTTAATTGTCTTTAATCAGGAACAACTCCCAGCCTGCAAGGATAAAAGATCGGGAAATAGCTCAATTGAGGGGCCATTGGTGAATAAACCCCACTTGTTTTAAGCTCGGGTCTGTGTGTCTAATTGGCCACTGGGTCCTGGGCCTTGGGCCTGCTTCAGCTTGTTACACGTGGTACACTTTATAATTTGATATCGGCTGATTGTCCGATGGGCTCATGTAATGGAGCTGCATCTGTTGGCCTAGAATTTTCTGTCAAAATAATGATTAGGCTAATGGTGCTTGTCATTATTTATGTGCACATGGTACACCAACTTCAGACAAGGGACAGATGTGCAGTTAAATGTGAATATCCAAAAGTTGCAGTCAGAGTTAGTCTGCCTCACCATTGACATGAATTAAATGTGATGAAGTTTCTGTAGTTGCACGGTAGATATGAACTAAACCTACTGCAGATATTTAGGGGCTGAAATTTCCCCTTTCCTTAACGCCTCTTAACACCAGAAAGTGGAGGCCACGCTGCGGAATGCAATGGCCACCGACTTTTCGTGTAATGGCCGCCATTATCAAAATTTCGCTCCCATGTTATCTCGGCGGTAATCTGCTCACCAACCCCTCCTCCTTACTACTCTGCTGCTGCCGATCCATGTTAAGTGTGTCATCACAGTGCACACCGCCAATATACCCCCCTGACGGCAAATTCCACTGTGAAAATCTTCGGCCCACCCGGCGGTGCCAGAACCTGTTTTTTTCCCGGTGGTCCAGTGAGGCTGAGGCCTTCTGCAATGATGGTGCAGCATCCTTTAAAGGGGAGGATACACTGCCGCTGCCGCCATGTTCTTTTTTGTCGGCTGACTGCCATGGCTGCCCGACAATTATGCCTCCGGGTTCAGCCGGGCTGCCAACAGGAGGCTGGCACCCTCTCTTGGGTGCTAGGCCGCTGGCCCAGCCGAAACTCTTCCTGGTGGTGCAGTGGACCGACGTTTAAAAATCGCGGCGGCTCTCCGCTTTACGTGAAGGGGAGAGCCGTGGTGATGCAGCACCGTGATGTCGTCATCGCGGCGGCCACTCTGCACCGCCCTCAACTTCCGCCCCTCTAGAGTTGCCACTGCTGCATAACCACCTCCATTAAGAGCGACTTCTGAATCCGAATAAACAAAAAACAAGAAAGAGTGGAATTTCGCTCAGGAGGCGATCTCACCCACAGCTGCGGTAAAAACCATTGAAAGCGGGTGCGTACGCCCTGTTTCGGGCAGGGCGCAATTTTGGCCCCTTAAGGTGAGTCATCAATAGCGTAAGTATCCTTTTAACAATGTGATAAGTGTCAATTACTACTAATCAACCTCTCTGGCACTGAAATGTAGCTATTATGATTGTGGCGGGGGTCGGAGAGAGACAAAGCGGGAGGGGAAATGGCCGGGCTGGCATTGGCCCGCACTACTTTTCTGTAGCCAGGAAGAACACTCCTGCCCA
The DNA here is from genome assembly GCF_044704955.1 of Pristiophorus japonicus. Classification (NCBI taxonomy): domain Eukaryota; kingdom Metazoa; phylum Chordata; class Chondrichthyes; family Pristiophoridae; genus Pristiophorus; species Pristiophorus japonicus. Next base: position 88,122,953 of record NC_091980.1, read on the forward strand.
CTGGTTTCACAGAAATGAAACAATTTCAAGCATTTGAACATGATGGACAGGAAAAGATCTACTGGGTCATCTACCCTGTCCCATATAGCCATATAGTTGTTATGCCAAGTCCATCACAATGCAGATGCTCCCTGTCCCCATCTCCCCACCCCCCAGAGCCATGTAATCTCCTGGGAGGCAAAAAAAAACAGTTTAAAATCCCAGGCCAATTAGGGAAAATAATCTGGAAAATTCCACTCCAACCTTTTAAGGTGATCAAAATGACTCATTTATATTACAGTAGCACTTTTATGAAGTGATCTCAGGTCTAGTTCGCTCTTGAAGGAATACAGTGAATCAGCATTTACCGCATTAAGTCAGCAAACTGTTCCACAGGTCCCTATTATCTGAGAAAAGAAGAATTGCCTAACAGTCAACCTAGTTCCGTCTTTGCATAACACATAAACACAGACCTTGGTCATTCCTTATCTTTTCAGTTAAAATAATTGATTTACATAAACACAATCTAGTCCCTTCATTATTTTATAAGACTTGATCAAATGGCTTTTGTGAAGTATACACACCCAGCTCTTTGAGCCGATGTGGGTAACTAAGGTGTTTTAAACTGGAAATTAATCTTATGGTCATCCTCTGCATCTTTTCCAGAGTCTCAATACCGCCCCTCCCCCCACCCCCTGCATGCGAGGAGACCAAAACTGGACACAGTAGAAAAGTTTTCTTACCTTTTTTGAACGGCATCCTGTGGTCCCTTTAAGCACCATTGATTAAGCCGCTGAAGACCTGAAACAACAGAGTGGAGCATGCATAATGCACAATTTGCCCTTTTGCTGTCAGGTATCCTGCAACCAGTGTTAAGAACGCAGTTTGCATTAACAAACTGCCTAACGCCTGTTTCAGTCGGCACCCAGAACACCTAGAAGTCAGCAGCTTCCAATTTGGCAGCTGGTGCACTTTTGGGGGAGAATGAACACAGGACATCATGACCCAAAATTCAACCCCACCCCGGCCCCTACGTTGATTTAATGTCCAAAAAATAGGCAGAACGATATTGAATGTCTCCCCCCTTTGGATCTAAAAATCTCAGCAGTTTGTTTCCATACTATCACGGTGTATACACTGGGAAATATATAGGGAGATTTTTTTTTTTAAACAGTGGGTGGGGAAAGTCTGATCATAAATATCAAGTTTAGAATAGAATCCTTCTGCGAAGGAACAGCTGTAAACCCTTCAAGTTTTAATATGAGCAACATAATGGTACATGCTGATTTATTGCACATTACCAAGACAAATCATCAAGTTTAGTATAAATACAAGGAAAATAAAACTGGATAAAAACAATAAAGAACATTTAGTGTTTCCAGTGTCATTAGGGAATTGAAGCATCTCCAATGCTTGGCTTTGATTACAAAGAACATCAGTAACTGCCAATCTCAGCAATTTAGAAAGTCAGTACTCCTGGATTTTTGTTTCCCATTTTAACTGCATGGTTTCAAGTCAGAATACACTGTACAGTATTGTCTTTTCTCCAGCTGAGAGAAAATTAAGGAATTCAATTCCCAGAAGCACAGCATTTCAGTTACACGGAACAATGCAGACTGTACAGGTAATTACAGAGCATGAGAAAATTACAATATTAGTGATGCAAAACAATATATTTTTAGAAACAAACTGCCTCAACAGGCCTGTAATTATTCTTTAAAAGTAACTGTGAAATGGACAAGATATACAGAGAAATGTTTTAAATGTATTTAAAAGATTAGCCCTTCTGCTGTGGCATTGCTCACAATGAATCGGGGTTATGTTATCGTGATCACTTACCTCTCTCTCTCTCTTTCAGGACTAGGTTAAGGAATCAGCCAGGTTCCGTTGAAACAACGGGGGGGAGTGAAATTGGATAAAGCTCAAAACCGAGTGTGGGAAGCGCTATCTGGTGCAGGCAGCACACACAATTTGTGCTGCCTGCTCATTATAATGATTGGAGTGTTGATCTCAGTGGTAAATACTCTGCTGGTTGGCTTCCCGCTCAAGGGGGGGTGGAGAGGTGCTGTATCGGGTGCAGTCTACTGGCCAATAAAATTTTATCTAGGCTCTCTGCACTTTTTAAAGGTGAGATGCTTTGCTGCATAAGTTCCTCATTGTCACTCTGAAGCCATTGCTCAACAGGGAAGAGAGAGGGCAAGGAGTTTCTCCAATGCAGTACTGGAGGCCTTGGTCCAGTGGGCGCACAGAAGACGACAGGTCCTCAGGGAGACAGGAGGCCTTCCTGAGCAGCAGGCCAGAAGGTAGTGGGAGGAGATAGCACAAGCCGTCGGTGCCATGTGTGCTGGCACTAGGACCTGGGTCCAGTGCCACAAAAAGTTTAATGAACTCACAAAAGTGGTCAAGGTGAGTGAATGCATCTTCAAATGCCATATCCAACCATCTGTACCACTCGTTCACACACTGCTCAATGCAATCACGACTCATATCTCACAATCATAACTTCACCTTGACCTCACACACTGCTGCAAAACTCATACACACATCTCACACCTTGCACACACTGACAGCTATTCAACCATGGCAGGCAAATACCTCAAACACATTCCACCACACTCACGGACAAACTTTCCTTTAACTTGCAGGCAAAGGTGGCACACAACTGCCGTGAGTAGCAGCAGATGGGCGGAGAGGAAGCCCAACTTCAGAACCTCACTGAGCTGGAGGAGACAGTGCTGGAGATCATTGGAGGGGCCATCACTGAGGCTGTAGCAAACGGCAAGGTTGAAAGCTTTGCTCATGTCTAATCCTTCTTCTCACATCCCACTTTACCCTCATCCCACAATTCCTTCTCACTTACAAGCTGCTGATGGTGTAAGCATACATATCTTGCTTTCCCCGCTCACCACACCACAACTCGACCCTTATGCCTTTTTCCTTTCATATACCCAAGAACTTCCAGCAGCGCAACCTGTCCCCAAAACTGTGGAGGAGGAGTGTGATGGAGAAGAGGCACTGTCACTCGCTCTGACACTCTCAGGCACCAGCTCAGAAAATAGCACTAAGTGTACTTTAGAGAGAAGTATAAAATTGGGATCTGCACCTGGTGAATTACCGGGCACATGTGGGCTCAAGTACCAATTCCCTGGAGTGCGAGTTCGCACATGAGTCCTGCTGCACAGAACTCAAATGATGATATCAATGGGGCGTTCTTCAAAAGAAGGGTGATGGGCATGCACACAAAAATATTTGGTGCAATGGCAAGCCTGTCAGAGAGCCTCTTGTCAGTGTCAAGGAACATGGAGGAGTTCGGCTCCAACATTGGATAGGGCTTAGAGCCCATGATTTCCAGGATAGTTCTCCTTAGAGCAGAGAAGATTGAGAGGAGGTTTGATAGAAGTGTTCAAAATCATGAGGCGTCTGGAGAGATTAGATAGAGAGAAACTATTTCCATTGGCAGAAGGAGAAAGAACTAGAGGACACAGATTAAAAGGTGATTGGCAAAAGAACCAAGGGCGACGTAAGAAAAAACAGTGGTTAAGATCTGGAAGGCACTGCCTGAAAGGATGGAGGAAGCAGACTCAATCTTATCTTTCAAAAGGGAGTTGGATAAGTACATGAAGGAAAACATTTTTACAGGGCTACGGGGAAAGGGCCAGGGAGTGGGACTAGCTGAGAGCCGGCACTGGTTCGACGGGCCGAATGGCCGCCTTTTGTGCTGTAACCATTCTATGATTCTATAAGGAGTCTATCCATAAGGGGAGAAATTCGGCTGCTTAGCGTCTCCCGTTAGCGCCTGAGGGCACGCTAAGGGGTTAGCGACTGGGTGCGACGAATTCAGCGATGCCTGCGAACTTCAGTGCTGGTTCAGCACTGGCGCTAATCTTACCGCCTGGGCCTCTAGTGCCTCGCAGATCATGATGACATAAAATGCGCAACGTTACCACTCCAGATTGAAATTGTCTCCCATCCCCTGCTGTATTGCCGGGTGTAAACAATGGCAGGAAGAGGACAGATTGTCAACTCGGCTGGTTGCTTGGGGAGTGCTAATTAAAGCGAATGGTTTTCAGATAGACCAAACTTTAATATTTTAACCAATCTGATGCTTGCTGAAAGTTTTCGATGCTTCATGGCTGCAACATGTCCAAGCCCTCCACTTGTTGAGAGTGATTTGGGCTGTAATGGCAGTCGCGCAGGTTGCCTTGCAATGCAAAACTGCCGACAAGTGGTTGTGCACCATCATTGGCCTTTCCTTTAAAGCGAGGAAAGTAACCTCTGATGCCGTTCGCAATACACTCCACATTGTTCAGCGCTCTGTCGCTATTACCCCACTCTCAGACTTTAGCACCCTAAGAGAAGTGGTTAATGCTTGATTTAGCGCTCCACTTCCCTTTTGGAGCACTAAAGCTGAACTTCCCAGCAGGAGAAAATCCTTGGGGCTGGTGCTACTTTTTCAACATTTCAAAAGTTAGCACCCCAAATCATGGCAAGTCAAGGATATTAATATATTATAGCTAACCAATTAACTTTCTGTGGCTTTGCTTATTGTAAATTGATGAAAGCATATTGAATTGGAGGCAAACTTGTGACCTGGGTTGGTAATTGTTTGGGAGGTAGGAAACAGAGAGTAGGAACAAAAGGGAATGTATTCCAATTGACGGCATATAAATATTTGTATTCCCCAGGTATCTGTACAGAGGTCTCAGATTTTTATCATATATATCAATGATTTGGATGAAGGGATAGAGTGTAGTTTATCCAAGTTTGCAGGTGATACCAAGTTAGAAGGCACAGTAAGTTGTGCAGATGGGAGCAGGAAATTGCAAAGAGACATCGGCAGACTAAATAAGTGGGTGCAAGTATGGCAGATGGAATTTAATGTAATTCATTCCATCATCAAGGCTACTTACTTGCACCTTCAAAACATTGCTTAACTTTCCCGCTGCCTATTCCTCACTGAAATTCTCCCGCATGCCTTCATTTTCTTAAAGCTTGACTTCTCTCATGCTTTCCTAGCTGGCTGCTATATCGCTTCCTTCCACATCATAATTCATTCAAAATGTCTCAGCCCACATCTCCACCCATACAAAGTCCCATGTTCTAATCATCATGCTTTCTCCCATCTCCACTGGTTCCTTGTGTTCCAGTGGATTGACTTCAAAATTCTCATCCTTGATTTATGATCCCACTTTGACCTTGCCCCACGTTATTTTATTGATCCTCTCAGGCTTAACTTCCTGTGTGTGCCTTCCATTGCTCCTTGTCCCCTGCTCCCTGATGCTCCTCTGTTCTAACATTAGCTGTTGCTCATTCATCCATTCTGCTTCTCTTCTTTGAAACTCCATATTGGCACCTCCCCTCTCAGCTTTCAAAAACCTTGTCAAGTCCCTGCTCTTTCACAGTGCCGTCAGTTCTTTTGCCCAGTGCAGGGACTCAATGGATATTTGCAGTGCTTAATGTATTACCTTCAATGAGCCATAATTATCCTGGTATTGATCCATGGTCTGTGTTGTCGGCTTGTTTCAGCAGGGGTGGCAGAGAGGCCACTTCAGTTAACCTCACTATCCCTGGGCTGGGGATAGCCAAGGTTTATGATCTCAATCAAACAATTAACATTTAGATTATCTGTTTTAACACCACAGTGATTTGTCAAGGGTAAAGGTCTGAGTTCAACTGCTCTTACTTATGAATGGACATTGACTTGCAGGGTGAAATGCTTTCCTTCTGTGCTGAAATGCTATGTTCTAATCAATTGCAGGTATACTTATGGATTAATAATCCAACAGAGACAATTTTATTAGCTCAGTAAAATTGATGGACGACAAGTGAAACTAACTATCAGGCAATCCCTGTATCATTATGAAATATTAGTAATTTTTAGCAGAACTCCCATCACATTGTCCAGGGTTAGTCTGTAGTGCAGAGCATTGTTATGATATTCAGCTCCGAACCTGGCCTGTCGCTTTAAGGTCAATGCTTAAGTACTTTGTGTGGGAACCTATATAATTCCAACTGCTTGTAAATTCCTAGGATGAATTAGAGGTCAGTAAATTGTTTGTAAATTTCAAGCTCCAGGTCAATGTCTGGTTTCCTTTTTTTGAAGATTCCTTGCAGCTGCTGCAAAGGACGACATCTAATATATGACAGACAGGCAATAGATTGATCCCCTGTGGCACACATGGAGAATCACGAGCAAATGTATTCTTCAGGTGAAGCGAGAATAAAAGGTAAGGAATAATTGCAACAGGATGTGAAGGTGTAATTCAATTGCTATTTTAAAATCATACATTCTGTCCTTATTTAAATGTAATACGTTGATTTAATTTCATTTGTAGTTAAATAGCAACACTTATGGTCATTTAGGAGGCAGAGTTGTTCGGAACATAACATTACCATTGTAAATGTCGGTGTGGAGATTTATAATGAAAAAGTTGGTTTTGTAGACAGAGTTCAAGCAGAAAGAAGATTTTTGATATATTCTGTAACTACCTTTGCCAATCTCCCTCAATGAAAGTCAATGAAAATAGCCACTAAGAGAGTGAAGAGAAAGCTTAGTAGCAATTGCTTTATAGCAAGTTGTTGGAGCATGGAATATTTTGCCACAAGAGAAAATAGTATGTTTAGCTGAAAGAAATAAGAAACTTACACTAATTAAGAGGAGATAAACATTAATCAATGTAACAAAATAAATAGCTTCACCATTAGGGCTTTATCCTCTTTCAAAAATAAAGAATGGGAAAATGATTCACTAAAAATAACTGAATAAAATAGAACTGACAGAGCATCTCAAGGATTAATTCAATTGGATGTCAAAAATGCCAAAGGCTAATGGCATTTATGCATGTGTTATTGCTCATTCACGTATCAGTGATGACTGTAATATCGAGGTAACATTCCAGAGAATCGATTAGACTGGTGTTGACAGTGGTAAATATAAAATGCAGTGTGCACCTGCATCAGACTATATTGCTATGTTAAGTGTGCATTCATGAATTAATCAATTGTGAACTTAAGGCAAGAGTCTCTTTCAAGTTGGATGACCATGGTCCAGTGTGCACACATTCAAATTAAATGTTATTTTTATAAATCAATAAGCCTGCCAGAGTGTGAATAGTTACTAAGGGAACAGTACTTGGCTAGCATTATCTGGGATAGATCTGATGAATGATCTAATCCTCATTGCCTTATCCAGTACAATGCTGGTATGGTTGTTTTCAAAATAATGATTTTAGAAGTGCATAATATTGCTTCCTCATAAAGGGCTGGATTTTTGGCTTGGTTGCACCTGCTTCTCAGAGAGCTGGAGGTATGAGCGTTGGTGCCTGTAAAACTGTGCCCTGGAGGGGCGGCTAAAGGTGTTCGAGGCGTACTACCCGGCCGGCAACTTCGGCTCAAAGCTTGCAGCGGCCAAAAACTTACCGCCCCGCCGTCTAGTTATATTGAGATCATGATGTCAATTGTCGTGCAACACTCCGCTACTGCCCTGGATGCAAAATTTGGCCCTAACGTCTCATTTAATGCCCGCCCCAGGAAACATTTGGAAAAACCAGGCATTCCAAGGGTGCAGCAGGCAGTATTGGCAGCATATTTAAATGGAGGGTTGAGGTTCCTACATCGCAGGTCACATTGACTGCGCGAAGCTCTGACTTGCAAACGGCACTTTTATCTGCCATTACAACTTCAGTGAGAGAATTTAGTGGGGGCATTACTTACTTGCCAGCGTATCATGCTCCATGCTATTGATAGGTGGTGTCAAGCTAGAAGAAGGGCTTTTGGCCATGCTTAAACAAAGGGGACTACAGTGGGATGAAGACAGAGTTGGCTAAAGTAGACTGGAAACACAGACTAAATGGTGGCACAATTGAGGAACAGTGGAGGACTTTTAAGGAGCTCTTTCATAGTGCTCAACAAAAATATATTCCAGTGAAAAAGAAGGGCAGTAAGAGAAGGGATAACCAGCCGTGGATAACCAAGGAAATAAAGGAATGTATCAAATTAAAAACCAATGCGTATAAGGTGGCCAAGGTTAGTGGGAAAATAGAAGATTGGGAAAATTTTAAACAACAGCAAAGAATGACAAAGAAAGCAATAAAGAAAGGAAACATAGATTACGAAGGTAAACTTGTGCAAAACATTTAAACAGATAGTAAAAGCTTTTACAGATATATAAAATGGAAAAGAGTGACTAAAGTAAATATTGGTCCCTTAGAAGATGAGAAGGGGGACTTAATAATGGGAAATGTGGAAATGGCTGAGACCTTAAATAATTATTTTGCTTTGGTCTTCACAGTGGAAGACACAAAAACCATGCCAAAAATTGCTGGTCACAGGAATGTCGGAAGGGAGGACCTTGAGACAATCACAATCACTAGGGGGGTAGTGCTGGACAGGCTAATGGGACTCAAGGTAGACAAGTCCTCTGGTCCTGATGAAATGCATCCCAGAGTATTAAAAGAGATGGCGGAAGTTATAGCAGATGCATTCGTTATAATCTACCAAAATTCTCTGGAGTCTGGGGAGGTACCAGTGGATTGGAAAGCAGCTAATGTAACGCTTCTGTTTAAAAAAGGGGGCAGACAAAAGGCAGGTAACTATAGGCTGGTTAGTTTAACATCTGTAGTGGGGAAAATGCTTGAAACTATCATTAAGGAAGAAATAGCGGGACATCTAGATAGGAATACTGCAATCAAGCAGACGCAACATGGATTCATGAAGGGGAAATCATGTTTAACTAATTTACTGGAATTATTTGAGGATATAACAAGCATGGTGGATAGAGGTGTACCGATGGATGTGGTGTATTTAGATTTCCAAAAGGCATTTGATAAAGTGCCACACAAAAGGTTACTGCAGAAGATAAAGGTACGTGGAGTCAGAGGAAATGTATTAGCATGGATAGAGAATTGGCTGGCAAACAGAAAGCAGAGAGTCGGGATAAATGGGTCCTTTTCGGGTTGGAAATCGGTGGTTAGTGGTGTGCCACAGGGATCGGTGCTGAGACCACAACTGTTTACAATATACATAGATGACCTGGAAGAGGGGACACAGTGTAGTGTAACAAAATTTGCAGATGACACAAAGATTAGTGGGAAAGCGGGTTGTGTAGAGGACACAGAGAGGCTGCAAAGAGATTTAGATAAGTTAAGCGAATGGGCTAAGGTTTGGCAGATGGAATACAATGTCGGAAAGTGTGAGGTCATCCACCTTGGGGAAAAAAAACAGCAAAAAGGGAATATTATTTGAATGGGGAGAAATTACAACATGCTGCGGTGCAGAGGGACCTGGGGGTCCTTGTGCATGAAACGCTTTTTGGAGTTCACCTGCAAAAACATAAAACATTAAACCGTGCCACCCGACCTGGGTGACACACCAGACATTTACAAGGCCCTTTTTTCCTTTTTTTGGTTTTTTTTTTGTGTTTTTCATTTTTTGGGGTTTTTTTTTGGGCACTAAAATCACAATTTTCCCCAGTGCCCCCTATAAAAGGGAAGGGGGACACTAAAAGCACCGGCAATTAAAACAAATTAAACTTAAAAACGTAAAATCAAATTAAAATTTGGTTGCCGGGCATGATGATGCACTCCAGTCCCTCCGGTGCCCACCTCTCGCGGAAGGCCGCGAGCGTACCGGTGGACACCGCGTGCTCCATCTCCAGGGACACCCTGGACCGGATGTAAGAGCGGAAGAGAGGCAGGCAGTCAGGTTGAACGACCCCCTCGACCGCCCGCTGCCTGGACCGGCTGATGGCACCCTTGGCCGTGCCCAGGAGCAGTCCTACGAGGAGGCCTTCGGACGTACCCGCACAGGGTGCCCAAAGATCAGGAGAGTGGGACTGAAGTGCAGCCAGAATTTCAGGAGCAGCCCCTTCAAATAATGGAACAGGGGCTGCAACCTCGTGCACTCAATAAAAACATGGAACACGGACTCCTCCAGACCGCAGAAATTGCAGGCGGCCTGGGAGTCCGTGAACCGGCTTAAAAATTTGTTGCACGGCACTGCTCCGTGCACCACCCTCCAGGCCAAGTCCCCGATGAATAGTGGGAGGACCCCTGCGTAGAGTGCCCTCCATCGGGGACCCCCGCCTCCTCCGGACGGCAAGATGGTACGCCATGGCGTGTCCGGACGGCCGGCGAGGATGGCAAAGTTGAGGGTGTGCAGGAGCAGCCCGTACAGGAAACCCCTCCGCGCGGAACTGAAAGGCACGGAGGGGATTTCCCCGAGGCGGCTCAAGTTGTGAGGCGCCGGCCCCCGAGGGAGGTTCCGGGGTTTGGCGCCGATGAGGAATTCCGTCCGGACGGGGGTCAGATCGGACGGGATCTCCCCACGTGCTTGAGCCTCCTCGATGCACCTAACGGAGTCAGGGCCCAGAGCTGTTTTTAGCGACTCGATGGCATCGGCCGTGTGGCGGACGTTGGCAGAATTTAGGCGCCGCGCCAGCGTGTCTGGCGCCATCCAGCCCGCTCCTCCGCCATCGAGCAGGTCCCTGACCCTGGTCACCTCACCAGCCACAGCCCTCTCTTCCGACCGCCACATAAAACCTCGGCCGTGGAGGTACGGATTCCCGAGCAGCGGTTCCTGCAGGACGGCCGCCACTCCAGCCGGCGGAGAGCTGCGCTTGGTGGAGACTTTGTTCCAGACCCTGATGAGTTCCCTGTAAAAGACAGGCAGCTCCCGGAGGGCGGTCCTGGCACCCCCCAAGTTCACAAACAGGAGCTGCGTGTCATAATTGAGGTCGCGCTGCTGGCGGAAGAAATACCTCGCCAGAGCACACCACCGAGGAGGGGGCTCGACGTAAAGGTATCTCTGCAGGGTCTGAAGACGGAAAGTCGCGAGCTGGGCGCTGACGCACACCAACGACTGACCGCCCTCCTCAAGCGGGAGACTCAAGACCGCGGCAGAGACCCAGTGCTTCCTGTTGTTCCAGAAGAAGTCCACCAGCTTCTACTGTATCTTGGCGACAAACGCAGGGGGAGTGGTCAAAGTGACCAGCCGGTACCACAACATTGCGGCCACCAGCTGGTTTATGACTAGCGCTCGACCCCTGTAGGACAGCACTCGGAGCAGTCCTGTCCAGCGCCCTAGGCGAGCGGCGACCTTGGCCTCCAGCTCCTGCCAGTTCGCCGGCCAGGCTCCCTCGTCGGGGCTAAGGTAGACTCCCAGATAGAGGAGATGGGTCGTGCTCCAGGCAAAAGGCCTGAGCTCCTCCGGCAGGGAGTCCACCCGCCACTGACCCACCAGGAGTCCGGAACATTTCTCCCAGTTGATCCTGGCGGAGGACGCGGCCGAGTAAATCTCCTGGCACTCACGCATCCTCCGCAGGTCAGCGGGATCCTCTACCGCGAGGAGCACGTCATCGGCGTAAGCCGAGAGGACGACCTTCACGCCCGGCCCTTGCAGAGCCAGTCCCGTCAACCTCGTCCGCAAGAGGCGCAGGAAAGGCTCCACGCAAACGGCGTATAACTGGCCGGACATGGGGCATCCCTGGCGCACCCCTCTCCTAAAGCGAAGGGGCGCCGTCAAGGACCCGTTAACCTTAATCAGACACTCCGCGGCGGCGTACAAAAGTCGGATCCGGGCGACGAAATGCGTCCCGAACCCGAAAGCGCGCAGAGTTCCGAGCAGATAGTCGTGATCCACCCTGTCGAACGCCTTCTCTTGGTCGAGGGATAGGAAGGCGACCGACAGACCAGCCTCCTGGGAACAATGGATGAGGTCCCGGACCAGATGGATGTTATCGTGGATTGTCCGGCCCGGGACCGTGTAGGACTGGTCGGGGTGGATCATGTGGTCCAGCACGGCACCAAGGCGAGCAGACATCGCCCTGGCGAAGATTTTGTAGTCCGTGCTGAGGAGGGAGACCGGGCGCCAGTTTTTAAGGAGGCGGAGTTCGCCCTTCTTAGGCAGCAGGACGATGACTGCCCTGCGCCAAGAGAGGGGCATCTCCCCGGTCGCCAGACTTTCCCCCAGGACCCGCGCATAGTCGCTCCCCAGGACGTCCCAGAACGCCCTGTGGAACTCCACGGTCAGCCCGTCCAGCCCCGGGGATTTTCCCCTCGAGAGCCGGGCGAGGGCACCGGTCAGCTCCGCCAGGCTTAGCGGAGCTTCCAGATTTTCGGCGCCCTCCGGGCTGACCTTCGGCGTCCTTGTGCATGAAACTCTTTTGAGTTAACCTGCAAAAACATAAAACATTAAAGCCATGCCACCCGACCTGAGTGACACAGCAGACATTTTCAAGGCCCTTTTTTTTTTTTTTTTTTTGCGCTAAAATCAAATTTTTCCAGTGCCCCCTATAAAAGGGAAGGGGGACACTAAAAGCACCGGCAATTAAAACAAATTAAACTTAAAAAACGTAAAATCAAATTAAAATTTGGTTGCCGGGCGTGATGATGCACTCCAGTCCCTCCGGTGCCCACCTCTCACGGAAGGCCGCGAGCGTACCGGTGGACACCGCGTGCTCCATCTCCAAGGACACCCTGGACCGGATATAAGAGCGGAAGAGAGGCAGGCAGTCAGGTTGAACGACCCCCTCGACCGCCCGCTGCCTGGACCGGCTGATGGCACCCTTGGCCGTGCCCAGGAGCAGTCCTACGAGGAGGCCTTCGGACCTACCCGCTCCCCTCCGCACAGGGTGCCCAAAGATCAGGAGAGTGGGACTGAAGTGCAGCCAGAATTTCAGGAGCAGCCCCTTCAAATAATGGAACAGGGGCTGCAACCTCGTGCACTCAATAAAAACATGGAACACGGACTCCTCCAGACCGCAGAAATTGCAGGCGGCCTGGGAGTCCGTGAACCGGCTTAAAAATTTGTTGCACGGCACTGCTCCGTGCACCACCCTCCAGGCCAAGTCCCCGATGAATAGTGGGAGGACCCCTGCGTAGAGTGCCCTCCATCGGGGACCCCCGCCTCCTCCGGACGGCAAGATGGTACGCCATGGCGTGTCCGGACGGCCGGCGAGGATGGCAAAGTTGAGGGTGTGCAGGAGCAGCCCGTACAGGAAACCCCTCCGCGTGGAACTGAAAGGCACGGAGGGGATTTCCCCGAGGCGGCTCAAGTTGTGAGGCGCCGGCCCCCGAGGGAGGTTCCGGGGTTTGGCGCCGATGAGGAATTCCGTCCGGACGGGGGTCAGTTCGGACGGGATCTCCCCACGTGCTTGAGCCTCCTCGATGCACCTAACGGAGTCAGGGCCCAGAGCTGTTTTTAGCAACTCGATGGCATCGGCCGCGTGGCGGACGTTGGCAGAATTTAGGCGCCGCGCCAGCGTGTCTGGCGCCATCCAGCCCGCTCCTCCGCCATCGAGCAGGTCCCTGACCCTGGTCACCTCACCAGCCACAGCCCTCTCTTCCGACCGCCACATAAAACCTCGGCCGTGGAGGTACGGATTCCCGAGCAGCGGTTCCTGCAGGACGGCCGCCACTCCAGCCGGCGGAGAGCTGCGCTTGGTGGAGACTTTGTTCCAGACCCTGATGAGTTCCCTGTAAAAGACAGGCAGCTCCCGGAGGGCGGTCCTGGCACCCCCCAAGTTCACAAACAGGAGCTGCGTGTCATAATTGAGGTCGCGCTGCTGGCGGAAGAAATACCTCGCCAGAGCACACCACCTAGGAGGGGGCTCGACGTAAAGGTATCTCTGCAGGGTCTGAAGACGGAAAGTCGCGAGCTGGGCGATGACGCACACCAACGACTGACCGCCCTCCTCAAGCGGGAGACTCAGGACCGCGGCAGAGACCCAGTGCTTCCTGTTGTTCCAGAAGATGTCCACCATCTTCTTCTGTATCTTGGCGACAAACGCAGGGGGAGGGGTCAAAGTGACCAGCCGGTACCACAACACTGCGGCCACCAGCTGGTTTATGACTAGCGCTCGACCCCTGTAGGACAGCACTCGGAGCAGTCCTGTCCAGCGCCCTAGGCGAGCGGCGACCTTGGCCTCCAGCTCCTGCCAGTTCGCCGGCCAGGCTCCCTCGTCGGGGCTAAGGTGGACTCCCAGATAGAGGAGATGGGTCGTGCTCCAGGCAAAAGGCCTGAGCTCCTCCGGCAGGGAGTCCACCCGCCACTGACCCACCAGGTGTCCGGAACATTTCTCCCAGTTGATCCTGGCGGAGGACGCGGCCGAGTAAATCTCCTGGCACTCACGCATCCTCCGCAGGTCAGCGGGAACCTCTACCGCGAGGAGCACGTCATCGGCGTAAGCCGAGAGGACGACCTTCACGCCCGGCCCTTGCAGAGCCAGTCCCGTCAACCTCGTCCGCAAGAGGCGCAGGAAAGGCTCCACGCAAACGGCGTATAACTGGCCGGACATGGGGCATCCCTGGCGCACCCCTCTCCTAAAGCGAAGGGGCGCCGTCAAGGACCCGTTAACCTTAATCAGACACTCCGCGGCGGCGTACAAAAGTCGGATCCGGGCGACGAAATGCGTCCCGAACCCGAAAGCGCGCAGAGTTCCGAGCAGATAGTCATGATCCACCCTGTCGAACGCCTTCTCTTGGTCGAGGGATAGGAAGGCGACCGACAGACCAGCCTCCTGGGAACAATGGATGAGGTCCCGGTCCAAATGGATGTTATCGTGGATTGTCCGGCCCGGGACCGTGTAGGACTGGTCGGGGTGGATCATGTGGTCCAGCACGGCACCAAGGCGAGCAGACATCGCCCTGGCGAAGATTTTGTAGTCCGTGCTGAGGAGGGAGACCGGGCGCCAGTTTTTAAGGAGGCGGAGATCGCCCTTCTTAGGCAGCAGGACGATGACTGCCCTGCGCCAAGAGAGGGGCATCTCCCCGGTCGCCAGACTTTCCCCCAGGACCTGCGCATAGTCGCTCCCCAGGACGTCCCAGAACGCCCTGTGGAACTCCACGGTCAGCCCGTCCAGCCCCGGGGATTTTCCCCTCGAGAGCCGGGCGAGGGCACCGGTCAGCTCCGCCAGGCTTAGCGGAGCTTCCAGATTTTCGGCGCCCTCCGGGCTGACCTTCGGCGTCCTTGTGCATGAAACTCTTTTGAGTTAACCTGCAAAAACATAAAACATTAAAGCCATGCCACCCGACCTGAGTGACACAGCAGATATTTTCAAGGCCCCTTTTTTTTTTTTTTTTTTTGCGCTAAAATCAAATTTTTCCAGTGCCCCCTATAAAAGGGAAGGGGGACACTAAAAGCACCGGCAATTAAAACAAATTAAACTTAAAAACGTAAAATCAAATTAAAATTTGGTTGCCGGGCGTGATGATGCACTCCAGTCCCTCCGGTGCCCACCTCTCGCGGAAGGCCGCGAGCGTACCGGTGGACACCGCTTGCTCCATCTCCAAGGACACCCTGGACCGGATGTAAGAGCGGAAGAGAGGCAGGCAGTCAGGTTGAACGACCCCCTCGACCGCCCGCTGCCTGGACCGGCTGATGGCACCCTTGGCCGTGCCCAGGAGCAGTCCTACGAGGAGGCCCTCAGACCTACCCGCTCCCCTCCGCACAGGGTGCCCAAAGATCAGGAGAGTGGGACTGAAGTGCAGCCAGAATTTCAGGAGCAGCCCCTTCAAATAATAAAACAGGGGCTGCAACCTTGTGCATTCCATAAAAACATGGAACACGGACTCTTCCAGACCGCAGAAATTGCAGGCGGCCTGGGAGTCCGTGAACCGGCTTAAAAATTTGTTGCACGGCACTGCTCCGTGCACCACCCTCCAGGCCAAGTCCCCGATGAATAGTGGGAGGACCCCTGCGTAGAGGGCCCTCCATCGGGGACCCCCGCCTCCTCCGGACGGCAAGATGGTACGCCATGGCGTGTCCGGACGGCCGGCGAGGATGGCAAAGTTGAGGGTGTGCAGAAGCAGCCCGTACAGGAAACCCCTCCGCGCGGAACTGAAAGGCACGGAGGGAATTTCCCCGAGGCGGCTCAAGTTGTGAGGCGCCGGCCCCCGAGGGAGGTTCCGGGGTTTGGCGCCGATGAGGAATTCCGTCCGGACGGGGGTCAGTTCGGACGGGATCTCCCCACGTGCTTGAGCTTCCTCGATGCACCTAACGGAGTCAGGGCCCAGAGCTGTTTTTAGCGACTCGATGGCATCGGCCGCGTGGCGGACGTTGGCAGAATTTAGGCGCCGCGCCAGCGTGTCTGGCGCCATCCAGCCCGCTCCTCCGCCATCGAGCAGGTCCCTGACCCTGGTCACCTCACGAGCCACAGCCCTCTCTTCCGACCGCCACATAAAACCTCGGCCGTGGAGGTACGGATTCCCGAGCAGCGGTTCCTGCAGGACGGCCGCCACTCCAGCCGGCGGAGAGCTGCGCTTGGTGGAGACTTTGTTCCAGACCCTGATGAGTTCCCTGTAAAAGACAGGCAGCTCCCGGAGGGCGGTCCTGGCACCCCCCAAGTTCACAAACAGGAGCTGCGTGTCATAATTGAGGTCGAGCTGCTGGCGGAAGAAATACCTCGCCAGAGCGCACCACCTAGGAGGGGGCTCGACGTAAAGGTATCTCTGCAGGGTCTGAAGACGGAAAGTCTCGAGCTGGGTGCTGACGCACACCAACGACTGACCGCCCTCCTCAAGCGGGAGACTCAAGACCGCGGCAGAGACCCAGTGCTTCCTGTTGTTCCAGAAGAAGTCCACCAGCTTCTTCTGTATCTTGGCGACAAACGCAGGGGGAGGGGTCAGCATTGCGGCCACCAGCTGGTTTATGACTAGCGCTCGACTCCTGTAGGACAGCACTCGGAGCAGTCCTGTCCAGCGCCCTAGGCGAGCGGCGACCTTGGCCTCCAGCTCCTGCCAGTTCGCCGGCCAGGCTCCCTCGTCGGGGCTAAGGTAGACTCCCAGATAGAGGAGATGGGTCGTGCTCCAGGCAAAAGGCCTGAGCTCCTCCGGCAGGGAGTCCACCCGCCACTGACCCACCAGGAGTCCGGAACATTTCTCCCAGTTGATCCTGGCGGAGGACGCGGCCGAGTAAATCTCCTGGCACTCACGCATCCTCCGCAGGTCAGCGGGATCCTCTACCGCAAGGAGCACGTCATCGGCGTAAGCCGAGAGGACGACCTCCACGCCCGGCCCTTGCAGAGCCAGTCCCGTCAACCTCGTCCGCAAGAGGCGCAGGAAAGGCTCCACGCAAACGGCGTATAACTGGCCGGACATGGGGCATCCCTGGCGCACCCCTCTCCTAAAGCGAAGGGGCGCCGTCAAGGACCCGTTAACCTTAATCAGACACTCCGCGGCGGCGTACAAAAGTCGGATCCGGGCGACGAAATGCGTCCCGAACCCGAAAGCGCGCAGAGTTCCGAGCAGATAGTCGTGATCCACCCTGTCGAACGCCTTCTCTTGGTCGAGGGATAGGAAGGCGACCGACAGACCAGCCTCCTGGGAACAATGGATGAGGTCCCGGACCAGATGGATGTTATCGTGGATTGTCCGGCCCGGGACCGTGTAGGACTGGTCGGGGTGGATCATGTGGTCCAGCACGGCACCAAGGCGAGCAGACATCGCCCTGGCGAAGATTTTGTAGTCCGTGCTGAGGAGGGAGACCGGGCGCCAGTTTTTAAGAAGGCGGAGAACGCCCTTCTTAGGCAGCAGGACGATGACTGCCCTGCGCCAAGAGAGGGGCATCTCCCCGGTCGCCAGACTTTCCCCCAGGACCCGCGCATAGTCGCTCCCCAGGACGTCCCAGAACGCCCTGTGGAACTCCACGGTCAGCCCGTCCAGCCCCGGGGATTTTCCCCTCGAGAGCCGGGCGAGGGCACCGGTCAGCTCCGCCAGGCTTAGCGGAGCTTCCAGATTTTCGGCGCCCTCCGGGCTGACCTTCGGCGTCCTTGTGCATGAATGCCTAAAAGTTAGTTTGCAGCTGCAGCGGGTAATCAGGAAGGTGAAGGCAATGTTGGCCTTCATTGCGAGAGGGATGGAGTACAAAAGCAGGGAGGTCCTGCTGCAACTGTATAGGGTATTGGTGAGGCCGCACCTGGAGTACTGCGTGCAGTTTTGGTCACCTTACTTAAAGAAGGATATACTAGCTTTGGAGGGGGTACAGAGACGATTCACTCGGCTGATTCCGGAGATGAGGGGATTGATTAGACTGGGTCTTTACTCGTTGGAGTTCAGAAAGATGAGGGGTGATCTTCTAGAAACATTTAAAATCATGAAAGGGATAGACAAGATAGAGGCAGAGAGGTTGTTTCCACTGGTCGGGGAGACTAGAACAAGGGGGCACAGCCTCAAAATACGGGGGAGCCAATTTAATACCGAGTTGAGAAGGAATTTCTTCTCCCAGAGGATTGTGAATCTGTGGAATTCTCTGCCCAAGGAAGCAGTTGAGGCTAGCTCATTGAATGCATTCAAGTCACAGATAGATAGATTTTTAACCAATAAGGGAATTAAGGGTTACGGGGAGCGGGCGGGTAAGTGGATCTGAGTCCACGGCCAGATTAGCCATGATCTTGTTAAATGGCGGAGCAGGCTCGAGGGGCTAGATGGCCTACTCCTGTTCCTAATTCTTATGTTCTTATGTTCTATGTCGGCCCGGGGAGGGACCGAAGACATCTGGGGAGGAGGGCTTACCCCCATGGTTTTACAGGCACCAACGCTCATACCTCCAGCTCTCTGAGGAGCAGTGTATGAGAATGGATTCTCTGGAATGTTACCTCGATATTACAGTCATCACTGATACGTGAATAAGTAATAACACATGCATAAATGCCATTAGCCTTTGGCATTTTTGACATCCAATTGAATTAATCCTTGAGATGCTCTGTCAGTTCTATTTTATTCAGTTATTTTTAGTGAATCATTTTCCTATTCTTTATTTTTGAAAGAGGATAAAGCCCTAATGGTGAAGCTATTTATTTTGTTACATTGATTAATGTTTATCTCCTTTTAATTAGTGTAAGTTTCTTATTTCTTTCAGCTAAACATACTATTTTCCCTTGTGGCAAAATATTCCATGCTCCAACAACTTGCTATAAAGCAATTGCTACTAAGCTTTCTCTTCACTCTCTTAGTGGCTATTTTCATTGACTTTCATTGAGAAGGCATCCGAAAAGAAGTGCTGATAGAGATATGCCATCTCCTACAGGCAGATCGATTCCTGAACAGCTCTGCAGGCAGCCTTCAATACTTCCCTCAACAGGTATCTGAATTCATTGTGGTGTGCTGCATGTTGCACAACTTGGCCATCATGAGGGGCCAGGCATTGCAGTGGGGATTGCAGGCCCACCTCAGGAAGAGAATGACAATGAAGAGGAGCTTGGCGAGGCCCCCATTGGATAGCCACATCATCCATGGGGGAGGCAGCATGGAGATGCTGGCAGACCAAGAGTCACACGTTGCCAGCTCATAATGGACCGGTTCTCCTAAAATGGAGGAAACTGAGGGATGGAGCTAATATTGGACACTCTATCGGCACATTGGCAGTGAATGTTGAAATGATACACAAGACACCAATGGCAAAGGATGAATCATAAATTTTACTGCAACAAAGTAACAAAAACTCCCCCCACCAAAATAAAATCATACAATATACAAGTTATGTTGCAGGGCACTGAACAACAATGAAGTTCCTTAAATTAACGAGACTTTTTTCAGCTGGGGTGCAAAAACTTCCTTGTGTAATGCCCGATCATGGAACCTTATTTTTTGCCGAATTTTGCAGGTGAAGGCACAAATTTTTTCCAGTCAGTATCAGTACCGCTCCGAAATCTCAAAAGTCAAAAATCTTGCCCATAATTTCTTAAAAAGTACAGATCAGCATTTTGATCCAAAGCAAAGTATCCCTGATTAAATTTTTAATAGCAATAGCCACTTCCCCTGATTCATAGGCAGAATATTTTATATTGGAGCAACAAGCTTACGTGATCCTTGGAAGAGTTATAGTTCATTTAGCTCCTGTGTAAACCAGAAGGGCTTTCATTTCCTGACCATTAAAATACCATGCAAGTAAATGCCTGCTTCCCAGGCAGCTTTCATTTTAAGGACGTCAATTTTGCCAGGATTATTCGAGCCACAAAAATAATCTGAAAGGCTGACTCTCAGGAGACCAAGGCTACCCTGTAAAACCTTTTCTCACGAGACCTCTGAGACAGTCACGATCAGCAATGTAGATATAGTGAGATCCAAGGAGCCATCAGAGGCAGCATTGAATATACAATATGGGCTGGATTGACGGCTTTTCCGATTTTAGGTTGGTAATCTTGACGGGGCGGTAAAGATACTGCCTAAAAAAAGTTTGCGCCCTCGGCTGTAAGATTTGGCAAAAAATTAAGGTGCATGAGTGTTGCCGTTAAATCAACCATTACACAACGGACTTTGTGTGCCCCAGCCAAAACTTGCGGCGGTAAAATAGGCGGCCATTTTGCGCATGCGCAGTTGGTATTTTTTCCTGGTCGCAAACGCTAATTCAGGGCGCAGCAGCTTCCTGCGTGCATGCACATATGATCCGCCTGACTTCTGCCACTTTTGCAGATATGGAGCAGCAGGAGGGAAGGCAGCATGCCAGGCACTTTTCAAAACCTCAAATTCTTCCATTGACTGTTATTGAGGAACAGGTGTCGGAACTCATTGAAGCACCAGCTCGGGCAGTTGCCGGGGGCAATACTGAGTCTCCTTCGGGTAGTGAGGGCATGTAAACGAATTGCGTGACTGATGTGACTGCATTGAGAAGTATAATGAAGTGGCGGTGGGCTTTTAAATGTACATGTCCAATGCCACTTTCCTTCTGTCACGCTGCCCCCTCCCCTGTTGCTAACCACACGTATGTTTTTTTGTGCTTGCAGAAGAACAGCCACAATCACGACAGCCTTCCCGTGAGGCAATGACATCTGGCCATGGCGGAGATGACGAAGCTGGTGAGGAAACTTGGACAGCTGAGCCACCAAGCCCACCAGTTATCCCAATGCAAGACACCACATCGGGGGACGAGGACAATTTTGCGGGGTTTGAGTCATCGGAGGCTCCTGGACCCAGTCGCCTACCGCAACGCGATGCGAGAGGGGAATCTTGCAGGCAGCTCTCCGAAGGGTGAGTCGGCAAATTGAGTCTGCTCAAGAACAGGCAGACATGGAACTGGACTTGGTGGAAATGTCCAAGGAGAACGCTGGCATGCACTGTGAGCTGATGGCTGCATTGGGTCGGATCCCAGAGAACATCGGTAAGCTTTCTGCGACTGTTGCGGAGGCAGCGTCAAAGATTGTTGTTGCAACTCAGGGCTCTAGCGAGGCCATCATTGCCCACACACAGAGGCAGGTGGCCTCCAGCAGCGACAGTGGCATTCTAGATTGTGTGGCTCATGCCCATTGATCACGTTGCAGCATCAATCGAATCGCAGGCACAAGCTATGCTGCAGTTTGGTGATGTGATGCGGTCGATGACTGGCACCATACTCTCTGCATTTTCCACTGTGCAAGGGACAGTGCTGATGCAGACCAACAAGTGGTGGACACACATTGTGCTCCAAATGTTGAAGCCCAGCCCCGGTGAAATGTCAGTGGCTTCCAGGAAATGAAAGGTGCCGTCCTTCATCAGGATGACAGCATTCTGGCTCTCACCACTGACTCGTCAACCATGCACCCTACACAGTACACACCCCAGCCACCAGTGACTACTTCCGCCAATGAAGGCTGTGCCTTCCAGGCCAAGAGCTGGTCCAGGGCATCGTCATACATCATCTGCACTGTCTGCCCCCTAAACACAGCAGCCCTCCAGCAGCCTTGCTGTCGGCACTGAGGCCTCATTGAGGAGGAGCAGCAGGTGTGGGAGGGGGATGAGCATAAGAGTTGGAGGGAAATGTCAGAGAAAGTCCCATATTAAGGGGTGGCACAACCTTGTGCAGATGCATCGCTCAAGAATGAGGAGACCTGTAAATAGTTGTGTTTGAAAAATGTACTTATTGTTCAATGACTTGATGCACAAGGCAATTTATTGATTAGTTTGGTTTTGTTTGTTCATTGTATTGTTTGGTAACTGTTTCTTACCAGTTTTTTATAAAAATGTAACTTTGATCTTTGCCATTGGTGTCATGTGTATCATTCCAGAATTCAGTATAGAAGAGCCTTTATGGTGGCACAGAGTTGCGAGTCTTGCTGCATCCCCATTTTCCCTAGTCAAGCAAACTGGTCCATTATGAGCGGGCGATATGTGGCTCTTGCTCCAGCAGCAACTCCACGCTGCCTCCCCCATGGATGGGGTGGCTCTGCAATTGGTGCCTCGCCAGGTTCCTCTTTGTCGTCCTCCTCCTCTTGAGGCGGGCCTGCAATCCCCACTGGCAATGCTTGACCCTCTCATGATGGCTAAGTTGTGTAGCATGCAGCACACCACAATGAATTCGGAGACCTGTTGAGAGGTGTATTGAAGGCTGACTCCAGAGCGGTCCAGGCAGCAGAAGCCCTGCTTCAGCAGCCCAATTGTTGTGGCTTTCATTGTAGTGCTGCTCGGCTTCTGTGGTGGGGTTGAAACAGTGCTCCTATGCCTTCACATGTCTGGGGATCATGGTGTACTGTTTGCTGCACAACTTCACTATCCAAAGGGCCCAAGTTTCCACATGATTTGCGCCTGATTTTTAGGAACAGCTGGTGGAGAACGGACTATCTTAGAAATCGCAATTGTCCACATTTTTTTTTCTGCAGTTCTAGTCAGGTAGAACAGTTCCACTTTGGAACAGAATTTTTTCTTCAAAAGCGGGTGTGTCCGGCCACTGACGCCTGATTTCAAAGTTTCCACAGTGAAAACGTAATCCAAACTAACTTAGAATGGAGCAAGTGAAGATTTTTGCAGAACTGGAAAAACCTGTTCTACACATTAAAAAATCAGGCGCAGGTTACAAATTAGGCGTCCAGAATGAGGTGGGGTGGGGGGGGGGGGGGGGGAAGGGGGAGGGAGGGGGGGTAGAGAGAGGGAGGGGGGTAGAGAGAGGGGGGGAGAGGGAGGGGGAGAGAGGTAGGGAGGGGGGGTAGAGAGAGGGAGGGGAGGGAGGGGGGAGAGAGAGAGGAGTGGGGGGGGAGAGAGATGGGGGGGGGAGAGAGAGGGGGGGAGGAGAGAGAGGGGGGGAGGAGAGAGAGAGGTGGGGGAGGAGAGAGAGGTGGGGGGAAGAGAGGTGGGGGGAAGAGAGAGGGAGGGGGGAAGAGAGAGGGAGAGGGGGGAGAGAGAGAGAGAGAGAGAGAGAGAGGGGAGAGAGAGAGAGAGAGGGGGGAGAGAGAGAGAGAGAGGGGGGAGAGAGAGAGAGAGGGGGGAGAGAGAGAGAGAGGGGGGAGAGAGAGAGAGAGAGGGGGAGAGAGAGAGGGGAGAGAGAGAGAGAGAGAGAGGGGAGAGAGAGAGAGAGAGAGAGAGAGAGAGAGAGGGGGGAGAGAGAGAGAGAGAGGGGGGAGAGAGAGAGAGAGAGGGGGGAGAGAGAGAGAGAGAGAGGGGGGAGAGAGAGAGAGAGAGGGGGGAGAGAGAGAGAGAGAGGGGGGGAGAGAGAGAGAGAGAGAGAGAGGGGGGAGAGAGAGAGAGAGAGAGAGAGGGGGAGAGAGAGAGAGAGAGAGAGGGGGGAGAGAGAGAGAGGGGAGAGGGAGGGGGGGAGAGGGAGGGGGGGGGGAAGAGAGGGAGGGAGGGAGGGAGGGAGGGGATGAGGGGGGAGAGAGAGGGAGGGGGAGGTCAGGTCGGGGAGGTCAGGTCGGGGAGGGGGAGGTCAGGTCGGATCCAGTCGGGGGGGGGCGGTGGGGAGCGGGAGCAGGAGCGCGGGTCGGGTCGGGGGGCATGAGCGCGGGTCGGGTCCAGTTGGGGGGGCGGGGGAGCGAGAGCAGGAGTGCGGGTCGGGTCCAGTCCGGGGTGGGGGGGGGCGGAGCGGGAGCAGGAGCGCGGGTCGGGTCCAGTCGGCGGGGGGGAGCGGAGCGGGAGCAGGAGCGCGGGTCGGGTCCAGTCGGGGGGGCGGGGAGGCGGGAGCAGGAGCGCGGGTCGGGTCGTGTCCAGTCGGGGGAGGGGGGGGTCGGGTCGGGTCCGGAGGCAGGGGCGGAGGGGGGGAGCGGGTGTCGGGTCTGGTCGGGGGGGGGGGCGGGGAAACAGGAGCTGGCTGTGGGAGGAGCCTTATTCACGCAGCCCCAGTGAGGCCATTCGGCCAGGGCTAGGGGCTGCGTGCTTCGGGCGCCTGGAGCTACTGCACTTGCGTGTCCACTGTAGCGCGCATGTGCAGAGGTCCCGGCACTGTTTTCAGCACAGGGACCTGGCTCCGCCCCCCTACAGCTCGTGCTAGCTGCGCCGAGGGCCAGAGGACCTGCAGGTAGGTGGAGAATACGGAGGATTTTTTTAGGCGCACTTTGTGGCACGAAAAACGGGAGTCCAGTTCTGGACTGCGCCGTTCTAGGCGCGTGTGGAAACTTGGGCCCAAAGAAACCAATTACGGGATAGGTGAAGGAGGAAGACGCCTACCTTCATCTAGGAGCCAAGCAAGATGAAGACAATGAGCCAGAAGAGCTTCTTGCTGAACCATCTTTGTAGCCAGGTACAGCTATACAAATAGGCCCTCAGACAAGCCTTCATATAGTTCCTGCATTCAACCAATGTATTAACAGTTCCTTCTGCAGCTAAATCATGCAGTGGCTATTTTATTCACCCCCAGCATTAACTCAAATACCATGGATCCCATTCCTTCTACTTGCTGAAACCTTGTACTACATTATCCCAAGAAAACTCCCTGGGCACAGATGAAGTAAATTGCAACCATATTTAATACCCTACAAGTGAGTTGTGCATGCGGCTCATGCTTGTATTACCCCTGTGCTTCTCTTTGGTGATATTGTGTGATTTGTGTGCTGTAGATCTAATGTATTATTGCTTCTCATTCTTCCCCCAGCGGTAGGAGTAAGTGAGGAGCCTGGCTACTGCTCTCAGTGAGGGACATTGTATCACAAGGGTGTTCTGCCTCTTTGTGCTGTCACGAGATGGCCCTGCAACTGTTTGCCCCATGTCCATTGCTGCAAGGGCCAATTGACCCTGGTAACATTTCAGCAGATAGCTGGAGGTTCCTGTTGTTACATAACTCTGAGAGGCAGTAGCCTCATCTGTGCCCACTGCAACAATGCCCACACTGCTGGGTAATCCATTGGTATGTCCATTGATCAAAATAAATTCCCCAGCATGTTGAAGCCTCTGAGGACTGGAACCCAAGGGGGTAGCGATACATCTGGGGCAGTTTTTGGGCCCAGAGTTGTCGCTGCGCAGACAGCACCCACCTCAACTGGGAGGCCCAAAGCCAGCCGAAAATGGAGCCCTGGCCTTTTTAATGTTATCTGAGCATGCTGCCACCTCCAGAGGCAGATTGCTCCTTTTCCAGAGACTAAGGCTAGGCTGCTTGTCTGAAGGGAAGTTCTGGGAGGGTATGGTAGAGGGGGAACTGGTGAGGTGGGTCGATCATGAGTGGTCTGGAGTCGGGCGAGCACGCCAGGTCCACAGCAATGATTTCTGATTTAATTTTATTTGAAATCAATTACATTTCATTGGTGGCCGCAACGGCTGCTGTTGACTCCTTATTGGAGCAAGCCCAGCACCTGAAAAGCCATTTTTGCCAACATGGTGGCCCCCATATCGTAAGCACAGATTGGGCATAGCATGTTATGCCTGAAATTGCTCCATTTTTATTCATACTTTCTGCCTGCAATAAGGAGCAATTCCAACTCCAAGGCTTTCATAGCAGCAAGCTGAGATTGTCCCATTGTTTCATTGGACCTATGTCATTGTAAGCTTTTCTGCAGATATCAGCGGCGTTTCCACACACTCTATGGTGGAAATTTGCTTCGATAAACAGTTGTACATGATTGTATAGATGTGCCTAGTAGACTCCTTCATCAGACTGTACAGTAGCTTGGAACACTCTCTAAAGACTGGAATGTGTTGTGTTTTCAGATAACGTCCTTCTTTTAAACACAGGCCCTGAGAAAGAAAGACTTGCAGTTAGATAGCGCCTTTCATGACCTGAGGATGCCAATCAAGTACTTTTAAGTGTAGTCACTGCTGTAATGTAGGAAATGCAGCTGCCAATTTGGCACAGTAAGGTCCCACAAACAGCAATGAGAAAATGACCAGATGATCTGTTTGAGGTTGACGAGATAGAAACATAGAAAATAGGTGCAGGAGTAGGTCATTCTGCCCTTCGAGCCTGCGTCACTATTCAAGAAGATCATGGATGATCATTCACCTCAGTACCCCTTTCCTGCTTTCTCTCCATACCCCTGGATCCCTTTAGCCGTAAGGGCCATATCTAACTCCCTCTTGAATATATCCAATGAACTGGTATCAACAACTCTCTGCAGCAGGGAATTCCACAGGTTAACAACTCTCTGAGTGAAGAAGTTTCTCCTCATCTCAATCCTAAATGGCTTACCCCTTATCCTTAGACTGTGTCCTCTGGTTCTGGACTTCCCCAATGTCGGGAACATTCTTCTGCATCTAACCTGTCCAGTACTGTCAGAATTTTATATGTTTCTATGAGATCCCCTCTCATCCTTCTAAACTCCAATGAATACAGGCCCAGTCGATCCAGACTTTCCTCATATGTCAGTCCTGCCATCCCGGGGATCAGTCTGGTGAACCTTTGCTGCACTCCCTCAATAGCAAGAACGTCCTTCCTCAGATTAGGAGACCAAAACTGCACACAATATTCCAGGTGAGGCCTCACCAAGGCCCTCCACACTGCAGTAAGACCTCCCTGCTCTTATACTCAAACCCCCTAGCTATGAAGGCCAACATACCATTTGCCTTCATCACCGCCTGCTGTACCTGCATGTCAACTACTTTCAATGACTGATGTACCATGGTCTCGTTGCATCTCCCCTTTTCCTAATTTGTTGCCATTCAGATAATATTCTGCCTTCGTGTTTTTGCCCCCAAAGTGGATAACCTCACATTTATCCACATTATACTGCATCTGCCACCTAATCTGTCCAAGTCACCCTGCAGCCTCTTAGTATCCTCCTCGCAGCTCACAATGCCACCAAGTTTAGTGTCATCTGCAAACCTGGAGATATTACACTCAATTCCTTCATCTAAATCAGTCATGTCTATTGTAAATAGCTGGGGTCCCAGCACTGAGCCCTGCGGCACTCCACTAGCCACTGCCTGCCATTCTGAAAAGGACCCGTTTATCCCGAGTCTCTGCTCCCTGTCTGCCAACCAGTTCTCTATCCACATCAGTACATTACCCCCAATACCATGTGCTTTAATTTTGCACACCAATCTCTTGTGTGGGACCTTGTCAAAAGCCTCTTGAAAGTCCAAATACACAACATCCACTGGTTCTCCCTTGTCCACTCTACTAGTTACATCCATTAAAGGGGCCGTGCAGCCTATCTCATGACTGAATTTAAAAAAAACTTCCAGCGGGTATTAGGTTTGCGACACATCTTTTTCTATGTCCTTAGATTTCTCTGCGGGAACCATACTATTTCACACAGCATTCAACAATCTTTAGCTGTCCTTACAACACTCAATTCCCATCCCAACCAGATAAATATGCAGCTCAATGCTAATAATGAAAACACACTTTATCTGGGAGTCCATTCCATGAGTCTGCAAATATTTAGTTTCCCCTCACCCCCTTCCAGCTCTTGACATTAGCTTCTCAAATGAGGAGACATTAGCTTTTACTGTGATTTCTAAAAAGATGTATGTGGGGATAAGGCTGGATAGTGGAGTTGAGGTCGAAGATCAGCCATAGGAATATTGCAACAGGAATAGGCTATTTAATCCATTGAGCCTGTTCTGCCATTCAGTGCGATCATGACTGATCTGTAAACTAACTTCTGCCTTTGCCCCATATCCCTTAATCCCTTTGGTTAATAAAAATCTATCAATCTCAGATTTAAAATTAACAATTGATCTAGCATCAATTGATATTTGGGGAAGAGAGTTCCAAACTTTGACCACCCTTTGTGTGTAAAAGTGTTTCTTAATTTCACTCCTGATAGGTCTGGCTCTAATTTTTAGACTATGCCCCATAGTCCTAGAATCCACAGCCAGTGGAAATAGTTTTTTTCTATCTACCCTATCTGTTCCACTTAATAACTTGAAAACTTTGATCAAATCACCCATTAACTATCTAAATCCCATGAAATACAACATTAGTTTGTGTAATCTCCCCTCCTAATGTAACCCTTGAAGTCGGGTATCATTCTGGTAAACCTACACTGTACTCCCTCCAAGGCCAATATATCTTTCCTAAGATGTGGTGCCCAGATCTGCTCACAGTACTCCAGATGTGGTCTAACCCAGGCTTTGTATTGCTGATGTATTACTTCTATCCCCTTGTGTTCTAATCCTCGATATATAAAGGCCTGCCTTCCATTAGCCTTTGATTATTTTCTGTACCCGTTCATGATATTTTACTGATCCATATATCTGGACCCACCAAATCTCTTTGGACCTCCACTGTTTTTAACTGTTCAACATTTAGAAAGTACTCTGTTCTATACTTTTTAGGTCGAAAGTACATGACCTCACATTTGCCTACATTGAAATCTATTTGCCACAGTTTTGCCCATTCACTTAATCCATCAATATCTCTTTGTAATTTTATGCTTTCATCTACAATGCCTACAATGGTGCCTATCTTTGTGGCATCGACAAATTTGGATACATGGCTTTCTATCTCATTTTCTGAGTCGTTAATAAATACAGTGAATAGTTGAGGCCCAACACAGATCCCTGCGGGACACCACTAGTCACATCCTGCCAATTAGAGTACCTGCCCATTACCCCTACGCTCTGTCTCCTGCCACTCAGCCAATTTCCCAATCAGGTCAATAATTTGCCTTCAATTCCATGGGCTTCAACCTTAATTAACAATCTCTGATGAGGGACTTTATCAAATCCCTTCTGTAAGTCCATATAAATAACATCCATAGGGGTGGAAATTGGGTCACGCCTCATTTGGGGTGGTGTCCCGGGCGGAACGGTAAAAATTGCCCCAAACTTTATCAGCTGGGCCCAGAGTTTGGAGCAGGGCGCTATAGGAGGCGTTTTTTAGGGCACTAGGCCAGCTGGGCAAGGGAAAATCCCAAGCTAAATAGCCAGCCTCGGAGCACCATAACAGAGGCCTTGGGGGGAAAAAAAACCTGGGAAAAAACCGACCAAAATCATTTCCAATATATAGCTCACGCTACCACAACATAAATCGCAAAAAAAAACAACAATCACACTTGCCTCAAGTTGGCGTTACTTACCTAATTGTAGCTGTTACAGCTTGGAATGCCTGCTTTCACAAGCATTCCCAGAAGGGTGCTCTACCGAGCGCTACATGTCAGCGCGATCCAACAATCGAGCTCGTGTCGCAACCAGGGGTATTGCACACTCTTCCTCTCCTGGGTAGTCCTGCTCTTCCCCCTGTTGATACCAGCACCGAATGTCCCAGCGGGACACTGGAAGCCGGCCGCCCGGGCGCAACTTCTTTCCGCCGCCATTGCCTCCCCTCCGGGGCGCTAAGAGGGGCGGGGAAGACCGAATTTCCACCCCATAGACATTCCCCTGATCACTCTTCAAAAAAATCAATCAAGTTCATCAGGTATGATCTACCTTTTACAAATCCATGCTGGCTCTCTCTGATCAGCTGAAAATGTTCAAGGTGTTCAGTCACCGTATCCTTAATTACAGACTCGAGTCATTTCACGACAATCGTGATAGGTTAACTGGTCTATAATTCTCTGGTTTCCCTCTCTCGTCATTCTTAAAAAGCGAAGTGACTTGCACAATTTTCCAATCGAAAGGAACAGTTCCTGAATCGAGAGAAATTTGAAAGATTATGGTTAGGGATTTGCAATATACTCACCTACTTCTTTAAAGCCCTGCGATGGAAACCATCTGGCCCTAGGGATTTGTCACCCTTTAGTGCCATGACTTTCTTATTACTGTTATTTTGCTTCTGTTAATTTTGTTGAGTTCCTCTCCCTGATTCAATATTAGTTTTTGTGGATTTCCGGCTGCTATCCTTTTCTTCTACTGTAAATGATCTTATTGAATGGCGGAGCACACTCGTGGTGCCATATGGCTTATTCTTTCTCCTATTTCTTAAGTTTTTATAGAAAATAATAAAGAAAATTGTTCTGTGTACATGTTGTTTTATTTATAAAGGAAACAGCTGATAAGAAAATAAATGGTGGAAGTTAGGCCCATAGGCCAAAATTTAGATGACTTAAATATCTACATTTTGGGCCCATTTGGATTGAGACATTGCTTAGGTAAACATCCTTCATAGCATTTCTTAATTAAATGTTTAATTGATCATTTGGTTGTGTACAGCTTCCAACTGCCCTCGAACATAATCTTCCAAACATGGTTTCGATATCACACTCATTCGAGGCTCATCCTGGGGAATGTTTTCCTCCACAGAATTTCCTTGATTTTCATTTGAACTCACTCTAACTTCAGGCTCTTTGTTTTCCTGACTCAGACTCAGGCTTTCATTCTGATTCTCTCCTGGATTTGTTTCCAGTACATTGGACTTAGGATTTGTTACTGGTGTATCAAAACTATCTGATGAGTCAGAAATAATTGAATCATTCCCACTTTCAACTCCTTCCATGTCTGTAGGTAAAATATGATCAATATAAACGAACTTAACCTGTCCATTATCAAGCATCTTTATCAAATATGTGCAAGGACCACATATCTTCACCACTCTTCCTGATAACCACTTTAACCATTTATGGTGACGGTTCTTCACTCTCACCTTTTGGTTTAATTTCACACTTCTCTATTTTACTCTACCTCTATCATGATTCTCTTTCTGTCTTAATTGTGTCTCTTCTACGGACTGTGCCAATTTTAATTTTAACAAGAAGAATCTGGTTCATGGTTGTCGTTTGAGAAACAACTCTGCTGGTGTTCTACCAGTAGTTGTATGAGGAGTATTTCGATACGTAATCAAAAAATTAGCCTATTTGTGATCCAATGACAACTGTCGTTTCCTTGGATTTGGATCTAACATTTGTTTTATGAGAGCACGTTTTACAATTTGAACAGTGCACTCTGCTGCACCATTCTAAGCAGGATGGTATGGTAGAACCTTGGTATGTTTCACACCATTTTTGCTCGTGAATTGTGCAAATTCTTCTGAACGAAATTGTGGTCCATTATCCAAAACAATTTCTTCAGGGAGGCCAAGTGAAGAAAATAATCTTCGTAAAATCTTTATTCGTCCAATGCTTTATTTGTTGTTATTTTCCACATTAGGAACACCTCAACCCACTTCGAATGGTCATCAATCGCAATGAACAATTGTTGTCCTTCTAACTCAGCAAAATCAATATGTAGCCTTTGCCACACACTGGGAGGCCATTTCCATGGCTGTAATGGTACTGATGGTGGTTGCTTGATTACCGATTGACATGTCGTACACTGACTCATGATGTGCTCGATATCTTTATCAAGACCTGGCCACCATAAATAACAGTGTGCAAAATTCTTGGTCAAGAACATTCTCAGGTGCTGGTCATGGAGGTCTCCTAATAATTTGGACCTGAATTTATTAGGTATAACCACTCTTGCACCCACATGATATAACCTTTATTGACTGATATTTCATTCCTATGAATGAAGAATGGATGTGTATCTTTATCTGTTACCTGGTTTGGCCATCCATTTGCAATATAATCATACACCTTTGACATCACTGGTTCACGCTTGGTTGCTCTACCAATCTCTTCAGCTGTGACTGGCAATTCATCAATGTATGAAAAATAAAACACTTCTTCCCTATCAGGTGTAACTTGTGATGGGGAAGGCAATCTAGACATTGCATCAGCATTACTGTGATCAGCTGATTGTCTATATTCAATATCATATGTATATGCTGACAAAATCAAAGCCCATCTCTGCATTCGGGCTGCAGCTAATGTTGGAACTGGGGTCTTTGGATGGAGGATTGCTGTTCAGGGCTTATGGTCCGTAACAATGATAAACTTATGACCATACAAGTATTTGTGAAACTTCTTGACCCCGAAAATTAATGCCAAAGCTTCCCTTTCAATTTGCGCATAATTACTCTCACTGACACTGAGAGTGCATGAAGCAAAAGCAATTGGTCTCTCCTCCCCACTACTGAATACATGAGAGATTACTGCCCCAACTCCCGATGGAGAGGCATCACATGCTAGCTTAATCTCCTTAGATATGTCATAGTGAACTAACATGGTGCTCTCTACCAATTTGCTTTTACACTCCTTGAATGCTGTATCGCTTTCTTTTGACCACTTCCAATGGACCTGTTTTTTCAAAAGTTCATTCAGTGGATATAATACTGTAGCCAAATTTGGTAGGAACTTCCCATAATAGTTCAAAAGATCCAAGAATGAACGAAGTTCAGTGACATTCCTGCGAGTGGGTGCATTTCTGATTGCATCCAGTTTTTCCTTGGTCGGATGTAAACCATCTTTTCTACTCTGTACCTTAAGTACTCCACTGAGTTTTTAAATAACTCACACTTATGAGCAGACACTCGTACTCTGTGCTTCTCTAGCCGTTTGAGGACTTCATTCAATATGTTATTATGAATTTGCCGATTTGGTGCTGAAATTAATATGTCATCCAAATAACATACTACCCCTTCAATACCTTGCAAAATCTGGTTCATCACCCCTTGGAATATGGCAGGGGCAGAATACACTCCAAACAGTAGCCTATTAAATTGATATAGGCCTAGTTGGTGAGACGCGGGAGCGGCCTATAAAAGGCCCAGCGGGAGATCGAGCGCCAGCGGCAGTTGGTGAGAGGGGAGCGGCCTATAAAAGGCCCAGCGGGAGATCGAGAGCCAGCGGCAGTTGGTGAGAGGGGAGCAGCCTATAAAAGGCCCAGCGGGAGATCGAGAGCCAGCGGCAGTTGGTGAGAGGGGAGCGGCCTATAAAAGGCCCAGCGGGAGATCGAGAGCCAGCGGCAGTTGGTGAGACGCGGGAGCAGCCGATAAAAGGTCCAGCGGGAGATCGAGAGCCAGCGGCAGTGGGTGAGAGGGGAGCGACCTATAAAAGGCCCAGCGGGAGATCGAGAGCCAGCAGCAGTTGGTGAGAGGGGAGCGGCCTATAAAAGGCCCAGCGGGAGATCGAGAGCCAGCAGCAGTTGGTGAGAGGGGAGCGGCCTATAAAAGGCCCAGCGGGAGATCGAGAGCCAGCAGCAGTTGGTGAGAGGGGAGCAGCCTATAAAAGGCCCAGCGGGAGATCGAGAGCCAGCAGCAGTTGGTGAGAGGGGAGCGGCCTATAAAAGGCCCAGCGGGAGATCGAGAGCCAGCGGCAGTTGGTGAGACGCGGGAGCAGCCTATAAAAGGCCCAGCGGGAGATCGAGAGCCAGCAGCAGTTGGTGAGAGGGGAGCGGCCTATAAAAGGCCCAGCGGGAGATCGAGAGCCAGCAGCAGTTGGTGAGAGGGGAGCGGCCTATAAAAGGCCCAGCGGGAGATCGAGAGCCAGCAGCAGTTGGTGAGAGGGGAGCAGCCTATAAAAGGCCCAGCGGGAGATCGAGAGCCAGCAGCAGTTGGTGAGAGGGGAGCGGCCTATAAAAGGCCCAGCGGGAGATCGAGAGCCAGCGGCAGTTGGTGAGACGCGGGAGCAGCCTATAAAAGGCCCAGCGGGAGATCGAGAGCCAGCGGCAGTTGGTGAGAGGGGAGCGGCCTATAAAAGGCCCAGCGGGAGATCGAGAGCCATCAGCAGTTGGTGAGACGCAGGAGCAGCCTATAAAAGGCCCAGCGGGAGATCGAGAGCCAGCAGCAGTTGGTGAGAGGGGAGCGGCCTATAAAAGGCCCAGCGGGAGATCGAGAGCCAGCAGCAGTTGGTGAGACGCGGGAGCAGCCTATAAAAGGCCCAGCAGGAGATCGAGAGCCAGCGGCAGTTGGTGAGACGCGGGAGCAGCCTATAAAAGGCCCAGCGGGAGATCGAGAGCTAGCGGCAGTTGGTGAGACGCGGGAGCAGCCTATAAAAGGCCCAACGGGAGATCGAGAGCCAGCGGCAGTTGGTGAGACGCGGGAGCAGCCTATCAAAAGGCAGCTACAGCGGAAGAGAATGCAAAATAGAAGTAGAAAGTAATCAAAAAGTGACGTCATAGCCAATGGAGTAAGTGATTGGCTGGTGATTGGTGAGTAGCTTTTCTTTTATTTTTTATATCAGTAAGTGAACTGTAACATTGTTATTACCAATTTAAGGGTATCTAAGGTTAAGACATGGCAGGAGAGCTCGGCCATGTGATATGCTCCTCCTGTACCATGTGGGAACTCGGGGATGGGGTACTGAAGTTGAATGTTCAGCCATGAACTCATTGAATGGCGGTGCAGGCTAGAAGGGCCGAATGGCCTACTCCTGCACCTATTTTCTATGTTTCTATGTTTCTATGACACTTCCGGTGTCCCTGGGCGCTACTTGTGTGGGAAGTGTATCCGCCTCGAGCTCTTGACGGTCCGCGTTGCGGAATTGGAGCTGAGGGTGGATTCACTCTGGAGCATCCACGATGCTGAGAATGACGTGAGTATCACGTGTAGTGAGTTGGTCTTACCGCAGCAGAAGGGTCCACAGCCAGATAGGGAATGGAAGACCAGCAGGAAGAACAGTGCAAGAAAGATAGTGCAGGGGTCCCCTGTGGTCATCCCCCTGCAAAACAGATACACTGCTTTGAGTACTGTTGGGGAGGATGACTCATCAGGGGAGAGCAGCAGCAGCCAAGTTCATGGCACCGTAGGTGGCTCTGCTGCAAAGGAGGGCAGGAAAAAGATTGGGAGCGCGATAGTGATAGGGGATTCGATGGTGAGGGGAATAGATAGGCGTTTCTGCGGACGCAACCGAGACTCCAGGATGGTATGTTGCCTCCCTGGTGCAAGGGTCAAGGATGTCTCGGAGCGGGTGCAGGACATTCTGAAATGGGAGGGAGAACAGCCAGTTGTCGTGGTGCACATTGGTACCAACGATGCAGGTAAAAAAAGGGATGAGGTCCTACGAAAAGAATTTAAGGAGCTAGGAGCTAAATTTAAAAAGTAGGACCTCAAAAGTAGTAATCGCGGGATTGCTACCAGTGCCACGTGCTAGTCAGAATAGGAATCGCAGGATAGCGCAGATGAATACATGGCTTGAGCAGTGGTGCAGCAGGGAGGGATTCAAATTCTTGGGGCATTGGAACCGGTTCTGGGGGAGGTGGGCAGGACCGGAACCAATGTCCTAGGGGGAGTGTTTGCTAGTGCTGTTGGGGAGGAGTTAAACTAATATTGCAGGGGGATGGGAACCTATGCAGGGAGACAGAGGGAGACAAAAATGAGGCAAAAGCAAAAGACAGAAAGGAGATGAGGAAAAGTGGAGGGCAGAGAAACCCAAGGCAAAGAACAAAAAGGGCCACTGTACAGCAAAATTCTAAAAGGACAAAGGGTGTTAAAAAAGCAAGCCTGAAGGCTTTGTGTCTTAATGCAAGGAGTATCCGCAATAAGGTGGATGAATTAACTGTGCAAATAGATGTTAACAAATATAATGTGATTGGGATTACGGAGACGTGACTCCAGAATGATCAAGGCTGGGAACTCAACATTCAGGGGTATTCAACATTCAGGAAGGATAGAATAAAAGGAAAAGGAGGTGGGGTAGCATTGCTGGTTAAAGAGGAGATTAATGCAATAGTTAGGAAAGACATTAGCTTGGATGATGTGGAATCTATATGGGTAGAGCTGCAGAACACTAAAGGGCAAAAATCGTTAGTGGGTGTTGTGTACAGACCTCGAAACAGTAGTAGTGATGTTGGGGAAGGCATCAAACAGGAAATTAGGAGTGCATGCAATAAAGGTGCAGCAGTTATAATGGGTGACTTTAATATGCACATAGATTGGGCCAGCCAAACTGGAAGCAATACGATGGAGGAGGATTTCCTGGAGTGCATAAGGGATGGTTTTCTAGACCAATATGTCGAGGAACCAACTAGGGGGGAGGCCATCTTAGACTGGGTGTTGTGTAATGAGAGAGGATTAATTAGCAATCTCATTGTGCGAGGCCCCTTGGGGAAGAGTGACCATAATATGGTGGAATTCTGCATTAGGATGGAGAATGAAACAGTTAATTCAGAGACCATGGTCCAGAACTTAAAGAAGGGTAACTTTGAAGGTATGAGGCATGAATTGGCTAAGATAGATTGGCTAATGATACTTAAGGGGTTGACTGTGGATGGGCAATGGCAGACATTTATAGACCGCATGGATGAATTACAACAATTGTACATTCCTGTCTGGCGTAAAAATAAAAAAGGGAAGGTGGCTCAACCGTGGCTATCTAGGGAAATCAGGGATAGTATTAAAGCCAAGGAAATGGCATACAAATTGGCCAGAAATAGCAGCGAACCTGGGGACTGGGAGAAATTTAGAACTCAGCAGAGGAGGACAAAGGGTTTGATTAGGGCAGGGAAAATGGAGTACGAGAAGAAGCTTGCAGGGAACATTAAGGCAGATTGCAAAAGTTTCTATAGGTATGTAAAGAGAAAAAGGTTAGTAAAGACAAACGTAGGTCCCCTGCAGTCAGAATCAGGGGAAGTCATAACGGGGAACAAAGAAATGGCAGACCAATTGAACAAGTACGTTGGTTCAGTATTCACTAAGGAGGACACAAACAACCTTCCGGATATAAAAGTGGTCAGAGGGTCTAGTAAGGAGGAGGAACTGAGGGAAATCTTTATTAGTCGGGAAATTGTGTTGGGGAAATTGATGGGATTGAAGGCCGATAAATCCCCAGGGCCTGATGGACTGCATCCCAGAGTACTTAAGGAGGTGGCCTTGGAAATAGCGGATGCATTGACAGTCATTTTCCAACATTCCATTGACTCTGGATCAGTTCCTATCGAGTGGAGGGTAGCCAATGTAACCCCACTTTTTAAAAAAGGAGGGAGAGAGAAAGCAGGGAATTATAGACCGGTCAGCCTGACCTCAGTAGTGGGTAAAATGATGGAATCAATTATTAAGGATGTCATAGCAGCGCATTTGGAAAATGGTGACATGATAGGTCCAAGTCAGCATGGATTTGTGAAAGGGAGATCATGCTTGACAAATCTTCTGGAATTTTTTGAGGATGTTTCCAATAAAGTGGACAAAGGAGTACCAGTTGATGTGGTATATTTGGACTTTCAGAAAGCTTTCGACAAGGTCCCACACAGGAGATTAATGTGCAAAGTTAAAGCACGTGGGATTGGGGGTAGTGTGCTGACGTGGATTGAGAACTGGTTGTCAGACAGGAAGCAAAGAGTAGGAGTAAATGGGTACTTTTCAGAATGGCAGGCAGTGACTAGTGGGGTACCGCAGGGTTCTGTGCTGGGGCCCCAGTTGTTTACATTGTACATTAATGATTTAGACGAGGGGATTAAATGTAGTATCTCCAAATTTGCGGATGACACTAAGTTGGGTGGCAGTGTGAGCTGCGAGGAGGATGCTATGAGGCTGCAGAGTGACTTGGATAGGTTAGGTGAGTGGGCAAATGCGTGGCAGATGAAGTATAATGTGGATAAATGTGAGGTTATCCACTTTGGTGGTAAAAACAGAGAGACAGACTATTATCTGAATGGTGACAGATTAGGAAAAGGGAAGGTGCAACGAGACCTGGGTGTCATGGTACATCAGTCATTGAAGGTTGGCATGCAGGTACAGCAGGCGGTTAAGAAAGCAAATGGCATGTTGGCCTTCATAGCGAGGGGATTTGAATACAGGGGCAGGGAGGTGTTGCTACAGTTGTACAGGGCCTTGGTGAGGCCACACCTGGAGTATTGTGTACAGTTTTGGTCTCCTAACTTGAGGAAGGACATTCTTGCTATTGAGGGAGTGCAGCGAAGATTCACCAGACTGATTCCTGGGATGGTGGGACTGATCTATCAAGAAAGACTGGATCAACTGGGCTTGTATTCACTGGAGTTCAGAAGAGTGAGAGGGGACCTCATAGAAACGTTTAAAATTCTGACGGGTTTGGACAGGTTGGATGCAGGAAGAATGTTCCCAATGTTGGGGAAGTCCAGAACCAGGGGTCACAGTCTAAGGATAAGGGGTAAGCCATTTAGGACCGAGATAAGGAGAAACTTCTTCACCCAGAGAGTGGTGAACCTGTGGAATTCTCTACCACAGAAAGTAGTTGAGGCCAATTCACTAAATATATTCAAAAGGGAGTTAGATGAAGTCCTTACTACTCGGGGGATCAAGGGGTATGGCGTGAAAGCAGGAAGGGGGTACTGAAGTTTCATGTTCAGCCATGAACTCATTGAATGGCGGTGCAAGCTCGAAGGGCTGAATGGCCTGCTCCTGCACCTATTTTCTATGTTTCTATGTTTCTCTGTTTCTAGATGAGTATTTATAGTCAAACATGACTTGGACTCCTCATCTAGTCCAAGCTGTAAGGAGGCATTCGTAAGATCCAGTTTTGAGAAGATCTGACCACCTGTCAGTGTTGTGAACAAATGTTCTACATTTGGCAATGTATTGGGGACATTACCCTCTTGAACCTGGTTTATGGTTGTTTTATAATCACCACACAATCTTACCTTACCATCGGACTTGGGTACAACAACAATGGGTGTAGTCCAATTACATCGATCTATCTTACAAATAATGTTCTCAGTCTCTAGTCTTTTGAGTTCTCCTTGAGTGCATATGATATGGAACGTGGCTTGTAGTAAACCGATCTAGCATCCTTCTGTACCCTGACACTCGCCTTGAAGCCTTGGATCGGACTGCCCGTTTTGCAGAACACCTTCGGATACTTCTTGATAAGCTCATCTGTTGATGAAAATCTCACTTCCACACAGAAAATCTCACTCCAATCCAGCTTCAGTGAGCTCAACCAATTTCTTCCAAGTAAGGCAGGCTTCCTATTAGAGGCAAGTTCTGAAATTGATCTTTATATTTCACCGGTACGGTGATACGACCTACCACAGGAATTTTCTCTCCCGAGTAGCCTCGCAGCTCTATCTTGGATTTCTCCAGTTGGAAATCACGCAATTTGTCGAGGTACAGCGACTCTGGTACTACACTCACGGATGCACCTGTGTCGATTTCCTTTGGTATCTTGAATCCCGCAACAGCTATTTGGATTTTGATACTTTCCGAATCGCTGTCCGTTAACCTCGTACTCCTGATGACGTGCAACTCTAACATCACCTCGTCCTGTTGTTCTTCCATGCTATGTAGTCTCTTGGGATTTCTACTCATAGCTTTGAATGCTGGACTCATAGCTTTGAACGCTGATTTACCCTTCAGGCGGCACGCCTTCGCAAAATGCCCAGTCTTTCTGCAGAAGAAACACTCTGCCTTCACGTATCGACAACTTTGAGCAATGTGTTGTCCCAGGCACCTATATCACGACTTTGACGCTCTGTTAGAATTTCCAATTTCTGAGACTTTGGTCCCCCACCGTCTTTTACTTTGATCCTGCAGGCGATTTACCTCGGTTGACTGACGACCGTAATTATTATTTAATTCTCGGGAATATTGTTGAGCCATGCCCATCGACCTCGCTGTCTGACAAGCAATCTTAAAAATCAAGTCATCCATCGTCAATAACATCCTTCTGATCGCAACATTTTTCACCCCACAAACAAAACGATCCCGTAATGCTCGGTTTTGAAAGTTTCCAAAATTACAGTGCATCAATAGCTTTTTTAATTCTATGATATAATCACTGATACATTCATCAGCCTTTTGATTCCGAATCCTGAAACAATAGCTTTCAGCAATTTCTAATGGCTTGGGGTTATAATGCTGCTCCAGCTTCATTAAAATCTCTTTAAGCATTGTGTCCTTTGGCTCGTCAGGCACAAGCAGATTTACAAGTGTTTCGTACAATGCCGGAGTTGCCTCCAATAAGAAGATCGCTCTCTTATGTTCCAACACAGCCCGGTTCTGGACTGCATTGTCTGGAACTTTGATTATGTTATTTGCAGTGAAATACATTTCAAGCCAATCTACAACGCTTTAAAACATTCCGGTCATGTCTATGTTCACCCAAATATCCCATTACACCTGCCATTTTAATCTCTAGCTGTTCACACCATGTGCTGTATTTTACCTGAGATTTTTGTAGCTTTTTCCAAAGACAGAAACTTCCAAAGTCTCTCTTTTGGCTGGCTGAATCCTTCACCAACAAAATTTAATCTTTAAATCATCCGAAAATCCCATCCCATCGCCAAATGTGGTATATTCACAGAGCACAGCACACACAGCTCCTAACATGGCAGGCAGCTCTGTCGGAAGCCTCCGGAACAGCCTGGTTCTGTTTATTAATAATTCTGCAGTTGCAGTACACAATACGTCCACATCCACAGTGTGGAGCTACAAACATTACAAGCTTACAGACATTACACTGTTAATCTCATTTTGATCACTTTTTGTGGTCTCCTGCCGCCCGCCAGAAGGGCCGCTCTGGAAAAGCAGGTCTGAGCTTGGCGGCAGTCAGCCAGCAATCGCACATCAGCTGGGAGGGAGGGAGGGAGAGATGGAGTGCATTGGGACATCTCTGGCACATCGGCTGGGGGGGGGGGGGGAGTGCTGGTAGCCATCACATCACAGCAGCCAGTCGGGTTCTGCACCATATCAGTGGGACTGCTGGAAAGAAGTTAGGTCAATGTTGCATTACTTTCTTGCTGATGGTGATGTTTAAATTGGATGTGATAAAACCGACTGAAATGTGTCTAAGCTAATGGAGGCTTTTTTCTTGCACCTTGCTGAAAGTCCTACAATGAGAAGGCCAATGGTGAAGGGAATGTTATTATGAGTGACTGAAAAGTGTTCAGCATCTCACATTTTGTACATCCAAGCTGATTCATTAATTGTCTCGCACAATGTACTGCAAAGTAACTGATGACCATGTCATCTCAGGGGTGGCACTCCTCGTTTGGCCTCGCAAAAAGAGGGTTGAAGTGCAAGCCTTAAGGTCTGCCCTGCAGCTTGGTAAACTAGAGTAACTAAATGGCAGCCTTCCTGCATTCATTGTTGTCTTGCGATGGCCTGATGACAGGTCCCATTATATACTGCAGTCAGATGTGGATGGGAAGGTATTCCTGATGAAGCAGATGACCTGAGGGACAGATGTGTGGTTGGCGCAACGCACCACACATGACGTTAAAATGACACAGGCACAAACAGAGGGTCAACAATGTGAGTGTACTTACAAGTGCACAATGACAAACGTTACATAATATTATCACATATGCATACATTTACACGGGGAAGCAACACCCATCCCTCTACCCGGCACCACCACCTCTCTTACTCCCCGTTTTTCGCGCCAGAAAGTGTGCCTAAAAAAAACTTACCTATTCTCCGGCTCCCTGCAGGTCCTCTGGAGCCGGGTGCGGCGCAGCACGAGCTGTGGGGGCGGAGCCAGGTCCCTGCGCTAAAAACAGTGCCGGGACCTCTGCACATGCGCGCTACAGTGGGGCGCATGTGCAGTAGCTCCAGGCGCCCAAAACTGTGTGGGAGGGGCCCGAAGCACGCAGCCCCTAGCCCTGGCCGAATGGGCTCACTGGGGCTGCGTTAATAAGGCTCCTCCCACCCGACCGGACCCAACCCGACCCCCGCTCTCCCCCCCCCCCCCGCCACCCACCGGTGACTCGACCACTGCTTCCCCCCCCGCCCCCGGACCTCCGCGACTCTCTCTCCACTCCCCCCACCCCCGACCTCCGCGACTCTGCCCCCCCCACCCCCGGACCTCTGCGACCCCCCCCGAGACCCGACGCCACCTACCTGTAAATCCAGCCCGAAGTCTTGGGCCCGGCCATTCAGTCTCCTTCTCTCCCTTTCCTCCCTTCCCCCACCTTCCCTCCCTTCCCCCCCTCTCTCCTTCCCTCCCTCCCTCCTCTCTCCTTCCCTCCCTCCCTCCTCTCTCCTTCCCTCCCTCCCTCCTCTCTCCTTCCCTCCCTCCCTCCTCTCTCCTTCCCTCCCTCCCTCCTCTCTCCTTCCCTCCCTCCCTCCTCTCTCCTTCCCTCCCTCCTCTCTCCTACCCTCCCTCCTCTCTCCTACCCTCCCTCCATCCTCTCTCCCTTCTCCCCCTCTCCTTCCCCTCCTCCCCTCCCTTCTCCTCCCCCCCTTCTCCTCGCCCCTCCTCTCCTCCTCCCCCCCATTCCCCTCCTCCTCCCCCTCCCTCCCCCTCCCCCCCTCCTCACCCCCTCCTCCCCCACCCCCACCCCACTCCTCCCCCAACCCCCCTCTACCTCCCTCCTCCTTCTCTCCCCCCCCACCCCACCCCTCTACCTCCCTCCTCCTTCCTTCCCCTCTCTCCCACCCCACCCCCCTTCTCCCCCTCTCCCCCCACCCACTTCTCCCCCTCCCCCCCACCCCACCCTCCTTCTCCCCCTCCTCCCCCTTCTCCCCCTCCCCCTCCCAGTCAGAAACACAGACACTGACAGAGAGTGAGACACACACACACAGACAGAGAGATAGAGACACTGACAGAGACACTCATTGGATGGGGGGGGCATCCCAGCACGCTGTTGGAGGACTCCCGGTGCTGCAGTTGGTAAGTAGAAAATGTTTTATTTATTGATTTTTTACATTTTTGTTATTTTTTATTAATTTTTTTTGATTGATTTATTGGTTGATTATATTTATCATTTATTATTGATGATGGCTCTTTATTTGTAAAACTGAAGTGTTTAATGTTTGGAAACTTCCCTTTAAACACCCCCCCCCCCCCCCATTCCCTACGCCTGATTTGTAACCTACGCCTGATTTTCTAAAGTGTAGACAAGGTTTTTTTGAACGTACAAAAATCTTCACTTACTCCATTCTAAGTTAGTTTGGAGTAAGTTTTCACTGCCTAAACTTTGAAAACAGGCGTAAGTGGCCGGACACGCCCCCTTTTGAAAAAAAAATTCTGTTCCAAAGTGAAACTTCTAACTGACTAGAACTGGAGCAAACTAAATGTCGAGAATTCAAATTTCTAAGATACTCCATTCTAAACCAGTTGCTCCAAAAAAACAGGAGCAACTCAGGCCGAAACTTGGCCCCATTGTGTGCACAACCTTTTTGGCCTTGGACAGGAGGGGGCGAATAAATTTGCGCTCACTTTAGCTGCCACCACCAAATCGTTCCATTGTTTGCGGCATTGGTCCCCATCCCACTCCACGTTGCCCATTGCACTGACCATCTGACCTATGTCCATCCAAAGATGTCAGTATTGAGCTGGTGGAGTCTTGCCAAGCCCATCCCGGGTGAGTTCGCTGTACCTACGCCCCACCTCTGTCACTAGCTCCTCCAACAACTGTTCATTGAACCAGAGACCGCTGGGCCAGGTTCTGGCAGTCTTCATTGACGCTTTCTGCCCACTCATCCTCTATGATGAGAGGAATGGCTGCTCAAGAGTCTGGGTATAAATTTGTCACACTGCCCCCTCTGCAACTCAGACTGGCCCCTCTCCAATGCCACCTCTGCTCTCTAACCATCAACTCTCTCCTCTGCCTCTCTCTCTCCTCTCTCCTCTCTTCTCTCTCTCTTCTCTCTCTCCTCTATTCTCTGTCTCCTCTCTCTCCTCGCCCCTCGCAGGTGCAATTGAGTGCAGTCCTTTTATGACCATGAGCACTTCCTCAATTAGCCTGCAAGGGCCACAAAAAGACTATCGGTCCCATCCCCAAAACTACAAAAAAAACACCGCCTAAATCCTGCGCATGAGCAGTGGAGGCCCTCTGAAAAACCCCGAGTGGAGAGGCCTCCACCTGACGCACCTTAATAACGTTTGCCGCTCCCGCCCGCCGACTGACACCTGCTGCTGCTCCCACTGCCGCCCACACAACGACAACCAAAGCAGCTCCCGACTGGACCTGGCAGCAGCGGGCGCCAAAAACAGACCTCCCGCCCGGTGGCCGCTGATAAATGGGCGGCCATCAATTTTGGGCCCTAAGAATCAAACAAATAAAAAGTGGAGAGAGCACTATATTTGACAGTAGGTTAGTATAGCGAAAATATGAAATTTTTTTTATATTTCTGTTATCCAAAGCCATTGACTACTAATTCTTAAATACAACAACTTGTATCTATATAGTGCCTTTAATGTAGTAAAACGGCTCCAGGTGCTTCGGAAGTGTTATAAAACAAAATTTGATACCGAGCCACACAAGGAGATATTAGGGCAGATTTTAAGGAGCATCTTAAAGGATGAAAGGGAGGTAGCGAGGCCAAGAAGGGAATTCCAGAGGGAATTCCAGAGCTGAGGGCCTTGGCAGCTGAAGGCACGGCCACCAATGGTGCAGCGATTAAAATCAGAAATGCTCAAAAGGGCAGAATTAGAGGAGTGCAGATATCTTGGAGGGTTGTGGGACTGGAGTAGATTACAAAGATAGGGAGGGGTGAGGCCGTGGAGGGATTTGAAAACAAAAATCAAAATTTTAAAATCGAGATTTTGCTTAACCGGGAGCCAATGTACATCAGCGAGCACAAGGGGTGATGACACGAGACTCCCAAAGCAAGCACTCCACTCGGAACTCCTACACGGCAAGCGAGCCTCAGTTGGGCAGAGGAAATGATTCACGGACACCCTCAAAGCCTCCTTGATAAAGTGCAACATCACCACCGGCACCTGGGAGTCCCTGGCCAAAGACCGCCCGAAGTGGAGGAAAAGCATCCGGGAGGACACTGGGCACTTCGAGTCTCGTCGCCAAGAGCATGCAGAAAACAAGCGCAGGCAGCAGAAGGAGCGTGCGGCAAACCAGACTCCCCACCTGTTGTGTATCTGTAAAGCATGCACTCCCATGTTCTGCCACCAGGGAGCTCATCCCCTGAAGTCCCAAGGGATCCCAGCATCCCTTGGGAGCACTCTATATAAGCCGGCCCCTAAGGCCTGTTCCTCACTCTCGAGTGTCTTATTAAAGAGTGGGGTGAAGATGTGGATCCATTTGGTTCCAGAGCCACGACCCATTCACCACAAGGCGAGAGCGGTACCTCACATGATGAGGAAGAAAGTGAAAATCGAGCTGGACAGGATGCAACACGAAGGCATCATCTCCCCAGTGGAATTCAGCGAGTGGGCCAGCCCGATTGTTCCAGTACTCAAAAGTGATGGCACGGTCAGGATTTGCGGCAATTATAAAGTAACTATTAATCGTTTCTCGCTACAGGA
The DNA here is from genome assembly GCF_044704955.1 of Pristiophorus japonicus. NCBI lineage: Eukaryota > Metazoa > Chordata > Chondrichthyes > Pristiophoridae > Pristiophorus > Pristiophorus japonicus. Next base: position 88,167,918 of record NC_091980.1, read on the forward strand.
CCAATATCCGCTACCTAAGGCAGACGACCTCTTTGCGACGCTGGCAGGAGGCAAGACGTTCACCAAGCTCGACCTGACTTTGGCCTACATGATGCAGGAGCTGGAGGGCCTCTTCGAAGGGCCTCACCTGCATCAACATGCACAAGGGACTGTTCATCGACAACAGATGCCCGTTTGGAATTCGGTCGGCTGCAGCGATCTTGCAGAGAAACATGGAGAGCCTACTCAAGTCAGTACCACACACGGTGGTCTTTCAGGATGACATATTGGTCACGGGTCGGGACAATGCCGAGCACCTACAAAACCTGGAGGAAGTCCTCCAGTGACTGGATCGCGTAGGGCTGCGGCTGAAAAGGTCGAAATGCGTCTTCGTGGCAACAGAAGTGGAGTTTTTGGGGAGAAAGATCGTGGCGTATGGCATTCGGCCCACAGATGCCAAGACAGAGGCTATCAGGAACGTGCCCAGGCCACAGGACGTCACGGAGCTGCGGTCGTCCCTGGGACTTCTCAACTATTTTGGTAACTTCCTACATGTGTTATTGTGCAAAGGTGAGAACTGTGTATGGGGAAAAAAAACAAGTAATTGCTTTTGAGAAAGCCAGAAACATTTTATGCTCCAACAAGCTGCTTGTATTGTATAACCCGTGTAAAAGACTTTTGCTAGCATGTCACGCGTCGTCGTACGGAGTCGGGTGTGTATTACAACAAGCTAACGTTGCGGGGAAGTTGCAACCTGTCATCTCTGCTTCCAGGAGCTTGTCTAAGGTAGAGAGGGCCTACAGCATGATTGAGAAAGAGGCATTAGCGTGTATGTTCGGGGTAAAGAAAATGCATCAGTACCTGTTTGGCCTCAAATTTGAGCTGGAAACCGATCACAAACCCCTCACATCCCTGTTCGCTGAAAACAAGGGGATAAATACTAATGCCTCAGCCAGCATACAAAGGTGGGCACTCGCGCTATCAGCGTATAACTATACAATCCGCCACAGGCCAGGCACCTAGAATTGTGCGGATGCTCTCAGTCGGCTACCATTGCCCACCACGGGGGTGGAAATGGCGCAGCCTGCAAACTTGTTGATGGTGGCGCAGCCCGCAGACTTGTTGATGGTCATAGAAGCGTTTGAAAATGGTAAATCACCTGTCGCGGCCTGCCAGATTAGGACTTGGACCAGCCAAGATCCTCTGCTGGCCCTAGTAAAAAACTGTGTACTGCATGGGAGCTGGGCCGGCATCCCCGTTGAAATGCAAGAGCCAATCAAGCCGCTCCAGCGGCGAAAGGACGAGCTGTCCATTCAGGCAGACTGCCTGTTGTGGGGTAACCTTGTAGTGCTACCAAAAAAGGGCAGGGAGACGTTCATCTCGGATCTCCACACCCAGGTATAGTAATGATGAAAGCGATAGCCAGATCCCACGAGTAGTGGCCCGGTATCGACTCTGACTTAGAGTCCTGTGTATGGCAATGCAGCGTATGTGCTCAATTGAGTAACGTGCCCAGAGAGGCACCACTAAGTTTGTGATCCTGGCCCTCCAGACCATGGTCGAGGATGCATGTCGACTATGTGGGCCTGTTTCTCGGTAAAATATTCCTGGTGGTGGTGGATGCTTTTTCAAAATGGATTGAATGTGAAATAATGTCGGGAAGCACCGCCACCGCCACCATTGAAAGCCTGAGGGCCATGTTTGCCACCCACGGCCTGCCTGGCATACTGGTCAGTGACAATGGGCCATGTTTCACCAGTGCCGAATTTAAAGAATTCATGACCTGCAATGGGATCAAACATGTCATCTCGGCTCCATTTAAACCAGCCTTCAATGGGCAGGAAGAGCGGGCAGTACAAACCATCAAACAGAGCCTTAAACGAGTCACAGAAGACTCACTCCAAACCCGCCTGTCCCGAGTACTGCTCAGCTACCGCACGAGACCCCACTCGCTCACAGAGATGCCCCCGGCTGAGCTACTCATGAAAAGGACACTTAAAACCAGACTCTCGCTGGTTCACCCCAACTTGCATGATCAGGTAGAGAGCAAGCGGCAGCAACAAAATGTAAACGATGGTCGTCCCACTGTGTCACGGTGAATGACCCTGTGTATGTGCTAAACTATGGTAATCGTCCCAAGTGGATCGCGGGCACGTGATAGCTAAAGAAGGGAATAGGGTGTTTGTAGTCAAACTAGACAATGGACAAATTTGCAGAAAGCACCTGGACCAAACGAGGCTGCGGTTCACAGACTGCCCTGAACAACCCACAGCAAACACCACGTTTTTCGAGCCCACAACACGCATCCAAAGAACCAACGACACCATGCCGGACCAGGAAATCGAACCCATCACGCCCAACAGCCCAGCAAGGCCAGGCTCACCCAGCAGCCCTGCAGGACCAACAACACGCCAGCCCAGCGAGGGCACAGCCAACACACCAGAACAGACATTTGTACCGAGGCGGTTCACCAGGAAAAGAAAGGCTCCTGACCGCCTCACCTTGTAAATAGTTTTCACTTTGACTTGTCGGGGGAGTGATGTTGTGTATCTGTAAAGCATGCACTCCCATGTTCCGCCACCAGGGAGCTCACCCCCTGAAGTCCCAAGGGATCCCAGCATCCCTTGGGAGCACTGTATATAAGCCGGCCCCTAAGGCCTGTTCCTCACTTTGGAGTGTCTTATTAAAGACTGAGGTCACTGTTACTTTAACCTCCCTGTGTGCAGCCTCATCTGTGTTAGGAACACAATACCACCCACCTTTTCCTCCAACGACTGTCTGTCCCACCTGCGACAGAGACTGTAATTCCCGTATTGGACTGTTCAGTCACCTGAGGATTCACTTTTGGAGTGGAAGCAAGTCTTTGGAGTGGAGGGACTGCCTATGCTGATGATGGGTGAAAGGGACTTGATGCGAGTAAGGTCACGGGCAGCAGAGTTTTGGATGACTTCAAGATTATGGAGGGTAGAACATGGGAGGCCGGCCAGGAGTGTGTGGAACAGTCAAGTCTAGAGGTAATAAAGGCAGGGCTTAGAATTTCAGCAGTAGATGAGCTGCAACAAAGACAGAGTCGGCCGATTGTTACAGAGGTGTAAATAGGTAGACTTCGTGATGGCGCGGATATGTGTTCAGAAGTTCATAATCGGGTTACATATGACACCAAGTTGTGAACTGTCTGGTTCAGCCTCAGACAAATGCTAGGGAGAGTGATGTAGTAGGTGGCTAGGGAACAGAATTTGTGGCGGAGACTGAAGAAAATGGCGTTGGTCTTCCAAATATTTTGTTGGAGACAATTTCTGCTCACCCAGTACTGGATGTCGGACAAGCAGTCTGACAATTTAGGTATAGTGGAGGGGTTGAAGGAGGTGGTGGTGAGGTAGAGCTGGGTGTCTTCAGCGTATATGTGGAAACTGATGCTGTGTTTTTGGATGATGTCACCAAAGGACAACATGTAGATGAGAAATGGAAGGGGGCCAAGGATAGATCCTTGGGGTACACCAGAGGTAACGATGCGGGAAGAGAAGCCATTGCAGATGATTCTCTGGCTACGATTAGATAGATAAGAATGGAACCAGGTGAGTGCAGTCAAGCAGGATGCCGATGGAGAGACGTTGGAGGAGGATGATGTGGTCAGCCATGTTATAGGTTGGAGACAGGTTGAGAAGGATGACAAGGCAGAGTTACCTTTGTCACATCATATAAGATGCCATTTGTGACTTTGATGAGAACCGTTTCAGTACTGTGGCAGGGGCAGAAATTTGATTGAGGAATTCAAACATGGACTTCTGGGAAAGATGGCACGGATTTTGGAGGTGACAATGTATTCAAGGATTTTGGAAAGGAAAGGGAGGATGGAGATGGGGTTGTAGTTTGCAAGGATGGAGGCATCAAGAGTTGGTTTTTGAGGAGACAACATAGAACATAATAACGTAAGAAGCAGGAGTAGACCACTTGGCTCAGCCATTCAATAAGATCATGGCTGATCTGATCCTGAGAGGGCTGATGATGGTAGATTTAAAGGAGAGGGGGACAGCACCTTGCGAGAGAGAACCATTAACAATATCACCTAACATGGAAGCCAGGAAGTTGGGTGGTCAGAAGTTTAATGGGAATAGTGTCGAGAGACAGGAAGTGGGTCTAATGGAAAAGATGAGCTCGGAGAGGGCATGAGAGGAGATAGGAGAAAAACTAGAGAAAGATGTGAGTTCAGGGCTAGGGCAGAGGAAACCTTAAAGGATTTTTGTCCTGGTTGATGAGGGGAATGGAGGGAAGTGGCAAAGGCAGCTGATCGGATGGTCTCAATCTTAGTGACAAAGAAGTCTATGAGCTCCTTGCACTTACTATTAGCGATGAGGGTGGAGGAGGCAGGGGAGAGGGGTTTAAGAAGATGATTTGCAATGGGGAAAAGAAGCCGGGAGTTATCTTTGAATTCCAGGATGATCCTGGAATAGTGAGTAGTTCTGGCAGAGGAGAGCAGGACCCAAGAGATCAGTGCTTTATGTGGTCTTGCCAGATCTGACGTTGAATAGCTAAACCAGTTGTCCGCAGTATCCATTCAAGTCTGCATCCCACAAGCTTAAGGGAGTGGAGGTGAAGGCTGCACCAGGGTCAATGGCCAGGGTGAGAGAGAATAATGTTTTTAATGAGGACTAGCACATCAAAGGTGGATGTGAGTGTGTGGTTGAGCAGATTCGTAGCAGCAGAAATGTTGTGCTGAATGGAAGGCCGATGGCTGGATAGTTGGGATTTTGAAAGTGCAGTTGTAAATGAATTGGGGAAGAGTTCTTTTCTTGGGGTGGACACAGAAGGAAGTAGGGTTGTGAAGGGGAAGGGTGATGTGGGTAGAGAGTGATACAAGAAAATAAAACCAGATAGCCTTGTCTGTGATTGACACAATGGGAGTAGCGAGGCCAAGGGGGTGGCCATGAATATGGGTTGGGGGGTTCACATGGAGGGAGAGATTAAGGGAGGATAGGAGGACAATGAACTCAGAGGAGAGAGAGCATGATGAGTTGAGATGGAGGTTGAAATCACTGAGGATGAGAAGTTGCTCAGTACAGAGGCTGAGGGAGGAAAGCAGTGAAGATATCTCGGTGCAAGAATGTTTATGGTACTTTGGTGGGTGATAGAGAACAAGAATTTTAAATGAGGGGTGAGGGGGCTGTGACAAGGTGAAATTCTCAAAATGGCACTGGAGTAGATGGACAGACCAAGGAGCATTTAGTGATAAAAGTCACACCGTCACTGCAACGATCTGGTCTGGGTGTGGAAGGTATAGCCAGGCAGCGAGGCATCAGTTGGGGGAAGGTGTCATCACCCCTCAACAAGATTTCCATCGAGGCCATGATATTGATGCAATCATTGACAATAAGCACATGAATGGCAAGGGCCTTATTCACAAGTAAATGGATATTCTGGAGAGATGCAGAGAGAGGCAGCAATAGCTGATCCACTGGCAGCGTCTGCAGCATCAGCATTAGGAGGGGTGAGTTGGACAGGGAGTGTAACAGAGCTCACCCCTAGTGGATTACTGTGTAATGCAAATACTGATGTAAATAATAAAAGCGTCATGTGGCAAAGGAACATGATGACAGTTTTCTGTTAAGAGCCACCAGCGTGTGTTTGTTAATGATGTTGTAAGAAGATATATCACATTGGCGATGAGGATAGGATTTCTGGATTCCCTAGCTGAAATTTTTGGTGGTGAATATTCCAGCCAACCAACAGAGACTTTGAGAGGTTCAAAATTTTGCAGAACAGCTAAAAAAAATGCAAGGTAAATTTCAAGCACACTTGGCTGAATTGTCGACATGGCAAGAGTCCAGATGGCCATGCCTATGGGAATAAGAGGGCGCTTGGATGAGTTCCATCTCGACTGAGAGACTTTCAGAGCATATATGGAGTGGCTAGAAATGTTTTTCACTGCGAATAGTATCATCGAAGTCCTCGATGATAAAAAACCGTAACTGGGTGGTTTTAGAATGGAAATGGGCTATTTCCTTGATTGAAGTAGGCCCCGATGTGTATGAAACCCTCAAATGTGCTTGTTCAAGCCAAAAGACATAGCACTGATGGAGATTCTAACCAAGTTAGAATGGCACTACAGTCCTGAGCCCCTGGAAATTGCTGAAAGTTATCGTTTTGAAACATGAGGTCAATTAATTGATGAGGGTATCAGTGAGTACATTGTAGCTTTAAAAAAGCTATCCATTCACTGTCATTTCAGAAACTTTTAGGACCGAGCATTGCTTGACCGTGTTGTTTGTGGGATGAAAAATGAAGCAAGGAGGTGGATGCATTGGTTGTAATTTACCAAAATTCCCTGGATTCTAGATGGGTCCCAGCAGATTGGAAAACTGCAAATGTAATGCCCCTATTTAAAAATGGAGGCAGACAAAAAGCATAATACTATAGACCAGTTAGCCTAACATCTGTGGTTGGGAAAATGTTGGAGTCCATTATTAAAGAAGCAGTTGCAGGACATTTGGAAAAGCAAATTTCGGTCAGGTAGAGTCGGCATGGATTTATGAAGGGGAAGTCATGTTTGACAAATTTTCTGGAATTCTTTGAGGATGTAACGAATCGGGTGGATAAAGGGGAACCAGTGGATGTGGTGTATTTGGACTGCCAGAAGGCATTTGACAAGGTGCCACATAAATGGTTACTGCACAAGATAAAAGTTCACGGGATTGGGGGTAATATATTAACATGGATTAGCTAACTAACAGAAAACAGAGAGTTGGGATAAATGGTTCATTCTCGGGTTGGCAATCAGTAACTAGTGGGGTGCTGCAGGGATCAGTGCTCGGATCCCAATTATTTATAATCTACATTAACGACTTGGAAGAAAGGACTGAGTGTAACGTAGCCAAGTTTGCTGATGATACAAAGATGGGAGGAAAAGCAATGTGTGAGGAGGACACAAAAAATCTGCAAAAGAACATAGACAGGCTAAGCGAGTGGGCAAAAATTTGGCAGATGGAGTATAATGTCGGAAAGTGTGAGATCATGCACTTTGGCAGAAAAAATCAAAGAGCAAGTTATTATTTAAATCGAGAAAGATTGCAAAGTGCTGCAGTACAGCAGGGCCTGGGGGTACTTGTGCATGAAACACAAAAGGATAGTATGCAGGTACAGCAAGTGATCAGGAAGGCCAATGGAATCTTGGCCTTTATTGTAAAGGCGATGGAGTATAAAAGCAGCGAAGTCTTGCTACAGTTATACAGGGTATTGGTGAGGCCACACCTGGAATACTGCGTGCAGTTTTGGTTACCATATTTACGAAAGGATATACTTGCTTTGGAGGCAGTTCAGAGAAGGTTCACTAGGTTGATTCCAGAGATGAAGGGGTTGACTTATGAGGAAAGGTTGAGTAGGTTGAGCCTCTACTCATTGGAATTCAGAAGAATGAGAGGTGATCTTATCGAAATGTATAAGATTATGAGGGGTCTTGACAAGGTGGATGCAGAGAGGATGTTTCCGCTGATAGGGGAGACTAGACTAGGGGGCATAATCTTAGAATAAGGGGCCGCCCATTTAAAACTGAGATGAGGAGGAATTTCTTCTCTCAGAGGGTTGTAAATCTGTGGAATTCGCTGTCTCAGAGAGCTGTGGAAGCTGGGACATTGAATAAATTTAAGACAGAGATAGGCAGTTTCTTAACTGATAAGGGGTTAAGAGGTTATGGAGAGCGGGCAGGGATGTGGACCTGAGTCCATGATCGGATCAGCCATGATCGCATTAAATGGCAGAGCAGGCTCGAGAGCCAGTATGGCCTACACCTGCTCCTATTTCTTATGTTCTTAAGAAGTTATGCTATCAGTGCCTGGGACTGTTCAAAGCTGTCCACATGTGAAGGCAGAGTGTTTCTGCTGCCAGAAAATTGGGCATCTTGTAAAGGAATGCAGACTGAAGAGTTAACCAATGTTCAATGCTATAAGTAGGAATCACCAGACACTACATAGCATTGAAGAGAAGAAACAGGATGAGGAGGTTCTGGAGCATGAGGCTATCTAACAGCGATTCGTGATGTATCATCATCCAAGTAGACATTGCAGGAACCAGGTTACCCATGAAAATTGACACTGGTGAAATATAAGGGTCAGTTTCAGAGCGTGGCTCTCATAATAGTAGGAGGAGACAAGTCTGCCTTGCTAGGTAGAAATTTGGGATCACCGAAGCTGGATTGGAATGAGATTTTTCGTGTTGAAACGAGATTTCCATCATAGGATGATGTCATCAAGCAGTATCTGAAGGTGTTGTATGAAACAGGTAGTCCGATCCAAAGCTTCAAGATGAGTATCAGCGTACAGAAGAACGCTAGACCAGTTTACTGCAAGCCACACCCTGTATCATATGCACTCGAGGAGAAAGTTCAGCTCGAACTCAAAAGACTAGAAACTGCGAACATTATATCTAAGGTAGATCTAAGTAATTGGGCTACACCCACTGTTGTTGTATCCAAGTCAGATGGTAATGCTGATGCTATGTCCAGGTTGCCACCCCCATCACAAGTTACACTGAAGAGATTGGTAGAGCAACCAAATATGAACCAGTTATGTCAAAGCTGTATGATTTCATAGCAAATGGATGGCCAAACCGGGTATCCGAGGAAGATATTCATTCATTTTTCGTTCATAGGAATGACATGTCAGTGGATAACGATAGTATCGTGTGAAGAAAAGTTCAGGTCCAAATTGTTAGGAGATCTTCATGGTGTGGCAAAGGTTACATCTAGATTTTGCTGAGCTAGAAGGACAACAATTGTTCATTATGATTGATAATCATTTGAATTGGGTAGAGGTGTTTCCGATGCAGAAAATAATAACAAGGAAAACAATAGACAATTTGTGAAGATTGTTTTCTTCATATGGCCTCCCAGAATAAGTTGTGTCTGATAATGGGCCGCAATTCTTTTCAGAAGAATTTGCACAGTTCACGAGCAGAAACAGTATGAAACATACCAAAGTTCCACCGTACCACCCTGCTTCAGATGGTGCAGCAGAGCACACAGTACAAATTGTAAATTGTGGCCTTATCAAGCAAATGTTGGGTCCAAATCCAAGGAAATGGCAATTGTCGTTGGATCACAAATTAGCTAATTTTCTAATTATTTATCATAATACTCCTCCTACAGCTACTGGTAGAACACCAGCAGAGTTGTTTCTCAAACAACAGACATGAACCAGGTTCTCATTGTAAAGCCAAACTTGGCACAGTCAGTAGAAGAGAAACAATCAAGACAGAAAGAGAGTAATGATAGAGGTTGAGTAAGAGAGAGAAGTGTGAAATTGAATCAGAAGGTGAAACTGAAGAACCATCACCATAAATGGTAAAAATGATTATCAGGAAGAGTAGTAAAGATATGTAGTCCTTGTACATATTTGGTCAAGATGTTTGATCATGGAAAGTTTAGGTTTGTTCACGTTGATCATATTTTACCTACAGATGTGGAAGGAGTTGAAAGTTGGACTGATTCAATTATTTCTGATGAGTCAGATAGTCTTGTTAAAAGTAGAGTACCAGTAGCAAATCCTACATCAGATGTATTAGAAACAAGTCCAAGGGAAAGTTAGAATTTAAGTCTGAGTCCGAGTCAGGCAGACAAACAGCCTGCAGTTGTAGTGTTTAAATGTAGATTAAGGTTTGCCCTTGAAGAAAAACTCTCCTCAGGCTCAGCCTAGAATGAGTCTCAGCTCTACAACATATTTAGAAAGTTCTGTTCAAGAGCAAAGGTATCCTCTTTGAAGCAGAAAACCAGTGGTTAAGTTTGATTTGTAAATATGGAAAAATAAGTCCATATCTTTTGTTGTGTATAACCATGCAAGGTATGTATAATGATTATTTTGTTTTGATTACTTCTTCATTAAGGAGGGAGAAGTGTAATAGAGCTTCCCCTAGTGGACTACTGTTGTAATGCAACTACTGATGTAAATAATAAAAGGGTCATGTGGCAAAGTGACATGATGACAGTTTTCTGTTAAGAGCCATCTTGTAAAGTATGTTTGTTAGTGATGTTATAAGAAGATATATCACAGGGAGGAGACTGGCAAGATTAGCTCCCAGCGGGTGTGCTGAGCAGAAAAATTGGTGAGAGATTAGGATGGGGCAGTTGGGGTTGCTGCTCGTGAGTAGGCAGCGATGAGTGCCTTTGAAGGATGCTAAGGGAGACACAGGTGCAAGCTGTAGGCTTATCTAAACGGAAGTCAAGCCTGGGATAGCGTTAGGAAAATAGGATGGTCGTGGAACATGGGAGGGTTGGGGTATGGATTTGGGAGGTCAGCATACCCGAGAGGGGAGAAATGAAAGGAGGCAAGATGACAGGAGGGAGGGGTCTAGGAGGGGTAGAGAGAAAAGAAGGAACAAAGTGGAAATAGCAATGATGGGCTCTGGTCCAGAGCAGCAGCCAAAATGCGCACGCGAATGGACACGGATAAAGGCCTGGTTATGTAACAATTATTAAGATACATATATCCTGGTAGTAACAGGTAGGGCCTGTTTGTGCACCACAGTGTCAGCATTTATTTAAATATTCATTTTCTTTGTAAGATATAATGTGAGGCTGAGTAGAATAGGTTTTGTTTGTTAAGTCCAGTTTCTTTTACCAAACCATGGTCATTTTATATCTTTAATTAAAGGTATCTCAAAAGAAAGCATGGCTTTTTGAACAGAACTATGTACCATGCAATACATAATAATAAATGTCCCATATCTGCTAATTAACATTCGCCATCTGCCTTAATTTGTCACTGGGAGGAAGCACTTTTCATCAGGTGAGAATACAGTCACTAAAAGTTAATGGTTCCAGGAAAAACTGAATAGAACTCTGTTGAATAAAGAAAAAAGAAAGAAAGACTTGCATTTATATAGCACCTTTCATGACCACCGGACGTCTCAAAGCGCTTTACAGCCAATTAATTACTTTTGGACTGTAGTCACTATTGTAATGGATAGAAGAGGGAAGATTTGCACATGACTGTTAATGCATTACCAAATATGATAGCCAAAATAATGTCTTCTTTATGAGAGTAGCATGAATGTCCATATTTACTTCAGGCTGCAGCTGCTCCTCGAGATCCACGAGAGGGCTTTTGGCCTCTGGGGCCTCCATGGTGAGGCCTCTTTGAAGTTGTACAGCATTCAACCATGATTCTTTAGACACTATTCAGAACTATTTTGAAGGATGCCACAGATCATGTACCTTCAGCATGTCAGTAGTGTGTTCAGTATACTAGTGCAGGAATGGTGCTCAGCTGCCGTTCTGGGAAAGTTCACAGATATCATTGGCTATAACTGCAGAGCACAGCCTTGATCTTCCAGAGGACATTTCCCCTCTGGGGCCATAGATATGGATCAACGAGTACAGGCATGGTAGACTGTCTTAAAATGAAGGCATTGTGGCAAATCTCAAGTGAGCATTCACTTACATAATGCAGTCCTGCCGATTGCAAAGAGAGAATGGAATCTCTTCCTGTTGATGTAGGTGATGGCATTGAGCAAGGGAACAATAGTGCTATATGGGTGCACTTTATAGCTCCATGGATCTTTCGGAACCAAGCCACTTGGTAAAATGTCAGCATTCTGTCATGCTGCCACCAATTGCACATGGGGAAGGAGGTTTTTAATCTGTTGAAATAAATTTTGCCATTTAAAAATATGTTGACACAAGCTTAGATATTCCAATCGGGTTTAGGTGCATAAATCAGGCAGCATTCAGTTAGGTTTAATTTCCACTCACTTTTTCATCTGCCCATTTTCTGCTCTCCTTTGCAATGGCCACTTATTTTGGGATGATTCCATGAAAAAGAGGAAAATGTAATATTGTGATGTGATATACACTCCCATCATTTTGAACTCCTTGTGCTGGTTCCCTTCTTGTCTGTATTTAAAGCATTAACATTTATGGGCACCAGTTCGAAGCTTTTTTCTGACTTGCTTTTGGAGCTGATTTTGAGTTTGAAGTGAAGCTTCCAGATCATCCTTCTGAGGCACTATTGATGCAAAAGGTTGAATTCAAAAAATAAATCTCTCTTCATTTCAGACTCTGAACTGACATTGCTCTGTTTTTGCTGTTGAAAAGTATAGTAGTTGAAACTATATTATGCAATTGCATATGTATTAGGTGAAGAAGCTGGTCGTGGAAGTAATGCTGTCAATCTTTTGGTAAACTCTTGGCTAGATGTAAGATCAGCAAGTTTTTAAAAAATGGATATTGATCTTGTAAAGAACTGGCTTCTCTTCAATTTTATTCAGGTAATCAGTTCACACAAAATACCATGCAGTCAAAATATATGATGAGTTGAGGCCTGTGCCTAATTTAGGAGGATGTCGACTTCTGTAATGTGTCACTTCTTAATGTGTCATTTCTGTAACCAAGGGCATGCCTGCCAATAGTCAGGATGTACTGTTGTGAAACAGGAAGGATGTATTTGATTTAGATTGTCTTGACTAACTGCATACAGAGTGAAACATGCTGTAAAAGAGCTGATTATGTTAATTGTTGAGAATGATTCCAACAATTTACAAGAGACTAATCTGCAGTACAACACATTTAACAAGGTTTTGAATTTTTAAAAATTTACTACCAATCTAACTAGAAAATAGTTTCGTATATTTTATTTAATTCCTTTTCAGTAATGTAAAATTAGGTTACTCACAGGTGGCAATTTGACATTGTGATTTTAAAATGCTTATTTTTTGCAATAAACCCATTTTTAGCTTTATTGGTCAAACGTTACCAAGTTATCACGACTAATTATAGCAAGGAATTTGTTTTAAAGCAAAATTTGTTTTTTGAAGAAACTGGCCCAGAAATTGAGCTACTTACTGCCACCTGTTAGGTACTGGAATCCTGCCGAAAAATGACGGCCGCCACGCTAATGTCTTTCTCTGGCACATCGCAGCATCCTCTTGGCCACAATGCTGAAATAAAAGCCACCACAAAGCAAACTTTCCAAACCAACTTTATACATCTATCCATCTAACATGACATCAGGAAATAAACTAATCACCCTTATTCATTCTCTTCGAGACTTTCTTGTGTATGCCTTTGCCTATCCTACTGACGTCACACAGTGTTACCCCAATGGCTACAGCATGGCTGGTGGAAGGCTGCTGACTTTCAGTGGGGGACACTGCAAAGGCCTTTCTTGTAAACCTTGAGGAGCTGACAGCTGGGAGTGTGAAATCGAGCGATGGTGTTTCTTCTTCTTCTGCTTCTTCTGAAAGGTGGAGTTTTGGTGAGCAGAGGGCGGGAATGCAAGAGTTGCATATGAGGAGGGGGATAACATTCGAGCATACCAACATATTGTATCCTTACAGTCTCGCCGCTAGCCAAGGCCTCAGTCATGCCTCTGCCAAGAATGGCCAGCACCGTCTCCTCCAAAGGGTGAGATGAAGCTAAGAATGGGAGGTGTGCCTCGTATTTGGTACAGATTGTTGGTAGTAAATGATGCGGGTGTGGGGGTGAGTTGTGCATTGAGCAGTGTGTGAGGCAGTTGGTCGGAGATATCTTTTGAAGATGCATTCACTGACCTTGTCTGAGGTTATGAAGCTTCTTTGAGCACTGGAGCCAGGTGTTGGGGGTGACACAGCTGGCAGTGCTGGCCTCGGTGATCTGGCTCCACATTGTTCTTCCTGGAGAGCCTTCTGGCCCCTGTGGGTAGAGTGCTGCTCTTGCACAAAGCTGGAGTGCTGTGTGTGAGACCCTGGGGGCCCCTTCCCTGGCTTGCTGAGCCATTTGCTGAAGAACTTTCCCTATTTTTTAGGTGCAGAAGGCAATTCAGCTTTAAGAGCTTAAGACTCCCATTTATAGGGCTTGAAAACCTCACTTTTGAAAATCAGTAATAATTTTCAAAAGAAAGTTCTGTATAAAGCACCCAGAATAAGGCCCAGGAAAGCGAACTCTGTGATTAACCTTTTGAAACATTCTGTATAAATGCACATGTAAAACACGAAAGCTGTAAGTACTGACTTTCTGTAATCTGTAAGCACTTCTGGAGACATCTGTTTAAAATGCTTAATGCGAAGTACGAAAGGCTGCGAATCTGTGCTAATGATGAGCAACCCCTGTAGAGATACCCCAGCACAATATACTGTAAGAAACCTTTTTGTATAGGAATATATAAAAACACACAAACTGTAATCAGCATAAACTTTAAAAGAAACCCTACACAATAGAAGCGATACTCACTGTAAGAAACCTTTGTAGAAATGAAAAACCGATACTGACTATGTAAAATGGCGAGAACTATAATCAATGAGACACAGTGATGTCCATGATGGTGCTAGACTATAGACAATAGCAACCAGTTTCCAAAGTGCTAATGTGTGCTAAAGGAAGAAGGATCAAAAGAAGGATTCAATGGTGTGGCAGGTAGCCACGGAAACAACACATGAGAAAAGGCAGGGTCAAATTTCACAGACGATGGGGCAAGCAGACGGCAGGAGTCAGAGAAGGGGGATCTGGTCAGTCATCAGAAGTTGCGCTCCACGAACCAGTCAGACCATTGGGTTGATCATGAGTGCACAGGGAAACTGAGGCAGAGGCTCAGTAAAGACGAATGAGAACATGGCTGCAGTCAAGGAAGGGTGACCTGGTCAGTCATCAGAAGATGCACATTACAACACATCAGCGGACCACTGGGATGATTGTGAGCATGCAGGGTACTGAGGAACTGGTTACTATAACGTAGCTTAGCAGCTCAAGGGACAGACTGATAGGTGTAATGTTGATAACAGCTTGATCAGTACTCAGTAAAGACTGCCACGTACAGTGGGAACTATACTTATTGGTGTCTTGTCATTACTTTCCAGAGTCAAACTCTACGAATTAGCCGGTAGTTTTAACTAATTATTCTTGCCCGCTACAAATTAATCCAGGATGAAACCATCATTCTACACATTTGGGAATTCTTTACAATGTAAATGTTATTTTCAGAAGGCAGTTGAGCTATCAGGGCTAAAAGCTGCCTATTTTTACATAATTTTAATTTTTTTCATTTTAGACGGTAGTTTCCCTTTAAGGGACCTAACTGCTTTCTGAAATGACAGCCTTGCTTTAGAGAAGGCTGTTCTTGCTGCAATGTCACTACAATCACGCTACATTGGGGCCTCCTGCCGGGATTTTTAGCTACTAGTGCCAATTTACCGGTCCTGCCAGCGCCATCATTTTCAGTGGCCGTTAACACCAACCAAGGTGGCACCAGTAGGTTTTTGCCAGTATCAAATTTCTAGGCCATTATATTTTAAAATGCTGTCCAGTTGTGCTGGTTCATGGCAGATTTTGCATTCATCGATATGCAAATAGGTTTGAGCGAAAATTTGGGCAAAATAAACACTTTTCAAACTGGGTAAAGTTTTGGGTGCAATTTGTGTTGGAATTGCCGATTGCATCTAAAGCGGAAACTTTATCTCACAAAGTATTAGCAACATATTTTATGCCAAGCAATATTAGAGTGCATTTAAGTTCGCTCAATACATTCCCGTAGCCACTTGTTCGTTGAAGTGCCCAGTCTTTAATGTCAGTGTTTGCAGGATTAAAAGTTTCTTGGAATGCAAAATGGAGAATCAGGTTTGTTTAGTGCTGTGTGCTGATTTGTGACTAAATTAGAACAAAATTCCCTCTGGATGAAAATACCTTATCATTCTATTTGTGCTGCTATTTTTTTTATTGTTTTGCGAACAGTGATTACTTTGCATTTGCATGATCTTTTGAGAGTGCACAGTGTACATGGAAAATTGGTCTGATCATAAAAATGTTTTCACACACACTATCTATCTATGAAGGAGCAAGATAACAATCTGTAAAATGCACGGCAACTTTGGTGCAGCAATAGGAGCTCTTGCATCAGCCCAGTAAAGTTTTTAAATATTGATGCGCTCCCATGTTATATATTTTCAAAAAACATTTAAAATAGGATATATAATTAGATAAGCTACGGATATGATACTTCCTTTACAGCAAGAAATCTTGGACAAACTGATCAAATTTAATTGAATTGTTTTATTGATTTTGTTTCACTCGGGCAGCAGAGCGAAGCAGTTTAAACTTTCTATCACAGGGATTCTAGCTCTAATCAATCTCAGCAGTATACAATTTCTGAAATATGAACTTCCCCTGAGCTTACAAACTACAACATTCCAAATTGATCAGTACTGTGGTTAACAGAATGTATAGGAACAGCGTCATGCTTTGTGAAATAGAAGGCATTTGTTCAACCTACTATACCCATGGACACTGCTTTTCTTTATTTCTGTTTTTGTGAAAAGATCCCTTCCTAACAACTCTATGAACTGGACAATCACATCTCCAAGTTTTCTCAGAGCACGTAAGGGGCCATGAATATGCCTAAAGAGCATTTACTACCAAATTATGGAGGGGTGGTGGGAGCAGGTTGGGGGTGGTTGGGGGCAGCAGAATCTAGGCAACCCAGATCCCAGTAATTGTGACCTGGTTCCTAGCCTCCCAACAGGTCTCATGGCTGGGAATAAGCCAAAAAAAAACCCATCCTGTTTTGTTCCTGCCTAAAATTAAGTATCCTTGATATGATTCCATCTTTTTCTGCAGCCACTCTACATAAACTCCCATGTTGTCCAAAACTCTGCTGCTTGCATTCCATGCTCCGCTGTTCCAGATACCCATTACCCCGTCCTTCCCAACCTCAATCAGCCAATCCCCCAATGTTCTGATTTTTAAAAATCATTCTCGGCATGTGACTGTCACTGGCAAGGCTGGCATTTAATCTTCATCATAGTCGCCCTGGATAAAACTGAATGGTTTGTGAGATTACTTCAGAGGGCAGGTAACAGTCAACCACATTGGTATGGACCCAGAGTGGGTAAGGACAGCCCGTTTTCTGGCCTAAATCATATGAGTTAACCAGTTGGCTTCATTATCACTTTTTTACTGATACTAGCTTTCTATTTTCTGATATTTTAAAAACTGAATTCATGAATTTGAACTCATGTTCACTGGATTGTTATTCCAGGCTTCTGGATTACGATTCCAGTTACATAGCCACTATACTTTAACTTTCCAAATCCTCATTCTGTGGCCTCACTGCACTCTAATTCTGCACCCTCCTTAAGGCTCTTTGGTCTTCCAACTCTAGCCTCCTGTTCACCCCTCACTCCCTCTGCACTTGCAGCAGTACGAGAACATTTGGCCTTTCCTAATCCCTCCATTTTATGACTTCTCTAGTAGTATTAGGCAGTCCCTCGTATCGAGGATGACCCGCTTCCACACTAAAAAGGGATGAGTTCACAGGTGTTTCAATGAGGGACCTGATATTCCAGGTCCCGAACTACATATTGAAGCGTGGAAGATGCCTGTGCGTGGAATCTTCTAACGTGTGGTGGACGTTGCACACCAGCCACCACACGGGCTTGACACAGCTAGGCCTTCATCCAGTGGCAAGGGTTAACCAAGATGTTTGGAGACCAAGCTCTGCTGCACGGACCTCGTTTCCCCACATATTCCTACTGTCCATAGACCGCAGTGTGGGCTGGCCAGCGCTGCCCCTGGGCCCTCGTCTCTTCTGGGCCTCAAACCCTCGCAGTTCCTGGACCCCGATCACGTCGCTCCTGGACCCTGATCTCTCTCTGCTCCTCTGCCCCGGTCATTCGCCGCACCTCCGCCACGATCTTTCGCCACTTCTCTGTCCTGACCTCCCCGCTCCTCTGATGTACCTGGGCTCCGCTGATGTTCCTGCCCATGCTCCAATCAGTGACCTGGGTTTTGGTGACATCACCCAGTCGCCCTCCTCAAAGCTATCGCCCTCCTGGAATGGCTTGCACTGCATCTTGTAGTGACACGCTCCTCCTCTTATACCCCTGACCTGTGGCTGGTGTTTCTCGCAGATCGCGGCTCCTCGCTGGTTCCAGGACTGACCCTCCTCCTCCTATACCCCCGACCGGCCGCAGGTTGGGGCTCCATGCTCATTCCAGGGCTGACCCTCCTCCTCCATTACCCCGACAAGCCGCAAGGTCGGGGCTCCCCGCTGGTTCCAGGACTGACCCTCCTCCTCCTATACCCCCGACAAGCCGCAGGTTGGGGCTCCACACTGGTTCTAGGACTGACCCTCCTCCTCCTATACCCCCAACAAGCCGCAGGTCGGGGCTCCACGCTGGTTCCCGGGCTGACCCTCCTCCTCCTATACCCCTGACCGACCACAGGTCGGGGGCATGAGGAGGTACAGTGGCCCTGGAACCAGTGTGGTTAATTAAATAAATCTGGAATAAAAATGCTAGTGTCAGTAATGGTGACCAAGACACTACCAGACCATAAAAACCCATCTGGTTCACTGATGTCCTCTAGGGAAGGAAATCTGCCATCCTTATCCAGTCTGGCCTATATGTGACCCACAGCAACATGGTTGACTCGTAACTACCCTAGCAAGCCACGCAGTTGTATCAAGCCGCTATGAAAAGGCATAATAAGAATAAAACCGGATGGACCACACAGCATTCAGCTAGCCCAATCGATCCTGCAAAGTACTCCTCACTAACATCTGGGGACTTGTGTCAAAATTGTGAGAGCTGTCCCATTTAGTTTATACTCAGAATCGTACCTTTCAGCCAACGTCCCAGATCTGTTTTCCCACCGATTCCTCTCATTTACACAGCTAGACTACTTCAGAGTCTTTAATGAACAGAAACCTGCATCTTTATTGATCACTGTGTACAAGCTAACTTAACCAAAATCAGGACATTACATTTACTGGAGACTAGATGGATACTTATCATGTTCTTCTGTTACCAATCAAGATCAGAGGCTCGGGAGTCGGCGAGAGGTGGAGCAGGGAGATCGAGGCGGCCTACTTAAGACCCAACGTCGTGGAGGCCCAGCTTGTGCAGCTGCAGCAGGGAGGCAAAAAGAAGTAGAAAGAAATTGAAAGGTGATGTCACATCCAAGGGGGTAAGTGATTGGCTGGTGATTGGTAAGTAGCTTTTCATTTTTCTTTTCTTTATCAGTTAGTAACCCTTAGCATTGCTGTTGCCAAACTAAGCTAATCTAAGGGTTAAGTCTTGGCAGGAAAGCTCGGACACGTGTTATGCTCCTCCTGGAACATGTGGGAAGTCAGGGACACTTCTGATGTCCCTGACGACTATATGTGCGGGAAGTGGATCCGCCTCCAGCTCCTGACGAACCGCATTGCAGCACTGGAGCTGTGGGTGGATTCACTCTGGAGCATGCACGATGCTGAGAATGATGTGAAAAGCACGTTTAGTGAGTTGGTCTCACCGCAGGTAAAGGGTACACAGCCAGATAGTAAATGGGTGACCAACAGGAAGAGCAGTGCAAGGAAGGTAGTGCAGGGGTCCCCTGCGGTCATCCCCCTGCAAAACAGATACACCGCTTTGGGTACTGTTGAGGGGGATGACTCATCAGGGGAGGGCAGCAGTAGCCAAGTTCATGGCACCGTGGGTGGCTCTGCTGCACAGGAGGCCAGGAAAAAGAGTGGGAGAGCTATAGTGATAGGGGATTCAATTGTAAGGAGAGGAGATAGGCGTTTCTGCGGCCTCAACCAAGACTCCAGGATGGTATGTTGCCTCCCTGGTGCAAGGGTCAAGGATGTCTCGGAGCGGATGCAGGACATTCTGAAAAGGGAGGGTGAACAGCCAGTTGTCGTGGTGCATATAGGTACCAACGATATAGGTAAAAAATGGGATGAGGTCCTATGAGACGAATTTAGGGAACTAGGAGCTAAATTAAAAAGTAGGACCTCAAAAGTAGTAATCTCAGGATTGCTACCAGTGCCACGTGCTAGTCAGAGAAGGAATTGCAGGATAGCTCAGATGAATATGTGGCTTGAGCAGTGGTGCAGAAGGGAGGGATTCAAATTCCTGGGGCATTGGAACCGTTTTTTGGGGGAGGTGGGACCAGTACAAACCGGACGGTCTGCACCTGGGCAGGACCGGAACCAATGTCCTAGGGGGAGTGTTTGCTAGTGCTGTTGGGGAGGAGTTAAACTAATATGGCAGGGGAATGGGAACCTATGCAGGGAGACAGAGGGAAATAAAATGGAGTCAGAAGCAAAAGATAGAAAGGAGAACAGTAAAAGTGGAGAGCAGAGAAACCCAAGGCAAAAGACAAAAAGGGCCACATTACAGCAAAATTCTAAAGGGGCAAAGTGTGTTAAAAAGGCAAGTCTGAAGGCTCTGTGCCTCAATGCAAGGAGTATTTGGAATAAGGTGGACGAATTAACTGCGCAGATAGCAATTAACGGGTATGATGTAATTGGCATCACGGAGCCATGGCTCCAGGGTGAGCAAGGCTGGGAACTCAACATCCAAGGGTATTCCGCATTTAGGAAGGATAGACAGAAAGGAAAAGGAGGCGGGGTGGCTTTGCTGGTTGAAGAGGAAATTAATGCAATGGTAAGGAGGGACATAAGCCTGGATGATGTGGAATCGGTACGGGTGGAGCTGCGGAATTCCAAAGGGCAGTAAATGCTAGTCGGAGTTGTGTGCAGACCACCAAACAGTAGTAGTGAGGTTGGGGACACCATCAAGCAGGAAATTAGGGGTGCATGCAATAAAGGTACAGCAGTTATCATGGGTGACTTTAATCTTCATATTGATTGGGCTAACCAAACTGGTAGCACGGTGGTGGAGGAGGATTTCCTGGAGGGTATTAGGGATGGTTTTCTAGACCAATATGTCGAGGAACCAACTAGAGAGCTGGCCATCCTAGACCGGGTGATGTGTAATGAGAAGGGACTAATTAGCAATCTTATTGTGCGAGGACCCTTGGGGAAGAGTGACCATAATATGGTAGAATTCTTTATTAAGATGGAGAGTGACACAGTTAATTCGGAAACTAGGGTCCTGAACGAAGGTAACTTCGACGGTATGAAGCATGGATTGGCTAGAATAGACTGGCAAAGGATACTTAACGGGTTGACGGTGGATAATCAATGGCAAACATTTAAAGATCACAGGGATGAACTTCAGCAATTGTACATCCCTGTCTGGAGTAAAAATAAAAGGGGGAAGGTGACTCAACCATGACTAACAAGGGAAATTAAGGATAGTGTTAAAACGAAGGAAGAGGCATATAATTTGGTTAGAAAAAGCAACAAACCTGAGGACTGGGAGAAATTTAGAATTCAACAGAGGAAGACTAAGGGTTTAATTAAGAAGGGGAAAATAGAATACGAGAGGAAGCTTGCAGGGAACATAAAAACTGACTGCAAAAGCTTCTATAAATATGTGAAGAGAAAAAGGTTAGTGAAGACAAACGTAGGACCCTTGCAGTTGGATTCAGGTGAAGTTATAATGGGGAACAAAGAAATGGCAGACCAATTGAACAATTATTTCGATTCTGTCTTCATGAAGGAAGACACAAATAACCTTCCAGATGTACTAGGGGACCGAGGGTCTAGTGAGAAGGAGGAACTGAAGGATATCCTTATTAGGCGAGAAATTGTGTCAGGGAAATTGATGGGATTGAAGGCTGATAAATCCCCGGGGCCTGAATTAGGAACAGGAGTAGGCCATCTAGCCCCTCGAGCCTGCTCCGCCATTCAACAAGATCATGGCTGATCTGGCTGTGGACTCAGCTCCACTTACCCGCCCGCTCCCCATAACCCTTAATTCCCTTATTAGTTAAAAATCTATCTATCTGTGACTTGAATACATTCAATGAGTTAGCCTCAACTGCTTCCTTGGGCAGAGAATTCCACAGATTCACAACCCTCTGGGAGAAGAAATTCCTTCTCAACTCGGTTTTAAAATGGCTCCCCCGAATTTTGAGGCTGTGCCCCCTAGTTCTAGTCTCCCTGACCAGTGGAAACAACCTCTAAGCCTCTATCTTGTCCATCCCTTACATTATTTTAAATGTTTCTATAAGATCACCCCTCATCCTTCTGAACTCCAACGAGTAAAGACCCAGTCTACTCAATCTATCATCGTAAGGTAACCCCCTCATCTCCGGAATTAGCCTAGTGAATCGTCTATGTACCCCCTCCAAAGCTAGTATATCCTTCCTTAAGTAAGGCGATCAAAACTGCACACAGTACTCCATGTGCGGCCTCACCAATACCCTATACAGTTGCAGAAGGACCTCCCTGCTTTTGTACTCCATCCCTCTCGCAATGAAGGCCAACATTCCATTCGCCTTCCTCATTACCTGCTGCACCTGCAAACTAACTTTTTGGGATTCATGCACAAAGACCCCCAAGTCCCTCTGCACCGCAGCATGTTGTAATTTCTCCCCATTCAAATAGTATTCCCTTTTTTTGTTTTTTTTCCCAAGGTGGATGACCTCACACTTTCCGACATTGTATTCCATCTGCCAAACCTTCGCCCATTCGCTTAACTTATCTAAATCTCTTTGCAGCCTCTCTGTGTCCTCTACACAACCCGCTTTCCCACTAATCTTTGTGTCATCTGCAAATTTTGTTACACTACACTCTGTCCCCTCTTCCAGGTCATCTATGTATATTGTAAACAATTGTGGTCCCAGCACCGATCCCTGTGGCACACCACTAACCACCAATTTCCAACCCGAAAAGGACCTATTTATCCCGACTCTCTGCTTTCTGTTAGCCAGCCAATTCTCTATCCATGCTAATACATTTCCACGAACCCCGCGTACCTTTATCTTCTGCAGTAACCTTTTGTGTGGCACCTTATCGAATGTCTTTTGAAAATCTAAATACACCACATCCATCGGTACACCTCTATCCACCATGCTCGTTATATCCTCAAAGAATTCCAGTAAATTAGTTAAACATGATTTCCCCTTCATGAATCCATGCAGCGTCTGCTTGATTGCACTATTCCTATCTAGTTGTCCCGCTATTTCTTCCTTAATGATAGTTTCAAGCATTTTCCCCACTACAGATGTTCAACTAACTGGCCTATAGTTACCTGCCTTTTGTCTGCCCCCTTTTTTAAACAGAGGCAGAGGCGTTACATTTGCTTCTTGCTATTGAGGGAGTGCAGCGAAGGTTCATCAGACCGATTCCAGGGATGGCTGGACTGTCATATCAGGAGAGATTGGATCAATTGGGCCTTTATTCACTGGAGTTTAGAAGGATGAGAGGGGATCTCAAAGAAACATATAGGATTCTGATGGGACTAGACAGATTAGATGTGGGAAGAATGTTCCCGATGTTGGGGAAGTCCAGAAACAGGGGACATAGTCTTAGGATAAGGGGTAGGCCATTTAGGACTGAGATGAGGAGAAACTTCTTCACACAGTGACTTGTTAACCTATGGAATTCCCTGACGCAGAGAGTTGTTGATGCCAGATCATTGGATATATTCAAGAGGGAGTTAGATATGGCCCTTACGGCTAAGGGGATCAAGAGGTATGGAGAGAAAGCAGGAAAGGGGTGCTGAGGGAATGTTCAGCCATGATCTTGTTGAATGGCGATGCAGGCTCGAAGGGCCGAATGGCCTACTCCTGCACCTATTTTCTATGTTTCTATGTTTCTATACTATAGCACCACACCAAATATTTACCAGCTAAAATTATTTGATCAAATTTATTTACAGGCAAAATAACATGCAGAAGTTAAAACGATACGTAAAAAAGCAAAAAGAAAAGGGGATCCTTGGCTTTATTAATAGAGGCATCGAGTACAAAAGCAAAGAAGTGATGCTAAAGCTTTATAAAACATTGATTAGACCGCAGCTGAAGTATTGTGTCCAGTTCTGGGCACCACAATTTAGGAAGGATGTTGGAGTCTCAGAGAGGATTTATTCGAATGGTAACCGGGATGAGAGACTGGAGAAGCTGGGGTTGTTCTCCATAATGCAGAGAAGTTTAAGAGGAGATTTGATAGAGGTGTTTAAAATCATGAATGGTTTTGATAGAGTAAATTAGCAGAAACTATTTCCAGAAGAGTTGGTAAGCAGAGGACACAGATTCAAGGTGATTGACAAAATAATCCGAGGCGACATAAGGAAGAATTTTTGTACGCAGCAAGTTTTTCTGATCTTTAATGCACTGTCTGATAGGGTGGTGAAAGCAGATTCAATAGTAACTTTCAAATGGGAATTGGATAAATACTTGAAGGATAAAGATCTACAGGGCTATGGGGAAAGAGCAGGAAATGGGACTAATCGTACAGCGCTAGCAAACAGTCAGCACAGGCACTATTAGCTGAATAGTCTCCTTCTGCGCTGTATCTTTCTATGGCCCCAAGTTTCCACATGATTTGCTCCTGATTTTTAGGAGCAACTGGTGGAGAACGGAGTAGCTTAGAAATCGGAATTCTCCACATTTAAGTTTTTTGCAGTTCTAGTCAGGTAGAACAGTTTCACTTTTGAACAGAATTTTTTTTCAAAAGGGGGCGTGTCCGGCCACTGACGCCTGATTTGAAAGTTTCCACAGTGAAAACGTACTCCAAACTAACTTAGAATGGAGCAAGTGAAGATTTTTGTAGGCTTGAAAAAACCTTGTCTACACATTAAAAAATCAGGCGTAGGTTACAAATTAGGCGTCGGGAACGAGGTGGTGGGGGGAGCGGGGGGAAGGAAAGTCATTACATTCTACAATAAATCCTTAGTTATACTTGTACAAATATTATACAAATAAATCCAACCTGAATAAAAATTTATCAGCAAAGAAAAGATTAAATAAACCATGTTCCTACCTGTGTTAAAGTGCTTCAGGCAGGCCTTTCAGGCAGTGGTTTGCCGTCAGGACTGACCGACGGCAGGGGGAGGCAGGGAGAAGGCTGCAGGAAGCCTCATTACTTGAGGCAGCCGTTCCCGTCGGGCCAGACCGACGGCAGGGGGAGAAAGCTGCGAGAAGCCTCAGTGCTGATCATGGAAGGGCAATGTGGTTTTATTAAAAAATGTTAAAAATTGAACAGCTACAAAGAATTTGAATAGTCTCAAACAAGTGCATGTGTCCCGTTTATCACAGTCTATCTTTATTTACAGAATGCACTCCCTCACCCTCACACACAGAAATATCAAGAAAATTAAAATACAAGCCTTTGCAAGGGTTCAATAAACAAATTTTCACTTTTTCTGCAGCACTTTTTAAAATGGCCGAGTGCCAATGTTTCCTTCAGACTGCGCGTGCACGAACGCTCCAACGTGCACGCGCAGGGTTGCCAGCACGAAAAAAACTCATTTAAATTGTACCCGCCCCCTCCTACTTACAAAATCGGCGCGAGTGGTAGGCTCCGTCCCTGGGCGCTGCGCCAAGCAGACATCGAGCTGCAAAGCGCTCGCGAATAGCGCGGTTTTTTTCAGGCGCCGTTTTCAGCGCGAAAAACGGGCGCCCAGCTCGGAGGGGCGCCTGTTTTGCCGCGTGTGGAAACTTGTGGCCCATGATTCTAAGTACAAGAACCAACTTTACATAATACATGAGCTGTTTTTGAAAACCAGCAAAGAGTTTTTTCCAGCAAGTTCCTAACAATGCAAAATCTGGTGCTAACATGAGAAGAGTTGCTTATTGAGCCCCTATTGTACATACAACAAATTGGCCATTGATGACTGTGTGAATTTCTGAGTAATTAGGCCTCTTTTTCTTTGGAAAGTAGTTTCTTCTGGAGTAGTCAAATGATCAAAACTTTAACCATTGTTTCACAGTTACGTGGACTTGGTATGAGCTAAGCTGAGGCTTTCAGACAGTCTAATTCTCTGTTTATCTTGATACCTGACAGCAATTGGAAAACACAATTAGGTCTGTGTTGTGAAATTGAATCAGCACATTAAATATTTCCTGTCCTATCATTTGATTAACTTGAAATCAAAGGCTTACCTAGCCCAGATACTGCAGCAGCGTGTGGTGTCCCGGCCCGGAAATCAGCGTAGTCCCAGCCTGCAAGACCATCAGCAGGCTGGGGCCATTGGAGGGAGCAGCGTGCGGCAGCATACCACTGCAGGGAGCAGCGCGTGCTGCTGCAGGAGGGCGACGGCTGTGAAGCCAGGTCGCTGATTGCAGTGTGGGCAGGCACTGCAGGAGGGGTGAAGGAGCGGCAAAAATTTGTAGAAGGAAGTGATCGGGGCCCAGGAGAGGCGTGAGTTTGGGACCCAGAAGAGGCGAGGGCCCACGGGCAGCATGGCCCAGCCCACACTGTATATGTGTGAGCACTAGGTCCGTGCAGCAGAGCAGGTCTCCAGTCATTTTGGTTAGTCCTTGCCACTGTACCAAGACCTAGCTCCGTCAAGCCCGTGTGGTGGTTGGTGTGCAACGGCCACCACACATTAAAAAAATCCAGGCGCAGGCATCTTCCACCCTTCAAGATGTAGTTCAGGACCTGGAATATTAGGTCCTTCATGGAAAAACCTATGAACTCATTCCTTTTTGGCGTGGAAGCAGGTCATCCTCGTTTTGAGGGACTGCCTATGATGATGACTGCAGCTGCCATTACAATATTTTAAGGAGGAACTTGTAATATATGTCCTTACTATACAGCACAAATGCACACGAGGCCCATATTAGAGAGAAGGTCACTCTGTGACCAGTAACCTTTATTAACCAGCACTGAAGTGCCGAAGATGGGTGGAGCTTCCCCTTTTATACCTGAAAGTCCAGGTTAGGAGTGTCTCCCACAAGTTCACCACCTAGTGGTCAGTGTTCTCACGGTGTACAATTTAGGTCAGTTTATACATGGATTACAATGACAGTAGAATACATGACATCACAACCCTGCCAAAGTCTTATTGGGATCACAGGTTAAGTCTCTCTGGTGGTTTACGCTCCCTTGTAGAGCGCCTGAGTTGGGGCTCCGGTTGTTGGGCGCTGGCCTGAGTGTCTGCTGTTTGCGATGCCTCAGGCCTGTCGGACTGCCCACAGTGACTGGTTCTCCTCCACTTGGTTCCGGTGTTCGGTCACCTGTGGTGGAGTGAAATCTACATCATGTTCTTCCTATGGTTCTTCTATGGGGTTGCTGAACCTCCTTTTTGTTTGATCTACGTGTTTGCGGCAGATTTGTCCATTGGTAAGTTTAACTACCAGAATCCTATTCTCCTCTTTGGCAATCACAATGCCTGTGAGCCATTTGGGCCCTGCAGCGTAGTTGAGGACAAAGACAGGGTCATTGACAGCAATACATCGCGCCTTCGCATTCCCGTCATGGTAGTCACATTGTGACCGGCGCCTGCTCTCAACAATTTCTTTCATGGTAGGGTGTATAAGGGATAACCTGGTTTTGAGTGCCCTTTTCATTAGCAGCTCTGCGGGTGACACCCCTGTGAGCGAGTGTGGTCGGGATCTACTGGCCAACAGGAGGCGTGATAAGCGGCTTTGTAGGGAACCCATTTGGATTCTGAGCAATCCCTGTTTGATTATCTGCACTGCTCATTCCACATGGCTGTCTGAGGCTGGCTTGAACAGTGCCGTTCTGACATGGTTGATACCATTTCCTGCCATGAAGTCCTGGAATTCAATGATTGTAAAGCACGGGCCATTGTCGCTGACCAAGACGTCCGGTAGACAATGGGCGGCGAACATTGCCCGTAGACTTTCTACTGTGGCAGAGGATGTGCTTTAATTGAGAATGTCACTTTCGATCCATTTGGAGTAGGCGTCTACCACAACCAAAAACATTTTTCCCATGAAAGGACCTGCGTAGTCCACATGGATGCATGACCATGGCTTGGCGGGCCAGGACCAGTGGCTAAGGGGGGCTTCCCTGGGCGCATTACCCAGCGGGGCACACGTCTTGTACCTGCGAACACAAAGTTCCAGGTCTGCATCTATCCCTGGCCACCAAACGTGTGATCTAGCAATTGCCTTCATCATGACAATGCCCGGGTGCTCACTGTGGAGTTCTCGGATGAATGCCTCTCTGCCTATCTGGGGAATGACTACTCGGTTACCCCATAGTAGGCAATCAGCCTGAATCAAGAGTTCATCCTTGCGCCTGTGAACTGGTTTAAATTCCTCAGGGCATGCCCCGTACGTGGCTGCCCAGCCCCATTAAGGACACATTTCTTGACTAAAGACAGTAGTGGGTCTCTATTTGTCCAGACTTTGATCTGACGGGCTGTCACGGGTGAGCCTTCATTTTCGAAAGCTTCAACAGCCATGACCATCTCAGCAGCATGCTCGGTTGCCCCCTCGGTGGTGGCTAGAGGGAGCCTGCTGAGTGCATCGGCGTAGTTTTCAGTACCCAGTCAGTGCCGAATTGCACAGTCATAGGCGGCTAACGTGAGTGCCCACCTCTGTATGCGGGCCGACGCATTTGCATTTATGGCCTTGTTGTCGGCCAAAAGGGATGTTAGCGGTTTGTGATCTGTCTCCAGCTCAAATTTCCTGCCAAACAGGTATTGGTGCATTTTTTTTACTGCATATACACATGCAAGCGCTTCCTTTTCTACCATCCCGTAGCCCCTTTCTACCTGGGACAGACTTCTGGAGGCATAAGCTGTAACTGACCCTTGGCATTAATATGCTGCAACACACACCCGACCACATAGGATGGATGATGCAGCGCACGTTAAAACAAGTTTCTTACATGGGTCATGTAGCGTTAACAGATTGTTGGAGCATAACAAATTGCGTGCTCTATCAAAAGCCCTTTCCTGGCTGTCTCCCCAGACCCATTCGCGACCTTAGTGTCAGAGCACGTGTAACGGCTCTAACAGCATGCTCAATTTGGGAAGAAACTTAGCAAAATAGTTCAGGAGCCCCAGGAACGAACGCAGCTCCGTCGTGTTACGGGGTCTGGATGCTCTCTGGTTCGCTTCTGTTTTGGACGCGGTAGGTCTGATCCCGTCTGCTGCTACCCTCATCCCCAGGAATTCTACTTCTGGGGCTAGGAAGACGCACTTCTCCTTTTTCAGTCACAGACCTACCCGATCCAGTCTGTGTAGCACCTCCTCCAGGTTGTGGAGGTGTTCTTCAGTATCGCAACCCGTGATGAGGATGTCGTCTTGAAAGACCACCGTCCTTGGAATCGACTTGAGGAGACTTTCCATGTTTCGTTGAAAGATCGTGGCGGCTGAGCGAATCCCGAACGGACATCTGTTGTACTCAAACAACCCTTTTGTGTCGTGATGGTGGTCAGCTTCTTCGACTCACTCGCCAGCTCCTGGGTCATGTAAACTGAGGTCAGATCCAATTTTGAAAAAATTTGCCACCGGAGAGCGTCGCAAAGAGGTCCTCCGCTCCTGGTAGGAGGTACTGGTCTTGAAGTGACACCCAATTGATGGTGGCCTTGTAATCGCCACATATCCTGACCGACCCGTCCGCCTTGAGCACCGGCACAATCGGGCTCGCCCAGTCACTGAATTCGACTGGCAAGATGATGCCTTCCCTCAGCAGACGGTCCAATTCGCCTTCTATCTTTTCCCGCATCACGTACGGCACCACTCTGGCCTTGTGGTGTACTGGCCTAGTGTCCGGGTTTAAGAAAGTGCCAATGCCAGGTTGAAATAGTGAGTCAAATTTGTCCAGGACCTGTGAACATGATATTCGCTCCACAGAAGAAATTGCATTGACATCGCCCCATTTCCAGTTCATGACAGCAAGCCAACTCCTCCCCAGCAGTGCGGGACCATCCCCCGGGACAATCCAGAGTGGCAACCTGTTCTCCGAATCTTTGTAGGTCACGACTACCGTGGCACTGCCGAGCACCGGAATGATCTCCTTTGTATATGTCTGTAGCTGTGCGTCAATCGGCAATAATTTTGGCCTCCTGGCCTTGGATGCCCACAACTTGTTGAAATGTTTGATGCTCATCAGGGACTGGCTGGCCCCCGTGTCTAGCTCCATTGATACTGGGATGCCATTGAGGAGCACTTTCATCATTATCGGTGGCGTCCTGGTGTATGAACTGTACATGTGCTCCACATGAACTCACAGAACTTCAGCTTCCAGCGATTTCCCCCAGTGTCCATTTGGCCCCGTAGGGCTTATGTCGGACCCGTCTTCCTCGTACATCAACCTGGCTGCAGGCTTCCTGCACATATGCGCCAAGTGACTGTTGATGTTGCAGTTTCTGCAGGTATATTGTTGATACCTGCAAGCTCTGGCTGGATGTTTGCCTCCACACCTCCAACATGAGCCGTTGTTAGAAACAAAAGGTCCATTACCAGTCGATCATCTCTGACTGTCTCTGTAACTGTCCTTAAACGCACCATTGACAGGTGTTGAGAGCCCCATTACTGGCCGCATTGTCCCTTGCGATGGTGTGAATCGCCGTTCAGCTCGCCATTGTCTCTGTTGAATTCCCCTTTGGGTTCACTACATGCTCGGGCATGTCCGATTGCCCCTGTCTGTCTAGAGAACTGTGTGCCGCGTTAACATTGTTGACTCCCTGTCCATTTGCTGCATTTAAACCAAGATTTTTGTCAAACATCATACTGGTCTCTTCCTCCCCTGAGATAAATGTCTGGGCCATCAAAGCCGCCATTTCCAGGGTCAAATCTTTGGTCTCAATCAGTTTCCTGAAAACCCCAGCGTGCCCGATGCCCTCAATAAAAAAGTCTCGCAGCATCTCCGCTCTGCATACATCTGGGAACTTACATAGGCTCACCAGTCGCCGGAGATCTGCCACGAAGTCTGGAATGCTTTGCCCTTCTTGCCGCCGGTGCGTGTAAAGCCGGTGTCTCGCCATGTGCACGCTGCTCGCCGGTTTAAGGTGTTCCCCGATCAACTTACTGAGCTCTTCAAAGTCTTGTCCGCCGGCTTCTCTGGCGCTCGAAGGTCCTTCATCAGGGAGTACGTCCTGGATCCACAAACTGTCAGGAGATGAGCCCTGCGTTTGTCGGCCGAATCCGGTCCTTGCCATTCCTTATTGACGAAACTTTGCTGCAGTCTCTCAATAAAATCGTCCCAATCATCACCAACACAGTACCTTTCGTCTGTGCTGCTAGTGGCCATGCTCGCGTGGTTTGAATCCCAGTTTCTCATCGGCAATAATATGTCCTTACTATACAGTACAAATGCACACGAGGCCCATACTAGAGAGAAGGTCACTCTGTGACCAGTAACATTTATTAGCCAGCACTGAAGTGCCGAAGATGGGTGGAGCTTCCCCTTTTATACCTGAAAGTCCAGATTAGGTGTGTCTCCCACAAGTTCACCACCTAGTGGTCAGTGTTCTCACGGTGTACAACTTAGGTCAGTTTATACATGGATTACAATGACAGTAGAATACATGACAACTTGGACTCGGTTTTGAGGGTTCCACAATTTTAAAGTGATACAGGTTGAACCTTCCTTATCCAGGACTTCTTTATCCAGCACCACCCCTTGTCCGGCACCATTCCCGGCCACCGGGTGGCCCACTGACATTTTGGGGCCCACTGGGGCCACTAACCTCCTCTGCCCCCCCAACCTTGGGCAACTTCCTCCCCCCACCCCCCCTCGGGCCGATGACCTTCCCTCATCCGGCAAATTCCCTCATCTGGCACAGGACAGGCCCCGAGGGTGCCGGATAAGGGAGGTTCAACCTGTATATAAATATATTTAACTCATTGGGCAAAAACACATTTTATTTTGTCCAAGCCTCACCTGGCTGTATTGTGGTTCAGGTGAATGTTACAGATGCCATTCGAAGAAGAGCAGGGGGTTCTCTTGATCTCCTGGCTGACATTTGTCCTTCAGCCAACAGCACATAACGACTGCCACTTCACTTCAAAGTAACTTATTTGTGTGAACCATAATTGGTTACATTTGGCTCACTTAAGATCTGATTTTCATTCAGTGTGGAAATCGGCCAGATGTGGGGGTGGATAGAGTGGCAAGCCGCCAAGAATTCGCCAGCATGAGAGTCGGATGATTTTAACTCCTAGGCCTCATGTCAATTTCCAGCGGGCCTCCAGAGGCCTTGGTAAAGCAGGAATTCACCTCTTAAATGAAGGTGTTAAGGATCAACTGTTCGTCAACCTTCTTCCTTCTATGGTTCACAACGACACGCTTCGAGTAAGTGTGAGACACTTGATGGAGGAGTATACGGAACAGACTAAATTCATATACAGCACAGGTAATAGACCTAACTGTATTCAGAGAGAGCTGCTTGTCGCTATCTTTATCTTGCGAGCTCTCCAAATAACTGTTGAAAACCATGCTCCTGTATACACCTATCTTGCCGACATCAAAGACCTCATGATGCATCTGTTTCTGAACCCATTGAAAACGTGTAAAGAGTTGTCGTTGTTTACTTCCAAGATACTTCTCTCAAACAAGACTTCCTGACCTAACTGCTCTCAAATCCTTTGAGGTATGTTAATTAACAGAAACGTATTTCCTTGCAAAAGCATTTCTTGTAGATAATACTCAGACATTAAAAGCATTAAAAGCATTGGTGAGGCCACACCTGAAATATTGCGTGCAGTTTTGGTTTCCATATTTACGAAAGGATATACTTGCTTTGAAGGCAGTTCAGGGAAGGTTCACTAGGTTGATTCCGGAGATGAGGGGGTTGACTTATCAGAAAAGGTTGAGTAGGTTGGGCCTCTACTCATTGGAATTCAGAAGAATGAGAGGTGATCTTATCGAAACGTATAAGATTATGAGGGGGCTTGACAAGATGGATGCAGAGAGAATGTTTCCACTGATAGGGGAGACTGGAACTAGAGGGCATAATCTTAGAATAAGGGGCTGCCCCTTTAAAACTGAGATGAGGAGAAATTTATTTCCTAAGAGGGTTGTGGATCTGTGGAATTCGCTGCCTCAGAGAGCTGTGGAAGCTGGGACATTGAATAAATTTAAGACAGAAATAGACAGTTTCTTGAACGAGAAGGGAATAAGGGGTTATGGAGAGCGGGCAGGGAAGTGGACCTGAGTCAGCCAAGATCGTATTAAATGGCGGAGCAGGCTGCTCCTATTTCTTATGTTCTTATGTTCTTATTATAAGTCGTGATTTCTTCTGTGGCACCCCACTGCTATCTTGCTTATAATGCAAAGTCTTTTGCTCTAAGTTACAAGGAAGTTCAATTATTAACTCTTAACTCCCCAAGATGTTCAACATAAAGCTCTCCTGGGTGTCCAACAGGAGGTTGCATTGTATTTTCTATCCCTGAACATTTACTGTTGTGTATCTGTAAAGCATGCACTCCCATGTTCCGCCACCAGGGAGCACATCCCCTGAAGTCCCAAGGGGTCCCAGTATCCCTTAGGAGCACTGTATATAAGCCGGCCCTTAAGGCCTGTTACTCACTCTGGCATGTCTTAATAAAGATTGAGGTCACTGTTACTTTACCCACCCTGTGTGCAGTCTGATCTGTGTTAGGAACACAACAACTGGTGATGAGTACTCGAATCCAACGCAGAGATGCAGCAAACTGTGGGCATCCTGGAGAAGTTCTCGGAGGGTGAGGACTGGGAAGCCTATGTCGAACGGTTCGACCAGTACTTTGTAGCCAATGAGCTGGACGGAGAAGGAAGCGCTGTAAAAAGGAGAGCGATCCTCCTCGTGGTCTGCGGGGCACCGACCTATAGCCTCATGAAGAATCTTCTGGCTCCGGTGAAACCCACAGATATGTCATATGAGGAGCTGTGTACACTGGTTCGGGAGCATCTTAACCCGAGGGAGAGCGTGCTGATGGCGAGGTATCGGTTCTATACGTACCAGCGATCTGAAGGTCAGGAAGTGGCGTGCTACGTCATCGAGCTAAGGCGACGTGCAGGACAATGTGAGTTTGATGGCTACCTGGAGCAAATGCTCAGAGACTTTTTTGTATTGGGAATTGGCCACGAGAACATCCTATGAAAACTTTTGACTGTAGAGACACCGACCCTCAGTAAGGCCACTGGGATAGCACAGGCGTTTATGTCCACCAGTGATAACACCAAACAATTCTCTCAGCACACAAGTGCTAGCAATGTTCATAAATTAACTGGAACTGTGTTTGCGAGCAGAAATGTCCAGGGCAGAAACCACGAGCCTGCAACTGCCAGCAGGCCTCAGGTGACCCAGATGACTCAGAGTCCACAACAAAGGATGAATGCAAGGCAAGTCACACCTTTTTGGCATTGTGGAGGCTTCCATTCAGCCTATTCATGCCACTTTAAAGGGTATTTTTGCAAGAGCAATGGGGCACCTCCAGATGAGCTGCAAGCTCTGCAAAACCTGCTAAGCACCACGTGGCAGAGGAAGATCAGTCCAAGGTAGATCAAAGCAATTTTGAGCCTCACGGGATGCACACATTTTCGACAAAATGTCCACCTATAATGCTAAATGTAAAATTGAATGGCTGACCTGTAGTCATGGAACTGGACACTGGCGCGAGCCAATCCATCATGAGTAAAAAGATATTTGAGAGACTGTGGTGCAACAAGGCATTCAGACCAGCCCTGAGCCCCATCCACATGAAACTGAGAACGTACACCAAAGAGCTTATCACTGTCTTGGGCAGCGCCATGGTCAAGGTCACCTACGAGGGCACGGTGCACGAACTGCCACTCTGGATTGTCCCGGGCGATGGCCCCACACTACTTGGAAGCAGCTGGCTGGGCAAAATCCGCTGGAACTCGGACGACATCCGAGCGCTATCAGATGTCGATGAGGCCTCATGTACCCAGGTTCTTAACAAATTTCCTTCCTTTTTTGAGCCAGGCATTGGAAACTTTTCTGGGGCG
Organism: Pristiophorus japonicus; assembly: GCF_044704955.1. Taxonomy (NCBI): domain Eukaryota; kingdom Metazoa; phylum Chordata; class Chondrichthyes; family Pristiophoridae; genus Pristiophorus; species Pristiophorus japonicus. The sequence goes on from NC_091980.1 coordinate 88,202,398, forward strand.
AAGGTGCGGATCCACTTGGTTCCAGAGGTAAGACCCATTCTCCACAAGGCGTGAGCGGTACCTCACATGATGAGGGAGAGAGTGGAAATTGAGCTGGACAGGCTGCAATGCGAGGGCATCATCTCCCCAATGGAATTTAGTGAGTGGGCCAGCCCGATTGTTCCAGTACTCAAAAGTGATGGCACAGTCAGGATTTGCGGCGATTACAAAGTAACTATTAATTGTTTCTCGCTACAGGACCAATACCCACTACCTAAGACAGACGACCTATTTGCGACGCTGGCAGGAGGCAAGACGTTCACCAAGCTCGACCTGACTTGGGCCTACATGACGCAGGAGCTGGAGGAGTCTTCGAAGGGCCTCACCTGCATCAACACGCACAAGTGACTGTTCATCTACAACAGATGCCCGTTTGGAATTCGGTCGGTTGCAGCGATCTTGCAGAGAAACATGGAGAGCCAACTCAAGTCGGTACAATGCACGGTGGTTTTTCAGGACGACATATTGGTCACGGGTCGGGACACCGTCGAGCACCTATAAAACCTGGAGGAGGTCCTCCAGCGACTGTATCACATAAGTCTGCAGCTGAAGAGGTCGAAATGCGTCTTCATGGCAACAGAAGTGGAGTTTTTGGGGAGAAAGATCATGGCGGACGGCATTCGGCCCACAGATGCTAAGACAGAGGCTATCAGGAACGTGCCCAGGCCACAGAACGTCACGGAGCTGTGGTCGTTCCTGGGACTCCTAAACTATTTTGGTAACTTCCTACCAGGGTTAAGCACCCTCTTAGAGCCCCTACATGTGTTATTGCATAAGGGTGAGAACTGGGCATGGGGAAAAAAACAAATAATTGCTTTTGAGACAGCAAGAAACATTTTATGCTCCAATAAGCTGCTTGTATTGTATAACCCATGTAAAAGACTCGTGCTACCATGTGATGCATCATCGTACGGAGTCGGGTGTGTATTACAACAAGCTAACATTGCGGGGAAGTTGCAACCTTTCGCCTATGCTTCCAAGAGCTTGTCTAAGTCCGAGAAGGCCGACAGCATGATTGAAAAAGAGGCATTAGTGTGTGTGTTCGGGGTAAAGAAAATGCACCAGTACCTGTTTGGCCTCAAATTTGAGCTGGAAACCGATCACAAGCCCCTCATATCCCTGTTCGCTAAAAACAAGGGGATAAATACTAATGCCTTAGCCCGCATACAAAGGTGGGCACTCACGCTATCAGCGTATAACTATACCATCCGCCACAGGCCAGGCACCGAGAACTTTGTGGATGCTCTCAGTCAGCTGCCATTGCCCAACACGGGGGTGGAAATGGCGCAGCCTGCAAACTTGTTGATGGTGGCGCAGCCCGCAGACTTATTGATGGTCATGGAAGCGTTTGAAAATGATAAATCTCCTGTCACGGCTGCCAGATTAGGACTTGGACCAGCCAAGATCCTCTGCTGTCCCTAGTAAAATAACTGTACTGCATGGTAGCTGGGCCAGCATCCCCGTTGAAATGCAAGAGCTAATCAAGCCATTCCAGCGGCAAAAGGACGAACTGTCCATTCATGCAGACTGCCTGTAGTGGGGTAACTGCGAAGTGCTACCCAAAAAGGGCAGGGAGACATTCATCTCAGATCTCCACACACACCCGGGTATAGTAATGATGAAAGCGATAGCCAGATCCCTCGTGTGGTGGCCCAGTATCGACTCTTACTTAGAGTCCTGTATACGGCAATGCAGTGTATGTGCTCAGATGAGCAACGCGCCCAGAGAGGCACCACTAAGTTTGTGGTCCTGGCCCTCCAGACCATGGTCGAGGATCCATGTTGACTATGTGGGCCTGTTTCTCGGTAAAATGTTCCTGGTGGTGGTGGATGCTTTTTCAAAATGGATTGAATGTGAAATACTGTCAGGAAGCACCCTCACCGCCACCATTGAAAGCCTGAGGGCCATGTTTGCCACCCATGGCCTGCCTGACATACTGGTCAATGACAACGGGCCGTGTTTCACCAGTGCCGAATTTAAAGAATTCATAACCTGCAATGGGATCAAACATGTCATCTCGGCTCCGTTTATACCAGCCTCCAATGGGCAGGCAGAGCAGGCAGTACAAACAATCAAACGGAGCCTTAAACGAGTCACAGAAGACTCACTCCAAACCCGCCTGACCCGAGTACTGCTCAGCTACCGCACGAGATCCCACTCGCTCACAGGGGTGTCCCCGGCTGAGCTACTCATGAAAAGGACACTTAAAACCAGACTCTCGCTGGTTCACCCCAACCTGCATGATCAGGTAGAGAGCAGGCGGCGGCAACAAAATGTAAACGATGGTCGTGCCACTGTGTCATGGGAAATTGATCTGAATGACCCTGTGTATGTGCTAAACTATGGACATGGTCCCAAGTGGATCGCAGGCACGGTGATAGCTAAAGAAGGGAGTAAGGTGTTTGTAGTCGAACGAGACAATGGACAAATTTGCAGAAAGCGCCTGGACCAAACGAGGCTGTGGTTCACAGACTGCCCTGAACAACCCACAGCAGGCACCACCTTTTTCGAGCCCACAATACACACCCAAAGGATCAACGACACCACGCCGGACCAGGAAATCGAACCCATCATGCCCAACAGCCCAGCAAGGCCAGGCTCACCCAGCAGCCCTACAGGGCCAACAACACGCCAGCCCAGTGAGGGCACAGCCAACATACCAGAACAGACATTTGTACCGAGGCGGTCTACCAGGGAAAGAAAGGCTCCCGACCGTCTCACCTTGTAAATAGTTTTCACTTTGACTTTGCGGGGGTAGTGATGTTGTGTATCTGTAAAGCATGCACTCCCATGTTCCACCACCAGGGAGCGCATCCCCTGAAGTCCCAAGGGATCCCAGCATCCCTTGGGAGCACTGTGTATAAGCCGGCCCCTAAGGCCTGTTCCTCACTCTGGAGTGTCTTAATAAAGACTGAGGTCACTGTTACTTTAACCTCCCTGTGTGTAGCCTCATCTGTGTTAGGAACATAACATTTACCTCCCCTTTTTTTAAATGGACATGCAAAGCTGAACTCCAAGGTACCCATTGTAATGCATCGATATGATGTACTGGGCAACACGACAGAGTAAATTGTACATGTACTGTGAATGACACTCCCAGTCAGCAATGACATTTATCTGTTTGTTCACTGTCATTTATTTCTGCTGCATGGATGCAAAAATTATGACATAGAAACTTTATGCATCTAGGAACCGAACAGCCAAATGAATAGACTTGTAAGACTGCTGCACCAAAATTGTAAAAATAATATATTCCACAATGCTTGATGTGGAAAATTTTCACAGAAACAACTGCTCCAAACATATGATGCATACTAAACTTCAAATGATAGGAAAATAAAAATGCAGCTTATGCATGTGTGGAAATAAAATGATGAAGGGAGCAATTAACAGCAACCTTACCCATTCAGAAAAGAATGCACCTCAGCCAAGAGAATCTGGATTTAAAGGGACCAGACTGTTGTGCAAGAAAGTTTTGCAAGGCACAAACTGTTGCCTGTAAACAGGGCAAACTGGTTCCCCCAAAAGGTTGCATGATTCTTAGACGGGTGTCAGTAATACAGTGCTATGGAACCATTCACGTTGGAGGGTTGGGGTTAGGGGCGGATGTTGGGGTGACTCCCATGTTTTATGATTTCTGATATGGCCAGTCTGTTCCTGCTTGTAAACCTTAGGGTTGATCTGAGCACTAAACATAGCTGTGTGCATGAAACTGAACATATGTAAGAACATAAGAAATAGGAGCAAGAGTCGGCAATTCGGCCCCTTGAGCCTGCTCCGCCATTCAATATCATGGCTGATCTGATCTTGGCCTCAACTCCACTTTTCTGCCTGTTCTCCATAACCCTTGACTCCCCTATAGTTCAAAAATCTTTCTATCTCGGCCTTAAATATATTCAATGACCCAGCCTCCACAGCTTTCTGGGGCAGAGAATTCCACAGATTTACAACCCTCTGAGAGAAGAAATTCCTCCTTATTTCAGTTTCAAATGGGTGGCACCTTTTTCTGATACTATGGGAGACAAAATTTGTGAAGGCCAAGAGCCACCCAAATGGCGCCCAAAGGACCGCTGATGGCCGCCGAGATACCTGATGGTACTTTGGGCGGGAATTTGGGCAAAAACTCCTTTGAAAGGGCGCCCAGCAGCAAAAGAGGGACTTACGCCGTCAATCTGGGCAGCAGCGGGTGGGACCGCTCATTCTTGGCGGCAAATGTGCTTGCCGCCCAAGTGCCACTGAAGATGGAGTCGGGCCCAGGGAGGGTCGAACAGCTGGAAATAAAAATCATCAAAAAACCCCCAAGAAACATCGGAACACCTTCAGGGGACCCCATCCTGGTAAGTCGCTGTAAAGAACATTTAAAAAAACTGTTTACTAATCTTTTCTTGCAGGTTTTCATAACTACCATCGGGGATAGACCACAGCGGTCCTTCCCCGTCCTGGCGCCGACTCCCGCCTGCACCAATCTGGCATCTCGACGAGCGGGAGGTCACTTGCGTCACTTGGGCGTCCGCTGACGTCAGCGGCAGTTCCCGATGGTTCTCCCCTCACACCCGCTCCAGACCAATTGAAACTCGCACAGGGTGGAACACGAGGAAGAATCTTGGCGGATCTCGGCGGCAGTGGGCGGTAAGGCCATCAATTTCGGCCCCTAAGCCCCCTAGTTTTAGTTTCTCCTATGAGTGGAAATATCCTCTCTGCATTCACCTTGTCGAGCCTCCCCCATTATCTTATATGCTTCGATAAGATCACCGTTCATTCTTCTGAACTCCAAAGTGTATTGGCCCAACTTACTCAACCAATCCTCATAAATCAACCACCTCATCTCCGGAATCAACCTAGTGAACCTTCTCTGAACAACCTCCAATGTAAGTCTATCCTTCCTTAAATACGGAGACCAAAACTGTACATAGTACTCTAGGTGTGGCCTCATCAATACCCAGTACAGTTGTTGCAGGACTTCTCTGCTTTTATACTCTATTCCACTTGCAATAAAGGCCAAGATTCCATTTGCCTTCCTGATCACTTGCTGTACCTGCATACTAACTTTTTGTGTTTCATGCACAAGTACCCCCAGGTCCCTCTGTATTGCAGCACTTCGCAATTATTCATCATTTAAATTATAATTTGCTTTTCTATTTCTTCTGCCAAAATAGATAACCTCACATTTTCCCACATTATACTCCATCTGCCAAATTTTTGCCCTCTCACTTAGCCTGTCATTTATCCCTTTGCAGATTTTTTATGTCCTCCTCACAATTTGCGTTCCCACCCATCTTTGTATCATCAGCAAACTTGGCTACATTACACTTGGTCCCTTCATCCAAGTCATTAATATAGATTGTAAATAGTGAGGACCCAGCACCGGTCCCTGCGCAACCCCACTAGTCACTCTTTGCCAACCGGAAAATGACCCATTTATCCCGACTCTCTGTTTTCTGTTAGCCAATCCTCAATCCATGCTAATATTGTTATGTATGCAACAGCTTGTAACCAGCCTTCTACCGCCATCAGAGGGTGCATCTGTTGGAGTCCCAAGGGATCCCAGCATCCCTTGGGAGCACCGCTTATAAGCAGGCCTCCCATGCTGTGCCAGTACTCTGGAGTCAGAATAAAGAGACTAAGGTCACACTTACTCAAGTCTGCAGTACTCAGTCACATTGCTTTATTTGAGACATAACAACTGGCGACGAGTAATAGATAACAAACCATCACATGAAAATGCAGAGAACTGTTGGTATTCTGGAGAAATTCTCAGAAGGGGATGATTGGGAAGCCTTCGTGGAGCGAATCGACCAATACTTTGTGGCCAACGAGCTGGAAGGGAATGAAAAGGCTGCCAAACGAGTCGGCTAGATCGTTTGGGACTCAGGTTGAAACACTCGATGTGTTTTCCTGGCACCAGAGTTCGAGTTCTTAGGGAGAAGAATCGCGGTAGACGGCATCAGACCCACCGACGTCAAGACGGAAGCCATCAAGAACGCGCCAAGACCACAGAACATGACGGAGCTGCGGTCGTTCCTGAGACTCCTCAATTATTTTGGTAATTTCTTACCCGGGTAAAGCACCTTGCTAGAACCTCTACATGTGTTGCTATGCAAAGGAGATGACTGGGTATGGGGGAAATCACAAGAGACTGCTTTTGAGAAAGCCAGAAATCTGTTATGTTCCAACAAACTGCTTGTTCTGTATGACCCATGTAAACATTTAGTGCTAGCTTACGATGCGTCTTCGTATGGGGTCGGGTGTGTGTTACAACAAGCAAACAAATCGGGAGCATTGCAACTGGCCGTTTATGCGTCCAGGAGTTTGTCCAAGTCCGAAAGGGCCTGCAGCATGATTGAAAAAGAAGCTCTGGCATACATTTATGAGGTGAAAAAAAAATGCACCAGTATCTGTTTGGGCTTAAGTTCGAGTTAGAAACTGATCATAAGCCGCTCATATCACTATTCTCAGAGAGGAAAGGTATTAATACCAATGCCTCTGCTAGCATCCAAAGATGGACGCTCATGCTGTCTGCATATAACTATGTAATTCGCCATAGGCCAGGCACAGAGAACTGCGCTGATGCCCTCAGTCGGCTACCATTGTCCACCACTGGGGTGGAAATGGCACAGCCTGCAGTCTTGCTCTTGGTGATGGATGCATTTGAAAATGAAAAGTCACCCATTACGGCCCGCCAGATCAGGACCTGGACCAGCCTGGATCCTTTACTGTCCCTTGTAAAAATCTGTGTCCTCCATGGGAGCTGGTCCAGCGTCCCAGCGGAGATACATGAAGAGATCAAGCGGCGCCAAGACGAAATGTCCATACAGGTGGACTGTCTTTTGTGGGGTAATCGCGTGGTTTTGCCTAAGAAAGGCAGGGAAAAGTTCATACGCGACCTACACAGTACCCACCCAGGCATAGTAATGATGAAAGCTATAGCCAGATCCCATGTGTGGTGGCCTGGCATCGACTCAGATTTGGAGTCTTGCATGCGCCAATGCAACACTTACTCTCAACTGAGCAATGCACCCAGGGAGGCACCGCTAAGTTTGTGGTCATGGCCCTCCAAACCATGGTCTAGGATCCACGTTGACTTCGCTGGCCCGTTTCTAGGCAAAATGTTTTTGGTTGTTGTGGATGCTTACTCAAAATGGATTGAGTGTGTAATAATGTCTGTAAGCACGTCCACTACCACCATCGAAAGCCTACGAGCCATGTTCGCCATGCACAGCCTGCCTGATGTCTTTGTCAGCGACAATGGGCCATGCTTCACCAATGCTGAATTCAAGGAATTCATACCCATATCGGGATCAAGCACGTCACATCTGCCCCGTTCAAGCCCGCATCTAACGGCCAGGCAGAACGGGCAGTCCAAACCATCAAGCAAAGCTTGAAACATGTGTCGGAAGGCTCCCTGCAGACCTGCCTGTCCCGAGTCCTGCTCAACTTCTGCACAAGACCCCACTTGCTCACCGGGGTTCCCCCTGCCGAACTGCTCATGAAAAGGGCACTCAAAACAAGGCTCTCTCTAGTCCACCCTGATCTCCATGATCATGTCGAGGGCAGGCGGCATCAACAAAGCATGTACCATGATCGCGCGATATTGAAGTCAATGACCCTGTATTTTTACTCAACTATTGACATGGTCCCAAATGACTTGCCGGCACGGTCGTAACCAAAGAAGGGAGTAGGGTGTTTGAGGTCAAACTTGCAAATGGACTAACTTGCAGAAAGCTTTTGGACCAAACCAAACTGCGGTTCAGACAGCCACGAGCAACCTGTAGAGGACACCACCAACTTCGACCCTCTGATACACACACAAGTGGCAACTGACATCACGGTTGACCATGAAGCTGAACTCATCATCCCCAGCAGCCCAGTAAGGCCAGCTGCCCAGCAGCCCAGCGAAGGCCCAACCAACTCACCTGCACCTGTGTTTGTACCGAGACGATCGACTAAGGAGCGGAAAGCCCCAGATCGTCTCACCCTATAAATAAGTTTACTATTGACTTTGGGAGGGAGTGATGTTATGTATGCAACACCTTCTAACCAGTATTCTACCACCACCAGAGGACGCATCCCTTGGGAGCACTGTACATAAGCAGGCCTCCCATGCTGTGCCAGCACTCTGGAGTCAGATTAAAGAGACTAAGGTCACACTTACTCAAGTGTGCAGTACTCAGTCACATTGCTGCATTTGAGACATAACAAGTATATTACCCCCAACCCGTGAACTTTTATCTTGTGCAGTAACCTTGTATGTGGCACCTTATCGAATGCCTTCTGGAAATTCAAATATACCATATCCACTGGTTCCTCCTTATCCACCCTGCTCGTTACATCCTCAAAGAACTCCAGCAAATTTGTCAAACGTGAATTCCCTTTTATAAAGCCATGCTAACTCTGCTTGATTGAATTATGCTTTTCCAAATGTCCCACTTCAACCTCCAGCATGAGCTGCTCCTAATGTGCGATGTTTTTGAGATGGGCGACTGGGTAACGTCATCAAAACTCTGGTCGCCATTTTGGAGCATGGGCAGGAACATCGGCGGGGCCCAGGTACAGAGGAGTGGGAAGGTCAGGGCAGATGAGAGTTTGTGGCGTAGATGCGGCAAGAGATCGTGGCATAGGAGCGGTGAGAGATCATGGCGGAGGTGCGGTGATTGTTTTTGTGGTGGAGGAGCTGTGAGAGATCGTGGCGTAGGAGCGGTGTGAGATTGTGGTGGTGGTGAGGCGAATGTTCGGCAGAAGAGCGGCGAGAGATTGTGGCGGAGATGCGGCAAATGAGGGTACAGGGCCCAGAAGAACCGAGGGCCCTGGGGCAGCACGGGCCAGCCCACACTACGATGTGTGCGCGCTAGGTCCGTGCAGCAGAGCAGGTCTCCAGTCGTCCTGGTTAACCCTTGTCATTGGATAACGGCCTAGCTCTGTCAAGCCCGTGTGGTGGCTGTTGTGCAACGGTCACCACACGTTAAAAAAATTCACGTACAGGCACCTTCCACCCCGTCAATTGGAGTTCAGGACTGGAACAACGGGTCCTTCATTGAAACACCTGTGAACTCATGTGGAAGCAAGTTATCCTCATTCGAGGGACCGTCTATGATGATGATGATGATGACTATTGCTTCCTTTATAATGGATTCCTCCTTTTTGTCTGTTTCCTTTTTTAAATAAGTGCATTACATTTGCGGTTTTCCAATCCGCTGGGACCGCCCCAGAATCCAGAGAATTTTGGTAAATTACAACCAATGCATCCAGTATCTTTGCAGACACTTCTTTTAAGACCCTAGGATGTAAGCCATCAGGTCCAGGGGACTTGTCCACCTTTAATCCCATTAGTTTACCGAGTACTACTTCATTAGTGATAGTATTTGTATTAAGTTCCTCCCTCCCTATAGCCCCTTGATCATCCGCTATTGGGATGTTTTTAGTGTCTCCTATCGTGAAGACTGATACAAAATATTTGTTCAATGTCTCTGCCATTTCCTTGTTCTCCATTATTAATTCCCATTATTAATTCCCACCTATCTTTGTATCATTAGCAAATTTGGCTATATTGCTGTAATTTGAGCAACAAAATGGATCTCCATTAGCATTTGAATTTCATTTTTCAGTCCCTCAGGTTTTGACAGAATTTGTGTTCATCAACTATACCCATAATAAAACAACTTTAGTGTTGTGCTGTTAAGAGCCATGGCAACAATTTGGAGCAAAAAGTAATTTATTCTTGCCCTCGAAGGTCTTCCACATCTTTCATTATGCCTCTACCCTTTGGCACATGATTACACATTTGCACCCAATTCCATTTAAAGCAGAAAACATTCTTGGTTTATGAAGATATCCTTGTGAACCAAGGGGCAAAGAATGATGAGGCAGGAACCCCCACTGTTTTGACCGGAACTCTCATAGCTACCTCACAGTTACGGGGCTTGTTTCTGTGCTGAACATTTTATTATTCTCTCTGCCTCTCCAGGCAGGAATAATGAAAGATGTGGAGTTTATTCATGCATGACAGAGAAATTTACAACCTATGACCAAAACTGAAATTTGCTGTTATTAGTGCTAAAGGCAGTCTTTGGATTTGGAGATAAGTCTCATCCACTTATTGGCACATAACATTCAGGAAAGAAGCCTCCAGAATTATTACTACTTTTGGGAAATTAGAGGGATCAAAAACTTCAGATACAAAGTAAATTACTGAGGTGTTTAGGGAGTTCTGTCAAAGTATAACACACATAAAAAAAACCCGTATTAGAGACTTTTGATTACATTTTTAACAAGATTACACTGAGTTGAATATCTGTGGCTAGGTGCTTACATCAAGACTAAACATTGGTGATCAAGACTAACCACTAGTGCTGATAGGTATAGAAAAAACCTTTATGATTCTTTCTTGGTCAACTTATTTTCTTTGTTGAAGACATCTAACATAAATGGCTTTTTATTTGGTTTTCACAAAATTGACAGTGGTGCTAAAATAACTGTTTGGTCACACAGACATGATAGACTCAGGTTTGATCCCCAAGCTATAATCTCAATCAGGGTAGCAAATAGAGCATTAAAAGCAGTGAAGGATCCCACTCTTTGGCCCCATGTTTCCACATGATTTGCTCCTGATTTTTAGGAGCAACTGGTGGAGAACGGAGTATCTTAGAAATCGGAATTCTCCACATTTAAGTTTTCTGCAGTTCTAGTCAGGTAGAACAGTTTCACTTTTGAACAGAATTTTTTTTTCAAAAGTGGGTGTGTCCTGCCACTGACGCCTGATTTGAAAGTTTCCACAGTGAAAACGTACTCCAAACTAACTTAGAATGGAGCAAGTGAAGATTTTTGTACGCTTGAAAAAACCTTGTCTCCACATTAAAAAATCAGGCGCAGGTTACAAATTAGGCGTCGGGAACGAGGTGGGGGGAAGGGAAGTCATTAAATTCTACAATAAATCCTCAGTTATACTTAGACAAATATTATACAAATAAATCCAACCTGAATAAAAATTTATAAGCAAAGAAAAGATTAAATAAACCATGTTCTTACCTGTGTGAAAGTGCTTCAGGCAGGCCTTTCAGGCAGCGGTTTACCATCGGGACCGACCGACGGCAGGGGGAGAAAGCTGCAAGAAGCCTCAGTGCTTGAGGCAGCCGTTTGCCGTCGGGACCAACCGACGGCAGGGGGAGAAAGCAGCAAGAAGCCTCAGTGCTGATCATGGAAGGGCAATGTGGTTTTATTAAAAAATTTTAAAAATTGAACAGCTACAAAGAATTTGAATAGTTTCAAACAAGTGCATGTGTCCCGTTTATCACAGTCTATCTTTAATTACAGAATGAGTGGTAGAGATTGAAACGGTAACGAGTTGTAAAGGCTGAATTAAAATGCACAGTTGCTGCAGTAACACTGGTTAAAGAGCCAACATTAATTCAGCAGCTGATTTATTCAGCAGTGCTGCTAAAAGCACTCCCTCACACACAGAAATATCAAGAAAATTAAAATGCAAGCCTTTGCAAGGGTTCAATAAACAAATTTTCACTTTTTCTGCAGCACTTTTTAAAATGGCCGAGTGCCAATGTTTACTTCAGACTGCGCGTGCGCGAACGCTCCAACGTGCACGCGCAGGGTTGCCGGCACCAAAAAAACTCATTTAAATTGTACCCGCCCCCTCCTACTTACAAAATCGGCGCGAGTGGTAGGCTCCGCCCTCTGTGGGCCGCGTCAAGCAGACATCAAGCTCCAAGGAGCTCGAGAATACTGTGTTTTTTTTCAGGCGCCGTTTTTGGCGTGAAAAACAGGCGCCCAGCTCTGAGGGGCGCCTTTTTCGCCGCGTGTGGAAACTTGGGGCCTTAATCCCTGTCCCACACCTGCTGCTAAGAAGTGAAACATCCAGATGTTGTGCAAGAAGAGGATTGGGCTTGACTTTGATGCCCTCCACAGCCTTCCAACTGTCTGTTACTCATTATAGATTTCCTCTCAAATTTTACCTACTAAAATAGCCTTTTATATCTGACATATGCATAGGGTTAATTTTTTAAAATTCATTCATGGGAAACGAGTGTCTATGGCAAGGCCAGCATTTAGTTCCCATTCTTCATTGCCCTTGAGAAGGTGGTGATGAGCCTCCTTGAACAACTGAATGGCTTGCTAGGCCATTTCAGAGGGCAGTTAAGAGCCATTGCTGTGGACCTGGAGTCACATATAGGCCAGACTGGGGAAGGACAGCAGATTTCCTTCCTTAAAGGACATTAATGAACCAGATTGAGAGACCAAATGCAGATTGAGTGACCGCTTTGCGGAGCATCACCGTCAGTCTGCAGTGCGTGACCCTGAGCTTCCAGTCACCTGCCACTTTAATTCTCCACTCCACTCCCCACTGAGACCTCTCTGTCCTCGGCCTCTTGCACTGTTCCAATGAAGCTCAATGTAAGCTCGAGGAACAGCATTTCTTCTTTCGATTAGGCACTTTACAGCCTTCTGGACTCAACATCGAATTCAACAATTTCAGATCATAACCTCTGCGCCCATTTTTTCAGACAGCAGCCAATGATTCTGCTGATCCCACTTAAACCTCCTCTAGACCCATATTTCTTTCCTTGTCCCATTACCATTTCATTTTGCCTTGTACAATTATATCTTGGGCTGGATTTTAGGCTTTTCTGTTTTCGGGGCGTAAACAGTGGCAGGGCGGGAAAGTTACCGGTTGGGAATAGATTGCGCTATAGCAAGGAGTTTTCACCATCTGGACTCTGCGCCAGGGTGCGCAGCGCGAAGGGAGGCGTTCTACAACTTTCAAAGCGCAAAAATGGGAAACTCGTAAACTGAAGTGCCGGGCCGTGTGGGCTCCGAGAAAAGCCTTGGGGGAGGAGGGGGGGATTGGAAAAAAACCTTTAAAAACCCACAAAAACATTCCCAAAATAGTACGCATGCCACCACAACACAAATTGCTAAAAAATTAAAAGAACAAACACTCGCACTTACCTTTACAGCAAATTACCTTCCTCACTGTCGCCGGCATGGCTAGATCACTCTGGTTTCCCAGGCGGTCATTGCGAGGCACAATTCCAGGCATACGGGTCAGGTTTGAGTCAAAACTACTGCCAGTGTCACAACGCGAGGTGTTGCACTCCCGGCACAGCTCTTCCCCGGTGGTGCTGCTAAGTGCCGCCGCAAAACCCGACCTGAAGCTCACGCCCGGACTCTGGAGACCTCGCTGCCCCATTTCACACCGCTCCCGGGCGAGACCCGGAGTACAAAGGACCGGAAAATCCAGCCCCTCATTTTTTAATCACTCCTGCCTTCCACCCTATCATAGACCTTTCCGTTCATCCTTACTTTCCCTGTCTCTGCACCTGCTTAAAATTTGTTATGTCTCTAACTTTTTCTAGTTCTGACAAAAAAATCACCAACCTGAAACATTAACTCTGTTTCTCTCTCCACAGATGCTACCTAACCTGCTGAGTATTTCCAGCATTTTGTTTTTATTTCAGATTTCCAGCATCCACAGTATTTTGCTTTTGTATTCATGTTGGACTGCTATTGATTTAAGCAGTGACCACTGAACTGTTGAGTTAAGAATGACCTTAAAGCAATCGTCAATTTAGACAATAAACCTAATTAAAAGGCATTTGAGTTCATACTGCAGAGAATTTTAATTAGTTGATAACAAGTTCTGCAGAAGGGATTAAATTATCCCTTTCGGAATTAGAAGTTTGCTATGGAATGGAAAGGTATAAGATAACAAAGTTTGGAGTTGCGCCAGTCTATGTGGCCGAATTTGGTCAAGGCCTCCGCCCGCCCAAGTGCCGCCTAAAGTGCCGCCGGTGGCCGCCGAGGACCTGGATGGTACTTTCAGCAGAGTTTTCGTCACCAAGGTCCCTCGAAGGTCGGTGGGCGGCAAAGGAGAGACTTGCATCGCCAATCTGGGTGGGAGGTCTCATTCTCGGCGGCAGAGGCGCATGCCACCCAAGTGCCGCCGAGGATGGAGTCGGGCCCACGGAGGGTCGAAGACCTAAAAATAAAAATCATTAACAAAACATAAAAAAACTATCGGAAGACCTTCAGGGGACCCCATCAAGGTACGTCGCTGTGGAAAAAACAAATAGAAAATGTTCACTAACCTTTTTTCCATGATCTTCCTATTTACCATCGGGGACAGACCAGCTTCCAGCCAGCGGTCCACCCCTGTTCTACCGCTGACTCCCGTCCGCACCAATCTGGCATGTTGGTGGGTGGGAATCTACTGACTCCACTCGGCCATCCATTGACATCGGCAGGAGGTTCCCGCCGGTTCTCTCCTCCCGCCCACTCCAGGCCACGTCGAAAGCACTGGGCGAATGTGGCCGAGGAATGTCGGTGGCAGTGGGTGGCAGTCAGCGGCAGTGGGCAGTAAGTTGATCAATTTCGGCCCCTTTGAGTCTATGGAAAAAGAACTCGTTAAAACTAAAGTTATTGCACAGACATAGGACAGGCAGAAAGCTTGCTTTGTTCATTCATAAGGAGGGAGGGGTTGATGCTGGAAAGTTAGAGAATGTGTGTCAAGTAGAAGAATTAGAATGGACCTGTGAGCTGCAAGAACAGTCAAATCAGTGTGAAATGTAACTATGTAACGCAAGTATAAATTGTCATGTAGAAGGGGTGAAAAAAAGTGGGTGTTGAAACAGATACTTTGGAATTCATAGAAACTCTGGGCTAGATTTTCCACCTTTTTTGCATGCTTAACGCCCACTTAATGTCCATTTTACCGCTGAAATGACGTGTAACGCCCACATATCGCCCACAAAATTGAAACTGACAGGCATTTTTTGGAAACTTATCGGCAAGTGTTACTTTCCCCATGTGCGTAACGCTGGGAAACAATAATACCGTCCGCCCACTTTTTTTGGGTGGAATCATCAGAATGGGCGAAATCAACGTCCATAATGTCGCCCAGCGTTAGTTTCCGCGCAGAATTAACGCCGCGATTTAATAATACCGCTGCACACTTTTTTTTGTCATAAAAATCACATTTGCCGAAACTAACGGCCATGAGATCGGCCAGCGTCACTTTCACCACCTCAAACACATATCGCCCACAATATCGCTCGCCCAAAAAAACGCCTGGAAAAAGTGGAACTAACTGGAAGTAATCACAGCATTATGGACGCCATGTTCTACATCACATATCGCATCCTTTAAAAGACTGCTCTGCTTCAACCTCGGGGGAGTTCAGATGTACTCTAGAGATCTTTGGAGGTGATGTGAACATCTGTACAAACATCTTGACCATACTGTGACCGATTGGAATTTAATAGGTGTCTGTCGTAAAAATAAAAAATAAAAAAGGGAAAGTGGCTCAACCGTGGCTATCAAGGGAAATCAGGGATAGCATTAAAGCCAAGGAAGTGGCATACAAATTGGCCAGAAATAGCAGAGAACCCGGGGACTGGGAGAAATTTAGAACTCAGCAGAGGAGGACAAAGGGTTTGATTAGGGCAGGGAAAATGGAGTATGAGAAGAAGCTTGCAGGGAACATTAAGACGGATTGCAAAAGTTTCTATAGATATGTAAAGAGAAAAAGGTTAGTAAAGACAAACATAGGTCCCCTGCAGTCAGAATCGGGGGAAGTCATAACGGGGAACAAAGAAATGGCGGACCAATTGAACAAGTACTTTGGTTCGGTATTCACTGAGGAGGACACAAACAACCTTCCGGATATAAAAGGGGTCGGAGGGTCTAGTAAGGAGGAGGAACTGAGGGAAATCCTTATTAGTCGGGAAATTGTGTTGGGGAAATTGATGGGATTGAAGGCCGATAAATCCCCAGGGCCTGATGGACTGCATCCCAGAGTACTTAAGGAGGTGGCCTTGGAAATAGTGGATGCATTGACAGTCATTTTCCAACATTCCATTGACTCTGGATCAGTTCCTATGGAGTGGAGGGTAGCCAATGTAACCCCACTTTTTAAAAAAGGAGGGAGAGAGAAAACAGGGAATTACAGACCGGTCAGCCTGACATCGGTAGTGGGTAAAATGATGGAATCAATTATTAAGGATGTCATAGCAGTGCATTTGGAAAGAGGTAATATGATAGGTCCAAGTCAGCATGGATTTGTGAAAGGGAAATCATGCTTGACAAATCTTCTGGAATTTTTTGAGGATGTTTCCAGTAGAGTGGACAAGGGAGAACCAGTTGATGTGGTATATTTGGACTTTCAGAAGGCTTTCGACAAGGTCCCACACAAGAGATTAATGTGCAAAGTTAAAGCACATGGGATTGGGGGTAGTGTGCTGACATGGATTGAGAACTGGTTGTCAGACAGGAAGCAAAGAGTAGGAGTAAATGGGTACTTTTCAGAATGGCAGGCAGTGACTAGTGGGGTACCGCAAGGTTCTGTGCTGGGGCCCCAGCTGTTTACACTGTACATTAATGATTTAGACGAGGGGATTAAATGTAGTATCTCCAAATTTGTGGATGACACTAAGTTGAGTGGCAGTGTGAGCTGCAAGGAGGATTCTATGAGGCTGCAGAGCGACTTGGATAGGTTAGGTGAGTGGGCAAATGCATGGCAGATGAAGTATAATGTGGATAAATGTGAGGTTATCCACTTTGGTGGTAAAAACAGAGAGACAGACTATTATCTGAATGGTGACAGATTAGGAAAAGGGCAGGTGCAAAGAGACCTGGGTGTCATGGTACATCAGTCATTGAAGGTTGGCATGCAGGTACAGCAGGCAGTTAAGAAAGCAAATGGCATGTTGGCCTTCATAGCGAGGGGATTTGAGTACAAGGGCAGGGAGGTGTTGTTACAATTGTACAGGGCCTTGGTGAGGCCACACCTGGAGTATTGTGTACAGTTTTGGTCTCCTAACCTGAGGAAAGACATTCTTGCTATTGAGGGAGTGCAGCGAAGGTTCACCAGACTGATTCCCGGGATGGCGGGACTGACCTATCAAGAAAGACTGGATCAACTGGGCTTGTATTCACTGGAGTTCAGAAGAATGAGAGGGGACCTCATAGAAACGTTTAAAATTCTGACGGGGTTAGACAGGTTAGATGCAGGAAGAATGTTCCCAATGTTGGGGAAGTCCAGAACCAGGGGTCACAGTCTAAGGATAAGGGGGAAGCCATTTAGGACCGAGATGAGGAGGAATTTCTTCACCCAGAGAGTGGTGAACCTGTGGAATTCTCTACCACAGAAAGTTGTTGAGGCCAATTCACTAAATATATTCAAAAAGGAGTTAGATGAGGTCCTTACTACTAGGGGAATCAAGGGGTATGGTGAGAAAGCAGGAATGGGGTACTGAAGTTGCATGTTCAGCCATGAACTCATTGAATGGTGGTGCAGGCTAGAAGGGCCGAATGGCCTACTCCTGCACCTATTTTCTATTTTTCTATGTTTCGTCGGGACATTCATTGTTTGTGACCAATCGGTGGAAAACAGAGAGCTATTGCAATGGGGCCTGTCCTTTCTCAGCCTCACTTGATGATCATTTACATACTGCAAACTCGAGATGGCCGAAGGTCAGCTCCACAGCATTATGTGCCCAATGTAAGACGTGCCAGACTGATGAGGAGGACCAGACGTTATAGCCCCCTGCGAGTACAGGGACAAGAGGTCTTACCTCGACTTGACCGACACTACCTGCCTTCGGAGACTGTGCTTCCACAAAGAGGTTATCACTGAGGTATGCCAGCTCATAAGGGGAGATCTGCAGCCTGCCAGCACCATCAGTACTGCACTGCCCATCGAGGTCAAAGTAACCGTGGCACTGTCGTTCCACACGTTAGATTCTTTTCATGCCTCCGCTGGCGACATTTGCGGTCTGTCTCAGCATGCCACGCATTGCTGCATTAGACAGGTCACTGAAGCCCTGTACGCACATAGGAGGGACTTGATCAGCTTCCCTATGACCAGGGAGGCACAGAGTGAGAGGGCTCTAGGATTCTCCAGAATTGCAAACATCCCCAAGGTGCAGAGAGCAAGAGACTGTACGCACATCGTGATGCGGGCATCTTTTCAGGATGCAGAGGTTTTCAGGAACCGCAAGGGATTCCATTCCCTGAATGTCCAACTCATTGTCGACCACCAGCAAATTACAATGGCAGTGAATGATAAATTTCCAGGTAGCATCCATGATGCTCACATCCTGCGTGAGAGCACTGTATCTGACTTGTTTAATATTCAGCCACAAGGTCAATGCTGGATGCTTGGTGACAAAGGATATGGCCTCGCCACCTGGCTGATGACCACCCTGCGTGACACCCACACCGAAGCCGAGAGGCAATACAATGAGAGCCACAGAGCCACTTGCAATATCATGGAGAAAACCATTGGAGTGCTTAAGCAGCGCTTTAGATGCCTGGACCACTCAGGAAGCGAGCTCCAATACCATCCTGAGCAGGTAGCTCAATTCATGGTGGTGTGCTCCATGCTGCACAACTTGGCTATCAGGAGGGGAGAAGAATTGCCTGAAGAATCTGAAAGTCCACCTCACCACAGAGAGGAATAGGAGGATGAGGACGCGGACGCTGATATCGGCCCAGACAATCAGGCTGACGCCCCGCTGTAGACCACATGAAAGGGCCCATGGTGGCATGATAGCTGCAAGAGCCTTACGTCAGGAGCTCATCAATGAGCGCTTTTCCTGAAAGAACTTTGGTGTTATTTACAAGGCTGGCACACTGCTGGATGTGCAGGTCATACATCAATGCTGGGCATCACCTTGGTGACAGTTAAAGTTTAAGTTCATTGAAGTTAAGTGTAATTATACCCTTTGATGTTAAGGAATCACCAACATGTAACGGTGCAGTTTTCTGAGCCAATAGTTTTGTTAAATAAAAAACATTTAAACCGAACATTTGTCTGAAATCATCAGTATTTCTGTAAAAACCAACCCTTCCGCCCACCCCCCCCAACCCCCCCGGCTTTTCCTCCCCACCTCTACCCCTTCCCCTTCCCCTCCTGATTCCAAGCCGCCTGGCCGAGGTGCTCCTCAGGCGATGTTTCATTGGCGGGGACGGGGGGAGGGGATGACGGACACACCGCTGCTTGGTCAGATACGGGAGAGGACGGTCCCGAGGTGGGAATGTGCTCTGGGCCAGAAGCAAGATGTTACTCCTGGCTCTCATGTGACATTGGCAATGGGGGTGCGGCACCTTGGGGGCCTCTGCCACCAGTGTTCCTGGCTACCAGCTCCATGGCCGTCCCTTCCATGTTATATCTTATTTGTTGGACAAAAGCTCAGTGCAAACTATGTTCTTGGTGCTTAGTAGGCTTTTTGCTGCTGGTGAATCTCCCTCATGCCTTCCACAACAGCCAAACAAGCACATGCCACAGCTACACACGGTTTCAGTCCCTCTCAGCTCCCTCTCTCTCTGTCTCCTCTTCTGCGCATGTCATGATGACCCTTGACCTCCTAAATCGTGGGAATCGATCGTTGCCATGCCATTGCTAAGGACGGCGACACTTTACAGCAGAAGGTCAGAGAGATTTAACGCTAATGCTTATTTCTTATCGCTCGTGTTAATGCCTAATTTCAATAATGGAGACTTTGAGAATGGGCAAGAAGCCTTCGATCTGAAAATCCAATTTTACCGCCCACGCCGGAAATAACGCCCATTTTTGGGAAATATGCACAAAAGTGTAAAATCTAGTCCATAGAAACATAGCAAATAGGAGCAGTAGTAGGCCATTCAGCCCCTCGAGTCTACACCGCCATTCAACATGATCATGACTGATCCTCCATCTCAACACCACATTCCCGCCTTTTCTCCATACGCCTTGATGCCCTTTGTTTCTATAAATCTGTCTACCTCTTAAATATATTCAGTGACTTAGCCTCCAAAGCCTTCTGTGGTAGAGAATTCCACAAGTTCACCACCCTCTGAGTGAAAACATTTCTCCTCATCTTGGTCCTAAATTTCCTACCCCGTCTCCTGAGACTGTGACCCCTTGTTCTAGACTTCCCAGCCAGGGGAAACATCCTCCCTGCATCCAGTCTATCCAACCCAGTCAGAATTTTATACATTTCAATGAGATCCCCTCTCATTCTTCTAAACTCTAGTGAATACAGGCCGAGTCGACCCAATTTCTCCTCATACGACAATCCTGCCATCTCAGGAATCAGTCTGGTGAACCTTCGCTGCACTCCCTCTATGGCAAGTATATCCTTTCTTAGGTAGGAGACCAAAACTGCACACAATACTCCAGGTGCGGTCTCACCAAGGCCCTGTATAACTGCAGTAAGACATCCTTGCTCCTGTATTCAAATCCTCTTGCAATGAAGGCCAACATACCATTTGCCTTCCTAACTGCTTGCTACACCTGCATGTTTGCCTTCAATGACTGGTGTACAAGGACACCCAGGTCCCTCTGTATATCGACACTTCCCAAGCCATCACCATTTAAATAATACTTTGTCCTTATGTTTTTCCTACCAAAGTTGATAACTTCACAATTAACCACATTATACTGCATCTGCCATGTGTTTGCCCACTCACTCAACCTATCCCAATCGCCTTGCAGCGTCTTTGCATCCTACTCACAACTCACAATCCCACCTAGTTTTGTGTCATCAGCAAACTTGGAAATATTACATTTGGTTCCCTCATCCAAATCATTTATATATACTGTGAATAGCTGGGGCCCAAGCACTGATCCCTGTGGTACCTCACTAGTCACTGCCGAAAAATTCACACTCTCTGTTTCCTATCAGTTAACCAATTTTCAATCCATGCCAATACATTACCCCCAATCCTATGTGCTTTAATTTTGCACATTAACCTCTTATGTGGGACTTTATCAAAGGTCTTCTGAAAATCCAAATACACTACATCCACTGGTTCTCCCTTATCTATTCTATCAGTTACATCCTTCAAAAAACTCCATTGGTTTGTCAAACATGATTTTCCTTTCATAAATCCACGTTGACTTTGTTTAATCCTGTTGATATTATCTAAGTGTGCCGTTATTACATCCTTTATAATAGACTCCAGCATTGTCCCTACGACTGATGTCAGGCTAACCGGTCTGTAGCACCCCATTTTCTCTCTCCCTCCTTTTTTAAATACTGGGGTTATATTTGCCACCCTCCAATCTGCAGGAACTGTTCCATAATCTATAGAATTTTGGAAGATGACAACCAGTGCATCTACTATTTCCATGGCTACCTCTTTTAGTACTCGTTAGAATTTGATTAAAGAAAGAAAGACTTGGATTTATATAGTGCTATTCACGGCCACCAGATATCTCAAAGTGCTTTACAGCCAATGAAGTTCTTTTTGGAATGTAGTCACTGTTGTAATGTGTGATCAATCTAATATACACTGTGCTTGGAACTGCAACTTGTTCAAATTATCCAGCTAAAAACTTGCAAGGTTTTTCCGCAAGTGTTGCTGTTAAGTATACGTTTAATTATTTTTAATAATAAACTATTTTATGCTTAATAAATCTGTGAACCTCCGACATTTAATTCTGCGAACCCTATTATGTTGAGGAGTAAATGATAAGAACGTCCCTCCTCTAACAGTTGCCCCCCCACCTCCCGCACAAATAGGCATCCATTTGTGTCGATGTATCATAGAACAAAGACTTAAGAGTCGCACCCTGATTTTTCTGACAGGTAGAGCAGTGCTTCAAGCCTTCTACCAACTTTCAGTACTGGCACATTACAGTAAACTATTATAAAGCCATGGCAGAATCAAAATCTAAACTAGATGACAGTTTAGAGAGACTTATTCTTGACCACCAAGGGTGACAATTTGCATTAGACATGGTTGAATGTGAGAGAGGATTTAAATAGTTTAGAGCCCACTTTGATAAGGAGTCAAAGACCAAAAAGGGTCTGATGGTCCGAAGGTTATTTATAACCTGTCAAGTCTTGGTCAAGCAGGTAGAACAGTGCTCAACACTACAATAAATTGAGTGAGAAGGTATGCGAGGAGTGTAGGCATAGTCCTATGGTAGTTGTAGGGTTGAGACCAGCAGTGAGAGAGGCAGAGATAAACTGTGACTCTCGACTGGTGCCCCTGTGCTCCTGTATTCTGTGTCATTACAGCCCTCCCTTTTCTCCCTTCAATGTGGCAGTGAATCTCAATTAAAACATTCACATATCAGTCAATCTGTTAGTACAAATAGACTCAAGAGAAAACTGGATGTGTTTCTGGAGAAAGAGGCTGTTGGGAGATATGATGACCTTTGACAAAAAACAATCTGGGCTGTTGGGCCTGATGGCCTTTTCCTGTTTTTTGAATCTCTTCTGGTCACATTCCAGATGGTGATTGTCACTCCAGCTCCAGCTGACATCTGCTCTTCAGCTATGAATTTGAAGGGTTACATCATATCCTGACTTTCTGAACTCAAAACATTATACTGGGGGAAATGTTGTTTATCTGTCTTGTTATTTGATCTTGAAGCCACTGGCACTGTCAATCTAAATATATTCTATACTCCAGCAAAGTCCTATTTCTCGTGGTCTTTTGTAATGGCATCGTACAATCATAGAATGATTGATCACTGATTTGTAGAATCAATGTGGTAAAGATTATAAAGTGATTGACCTGTCAGAGAGGTATCTCAGATCCACTCATATGTGTCATTATCTTCCCTCAAGGCCATTCACTTTTTCCTGGCATCTTTTCAGTAATGTACTGATGCTGATTCTAATTTAAAAGATTTTGAAGATTGAAAACAAGTGTGACTGTGGTAGTCTGCATTGGGTTATGTTCATTTTCTTTGCAAACACCCAGACCCTGGGGATCCTCTTCACCGGTGTAGTCTGTTTTATTCTGTTAGGAAGCACATAGATTTCTGGTAGAAGTATGTCAGTGTAATTCATGGAATTATAGTTAACCATAATTTATTCCACTCTGCAAGGTTATGTAGCAGTTTCAGCAATGCCATTTACTACTTTCATTTGTTTTCTGTGCTTATTCAGCATCAGATATAGGTTCAATTTAGAACTAACAAATACTTGAGTTATGGACCATTCACTCCAATTTTGAACCCAACTATTAAAAGAATATCGGGGGTGAAATTGCCCTGCGCCCCGATTGGGGGCGCTAACCTGCTGGGGCCAGGACTTCCTGTGCCTGTTGCAGAAGTCCTGCCCCCAGCGCTGAATTGGGCTTACCTCCCCTCAAAGGAAGCAATCACGCATGCTTCACTTCCTTTAGGGGCGGTTCATGGGGCGCTACTGGGGCTAGTACTGCAGCCAAACACGGATGTTCTGCGTAGCGCTGACGTGCTTCAATGCCCCTCCCCTTTGCTTAAGGGGGAAGACTGCTGCGCTTTCTGCAAGGCCTCTGATGGCTTCCACTAGGCCACCAGGGCAGCATGGGACTGGGCCTGCAGCTCGGCACCTAAAATGGATGGCCGGGCTGTACAATGGCAGCCCGGGTCACGCTAGGAAACAGATACTGGAGCCGACCCGAGAGTTGGCAAACCAGTTAAGATGGCAGTGCGGGCGCTGGTGACCTCCCCTTTGAGTTCCGTCCTGCAAACGGATGTCGGGATGCTGGCATTGACATCCACTCATGGCAGTCTTGCAACCCGGGGCACTACAGGGAGCGTGGTGCTGCCGTGGGAGCACCTCCGCAAAACCCTGGGCATCTTCCTGGGAGCCGGTAGAGCCCTGCCCCACCCGGAGGCGCTAACGGGCCACTAAAAAGGGGGCAATTTCTCCACCATAGGCTCCTTCGCACTGGCAGTTAAGGCTGGTTTCTGAACAGAAATGGTGGCCAGCTTGCTTCCGCGAACTTCTGGCATGACCTGCACTGGTCGCAATCTTGGTGAGGGTGATAGCACGGGCGGATGTGCGTGTGGTGGCAGGATGCAGAGGAGTCTGATCGTGAGGTCAGTCAGTGTGCAACATTTTAGACATCACTGTTCCAAGCTATGCTCTCTCCTAAACATGCATAACTGAATATGTGTTCAGCTACACGAGGGACACTCCACCACTGCTTTTAAGGGGTTACATACAACTTGCAGATAAGTTAACTTTTTTCTCTTGTACTGGCTCTTGCAGAGTTTATATCAATACTGCTTGCTGGAAGACATTTATAACGATGTTAAAATGTGCAGGGAGCGCTGCTGGACATTGGGAAGTTGTTGGTTCTTAATGGAAGGCCTCTGACTACTCCAGTTGCTCCCAGTCATTAGGGTTCTAGTTGCTGTCCTCCTCACGTTGCAGCAAGACACAGAGATGGAGCAGAGGCAGCAAAGATGAGCTGCTCACAGAAGGATGAGGAGGAGAGGGAGGAGGGATCTCAGCAGGAGGCCTTACCCACCCTGGGTTTTCAGGGAACACTTCTCTTACCTGCACCTAAGCCAGGAGTATGTTCAGCAGCTCCATTTCACCAAGGAAGTGGTCACAGAACTCTGCCACCTCTTGGAACCAGACTTGCAGCCTCAGAGCAAGTCACAATGGCACTGCCAGTGGCCCTCAAGGTGAGGAAGAGGACAAAGAGGAGGAGGAAGGAAGGAGCACATGCCCATTCCGGGCGGGCTGTCCATGAGCGCCTCATCAGAATCTAGTTACCCTGAATGAAAATCCAGAGCCCCATTGCTCACAACTTCCTGACCTTACCATTCCTTTCTCACAGAATATCACAGCATCCTTTTGGGCACACAGCTGAAATGAGAGCCGTCACATAACAAATATTCCAAATATAATTTAAAAATGAATCAATGCAAGCTACAGAACAAAATCAACTAATCAACCTTGTGCAATCCCTTAGTGTCTGTCTTTTGTCTTCCTTTGCCTACTGTAGTGCTCCTATGGTACCGACTCTAGTGCTACCCCAGTGGCTGCAGCATGGCTGCTGGAAGGCTGCTGACTTTCCATATGGGAGACTGCAGATGGCCTTGCAGGATGACTTCGAGCAGCTCTGGGTCAAGAAGGACTTGGGGGTTAAATCCAAGGAAGAAGCATATAAATTGGCCAGAAAAAGCAGCAAACCTGAGGACTGGGAGAAATTTGTAACACAGCAGAGGAGGACAAAGGGTTTAATTAGGAGGGGGAAAACAGAGTAAGAGAGGAAGCTTGCTGGGAACATAAAAACTGACTGCAAAGGTTTCTATAGATATGGGAAGAGAAAAGGATTAGTGAAAACAAATGTAGGTCCCATGCAGTCAGATTCAGGTGAATTTAAAATGGGGAACAAAGAAATGGCAGACCAGTTAAACAAATACTTTGGTTCTGTTTTCACGAAGGAAGACACAAATAACCTTCAGTAAATACTAGGGGACGGAGAGTCTAGTGAGAAGGAGGAACTGAAGGATATCCTTATAAAGCGGGAAATTGTGTTAGGGAAATTGATGGGATTGAAGGCCGATAAATCCCCAGGGCCTGATAGTCTGCATCCCAGAGTACTTAAGGAAGTGGCCATAGAAATAGTGGATGCATTGGTGATCATTTTCTAGCAGTCTATCGACTCTAGATCAGTTCCTATGGACTGGAGGGAAGCTAATTGTGATATATTCACAGAGCACAGCACACACAGCTCCTAACATGGCAGGCAGCTCTCTCGGAAGCCTCCAGAAATCTGCCTGGTTCTGTTTATTATTAACCCTGCACTTGCAGTACACAATACATCCACATCCACAGTGTGGAGCTACAAACATTACAAGCTGACAGACATTACACTTCTCCATCCTTAATGAAGAAGTTATTATAAAAACATCATACCTAACTTTCATGTTTATACATAACACAGGATATAAACTTATTTTTTTCCACATTTACAAATTTAACTTTACCACTTGTTTTCTGTTTCGAAGAGGATACCTTCGCTCTCGAACAGAAGCTTCCAAACATGGTGTCGATATCACATCATTCGAGGCTCATCCTGAGGAACGTATTCCTCCATGGAATTTCCTTGATTTTCATTTGAACTCACTCTAACTTCAGGCTCTTTGTTTTCCTGACTCGGACTCAGACTTTCATTCTGATTCTCTCCTGGATTTGTTTCCAGTACATTGGATTTAGGATTTGCTACTGGTGTATCAAAACTATCTGATGAGTCAGAAATAATTGAATCATTCCCACCTTCGTCTCCTTCCATGTCTGTAGGTAAAATATGATCAATATGAACAAACCTAACCTGTCCATTATCAAACATCTCTACCAATTATGTGCGAGGACCATATATCTTCACCACTCTTCCTGGTAACCACTTTAACCATTTATGGTGATGGTTCTTCACTCTCACCTTCTGGTTTAATTTCACACTTCTCTCTTTTACTCTACCTCTATCATGATTCTCTTTCTGTCTTAATTGTGTCTCTTCTACGGACTGTGCCAAATTTGGTTTTAACAACGAGAATCTGGTTCGTGGCTGTCGTTTGAGAAACAACTCTGCTGGTGTTCTACCAGTAGTTGTATGAGGAGTATTTCGATATGTAATCAAAAAATTAGCCTATTTGTGATCCAATGACAACTGTCGTTTCCTTGGATTTGGATCTAACATTTGTTTTATGCGGGCACGTTTTACAATTTGTACAGTGCGCTCTGCTGCACCATTCGAAGCAGGATGGTATGGTAGAACCTTGGTATGTTTCACACCATTTTTGCTCATGAAATGTGCAAATTCTTCTGAACAAAATTGTGGACCATTATCTGAAAGAATTTCTTCAGGGAGGCGAAATGAAGAAAATAATTTTTGTAACATGTCCAATGTTTTACTTGTTGTTATTTTCCACATTGGAAACACCTCAACCCACTTCGACTGGCTATCAATCACAATGAACAATTGTTGTTCTTCTAACTCAGCAAAATCAATATGTAGCCTTTGCCTCACCTTGGGAGGCCATTTCCATGGCTGTAATGGTACTGGTGGTGGTTGCTTGCTTACCGATTGACATGTCGTACACTGACTCATGATGTACTCTATATCTTTATCAAGGCCTGGCCACCATAAATAACTGCGTGCAAAACTCTTGGTCAAGCACATTCCCAGGTGCTGGTCATGGAGGTCTCCTAATAATTTGGACCTTAATTTATTTGGTATAACCACTCTTGCACCCCACATGATACAATCTTTATCGACTGATAATTCATTCCTACGAATGAAGAATGGATGAATATCTTTGTCTGTTACGTGGTTTGGCTATCCATTTGCAATATAATCATACACCTTTGACATCACTGGGTCACGCCTGGTTGCTCTACCAATCTCTTCAGCTGTGACTGGCAGTTCATCAATGTATGAAAAATAAAACACTTCTTCCCTATCAGGTGTAACTTGTGATGGGGAAGGCAATCTAGACATTGTATCAGCATTACTGTGATCAGCTGATCATCTGTATTCAATATCATATGTATATGCTGACAAAATCAAAGCCCATCTCTGCATTCGGGCTGCAGCTAACATTGGAACTGGGGACTTTGGATGGAGGATTGCTGTTAGGAGCTTATGGTCCATAACGATGGTAAACTTATGACCATACAAGTATTTGTGAAACTTCTTGACCCCAAAAATTAATGCCAAAGCTTCCCTTCCAATTTGCGCAGAATTACTCTCACTGGCACTGAGAGTGCGTGAAGCAAAAGCAATTGGTCTCTCCTCCCCACTATTTAATACATGAGAGATTACTGCTCCAACTCCATATGGAGAGGCATCACATGCTAGCTTAATCTCCTTAGATATGTCATGGTGAACTAACATGGTGCTCTCTACCAATTTGCTTTTACACTCCTTGAATGCTGTATCGCATTCTTTTGACCACTTCCAATGGACCTGTTTTTTCAAAATTTCATTCAGTGGATGTAATACTGTAGCCAAATTTGGTAGGAACTTCCCATAATAGTTCAAAAGACCCAAGAATGAATGAAGTTCACTGACATTCCTGGGAGTGGGTGCATTTCTGATTGCATCCAGTTTTTCCATGGTTGGATGTAAACCATCTTTGTCTACTCTGTACCCTAAATACTCCACTGAGTTTTTAAATAACTGACACTTACAAGCAGACACTCATACTCTGTGCTTCTCTAGCCGTTTGAGGACTTCATTCAATATGTTATTATGAATTTGCCTATTTGGTGCTGAAATTAGTATGTCATCCAAATAACATACTACCCCTTCAATACCTTGCAAAATCTGGTTCATCACCCCTTGGAATATGGCAGGGGTGGAAGACACTCCAAACGGTAGCCTATTAAATTGATATAGGCCTAGATGAGTATTTATAGTCAAACATGACTTGGACTCCTCATCTAGTTCAAGCTGTAAGTAAGTTTTGAGAAGATCTGACCACCTGTCTATATTCGGCAATGTATTGGGGACATTACCCTCTAGAACCTGGTTATGATTACTTTATAATTACCACACAATCTTACCTTACCATCGGACTTAGTTACAACAACAATGGGTATAGCCCAATTATATCGATCTATCTTACAAATAATGTTCTCAGTCTCTAGTCTTTTGAGTTCTTGCTCAACTTTCACCTTGAGTGCATATGGTACGGAACGTGGCTTGTAGTAAACCGATCTAGCGTCCTTCTGTACCCTAACACTTGCCTTGAAGCCTTGGATCGGACTGCCCATTTCACAGAACACCTTCGGATACTTCTTCATAAGCTCATCCGTTGATGAAAATCTCGCTTCCACACAGAAAATCTTACTCCAAGCCAGCTTCAGTGAGCTCAACCAATTTCTTCCTAGTAAGGCAGGCTTGTCTCCTTTCACTACTATTAGAGGCAAGTTCTGAAATTGATCTTTATATTTCACCAGTACGGTGATATGACCTACCACAGGAATTTTCTCTCCCGAGTAGCCTCGCAGCTCTATCTTGGATTTCTCAAGTTGGAAATCACGCAATTTGTCACGGTATAGTGACTCCGGTACTACACTCACAGATGCACCTGTGTCAATTTCCATTGGTATCTTGAATCCCACAACATCTATCCGGATTTTGATGCTTTCCGAATCGCTGTCCATTAAACTCGTGCTCCTGATCATGTGTAACTCTAACATCTCCTCGTCCTGTTGTTGTTCTTCCATGCTATGTAGTCTCTTGGGATTTCTACTCATAACTTTGAACGCTAGACTTGTAGCTTTAAAAGCTGGTTTACCCTTCAGTCGGCATGCCTTCGCAAGATGCCCAGTCTTTCTACAGAAGGTACACTCTGCCTACACGTATGGACAACTTTGAGCAATGTGTTGTCCCAAGCACCTATAGTACGACTTCGACGCTCTGTTAGAATTTCCAGTTTCTGAGATTTTGGGCCCCCACCATCTTTTACTTTGAACCAGCAGGTGATTTACCTCGGATGACTGACGACCGTAATTATTATTTAATTCTCGGGAATATTGTTCGGCCATGCCCATTGACCTCGCTGTCTGACAAGCAATCTCAAAAGTCAATTCATCCGTTGTCAATAACTTCCTTCTGATCACATCATTTTTCACCCCACAAACAAAACGATCCCGTAATGCTCGGTTTTGAAAGTTTCCAAAATTACAATGCATCGATAGCTTTTTTAATGCTGCAACGTAATCACTGATACATTCATCAGCTTTTTGATTCCGAATCCCGAGACGATAGCTTTCAGCAATTTCTAATGGTTTGGGGTTATATTGCTGCTCCAGCTTTGTAAAAATCTCTTTAAGCATTGTGTCCTTTGGCGCGTCAGGCACAAGCAGATTTACAAGGGTTTCGCACAATGCCGGACCCGCCACCGATAAGAAGGTCGCTTTCTTACGTTCCAACAAAGCCCGGTTCTGGACTGCATTGTCTGGAACTTCGATTATGTTATTTGCAGTGAAATACATTTCTGGCCAATCCACATACGCTTTAAAACGTTCCCGGTCGTGTCTATATTCCCCCAAATGTCTGATTACACCTGCCATTTTAATCTCTAGCTGTTCACGCCGTGTGCTGTATTTTACCTTGGATTTTGAAGCTTTTTTACAAAGACAGAAACTTCCAAAGTCTTTCTGTCGGCTGGCTGAATCCTTCACCAACAAAATGTAAGCTTTAAATCATCTGAAAACTCCCATCTCGCCGCCAAATGTGATATATTCACAAAGCACAGCACACAAAGCTCCTAATATGGTAGGCAGCTCTCTCGGAAGCCTCTGGAAATCTGCCTGGTTCTGTTTTTTAGTAACCCTGCACTTGCAGTACACAATACGTCCACATCCACAGTGTGGAGCTACAAACATTACAAGCTTACAGATATTACACTAATGTAACACCACTGTTTAAAAAAGGAGGGAGAGAAAAAAATGCTAATTATAGACCGGTTAGCCTGACATCAGTAGTGGGGAAAATGTTGATATCAATTATTAAAGATGAAATAGCAGTGCATTTGGAAAGCAATGACAGGATCGGTACAAGTCAGCATGGATTTATGAAAGGGAAATCATGATTGACAAATCTTCTGGAATTTTTTGAGGATGTAACAAGTAGAGTCTACAAGGGAGAACCAGTGGATGTGGTGTATTTGGAATTTCAAAAGGCTTTTGACAAGATCCCACACAAGATGTGCAAAATTAAAGCACATGGTATTGGGGGTAATGTACTGACATGCATTGAGAACTGGTTGGCAGACAGGAAACAGAGAGTCGGGATAAACGGGTTCTTTTCATAATGGCAGGCAGTGACTAATGGAGTGCCGCAGGGCTCAGTGCTGGGACCCCAGCTCTTTACAATATACATTAATGATTTAGATGAAGGAATTGAGTGTAATATCTCCAACTTTGCAGATGACACTAAACTGGGTGGCGGTGTGAGCTGGGAGGAGGATGCTAAAAGACTGCAGGGTAACTTGGACAGATTAGGTGAGTGGGCAAATGCATGGCAGATGCAATTTAATATGGATAAATGTGAGGTTATCCACTTTGGGAGCAAAAACACAAAGGCAGAATATTATCTGAGCGGTGGCAGATTAAGAAAGAGGGAGGTGCAATGAGACCTGGGTGTTATGGTTCATCAGTCATTGAAAGTTGGCATGCAGGTACAGCAGGCGGTGAAGAAAGCAAATGGTATGTTGGCCTTCATAGCTAGGGGATTTGAGTATAGGAGCAAGGAGGTCTTATTACAGTTGTACATAGCCTTGGTGAGGCCTCACCTGGAATATTGTGTTCAGTTTTGGTCTCCTAATCTGAGGAAGGACATTCTTGCTATTGAGGGAGTGCTGCGAAGGTCCACCAGACTGATTCCCGAGATGGCGGGACTGACATATGAGGAGAGACTGGATCAACTGGGCCTTTATACACTGGAGTTTAGAAGGATGAGAGAGGATCTCATAGAAACTTACAAGATTCTGACGGGATTGGACAGGTTAGATGCGGGAAGAATGTTCCCGATGATGGGGAAGTCCAGAACCAGGGACACAGTCTTAGGATAAAGGGTAGGCCATTTAGGGTTGAGATGAGGAGAAACTTCTTCACTCAGAGAGTTGTTAACCTGTGGAATTCCCTGCCGCAGAGAGTTGTTAATGCCAGTTTATTGGATATATTCAAGAGGGAGTTAGATATGGCCCATACGGCTAAGGGGATCAAGGGGTATGGAGAGAAAGCAGGAAAGGGGTACTGAGGGAGTGATCAGCCATGATATTGAATGGTGGTGCAGGCTCAAAGGGCTGAATGGCATACTCCTGCAGCTATTTTCTATGTTTCTATGTTTCTATGTGCACAAATCATTGAAAGTGGCAGGGCAGGTTGAGAAAATGGCTAAAAAAGCATACACGATCCTGGGCTTCATAAATAGAGGCATAGAGTACGAAAGCAAGGAAGTTATGATGAATCTTTATAAAACACTGGTTTGGCCTCAATTGGAGTATTGTGTCTAATTCTGGACTCTGCACTTTAGGAAGGATGTGAAGGCCTTAGAGAGCGTGCAGAAAAGATTTACAAGAATGGCTCCAGGAAGAAGGGACTTCAGTTAAGTGAATAGACTGGAGAAGCAGAGGTTGTTCTCCTTAATGCAGCGAAGGTTGAGAGGAGATTTGATAGAGGTGCTTAAAATCATGAGCGGTCTGGACAGAGTCGATGCTCCCATTGGCAGAAACCAGAGGACACAGATTTAAGTTGATTGGCAGAAAAATCAAAGCGCCAAGAAGAAAAACTTTTTTACGCAGCAAGTGGTTATGATCTGGAATGTACTGCCTGAAAGGGTGGTGGGGGCAAATTTAATCATGGCTTTCAAAAGGGAACTGGATAAGTACCTGAAGGGAAACACATTGCAGGGCTAACAGGAATGGGTGGGTGAGTGGAACTAGCTGAAGTGCTCTTGCAGAAAGCCGGCATGAGCTTGATGAGCAAAATAACCTCCTTCTATCCTGTAAACATTCTATGAGGGCTAAAAATTTGCTTACCTTGTGCCCAGATTTTTGCCGATATTGAACCGGGAAATTCGAAGAATTCTTGCGCCGGTGGTTTTTAAGTACAGCTGGAGGGAGAACCACCGGCATGCAAGACTCGAAATAGTGCTTTCGCCAAAAATTTGGCTCACAGGGCACCTGTAGTTAGGACGAAAAGAAATGCCCGGGGAAAACCTGCGTTGCAGCCCTTGGAACAGCGGTAGGTATGAAGACCTGCAAAAAAGGTCAGTTTATTTTTTTATTTTTTTATTCTTTTGCAGCGATTAGATAGCTAAGTGTCTTGTGAATGTTTTGTGATGTATTATTTTTTGTTTTTTGCAATTTTTTTGGGGTGTTTTCCACCCTCCCAAGGCGAAAAGTTCCAGAAAATTTGCGGTTTGCGTCACGAATCCTCGTGCAATGCCGATTTTTACTGCTGGGCGAACTGAAGCCCGAATTTTAGGCCTTGTAGCGGTATTTTTTTGTCCAAAATATCGCTATCACCAAAAATGGAATTTCTAGCCCATACAGGGAGCGCAAACTTTACCGCCCTGCCGCCATTACCGACCCGAAATGAGCAGAATCAAAAGTCCAGCCCTAAGTGTTATAAGTAAAGCTTATAGAAAGCCACAATCATATGGAACAGTCTTTCTGGGCTGTATTTCAGGAAGCCAAGAAGCTGTACAAGCATCTTAATCATTGTTTAAGGGACTCCAGTGGTCTGCTCAGCGAGGGCTCTAGTTGACCCATGGATCTGATTGTATTGTAGTTTGACACCAAGGATGAGTTGCTAACAGGTGTCATAAGCTAACTGTGCAATAAATAGTCTCCAAGCAGCTAGTCTATAATTTGTTGCGCAGGGGGAAAACAGTGGGGGATGGATGATGGGCATAATAAAAAAAATCATCTTGGCAGCTGCCAAGAAAGCAGGCAGAGTCCTGCAAGATCTGCTGCTGGTGAGCACACACCAGTTGCACTTTAATAGAGTCGATACCCTTGCAACTCACGAATGCAGTCGTGTTGTGTGAGGGAGCCCACAGGGTGATATGGGTGCAGTCAACGACCTCCTGGACTCGGTGAAATCACGCAAACTGTGTGAACCCCACAGCCCTATCTTGCTGCTTGTTCATTTCAATGGAAGGAGTGGCCAATGTGTGTGCTGTAGCGATCAAGCCAGTCACCTGTTTAATACAATCATGGGCTGTAGACCGGCTGATGTTGCTGATATCACCTGTGGCAGCTTGGAAGGAGCCAGAGGCAAAGAAGTTCAGAGCTGATCTTGACTACAGGCATTGCTGTGCTAACTGTGGCAGGTGGCTGCAGATCTTCTTGCAGGATATGACACAACTCTGTGACAGCTTCCCGAGAGAATTGAAGCCTTCTTAAGCACTGCTCCTTGGGGAACCACAGATGTGTTGTACTGGGCCTAAAAACGCTATGGGGAGAGAAATGATTAATCTGAGCACACCTCCTATTTGCTCTCCTTCCAACTGCACCTCTGTTTGCTTTTTACTCCTACTCATCCTTCCAGAGTAGGATTCCTAGAAGGACCCCCATCAAGAAACAACTGCAATGCCAGAGCCTCTTAACAGTTCGGAACCTAGAACCAATTTAAAATCGTTTAGAGCCAATAAACCCCACTTGCTCGTGCAAGGAATATATAATACAAAAGCTCTACATAGCTTAGAATCAGTTTGCGCCTCAGCCAGCAGAATTTGTCAGCTGGGCCCTGGGCATGGGGTAGAGCGCTAAGGGAGACATTACACACCTCTCTTAGGCGCTAGGCCGGCGGAGCAACTAAATATCCCGAGCTAAACAGCCGGCCTCGGAACACTGTAAGAGAGGCCTGGGCGGGAAAAAAATCCTTAAAAATCCCACCTAAACCATTGCCAATAAATAATTCACCCCACCACAGCATAAAGTGCAAACAAACCCCCCAAAAAAATCACACTTTACTGTGGTTGACATTACTTGCCTCACCACAGCCGCTATAGCTTGGAATGCCCGCTTCCACAGGCAGTCCCACTACGGCGCCCTACGGAGCCGCATGGGTCGGATGGCAGCCAAAAATCAAGCCGGTTTCGCACCCAGGAGCATTACACATAGGCTCGCCTCTTCCAGGCGGTAATGCTCTGCACCCATCAAAATCGGCACCGAAAGTCTCGGCGGGAAGTGCTTACTGCCACCATTGCCGTCCCTCTGGGACACTAACATGGGCCAAAAATCTAGCCCTTATTATTTATTTACCTGTTGCATCAGGTACCAAGTGCTTAAGGGGGCATGGGGTGGGTAGGGGGGCGGGGGGGGGGGGGGGCTGCTGGTGGTGGTAATAGGCAATGCAGAATTTCTCCACACACAGCATTTTTACATGTGTGACCATATTTTCAGCAATAGGATTGACTGCTGGCTGAGTGACAGTGTCAACAAATTCGATCTTCAGGTGCACTGATTTTGAAACAATTTTCAGCAGCTCTTGAAATGTTGCTGATGTATTCTTTGATTGCCCGTCTATCCTGTTTGGTTCAACCGAGGTCAGCTTTCCATTTCTAGTTTATTATTACTTTTAAATTATATCAAGGTCAACAGCAATTTATTCCTCTTCTGAAAAATCAGTTTTAACTCTCGGTGCACAAGAGATTTTCAGTGAGGTGTGGAATAGTTACAATATTTTCTCACAACAACAGAATGACAGCTATAAGATATATTAAAAAAGTGAAATGATTTATTTGAGCATTTAAGTGGAAGCGCTGTATGTTTTTAATGGTCCAGAAATTACGGCCTCCCCAGGTCCGTATGGAGTCTCTATGGACCTGAGAAGGCATCAGAAAAGCCAGTTTTCGGCGCGCAATGCATATGCGCTGAAAAACGGCTTTTCCGATCTGTCAAGTTTCTCGCTTGACAGATCCCACGCATCTCGGGAGCGAGGACATTCCCACGGCAGAGATTGGGCTACTTGCCCATCTCTTGCCCAACGAATGTCCTTAAAACTCTTGTGCCTGGTAAAAGCAGACGCATAGCCTACTTTTACCAGCATAAGAGTTTAAAAACATATCAAAGCATATTAAAATAACATTTAAAAATACATATTTATGTTAAAAACCCTGCCCACTCAGGTAATTTTATTTTAAAGCATAATTGAAACTTTTTTAAAAAATCGTCAAATTTTTTTTTTCAAAAACATTTCTATCAACTTTAATTTCTATAGTGTATTTACGCGAGGTGTTTTTTAAAATGTTTTATGTAGTGTTTGGGTGTTTGGGGGTGTTTCTCATTCATAGTAAGAGGAGTTTTGGACTTATAAAACTGCTATTACTATGAATGAGAATATACTATACCTGATTGGCTGCCCAGAGCCATGTGACTCCAACTCCAGGCCAACGCACATCCCGACGTGCACGTGTTACGATGCGCAGTCAGGAGAGGCCTCCGGACTGGGATCTCGTGTGGGCACAGCAGCTTCAAGTACGTGCGCTTCTTTTTTCTAGAATCCAGTCGAACGCCTGCGGGAAGGAGAAAGCGGGATTTCTGGGCCAGTTTTTCGATATGTTTTATCCTGCAGTTACCCATTGACACTTCTTTGTGAGCCTTGTGTACTTCTAAGTGAAGTATCATGTAATAGCACAGAACTACCACTGGTATGAAGGACATGTAGATGCTACCATATTCTTCATGTATGCCACTGCTGGAGGGCATATTCTCACAAAGCCTCTAATCTGTGTGAGCATAACTGGTAATGTGTGAGATCTCAGAATCCCTCCCTCATGGCTGTCTATAATAGTTCTGCGTGTAAGTTGAAGCTGGACTGGATTGCTTCTTGGAGCTCGGATCCAAATCATCCATCATCATCTTAGGCAGTCCCTCGAGTCGAGGATAACTTGCCTCCACGCCAAAAAGTTCACAGGTGTTTCAATGAAGGACCTAATATTCCAGGTCCCGAACTAAATCTTGAAGGGTGGAAGATGCCTGTGCGTGGATTTTTTTAATGTGTGGTGGCCGTTGCACACCAGCCACCACACGAGCTTGACAGAGCTAGTTCTTGGTCCAGTGGCAAGACGACTGGAGACCAGCTCTGCTGCATTGGCCTAGAGCGCACACAATCGCAGTGTGGGCTTGTCCGTGCTGCCCTGGGCCCTCGCGTCTTCTGGGCCCCGAGCTCACGCCTCTCCTTGGCCCCGATCACGTCCCTCTCGCTGCTCCTTCGCTCTGACCTCGCCGCTCCTGCAGTACCTTCCCACGCTCCAATCAGCGACCTGAATTATGCTGATGTCCAATCCAGTCGCCCTCTTCACTGCCGTTGCTCTCCTGCTCCAGCACGCGCTGCTCCCTGGAGTGGTATGTCGCCACTCTGCTCCTTCCACTCCCGGCCTGCTCCGATGGTGCTCGCAGGCCAGAAGCCGCACAGACTAAAACCATCCTGTGTCTGCCCAGTGGATGCAGTTGTGAGAGATGCTCCTTCTCCTGACTCTATGGCCAGTGTAAATGAGTATGCCACTGCAATTACCAGTAGTATTGCTTTTTGTCGAATGGCAGAATGCAGTACTGACCACTGCTCATTCTATCTCACCCAGACTACCTAACTTGGCTGTGTGTATGGAGACAAGTGACTGCTCAGCATTGTTGTAACATTGTCTGTTGAAAGCAATCCTATAAAATATCCTGAGATAATTAAGGAGGGGGAGTCAGCATGCAGCCCATCATCAGGGATATCGCTGAGCGATGGGTACCTTTGCAACGCCTCCCTCACCACTATCCATATATGTTAATATGTCATTTGTTGTAAAGTGTCTATCTGTTCTGGTGCTTAACTCCAGTGATGGGTTGTGATTAGTGCACTGATGGTTATTCTTTTCCTGTCTGTTGAATTTATTTGCTCTGTGAAGAGAGCAGATGGGATTTCATCAGTACATAAGCAGACTTATCCATTTGGGTATTATCCTACCCCCGCCCCGCTGCCCCCCCATACCCCCCCACACACACAGGGCCTGAAATTCATCGACATAGCGCCCGCTTACCGTCAAAAAATACAAGTTTTGTCAAAAAATGGTGGAAGTTTCATGAGTGACATACCGCCGGACGGTATGCACACCACCCGCCCATGTAGAACCGTCCACATACCGTCCAAAAGTGCAAGTTTCATGACATACTGCCGACATACTGCCGGAACTGCATACCTTCCTGGAGAAAGTGCTATTAAATGGAGCTGACAAGCTTATTTGCGCTACACAGATCTTTATAGTTCTCCACAGTTTGATGTATTTTTAAATGGATTGTAGTAGTTTCTAGTGTTAGGCAATAATATAAATGTTCTAATAAAGCCTTATTTTCTCCTTTATTAATGAACTATAATAACAATTTTATGTCTCTCTCACCCCCCAGTCTCTCTCACTCCCCCACACAGTGATCTCTCCCCCCCACACAGCGATCTCTCCCCACCTCACAGCGATCTCCTTCCCCACACAGTGATCTCTCCCCTCCACACAGCGATCTCTCCCCCCCACAGCGATCTCCCCCCCCCACAGCAATTCCTCCCCCCCACAGCGATCTCTCCCCCCCACAGCGATCTCCACTCCCCCACAACGATTCCTGCCCCCCCACAGCGATCTCTCTCCCCACACCCCCACAGTGATCTCCCCCTCCCCACAGCGATCTCTCCCCCCCGCCCACAGCAATCCCTCCCCCCCGCCACAGCGATCTCTCTCCCCACCCCCCCCCCCACAGCGATCGTTCCACCCCCACAACAATCTTTCCCCCCCGCCCACAGCAGTCTCCCCTCCCCCCTCCCCCCCTCACAGCGATCTCTCTACCCCCTTCCCCCCTCCGCCCCTCTCAACAGTGATCTCAGGTCGGAGTCTCTGGCCTCTTTTCGGTGCCTCTCAGGGGGCGGAGCTTGACAGCAGCATGTGCGAGTGTACAACTCAGGAGCCAATGATTCCCCAGTCGAAAGGGCTCCTCCGTTCACCACCACCCACTGCACTCCGCTCCCGCGACCGCCGAGAAAAGCGGGTGGATGTCCCGCCCACTCAGCCCCAGCGGTACTGCGCTGGAAAAAAAAATCACACACGGCCCAGGTACCACCGAAAAACGGACAGAACTTGGCTTTGACCAAATTCGGGCACCTAATATATAGCAACCAAGTTCCTTTATGAGTTACATGGGAACTTCAAATGCCCACCTGGAAATGGAATTGATAGTGAATATATTTACAGTACATGTCTAATTTTGGTTTGTTTGAACTGCTTGAACTCAGTTATGAGCCAATGAGCTTAATTTTAAACTGTTCCAGGACCAATTTGAACTTGCACTAAAAGCAAATTAACTACAGTAACACACTATGCCCTCTGCAGGTGAACATGCAATCTGCAAATCAGCACCTGACAGCCAGGAAGGTGGACCAGTAACATTGTTGAATGGAATTGTCTCAACTGACATGATAGCCAGAAATAAAAAAAGAAAATGCTCGAAATACTCAGCAGGTAAGACAGCATCTGTGGAGAGAGAAACATAGTTAACGTTTCAGGTCGATGACTTTTCATCAGAACTCAAAAATGTTAGAGATGTAACAGGTTTTAAGCAAGAACAGAGGCAGGGAAAGTGGGGAGGGGAGGAAAGAACAAAAGGGAAGGTCTGTGATAGGGTGGAAGGCAGGGGAGAATAAATGACAAAAGTGATGATGGTGCAAGGTGAAAGAGATGGTAATGGGACAAGTAAAGAAACAAAAGATGGGTTGAGAAGAGGTGTAAATGGGAATATCAGAATCATAACCAACAGCTGCTATTCGGCTAATTACCAACAAATAATAGTCAGAAGATTGGTTCAAGGAAGAGATATCACTGTGTAGGGGGTGGTCTGTGGGGTTAGGTTCACCTCTGACCTTCTGAGTGGTTCGAATCGCTCCCACGCCATGGATTCTAGGCTTTGGATTTATTTGGGGATGTGACAAAGTGCAAGAGACAACTGGTTTTGGTGCAAAGAACTTTGATTTTATCATGGACAAGAAAAGTACAATGTCGAGCTTGTAATAACTAGAATAAAGAACACTTCATCACACATTCAAAAGGGGTTACAGAAAATGGTACACCTCCCACTTCCCAATGCCTAACTCTGACTACGTTAAACTCCAAGGCAAACAGGGATCATGCTCACCAATCCTTTATTATCAGTTGGCAGTGATTCACGATTTCAGGGTTTGCGGGACTCTGTAGGTTCTGCTTGCCGTACCCCGAAAGTCGTAGAAGACTTCTTACTGCATAGTCTTTAGTTGGGTGATGTCCGCTGATGCGGTAGGGCGCGTATTGGACTGATGGGGTGAGTACCCACTTTCTTCCATCAGCAGTAGGTTTTAATGTCTCTTTAGGTAATGTTTCACCTGTTGGTAGCTAGGACTAGATTGTAGAGTGGAAACTTTCGAATCTTTGGTTTCTTCTTGAGGAGTTTTGGTTTTGGAATTGGTCGATCACGGTGCTTTCGATGTTATCACGTTGGCTGTGGTCAGTTGCTGCCGTGATGGCAATGTCCGAAGTTACTGGGAACTGCTTTCTCTGCCGCGATGATGTTCTTCCTTCTTCTTTCGATAGCAGGGCAGTGTGGCCCAGGAGTGTCGTCGAGGTTGGAGATGTTGGTGCTCAGAAGAGCTGCATAAAACTGTCTCTCTCCGTCCTTCCTCTCTTCGAATAAATGAATGCCTGCTCCCCTTTTGTTAAAAACCAGGCCCCAGTTATACTTTGGGAGCCATTTTAATCTGTACGTCAAATCAGCCCCGATTCTTTGTTTTAATTTTGGCGGGCTTGATATCTCTTTGTCATATTTTGGCGGGCCCATTAATGGTAACCTATCTTGGATGTGTCGATCTTTCGAATTTGTTTCTTGATCGGGAAAAAATTAGCTTTGTTATTTGCAACGTCCGCCTAGGCCTGGTTTTTCCATGTGGGCTGGATGGGCCATTATCGTTATGTATGCGTTGGGTGGGTTTCCTGCTCAGAGTGATGGCTGGCAATCTCTGGGTTGATTGTTGCTATGTTAATGTCTCCCGGGGAGAAGGGTTTTCTAGTTTACACAATTCCCCAGACAATTTGTTTAGCTTCAAATATCCCAGACAGCTTCAATACCCAAAACTGGTTTCTTTGATAGTTATCCTTTAGTTTTCAGCCCTTTCCACATGGACCCAATCTGCCTTGTAAAAATCCCAAATTTGATAAAAACTCGTAGTTTCTTCCATGTGCACTTTAGGATCCCAAACTTTCTGGTTGACAGTTCCAAATTAAATTCCTTTTCCAATGAGTCCAAACATCGGGGGGCGTTTCCCACGAATTTTGCAATCCTACAACTGATAATAATAATAACTTTTATTTATATAGCATTTTTAATGTAATAAATCATCCCAAGGTGCTTCACAACAGTGTTACAAGATAAGACATAAATTTGATAATGTTACCTATGTTAAAATTGGTAAAAGGGAGAGAAACAATTTTACCAATTGACCGTCAACAAAGAGAAGATATTTCAGCAGGAATAATAGATGAAGCTGAGGTGATGCGAAGGATTCCTTACAAGTGGGGAAAAGCTTTTATGAGAGGTTTGTGCTCATGCTGATGAAATTAGGCATGAGCTGTTATGACCCATTCTGCTAAATTCTGTGAAAATTGAATTGTATTCAACTCCTGCGCTGGCTTGATTTTTGTATATGGCCTGTCATAACCAAAGTCATTCATTTATGGTTTTCAAATAAAAATGGACTGAATTTGATCCTCAGAATACTGGTAAAAATCCCAGAATTCCTTGTAATAAAAGTATTCAGTCACTATATATCAGTGGCCTTAAATGGATAGAATCACAAATGCAGTTCCCCAAACACCAGTAAATATCCCCAGATCCCATGTAAAAGGAAGAAATTCACTTGACCATAACCCATTAATTGGGACTAGACAGGGTTTTTGAGGAATGTGCTTGCAATAGTTTCCTTAACATTAGAGAAAAAAAGTGTCAAAATATATGTTCAATAAGTAAATATACAATTACCATTTCTGTTCTTGTTAAACAAATAAATGCTAAAGAAAAATGTTGTATTGTGGTTAACACTCTCTGAAACTATGTCTCCAGTATTCTTTATCAAACAATTCACTATTTATAAACAGTTAGTGCAGTATCCATTGGCTATTTCTGAATTGGCTGCTTGTCAAAACCAGGGTAAGAAGTTTTCCCCGATTTCAAGGGACTGCCTCTGATGATGATGACACAACATGCATTATAGTTAGAGACTAGAGATGTGATTGTTCTCCTTAGAATAGAGAAGGTTATGAGGAGATATAATAGATGTGTTCAGTACATCTACTGAGATACAAGAATATGGATCATAGAATCATAGAAAGATGTAGCACAGAAGGAGGCCATTTGGCCCATCTTGCCTGTTCTTTGAAAGAGCTATCCAATTGGTTCCAATCCCTGCTTTTTCCCCATAGCCCAGCAAATATTTCCCCTGCAAATATTTATCCAATTCCCTTTTGAAAGTTACTATTGAATCTGCTTCCACCATCCTTTCAGGCAGTGCATTCCAAATCAAACCTCATTGCATAATTTTTTTCCTTCATGTCACCTCTGGTTCTTTTGCCAATTACTGATCCTTCTGCCGCTGGAAACAGTTTCTCCTTATTTATTATATCAAAACCCTTCATTTTGAACACATCTATTATATCTCCCCATAACCTTCTCTGCTCTAAGGAGAACAATCACATCTCTAGTCTCTCCACATAACTGAAGTCCCGCATCCCTGGTACCATTCTAGTAAATCTCCTCTGCCCTCTCTCTAAGGTCTTAACATCCTTCCTAAATTGCGATGTTACCAGAATTTGAAACAATATTCCAGCTAGGGCCTAACCAGTGATTCATCTACCATGTGTCTGCCCATTTCACTACTATGTCTATACAGGATATATAATAATGCAGATACATAACATATAGGTATATAGCACCATAGATAGACATGAATATAGATATAGAATATGCATTTCACCACAATACAGAACTGGCCAATCAAAATTTAAAAGAATTCACCATCCAGTAGTTACAAATCAATTAAAAAGTAAATAGAGGTGGAAATTAGTAGATGCTGTGCCTGTTTTTTGGGTGTAAAAGTGGTGTAAGCGTAACCGTTTAGTAGTGGGATGGTCTGCGCCCAATCTGTGCAGGCATTGAT
Organism: Pristiophorus japonicus; assembly: GCF_044704955.1. Taxonomy (NCBI): domain Eukaryota; kingdom Metazoa; phylum Chordata; class Chondrichthyes; family Pristiophoridae; genus Pristiophorus; species Pristiophorus japonicus. The sequence continues at coordinate 88,244,886 of NC_091980.1, forward strand.
CCCATTCCTAAATTCTTGGGCCATTTTTTTAGGAAGGCAGATGCCTAAAACAGGTATTAGACCCCTTAAATATGTTGAAGGACCCCATTGAGAAATGTGTTACTCATGGGCAGGGCAGGTGTCGGGACCCTGACCAAAACCTACCCCAAATGTTCCACATATGAAACTTGCATTCTGATGATGCTATAAATACAATCTAACTTAAAATAAAGTCAACAGTGGAGACCAAACCTTCACTTTCCCTAAGTTACAGTAAGTTATTAGTAAGTCCTCCTATCATTTATTTAATAAAGGTAGGGGACAGAAATTAAAATTAAGAAGGTAGGAGCAAGAAGTTGTCAGTTTTCACATATACCTCTCAAGTGGAAAACTGTGATTTTTTTGTATATATTTTGTGTCTGTAATATTATATTCAGAAGCTGTATTTCATTCAAGTATGACACTAGAATGAGTTTTGAATCAAGCTATTGATGACTTGCAAATCATCTGCAATCCCTTTGTATTGCATTTTAAATATTCCTAAAAGCAAAGTTATATTATCTGTTCCATATTATAATATAATCTATGTAAAATACACTGCTGAAAGCATCAAATACTGCACCAAGAGATAATATTGGAACAGACTTCAAAGTAAATTATTCCAGCCTTACTATGCAAATTTATTTCAACTGAGTTATCCTCAAGGTTTTAACCTTGAAATAGATTATTTAAAAAAAATGATATCTCATGTCTTTATTTACAAAATAATTATTCATTCTGGAGAGAAATTAATAGTTTAACAAATAAATATAAAATAAAAATTGTTGAGGTTGTTATGATGAACCTGATGTGGTCATTTTATGATTCATGTCTGAGCTTTAATTAATTTTAATGTTATTTGATTCTCCTAGGAAATAGAAACCTGTTACAGCTCAAGTCCAGCATACAAAACATTTCTAGTTGTATAAAATGGCAATCTCAGTAATACTCAATGTATAATACATAATGCTCAGAATTGAAACTGTCATAAGAATTTAGGAATTTTTAGGAACAGAATATTCTCTTTCCCTTTTAATTGCTCTCACCCCATGTATTCACCTTCTTATGTGAGGTTATCCACTTTGGTGGTAAAAACAGAGAGACAGACTATTATCTGAATGGTGACAGATTAGGAAAAGGGGAGGTGCAAAGAGACCTGGGTGTCATGGTACATCAGTCATTGAAGGTTGGCATACAGGTGCAGCAGGCGGTTAAGAAAGCAAATGGCATGTTGGCCTTCATAGCAAGGGGATTTGAGTACAGGGGCAGGGAGGTTTTGCTACAGTTGTACAGGGCATTGGTGAGGCCACACCTGGAGTATTGTGTACAGTTTTGGTCTCCTAACCTGAGGAAGGACATTCTTGCTATTGAGGGTGTGCAGCGAAGGTTCACCAGACTGATTCCCGGGATGGCGGGACTGACCTATCAAGAAAGACTGGATCAACTGGGCTTGTATTCACTGGAGTTCAGAAGAATGAGAGGGGACCTCATAGAAACATTTAAAATTCTGACAGGGTTAGACAGGTTAGATGCAGGAAGAATGTTCCCAATGTTGGCGAAGTCCAGAACCAGAGGTCACAGTCTAAGGATAAGGGGTAAGCCATTTAGGACCGAGATGCGGAGGAACTTCTTCACCCAGAGAGTGGTGAACCTGTGGAATTCTCTACCACAGAAAGTTGTTGAGGCCAATTCACTAAATATATTCAAAAATGAGTTAGATGAGGTCCTTACTACTAGGGGGATCAAGGGGTATGGCGAGAAAGCAGGAATGGGGTACTGAAGTTGAATGTTCAGCCATGAACTCATTGAATGGCGGTGCAGGCTAGAAGGGCCGAATGGCCTACTCCTGCACCTATTTTCTATGTTTCTATGTTATCATATTTCTCAATTTATTCTCTCCCTGCAATCATGTCTAGTTGCCTATTGAACCCATTTATACTGTTCACTTTCTGTTGGTGTTCCATGGTAACTTACTTTACAAGTAACCCATTGGCTTAAAACAAGTTCCTCCTGACTTTTCTTCTTGTTCCTACCTTCTTAATTTTAATTTCTGTCCCCTATTTGAACCCTTTACAATTATGGAAATTTTCCCAAATCAACTTTGTGAATTCCCTTCATAATCTTGAAAATTTGAATGGGGTCATATCCAAGTTTTCTCTTTTCTAAAGATAGAAAGCCCAACTTTCTTAGCTTATTCTCATAACATAAATTCTTTGATACCTTAAATCGAACTTAGTTGTTCATCTCGGTACCTTTTCAAGAAATGCCATATTATTCCTGTGATCAGGTGACAGAACTGCATATATAGCAATCTCCAATTCTCAGTCCACTCATACTCTTAATACTGTAAGACATGTATAATTTACCTCAGTCTACCAGGTTGTAGAGTTCGGACCCGTGGAACAGACAAGTCAAAGCAAAGATTTCTGGAATAAGTTTCCTTCACTTAAAAATCAACAAATGGTTACAAGCAAGCTCACACAAGAATATTTATTACAAATAAGTATGCACAGGCTAAAACCTGCACCTTATCCTTCCACGCACATGCTACAACCAGCACTCTATATTCTAAGTAAGCATGCACAGGCTGCAACCCGCACCAGAAACTCAAGTGAGTATAAGTAAAACATCTATATAATAACGCCAGCGAGTGGTCGGTTCGGCAGTGACTAGTACCTGGCAATTGACCAAGTTGCCCGACTACAGCCTCGGGTGTATTTAGCAATACTTTTTATATCCCAAAACTTGGTAGCCCACCCACTGCATGTATGTCTCAAGCTATGTGAATAATGGTGGTAGTTATTTTCTCTCTCTTCCCTTATCTGCTTTTGTCAGTTAGTCAGTGAGCTTCAAGGCTGGTTACACTACTGTCTGAAAAAATTCCTTATTCTGTAACAGCTCAAAAGGTTGTTTTTCTGAACTCTCAAGGTCTATTTTCTTATCTGTGCACAGCTTGTAACCGCAGCAGTTCTATTTTTGCAGAGTTTGTTCAGTAACAAGTATCTTGGTCAAGTTATAGCAAAATTTTAAGGCGAATGATGTATTCTTACAATACCAAGGCTCCAGTATTAACTAGGAGATGTGATGGGAGCAGGGCAGGGTTGGGTGGGCGTGGGGGCGGGGGTTCCGATGTCACATGGAAAACCCGGAAGAATGTTCAGCATGCTTGGCAGTTGTTTTTTGACTCAACCACCTCATTATACTTTTACTTTCAGGCTTGCTGTCCAATCCAAATGAGCACCCAGATGATGCAACCTCAGTTCCAGTATTAAAAGGCCAATCCAAAGAGGCATTTTTGAGTTGGAGTTGAGAAGAAGAACATAACATAGAAACATAGAAAATAGGTACAGGAGTAGGCCATTCGGCCCTTCGAGCCTGCATCGCCGTTCAATAAAATCATGGCTCATCATTCACCTCAGTACCCCTTTCCTGCTTTCTCTCCATACCCCTTGATCCCTTTAGCAGTAAGGGCCATATCTAACTCCCTCTTGAATATATCCAATGAGCTGGCATCAACAACTCTCTGCGATAGGGAATTCCACATGTTAACAACTCTCTGAGTGAAGAAGTTTCTCCTCATCTCAGTCCTAAATGGCTTACCCTTTATCGTTAGACTGTGTCACCTGGTTCTGGACTTCCCCAACATCGGGAACATTCTTCCTGCATCTAACCTGTCCAGTCCCGTCAGAATTTTATATGTTTCTATGAGATCTCATCTCATCCTTCTAAATTCCAGTGAATACAGGCCCAGTCGATCCAGTCTCTCCTCATATGTCAGTCCTTCCATCCCGGGAATCAGTCTGGTGAATCTTCGCTGCACTCCCTCAATACCAAGAACGTCCTTCCTCAGATTAGGAGACCAAAACTGAACACAATATTCCAGGTGAGGCCTCACCAAGGCCCTGTACAACTGCAGAAGACCTCCCTGCTCCTATACTCAAATCCCCTAGCTATGAAGGTCAACATACCATTTGCCTTCTTCACCGCCTGCTGTACCTGCATGCCAACTTTCAATGACTGATGTACCATGACACCCAGGTCTCGTAGCACCTCCCCTTTTCCTAATCTGCTGCCATTCAGATAATATTCTGTCTTAGCACGAATGTTCTCTGGAAGAATCACTCGTCACCCTGGGTCGGTTCCACACTTATTACGCCGGCGGGGAGATGAAGCCACTGGTTCATCCAGGCACCTCTCTCCACTGAACAAAGGATTTCATAGATATTTATGTTTTACAACAGTTTACTACAGTTACATCCGCCCCTTTCGGCTGAACATATCCAATCATATTGATTATAGATTACATATAGATTCAATTAGGCCAATAGAATTGGTCTCTAAACATCAGGTGGCTGCGTGATCACCTCATGTGTTGCTAAGGGTTACTCATGGTCTTATGACATTGTCCAGACCCCCCTTATCTTACTGTCCTTGGGTGCTGTCTTTGTGTAGTTTCCTTATCTCAATCCTGTTTTAGGAGTACTATTGCTCTATCATTCTACTGGGACGTCTTGTCTGGGGCGTAGAAGCCTGTTGATTAAACACATCTGCTGAGCTCGTCTTTTCTGTGTATTCCTGAGTGAGGAACGGCAGGTATCAGTAACTAGGAATGTGGTCAATTCTGCTAGCTGTACTCCCTTACTGCTTTGCTGAATCACTGGCAGCCAACTTCATACATATTCTGCCACCATTTTACACACACATATTTAATTCTAACATTACACACATTTTTAATTCTAACATTATGCCACAGGTGCCTTTGCTCTATGGAAACGCTCTTCAACAATCCCCCCTTTCGGTAAACAGGCTCCCTGAAACCAACACTAATTTATGTTATATTATTTATATTTTTGTATCACCTAGTACTCCCTGCTTCAATGTGCTGGCCAGTCACGTGATTTCAGGAGTCCCAGTTGTTTAGATCAAATTAATATAGTTCGAATTGCCCCTTTCGCCTGTCACACAGACTTCCTTGCTTATCTGAGCTTTGGTGCTAAACCTCATTGTTGTGCATAATATCTGCAGGACCGGCAAGCCATGACACCCCATGTTAATGCTAGGACTGGCTGTATTACGACCAGTATATGTGATATAATTCAAATCCAGGGGTGGATGTTGGCATTCATCGCCCAGTTCCAAACCCTCCTCCACTAACTCTCATCCTGCAGCTCTGTGTTGGTGTCTTTCTCCAGTACCCCAATCTTTGTCCGTAGTTGGTGGTAGAGTTTGACAGACTGGCCGACTCTGAGTCTTAGTTCCCTTAACACTTCAGCTAAATGGGGGATAGGGGCCTGCTCTGGCTCGTCATAGTCCTGCAGGTGATCATGGAGCTGATCGGATACTTTAATGATTTTGGTACCTCGCCGTCCAACTTGGATAATGCGGGCTTGCCCTATAGTAACGGGTCGTAGGGGTGTAAAGCAGAAGTTTGGTTGCGGGATCTGGCATTACAAGCCGTTCTACTGATATGAGCGTTCCATGGTGGAGACACAGTATCTCCCTCTGCCTTCGTACCCGGCCCAGGCAAAATGTGTGGGGGCCGGTGCTATTTCCAGAACGCATTCATCGATTCGATTAAAATCACACTCGTCTAATTCTCCCTGTCCCACCGGGTGGGGGCACACTGTGATCTCGCCCCTCTGTTTGCATCCTGTCAGGGAGACGCTGTATAGCATGTTATCTCGACGGATAGCGGAGACTGCAGTTAAATAGTAACGAGGGAGGCATTGTCGTGTATGACCCCGATATTCTCCAGTTGATAAAGGGAAAATGGACCTGGGGATCATCAAGACAATCGCCACTTCGGCAGTTTTGCCCATTTGGCAGTTTGGAATTGCTGGGTATACTCTGGTTAGTCCCTATAGAGTGCAGTTATCCAGTGTCCCCTTCAGCTTGGCTAGCTGAATCAGATGTGAGCTGTCTATCCAGTCTGGTATCTCCCCGCTTTGGATCTGATCGAGGTTGTGTCGTATCTGTCCCACCATCCACAAACCATAAGCGTGACAGAGTTTCCCCTGTCGGAGCTTTCCGCCATCTTCCTTTTCTCTGTCAATTAGGCGATTAATTGCTTTGGCATGTGTCTTGATTATTGAAATTCCATCTAGCTGTATCTCCATGCTTCCCTTCCTAAGCCGGCTTGGTCTTTCTGATTCTCCTCTGCCCACTCTAGTAGTTCCCTCATCACCCCTTTAAGTTGTTCCACCTTTTCATTCAGCCCTTGTATATCCAGTGAATTTACTCTGGAGGTTCCGGTATTAAACCGGTAGCAGCATCATTTACTATTCCTCTCTTATTCCTATGCACCTGCTCTTGTCCTCGGAATCTACTGGCACCCATGGCATCGGCAGCCTGCTGCATTACAACCTTACTTAATACACTATACATATGCCTTGCATGTTTCGTACAATAATCCAGCATTCGTATGCCTGAGATATTGATCAGAACAGGCACAATTTCATGCTTAACATTATGCGTTAAAATAAGTTCTGTCCTTGCTCCAGTCCTTGGCTGCTGGGATACATATTCCATCAGTTAACTTAAACAAAGCCCCATAGTTCATGTAGTTATGTCTTTCCTGCGTGTGCTATATTTCTCGTAGTCCATCTGTATTATTTCAGTGCTTGCGTGGGCCTTAAGGTTCCCAGTATCATGAGTCTCCAGAGTCGAAGTAGCCGCAGCGGTCCCATCTCGGTGAGTGTTTTATCTGCAAATTTTAAACAGATCCTGGTCATCACCAGGTGTTAGGTTCTGGTCTACTCACCTTTTATCCTTGCATGTCGAGGTCACTCTGTGAAATCGGAGGTAAGGGTTAGGTTGGGTTTGTGGACTCCACTTACCCACCGTGGGGTACATTGGCTCTGTTGCCATAGATGATGGTGCTATGGCTGCGCACTGCACTATCCGTCTGGTCCCATTTAAAAAAAAATCTCTTCCAACTTATTTATCTTAGCTTTTAACTCTTGAATTTGTTCTATTTGAGTACTTATTTCTTTATTTGTATCAGGCAAGTATTATTACATAGGCTAGTTCTATTTTATTTTTTATTCTGACAATCCCACCATTTCCTCTGTCAGGTGACTCTTTATTAAGAAATCCAAATTAATAATGTCCAGTATAAAACAGCTGTCAATGGAAAGGGTTAACTCCTTTACAGGTTTGTAAGAAGTCCTGATGTCATTACGTGACTTCGCGTAATCATCCGAAATTTATTCCAAGTCTTTGTGCCTTCAAAACTTGCTTAGAAATTAGGAATCCGTTAAAACAGCAGAAATCATTAGTAAAGCCGTCAGAATAAAAATCTTCTCATCAGGAAAGACAGCATTTTAGATTAAACTCCAATTTTTTCTAAACTTCTAATTCAAGTACTTGCCAAAGATTTTTTTTTAATTGATTTAAAACGAAACCACACATTTTTAATAGCTATTTTGTTTACTGAAATCCAATTTTCACACAAGCTGTATACATTCCAACATTTCAGGGTTTTTTTACGGTCCCGTTCACTGGGCAAATCTTGTGTTTTATTTCTCTCTCGGCACAAAATCTAAACTTCGGAGCCAGTTCCATTTTCTATAAGAATTTTAAAATTCAGTAAGATTTTCTAATTCTCAGTTTTTTTATCTTTCTGTGCTGAGTTTGCATAGCTTAGATCTTTTCTCCCCGTTATCTTCAAAACCCTCCTGTTTGTTTAGACTGTTCGGGACTTTTCTTGATAAACAACGTCCATTTTGGAAATCTTTTCAAACTGCAGTGAAACTTTCTCGTAATTTAAAATCATTATCAATGGAGAGTGTCTTTTACCTCTTCCAATTTTTGTTTTTCCTTTTCCCAATTAAACCAATATCTTTTTCACAGCCAATATCAACTAGTATTTAATAAGTTATGTCTTTTTCCATCGCAAACACTTTTTTTTTCCAGCACCTATTACGTCTTTTTTTTCATTCAGATCTCCTTTCTTCAAATTAGGTTTTGTATTTTACACAGAGGGCTCGTGTCTCCATAACTTTGTTAATTTAAAATCATCAGACAATCGAAAACACTTTTTCTTTCCAATTCGTTCAATTTGTTTTCTTTCAAAGTTGCGGCTTTATCTTTTTTTTGTCTCTTCCATAACTAGAACAGAATCTAGCACGTAGGCTTTGAAAGCTGCTTTCCATTATCTCAAATGTTCTAGTTTCAAGGCCGTTACAATGTCGTTTGTTCTAAACTGCTAAAGCTTGCCATTTTAACATTTTATTTTTTTTTCAAAGTCCCTTTTACACTTTCGCAGGAAGCTCACCACTCGCCCAGGAGCTTGACCGGATCCCTGAAGGTATTTCTAGATTGTTTCTAGATTGTTTCCAAACCTTTTAGATTTATTTCTCTTTTTTTTAAGAGATCAGATTTAATTTTTTTAGTTTGAATCTATCTCAGTATTTTGCTGTGCCTTCTCTTAATATCTCAAAATCCCAATTCAAATTTTGTACTGCCAATCTTTTATTTAAAACTCTTTTTACTGAGCTAGAAGCTTTCATGTCAAGGTTTTACACAAAGGAAAATGGGAGCATACTTCCCCAGCCCACAGCTTCGAAAGACCCACCCAGGATTTTTTTTAAAGGCATTACAACTTCCCTTCTCCATTCTTTATCTCATTCCTAGACTAAATGTATGTCTTTCAACCCAATGTAATCAATGATTGCGTGTTTTCTTTCGACAAGTAAGTGAGTGTGACAAGTAAATTTTTTTTCAAAACCACCGGGACCATGTATTTTTTATCTTTTGCTCAACAAACCTATCCTTTGTGCATTTCCTAGCTCTGTAACTTATCATCCAAATAAATATGCACCTGTGTTTCTAACTTAAAATGTAATTCAATTCTAAGTTCACACTTTCTTAAAACTTCCTACATACAGGACAACATTACAAAGGGTTAAAAAAAATGTTCAATCTGTTTGAAAAAGTGGGTGGAGCTAAAAAAAACACGGACAGATCCACTACTTTTCCAAACAGGCTTTCAGACACGTGAAAAATTCATTCCGCAGTCAAACAATCACACAAGCACTCTCACTCAAAGACAGACATTCACAAAAGTCTCTCTTCATTCAACAAAGCTTATTGTTTGGCCGGCTCTATTTTTGGATCCATACATCACTTAAGATAGTCATTATCAGGTTTTTTAAAATAAGTTAATACATGATGATAGATTGATACATGATTGATTTACTTTCTCTGTTAATTTTTACGTGGGCTCGAAGAATCAGAACCCAGGCCTTTTCTATTACTTTCTTTTGTTTCTCCACCAGGTGGCAGGTAAGGGACCTTTCTAGCCCCCACTCGGGTTTTGTTGTTAGATTGGCCATATTGGGTATGATTAGCTCGTTAGGAATCTTACTCTCAGATATCAGCTTTTACCAAGCGCGACTTGTAGTAGACCGTCTCTAGCTACTGTCAGGTCACAAGTCTGCTATTACACAAACTTATACAATTCTTAAAGCATGTTTAAGTAATTCCTGCAGTGCCCTACGCCTCCTTAATGACTACCTACTACCGTTTTGCCTGTTGGTCCGACCCTTCTCACAGGTTGGATATTGCATCGGCCTCTGGACACCACCTGGTCTCTTCCCCCCGGGATCTACTGCCAATTCCCTTACTGGGTCCGGGAGGTGTCGCTCGATCTCACGATCCTATGGTCTCAGGGGGGGTTCTCTACACCAACTTGATCCTGGCCGCCATGTGGGACTAAGTCCTTTTAATTCAGGCTCAGGCTAGGTGTGTCAGATACTGGACCATCCATCTGTGTCGATCAACCTGTGCATTCACCTCCAGCACCCCGCTATATTTTTTACTCGGACTTATACTCACCCGGATTCTCCAGGGGTGTCCCAACGGCCTCCGCAATATCCTGCCGACTACGCCATTGTTAGTGCAAATGTTCTCTGGAATAATCACTCGTCACTCTGGGTCGGTTCCATACTTCAAAATGGTTTATTACGCCGGCAGGGAGATGAAGCCACTAGTTCATCCAGGCACCTCTCTCCACTGAACAAAGGATTTCATGGATATTTAAATGTTTTACAACAGTTTACTACAGTTACATCAGCCCATTTTGGCTGGACATATCCAATCATATTGATTATAGATTACATATAGATTCAATTAGACCAATAGAATTGGTCTCTAAACATCAGGTGGCTGCGTGATCACTTTATGTGTTACTAAGGGTTATTCATGGTCTTGTGACATTATCCAGGCCAACCTTATCTTACTGTCCTTGGGTGCTGTCTTTGTGTAGTTTCCTTATCTCAATCCTGTTACAGGGATACTATTGTTCTATCTTGTCTGGGGCCTGGAAGCCTGTTGATTAAATGCATCTGCTTTTCTGTGTATTCCTGTGTGAGGAACGGCAGTTATCAGTAACTAGCAATGTGGGCAATTGTGCTAGCTGTACTTCCTTAGTGCTTTGCTGAATCACTGGCAGCCATCTTCATACATATCCTGCCACCATTTTACACACACATATTTAATTCTAACGTTACACACATTTTTAATTCTAACATTATGCCACAGATGCCTTTGCTCTATGGAAACTCTCTTCAACATTCTGCCTTCGTGTTTTTGCCAGCAAAGTGGATAACCTCACAGTTATCCACATTATACTGCACCTGCCATGCATTTCCCCACTCACCTAACCTGTCCAAGTCACCCTGCAGCTTCCTAGCGTCCCACTCACAGCTCACGCCACCACCGAGTTTAGTGTCAACTGCAAACTTGGAGATACTACACTCAATTCCTTTATCTAAATCATTAATGTGTATTGTAAATAGCTGGGGTCCCAGCTCTGAGCCCTGCGGCACCCAACTAGTCACTGCCTGCCATTCTGAAAAGGACCCGTTTATCCCGACTCTCTGCTTCCTGTCTGCCAACCAGTTCTCTATTTACATCAGTACATTACCCCCAATACCATGTGCTTTAATTTTGTACACCGATCTCTTTTGTGGGACCTTGTCAAAAGCCTTTTGAAAGTCAAAATACACCACATCCACCGATTCTCCCTTGTTTGATGGATGTGGTGTATTTAGATTTCAAAAAGGCATTCAATAAGGTGCCATACAAAAGGTTACTGCAGGAGATAAAGGTACACAGAGTCAGAGGAAATGTATTAGCATGGATCGAGAATTGGCTGGCTAACAGAAAGCAGAGAATCGGGATAAATGGGACCTTTTCGTGTTGGAAATCGGTGGTTAGTGGTGTGCCACAGGGATCGGTGCTGGGACCACAACTGTTTACAATATACATAGATGACCTGGAAGAGGGGACAGAGTGTAGTGTAACAAAATTTGCAGATGACACAAAGATTAGTGGGAAAGCGGGTTGTGTAGAGGACACAGAGAGGCTGCAAAGAGATTTAGATAGGTTAAGCGAATGGGCTAAGGTTTGGCAGATGGAATACAATGTCGGAAAATGTGAGGTCATCCACCTTGGAAAAAAAAACAGTAAAAGGGAATATTATTTGAAATGGAGAAAATACAACATGCTGCGGTGCAGAGGGACCTGGGGGTCCTTGTGCATGAATCCCAAAAAGTTAGTTTGCAGGTGCAGCAGATAATCAGGAAGGTGAATGGAATGTTGGCCTTCATTGCAAGAGGGATGGAGTACAAAAGCAGGGAGGTCCTGCTGCAACTGTACAGGGTATTGGTGAGGCCGCACCTGGAGTACTGTGTGCAGTTTTGGTCACCTTACTTAAGGAAGGATATACTAGCTTTGGAGGGGATACAGAGACGATTCACTAGGCTGATTCAGGAGATGAGGGGGGTACCTTATGATGATAGATTGAGTAGACTGGGTCTTTACTCATTGGAGTTCCGAAGGATGAGGGGTGATCTTATAGAAACATTTAAGATAATGAAAGGGATAGACAAGATAAAGGCAGAGAGGTTGTTTCCACTGGTCGGGGAGACTAGAACTAGGGGGCACAGCCTCAAAATACGGGGGAGCCAATTTAAAACCGAGTTGAGAAGGAATTTCTTCTCCCAGAAGGTTGTGAATCTGTGGAATTCTCTACCCAAGGAAGCAGTTGAGGCTATCTCATTGAATGTATTCAAATCACAGATAGATAGATTTTTAACCAATAAGGGAATTAAGGGTTATGGGGAGCAGGCGGGTAAGTGGAGCTGAGTCCACGGCCAGATCAGCCATGATCTTGTTGAATGGTGAAGCAGGCTCGAGGGGCTAGATGGCCTACTCCTGTTTCTAATTCTTATGTTCTTATGTTCACTCTACTCGTTACATTCTCAAAAAATTCCAGAAGATTTGTCAAGCATGATTTCCCTTTCATAAATCCATGCTAACTTGGACCGATCCTGTCACTGCTTTCCAAATGCGCTGCTATTTCATCTTTAATAATTGATTCCAACATTGACCCCACTATTGATGTCAGGCTAACCAGTCTATAATTATCCATTTTCTCTCTCCCTCCTTTTTTAAAAAGTGGTGTTACATTAGTTACCCTCCAGTCCATAGGAACTGTTCCAGATTCGATAGATTGTTGGAAAATGGTCACCAATGCATCCACTATTTCTAGGGCTACTTCCTTCAGGCACCGGGGATTTATCGGCCTTCAATCCCATCAATTTCCCTAACACAATTTCCCACCTAATAAAGAGTTCCTTGAGTTCCTCCTTCTCACTAGACCCTCAGTCCCCTAGTATTTCTGGAAGGTTATCTGTGTCTTCTTTCGTGAAGACAGAACCAAAGTATTTGTTCAACTGGTCTGCCATTTCTTTGTTCCCTATTATAAATTCACCAGAATCTGACTGCAAGGGACCTACATTTGTCTTCGCTAATCTTTTTCTCTTTATATATCTATAAAAGCTTTTGCAGTCAGTTTTTATGTTCCCTGCAAGCTTCCTCTCATACTCTATTTTCCCCCCACCTAATTAAAACCTTTGACCTCCTCTGCTGAATTCTAAATTTCTCCCAGTCCTCAGGTTTGCTGCTTTTTCTGGCCAATTTATGTGCCTCTTCCTTGGATTTATCACTATCCTTAATTTCCCTTGTTAGCCACAGTTGAGACACCTTCCCCATTTTATTTTCACTCCAGACAGGGATGTACAATTGTTGAAGTTCATCCATGTGATCCTTAAAGGTTTGCCATTGCCTATCCACCATCAATCCTTTAAGTATCATTCGCCAGTCTATTCTAGCCAATTCATGTCTCATACCATCGAAGTTACCTTTCCTTAAGTTCAGGACCCTCGTCTCTGAATTAACTGTGTCACTCTCCATCTTAATAAAGAATTCTACCATATTATGGTCACTCTACCCCAAGGGGCCTCGCACAACAAGATTGCTAATTCGTCCTTTCTCGTTACACATCACCCAGTCTAGGATGGCCAGCCCTCTAGTTGGTTCCTCGACTTATTGGTCTAGAAAACACTCCAAATACACTCCAGGAAATCTTCCTCCACCGTATTGCTACCAGATTGGTTAGCCCAATCTATATGAAGATTAAAGTCGCCCATGATAACTGCTGTACCTTTATTGCACACATCCCTAATTTCCTGAAGCAAAAGATAGAAAGAAGAAAAGTAATTTGGAGGGCAGAGAAACCCAAGGCAAAAATCAAAAAGGGCCACATTACAGCAAAATTCTAAAAGGGCAAAGTGTGTTAAAAAGAGAAGCCTCAGAGTCTGTGCCTCAATGCGAGGAGTATTCATAATAAGGTGGACGAATTAACTGCACAGGCAGCAATTAATGAATGTGATATAATTGGCATCATGTAGACATGGCTCCAGGCTGACCAAGACTGGGAACTCAAGTACATAAGAACATAAGAATTAGGAGCAGGAGTAGGCCATTTGACCACCTCGAGCCTGCTCCGCCATTTAATACGATCATGGCTGATTCAATTATGGACTCAGGTCCACTTCCATACCTGCTCTCCATAACCCTTTATTGCCTTATCGTTTAAGAAACTGTCTATTTCTGTCTTAAATTAATTCAATGTCGCAGCTTCCATAGCTCTTTGAGGCAGCAAATTCTACAGATCCACAACCCTCTGAGAGAAGAAATTTCTCCTCATCTCAGTTTTAACTGGGATGCCCCTTATTCTAAGGTTATGCCCTCTAGTTCTAGTCTCCCTTATCAGTGGAAACATCCTCTCTGCATCCACCCTGTCAAGCCCCTTCATAATCTTATACGTTTCGATACGATCACCTCTCATTCTTCTGAATTCCAATGAGTAGAGGCCCAACCTACTCAACCTTTCCTCATAAGTCAAACCCCCGATCTCCGGAATCAACCTTGTGAACCTTCTCTGATCTGCCTCCGAAAGCAAGTCTATCCTTTCGGAAATATGGAAACCAAAACTCACACAGTATTCCAGGTGTGGCCTCACCAATACCCTGTACAACTGTAGCAAGACATCTCTGCTTTTATACTCCATCCCCTTTGCAATACAGGCCAAGATTCCATTGGCCTTCCTGATCACTTGTTGTACCTGCATACTAACCTTTTGTGTTTCAACCTTTTGTGTATAAGTACCCCCAGGTCCCGCTATACTGCAGCACTTTGCAATCTTTCTCCATTTAAATAATAACTTGCTCTTTGATTTTTTTCTGCCAAACCAAAGTGCATGATCTCACACTTTCCGATATTATATTCCATCTGCCAAATTTTTGCTCACTCGCTTAGCCTGTCTATGTCTTTTTGAAGATTTTTTGTGTCCTCCTCACACACTGTTTTTCCTCCCATCTTTGTATCATCAGCAAAATTGGCTACGTTACACTCAGTCCCTTCCTCCAAGTCATTAATATAGACTGTAAATAGTTGGGGTCCCAGCACTGATCCCTGCGGCACCCCAGAATTCAGAAGAAAAAGAGAACAGAGGAACAACTACAGGAGCCATGCACCTGGATGCAGCATTCAAATGGCTAACCAAATCAGGAAAGGTGAGTACAGTGTACATTCACCTTCACCCTACTGTGCACCTCACCTTAACCCCCTCGCTGTGCCTTCTCAAGCCAAGGTAGAAATTGACACCGTGCCAACTTCCTCGCTCTCCTCCTTGTCTTCCTCTAAATGGACGTGGTGGGTTTTCCTCATCTTCCAGTTCTTCCTGGGAGCCTTCAATGATAAAGCTAGAAGGGTTTTGGGGCAGTGTGTGTGGCCACTATCGGAGGATGTGTGTGATGAATCCATATGGAGCTGTGATTGAGGATAGGGTTGGGGATTAGGAATAGTTGTGGATATGTAAGGAAGCTGAAGTGGCCATATACCTCTAGATGAGCTGTCAGCTCCCTTGTCTGTGGCCACGACAATTGTCACTCCCCAAACAATCACTGCCACCACTGCCTCCTTAAATAGAATTATCTCATGCAATTGTGCTTCTCCTCCCTGGTCAGGTCCAATAGGCACCTGTTCTGTGCTATCTTGTCCTGGAAGAGAAAGACGTTCACAATTTTAGATCATAACCTCTGCTCCCATTTTATCAGACGGCAACTATTGATGCTTCTGCTTTTCCCATTTACACCTCTTCTAGACCCATCTTTTATTTCTTTACTATCTCCTTTTGCTTTGTACTATCATACCTTTTATTAGTTAATGTCTTCTCCCTTCCAACCTATCACAGACCTTCCCATTTTTCTTTCCTCCCTAATCCCCTTTCGCTGCCTTTGCATTTGCTTAAAATCTGCTATATTTCTAACTTTTTCCAGTTCTGATGAAAGGTCATCGACCTGAAATGTTAGCTCTGTTCCTCTCTCCACAGATGATGCCTGACCGACTGAGTATTTCCAGCATTTCCTGTTTTTATTTCCAATTTCAAGCATCCTCAGTATTTTGCTTTTGTGTTAGAGAAAGAGTGGTGTGTTTGGGTGATGCTGTCTCCCTTGGTCCCTGAGCCATCCTGATACATACTGCTGTCAGTCACCTAGCGCATGCCACACTTTCAGTTGAAATTTGTGCGTGGAGGCTGCATATACTGCTCCAAGAAAATTGCTTCTAATCAGTGCTTGAGTGCTAAATGTGCAGGTCTCTGATTTAGAACCTCCAGGCATGTTTAAAACATGAAATCAACAATTAGCCCCAATATTGCCGGCTAAAACCAGATTTTTAAACTGGTGTGTCATATTAGCGCAGCACCCACTTAGCGTCTGATTTCACCCTTTCCCCAAAATAACCACCAAGAATTATTTATTACTCTACTGGTAAGTTTGTGGACATGTGAAGAATATTATAATTGGTATAGTAGATGACCATTATCTGTCAGAATGTAGAGGGCACCCTCCTACCAAGTGGATTTTGTTAATTAGTGGAAAATGGAGGATCCCGAAGTGTTCATCGCATGTATATGCGACTATACCCCAGGAATAGGAATGAAGATGAGTATGATACAAATGACAAAAGAGCCATTGGGGCTGATAATGTGGCCTCTGTTGGCCTACTCAGCACCTGATCACTACCGCATCCCATTGCGCAGTTTACAAATCTTTGAATGCCTGCTCACCAACTATGTGTAAAGTTTATTAAGTCCCTAGCCTCTACTTCAATTAGGATGAAACTCCATGGGCTAGATTTTCCACTTTTGTGCAGATCACCCAAAAATGGGCGTTATTTCTGGCGTGGGCGGTAAATATGGGTTTTCAGATCACCGGATTGTTGCCCATTTTCAAAGCCCCCAGTTTCCATTTTAAAAAATGGGCATTACCGCGAGCGATCTGAAATGGGCGTTAGCGTTAAATCCCTCTGACCTTCTGCCGTAAAGTGTCACTGCCCTTAGCAACGGCATGGCAATGCTCATTTACCGCGATTCAGGAGGTCAGGGGTCATCATTACCTGTGCATAAGAGGAGACAGAGAGAGAGGGAGCAGAGAGGGAGTGAAGACGTGTGTGGGTGTGGTGTGGCTGCTTGTTTGAGAGGTAGGAGGGAGAATTTCGAGCTTTATATAAAATTGTGAGAAAAAAGTTAGCTGTTACCAGCCAGATATTTTGTCTAATTTGATCTAATGGAGGGAGTGGAGGAGGCGACACAGCATGCTGTGGAGACTGACGCTGGCAAGACCAGTGAGCTGGGAGAGTAACAAATGGGGGGACGAAAGAGAGCAAGGAGGCTCTCGGATGAGGCAAATGCCTCTCTCCTGCAGGAGGTCGAGTCACGCTGGGGTGAATTGACACAGGGAGGGTGTGGGAAGCCCACCCCAAAGGCCTACCAGAAGATATGGACCGAGATAGCTGAGGTAGTCTCGCCAGCGACCAATGAGGTGTGTGAGGGCAACCAATGCTGCAAGCGATGGAGCGACCTTGTGGGATCCGCAAGAGTATTACATTTATTTACAAAAACTTATATATTTAAATAATTTGATTTGTAAGAGTCATGAGTGACTATAACGAAATGTGAGGTCTTTCACTTTTACCGGGAATGTTGTACTCAAAGCCTGCAGTCATGGTGTACGTCTTTAAGTAAAGAATGATAATTATTATAATAATCATGATTACATCTGTTCCTCCTCATCAGTCTGGCATGTCTTAGATTGGGCACATAATGCTGTGGATTAGACGTTGTGCCATTTGCACTCTGCAGCATCTACGTTGCAATCAATGCAGGCTGAGAAATGGCTGGCCCCATTCCAATAACTATAAGTATAATACCGATTGTTCATAAGCAACAAATTTCCCCACTAAGACACCTAAAGTAAAATCCAATTGTCCACAGTATGATAAGATGTCTGTTGAAATGGTCACATCACCTGAAAAGAAATCCAGAGTACATCCAAACTTACCCGAAGTTGAAGCAGCCTTTTCAATGAAACGACCTGCGATTTACAAAATGGCGTCCACACCGCCGTGATTAGTTTAGATCAGTTCAACTTTTTCAGAGCGGTTATTTCAGCAAGTGAAATTATGGGTGATATGCGTGCGAGATGCTGAAAGTGACGCTGGGCGATATACTGGATGTTAGTTTCGGCAAATGTGATCTTTACAACAAAAAAAGTGGATGGTCGGTATTATTGAATCTCGGCGTTATGTACATGCCAAAAGTAACCCTCAACGATAAGTGACCGCGAAATGGGCGGCAGTTTCCATTTTGTGCCTAAATGGGTGATATATGGGTGTTACACCTCATTTCAGCGTTAAAATGGATGTTAAGTTGGTGGTATGCATGCAAAAATAATGGAAAATCTGGTCCCATATCTGGAATGGGCATGTCAGAGGAGGCTCATTAAAACAATTTAAGTTTTTCTCCTGGGTGATCCTTTCCTTTTAACAGTAAACTATTCATTAGTATTTCATTCATAAACTTTGCTTCTTTGGCATCGAAAGGAATGAATGAAAGGAGTTTCTGTGTCCCAAACTTGTTATCGGCAACCCTTCAGGAGCTGCTGGAGTCTGACAATCTGGCCCAACCCGTGTCACTCCCAGCATGTCATGTGTTAAGTGCATATATGATTATCTTCTGACTTTGCAAAATTATGCTCCAGGCCGTGTGTGTGTCAGTGGAGAAGATTAGACTAAGTATTTTTTGTACTATTCCCAGTGGAGTTAAATTCGGATTAATGTGCAAGTACTTTGCTAAAAGACTGCTTTAGTCAAGATTATGCTTTGATCAGGATATTGATAAAGGATGAGTAAAATAACCAATCTGCTAATTTTTGTACAGTATTGCAGTTGAGTGTAAACTAAAACAATAGAAAACACAAAATAAAGCAATTGGATTTTTAAACTGCTGCCCCTCGTTGACAATTGGCAGCAATTGCCTGTGTACAGTAAGCAGATAATCAGGCAACATTCTTGTCTTAATTCAAGAGTGTTTTATGTAAGTGCTGGGGTAACAAGGAACTGTTCCATGGATTGGTGAGAAGCAGCATTGCACCTGCAAAATCCCACTTGGGCTGGGATGTCTAGTCAAGCGATCCAGCAAAGACAATCTGCTGCTTTATAGGGATTCAAAGTAAATCAGTGGTCAAATCATCCCAGAATGGAACATATATAAATTTAGCCAAATTTACTCATAGAATCATAGAATAGTACAGCACAGAAGGTGGCCATTCGGTCCATTGAGTCTGCATTGGCTCTTTCAATGAGCAATCCAGTTAGTCCCACTCCCCTGCTCTATCCTCATATCCCTGCAATTTTTTCTCCTTCAGGTATTTATCCAATTCCCTTCTGAAGGCTACGACTGAATCTGTATTCACCATCCTATCAGGCAGTGCATTCCAAATCCTAACCACTCGTTGCGTTAAAAAGTTTTTCCTCATGTCGCCTCTGGTTCTTTTGCCAATCACCTTCTAGTTCCTTTCTCCTGTGGTGAGAACACATTGCAACTGAGGAGAGGGGTTGGAATGACTTCTCTTTGCTGGTGATATATTAAACTTTTTCTGGCATTGCATCCCTGACCTTGGCACAGTGCTACTGCTGTTGATGGCCTTAACCACTTCTTGCCATGCCATGACTTTAGGACCTTCCTTCCATGGTGAGAAAACATTCATTAAAACTTTCGCCATTTCCAACACAGCTGTTCAATGGACTCACCATCAAAGCAGCGTGTCCTTCTGTGACCGACCCTCTTGACTGGCATTCTGATAGGTTTGACACAGCTTTGTATACTTCTTCTTCCTTGGCATTGCTAATTGCAAAATGATCACCTGGCACAAATAAGTTCACTAAAGCAATCCAGGATATTTCCTTACGGTTTGTGGGCTTGAAAAATATTCAGCCAGCTTCCAAAATATTCACCCAGGCACACAGTTCACTGCTTTCACCACCGGTTTTCCAAAGACCCCACAGGAACCTGCCCCTTTAAATACACAGTGGCCTTTGTAAGGTCTGCAGCTTAACTTTATTCCTGAGCCATCATGAGTGCGCCCAATAGAAAATACCAATACCCCGCCAACCCCCACATAACACCTAGCATATACAAAATGAGTAATACAAAAGAAAAAAACTGCCGATACTGGAACCTGAAATAAAAACAGAAAATGCTGGATGTCTCAGCGGGTCAGGCAGCATCTGTGGAGCGAAAAACAGAGTTAACGTTTCACATCAATGGCCCTTCGTCAGAACTGCCGAATGTTCAAAAAGAACAGATTCTTATGGAGCACTGAAAAGGGAGGGGAAGAAAGAACAAAAGAGAAGGTCTGTGATATGGTGGAAGGCAGGAGAGATTAGAGAAAAGGGATGATAGGTCGAATTGAAATGTAATGGCATAAGTTAGAAAAAACTTAGTCTAGTTTGGGTGTGAATGGCAGAATAATGACCAGCTGCCATTGGAGACAAAGAGAAAAAAAGAAGAAAAAACATAAGTCGGGATGGGGGTCGGGGGGTGGGGTGGGCGGCGGTGGGAGGGTGGAGGGATGTTGAGTCCAGAAGGCTGTAAAGTATCTAAACGAAAGATGAGGTGCTGTTCCTCGAACTTGCGTTGAGCTTCATTGGAAAAGCATAGGAGGCTGAGGACGGAGATGTCGGAGTGGGAGTGGAGCGGAGAATTAAAGTGACAGGCGACCGGAAGCTCAGGGTCATGCTTTCGGACTGAATGGTGGTGCTTCGCAAAGCGGTCACCCAATCTGCGTTTGGTCTCCCCAATGTAGAGGAGACCACATCGTGAGCAGTGAATACAGTACACTAAATTGAAAGAAGTACAAGTAAATCGCTGTTTTGGGGCCCTGGACAGTGGAAAGGGAGGAGGTAAAATGACAGGTGTTGCATCTCCTGCGCTTGCGTGGGAAGGTGCCATGGGAAGGGGAGAGGTTGCTGGGGGTGACTGTGGAATGGACCAGGGTGTCACGGAGAGAGCGGTCCCTTCGGAGTGCTGAGAGGGGAGGGGAGGGGAAGATGTGATTGGTGGTGGGATCATGCTGGAGGTGGCGAAAATGGCGGAGGATGATCCGTTGAACATGGAGGCTGCTGGGGTGGAAGGTGAGGACAAGAGGAATCCTGATGTGGTTCTGAGAGGGAGGGAAAGGGGTGAGAGCAGAGGTGCGGGAAATAGAACGAACACGGTCGAGGGCCATGTTAACCACGGTGGAGGGGAAGCCTTGATTGAAGAAAAAGGAAGACATGTCAGAGACACTAGTGTGAAAGGTGGCGTCATCAGAGCAGATGCGACGGAGATGGAGAAACTGAGAGAATGGAATGGAGTCCTTAAAGGATGCGGGGTGGGAGGAAGTGTATTTCAGGTAGTTGTGGGAATAGGCTCATAGTGGATACTGGTTGATAGCCTATCCCCAGAAATGGAGACAGGGAAGTCGAAGAAGGGAAGGGAAGAGTCGGAGATGGACCATGTGAAGGTGAGGGTAGGGTGGAAATTGGATGCAAAGTGAATGACATTTTCTAATTCAGGGTGAGAGCAGGAAACGGCACGATACAGTCATCAATGTACCAGAAAAAGAGGTGAATGAGGGGACCTGAGTAGGACTGGAACAAAGAATGTTCCACATATCCTATGAAAAGGCAGGCATAGCTAGGACCCATGCGGGTTCCCATAGCAAAACCTTTAATTTGGAGCAAGTGAGTAGACTTGAAGGAGAAGTTGTTCAATGTGAGAACAAGTTCAGCCAGGCAGAGGAGGGCGGTGGTGGATGGAGACTGGTTGGGCCTCTGCTCGAGGAAGAAGCAGAGCGCCCTCAGGCCATCCTGATGGAGGATGGAAGTATAGAGGGATTGGACGTCCATGGTGAAAAGGAGATGGTTGGGGCCAGGAAACTGGAAACTGTTAAAGTGACGGAGGGCAGTGGAAGAGCCCTACGAGTGACTGTAATGGCATGTGTTCATCCGATGGAAGGAGTGCATTTAGTGAGGGTGACAATGAGGGAGAGGCATGAAATTGCATAAGGATGAGGGTGAGTGGGAGTGGTGGATGGATATGGGGATGTGAGGCAGTGCATAGAAAGGGAAGGATAGGTGCATCTGTAAGGTAAGGGGGTGTGAGGAGTGATGTGATGGAGTAGGCTTGAGAATGCAGTGAAGGGATGGTGTGATGCACACAGCAGGATGTAGGTGAATGTGCCACTGCATTCACCTTTCCTGACCTACTTAGGCCAATAAAGCACTTCCTGCACTAAATCCAAGAGGGTGGCATCAGACTCCTGCTGCTGACCTCCTCCGCTAACACCAGCCACACTTCCTTGGTCTCAGCTGCAGGCTTCTTCCTCAAGTTGCTAGGGAAGATTATCTCTCTCTTACTCCTCACAGCCCCCCAGCAACACATCTAGGTACGTGACAGTGAAACCGGGCACAGGTTATGCTTATCTGAATTCCATTCTGACACTTGCTTCTCTCTTCTTCCCAACTCCAAACAACTTCTGTTATGTATTGAATAAAGAGACTGGCCAGATATTGTGAGCTCAAATAAAAATGTGACAGTAGTCCTTTATTACAGGTCTCCAGAGTGCCTCTCCAGCCTGTGAGGCCTCCTTATGTACAGGTGCTCCCAAGGGATTGTGGAATCCCTTGGGACTTCAGGGGATGAGCCCTCTGGTGGTTAAACAAGGTATTTACAGGTTTACAGAAATAAGAACACTCCCCCCAAAATCAATAGTGTAACTATTTACAATGTGAGTCGATCTGGGGCCTTTCTTTCCCTGGTTGATCGTCTCAGTGCAAATGCTGGTTTTGATGAGTCGTTTGTTGAGCCCTCACTGGGCTGCTGTGCGGCTGGCCTTGCTGGGCTGCCTGGCATGGTGAGTCCTGCTGGGCTGCTGCGGGTGATGGGTTCTGCTTCGTGGTCAACCGCTGGGTCGGTAGCCACTGGTGTGTGTGTCGGAGGGTCAAAAAAGGTAGTTTCTATTGTGGGTTGCTCTGGATAGTCCGTGAATCTGACTTTGGTTTGGTCCAACTGTTTCCTATAGGTGAGTCCATTTGAAAGTTTGACCAGAAACACCCTACTCCCCTCTTTGGCCACGAAAGTGCCAGAAGCCACTTGGGACCTTGTCCATAGTTCAACACAAATACAGGATCATTAATCTCAATTTCGCGTGACACACTTGCGCGATCATGATATGTACTTTGTTGAAGCCCCTTGCTCTCCACCAGTTCGTGTAGATCAGGGTGGACTAATGAGAACCTTGTCTTAATTGCCCTTTTCATGAGCAGTTCAGCAGGGGGAATCCCAGTGAGCGAGTGGGGTCTTGTGCGGTAGCTAAGCAGGACTCGGGATAGGCGAGTCTGCAGTGAGCCTTCAGTTACCCTCTTCAAGCTCTGCTTGATTGTTTGCACTGCTCTCTTTGCCTGACCATTGGATGCTGGTTTAAACGGGGCAGATGTGACATGTTTGATCCCATTACGGGTCATGAACTCTTTAAACTTGGCACTGGTGAAGTATGACCCATTGTCACTCACAAGGACATCAGGCAGGCCGTGCATGGCAAGCATGGCCCGCAGGCTTTCAGTTTGGCAGCGGACGTGCTTGCCGACATTATCGCACATTCAATCCATTTGGAGTACGCATCTACAACCACTAGGAACATTTTTCCCAAGAACGGGCCTGCATAGTGATGCCTCCCTGGGTGCATTGCTTAACTGTGAACATGTATTACATTTGTGCACGTAGGACTCTAAGTCTGCATTGATACCGGGCCACCACATGTGGGATCTGGCTATCGCTTTCATCATTACAATGCTTGGGTGGGTGCTGTGAAGATCACTAATGAAAGTGTCTCAGCCCTATTTGGGTACGACTACCCGATTACCCCACAGGAGGCAGTCTGCCTGTATAGACATTTCATCTTTGCGCCGCTGGTATGGCTTTATTTCTTCCTGCATTTCCAACAGGACACTGAACCAACTCCCGTGGAGCACACAATTTTTTTACTAAGGACAGTACGGGGTCCTGGCTCGTCCAGGTTCTAATCTGTCGGGCGGTAACAGATGATTGCTCACTCTCGAATGCTTCCATTACCATGACTAAATCTGCAGGCTGTGCCATCTCCACCCCCGTGGTGGGCAATGGCAGCCTACTGAGAGCATCGGCACAGTTTTCTGTGTCTGGCCTGTGGCGGATGGCGTAGTTATATGTGGACAACGGGAGCACCCATCTCTGGATGTGGACCGATGCATTCGTATTTATCCCCTTACTTTCAGAAAAAAGGGATATCAGTGGCTTATGGTCGGTTTCCAATTCGAATTTGAGCCCAAACAGATATTGGTGCATTTTCTTAACCCCATAAAGACACACTAACGCTTCTTTTTCTATCATGCTGTAGGCCCCTCTCAGCCTTAGACAGACTTCTGGTTGCATAAGCAACCAGTTGCAATTTCCCAGATTCGTTAGTTTGTTGCAATACACACCCGACACCGTATGACGACGCATCACATGCTAATACCAAACGCTTACATGGATCATACAACATAAGCAATTTGTTTGAGCATAACAGTTTTCCAGCTTTTACAAAGGCATTTTCTTGGCTTTTACCCCATACCCATTCGTCTCCCTTATGCAGTAAAGCGTGTAGTGGTTCTCACAGTGTGCTAAGACCTGGTAAGAAGTGACCAAAGTAGTTCAGGAGTCCCAGAAACGACCGCAGTTCCGTCATGTTCTGTGGTCTTGGTGCGTTCTCGATTGCCTCCGTCTTCGAATCGGTGGGCCTGATGCCGTCCGCAATGATTCTTCTCCCCAGGAACTCAATTTCAGGCACCAGGAAAACACACTTCGAGCATTTTAACCTGAGCCCCATGCGATTGAGCTGACGAAGAAACTCCTCCAGGTTCTGCAGATGCTCGACGGTGTCCCGACCTGTAACCAAGATGTCATCCTGGAAGACCACGGAGCGCGGGACCGACTTCAGTAAGCTTTCCATGTTTCTCTGGAATATTGCCGCAACTGATCGAATCCCAAACGGGCATCTGTTGTAAATGAAGAGACCTTTGTGCATGTTGATGCAGGTGAGGCCCTTCATTGATTCCTCCAGCTCCTGCGTCATGTAGACCGAGGTCAAGTCCAGCTTTGGGAACGATTTTCCTCCCACCAGCGTCGCAAATAGGTCATCTGCCTTTGGTAGTGGGTACTGATCCTGCAAGGAGAAACGATTGATAGTTACTTTGTAATCACCACAGATTCTGACGGTGCCGTCTCCCTTGAGGACTGGAACGATCGGAAGGGCCCACTCGTTGAATTCAATCGGTGAAATGATGCTCTCTCATTGCAGCCGGTCCAGCTCGATCTCCACCTCTATCTCATCATGTACGGTACCGCTCTCGCCTCGTGATGGATGGGTCGTGCTCCCGGAATTAGGTGGATCTGCACTTTTGCTCCTTGGAACTTCCCAATGCCTGGTTCGAACAGCGAGGGGAACTTGTTTAGGACCTGGGCACATGAAGTGTTGTTGACGGATGAGAGCGCTCGGACGTTGTCCCAGTTCCAGCGTACCTTCCCCAGCCAACTCCTACCGAACAGCGTGGGACCATCGCCCGGTACCACCCAGAGTGGTAGCTTGTGCACCGTTCCATCGTAGGAGACCTTTACGGTAGCACTGCCGATTACGGGAATCAGTTCCTTTGTGTACGTTCTCAGTTTATTGCGAATGGGAGTCAGGACTGATCTTGAGGCCTTGCTGCACCTCAAAAGTCTTTTTGCTCATAATGGACTGGCTTGCACCCATGTCCAGCTCCATTGACACCAAGAGTCCATTTAATTCAACCTTCAGCATTATCGGGGGACACTTTGTGGTAAATTTGTGCACCCCATATACCTCTGCCTCCTCGGTCTGAGGCTCTGGTTCATCGTGATCCACCATGGATCTGTCCTCCTCTGCAACATGGTGGTTTGCAGGATTAGCAAGGTTTGCAGCTCGCCTGCACATACATTGGAGATGTCCCATTGTTGCACAGCCCTTGCAAACGTATCCTTTGAAGCGGCATGAATGGAAATGATGGTCACCTCCGCAGCGCCAACAATGGCCTTGCATTCATCGCCCTTGATGGTGGACTCTGCGGAAATGCAGCTGCAGGCATGTGAGGCCTGCCCTGTACGTTACGATTCGAAAACAACATTGCTTTGTTCATAGTACTTGTGGCAGCACTTGTGTGCTAAGAGATTTGTTTGGTATTGTCACTGATGGTAATGAACGCCTGGGCTATCGCTATGGCTTTACTCAAGGTTGGGGTCTCTAAAGTCAAAAGTTTGTGAAGTATTACTTCATGGCCAATGCCAAATACAAAAAAGTCCCCGAGCATGTGCTCCAAGTGTCCTTCAAATTCGCAATTTCCTGCTAGGCGATGTAGCTCGCCACTTCCTGGCCTTTAGACCTCTTGTACGTATAGAACCGGTACCACGCCATCAGAATGCTTTCCTTTGGCTTTAGATGCTCCCAGACCAGTGTGCACAAATCATCATATGACTTCTCTGTGGGTTTCATTGGAGCATGCAGATTTTTCATAAGGCTATACGTTGGTGCCCTGCAGATGGTGAGGAGAATTGCCCTTTGTTTGGCAGTGTTCTTTTTTTTTTTGAAATTCGTAGCCAATCGTTCCAATTCTTTGTCAAATCACAAACGCCAGAGGTCACCTTGGGCCCATTCAAGGATCACTCTGCGCCAATGCTCTTAGCCAAAAGGCCTAGAGCCACTGCACCGTTCCTGGAAGTACTGCAATACCAGGTTCGTGCCATGGAGGTGGATGGGTCAGGTCCCCCACACACCTCCGTGGAGGTGGATGGGTCAAGCCACCCCACCCACCTCCTATTTCCAAAAAAGCAAGCATATACCTTCCTGATCCAGGGAGAACCACCTTGGGGTTATGGTGGTTACTCCCCTGTCAGGTCAGTTACGCATGATCTTAGCCAAAAGGCCGAGAAGAGTGTTCGCTTCTCCTTTTAGCTCATTGGCTATGAAGTATTGGTCGAGTCGCTCCACGAAGGTTTCCCAATTATCTCCCTCCAAAAATTTCTCCAGGATGCCCACTGTTCTCTGCATCATGGCGGTGGGATTCGTCATTTGTATCTCATCGCCAGTTGTTATATATTGAATAAAGAGCCTGGCCAGATACTGTGAGCTCAAAGTAAAGTGTGACTGTAGTCCTTTATTACAGGTCTCCAGAGTGTCTCTCCAGCTTGTGAGGCCTCCTTATGTACAGTTGCTCCCAAAGGATTGTGGGATCCCTTGGGACTCCAGGAGATGAACCCTCTGGTGGTTAAACAAGGTATTTACAGGTTTACATATATAACATCTTCAACTTGCATCTTTGGATTGTCCCTTTAAATGCTGGAGTTGAGATCGCGCTATGTGGGTCCTCATCACATCCACTGCCACCGATTGGGTGAGAAAGCCGGAATTAAAATGAGAATGTGGTGGCTGTGTTAAAAAACCACTAACAGATGCACTAACCTTACTTCCGGGTTTCCCACGCACTATTGGACACCCCATTCCCAGCGTGTCGCAAACTTAAAATCGGAGCTTCCACTCCCGCCTGGTGGCCAGTTACTATTTACACCCATTCTGGGCAAGCAGCTGACTGGTGACATGCCGATGAGGCTCAGGAGTTCAAATACCAATGTCTGAATCTGGACCAGCGAGTGCGTTTTGTACTCGTCCCATCCGACCGCCACATCTGCCCCCCTGAAACTAGCTGGGAGTTAAAATCGATCCCGCAGAACCACTGGGGTAATTTTAACTTTGGTCAATAGAGTAAAATGGACGCTATCGATTCAGTCGCGTATTATAGATCTCTTCCAATTTTTATCATAATCAAAATCGGGAGAGATGTATAATGGACGGCCAAGTTGATAGTGCCCGTATTATACTATCACCCAAAATCGTGTCTGGAGAAGCACAGAAAAAGTAAGTCTTTCTGTTATGCTCTGTAATAAATGAGTTTGTTTTTCAGTAAAGTTTACCAACCTTCAGAAACTGAAACATAACCGACATTTGCACCATAAAGCTGCTCTTTAAAACATGGAGATTTTGGGAAGCGGCCATACTGATCTATTAAAATTGAGTGTACTGACAAATTTAGATAGCACTGTACATGTCGAAAGATAGCTGGTCTGGTCTGACTAGAATCAACTGCTCTCTTCCAGTTTTATCAGCGATTATTATCTCCAGAGTCTGGTTCTGGTTTGATGCCTGTGTGCTGCGCTACTAACAGTTTGGTATTTCAATTGACAAAAATGTCAGTGTTTTTTCAGCATGATGGCTTTTGATGTTTGTATAATGTCGTTACACTTTTATGACATTAGACATGGTGCAGATGGTTTATATGAATAAACCAACAAAGTATCCTTTGGAAGCATTAAAATGAGCATTATAATATGTCTGTTCTGAACAAGGAATGAACAAGCTGGTCCTGGCATTTTATAGTGAGATAAGAAGCTTGATAAAGACAGGGATGTTAAAATTTATTACTGTTAAAATAATTCCATTGCTATATATTCATAACCAAATCTTGTCACAATAGCCCTATCTTTTGAATATGTGCTGATTGTTGCTCTGTTAATAGCATTTTTCATTAACATTGTGATTATTCCCTCAAAACAAAGTGATCTGAATTCAATCTAATTCAATTTTATAGTTACTATGGCCGTTGATAACTAATACAAACACAGTGGCCCTAATAGTAATATGAAGGTGGCTTCCGAGCGGGGGGGGGCGGCAGGAGGGTGGAGTTGCGTGGGCAAAACCCGGAAGACGAGTGAGGAGGTTGGAATCTGCAATCTCAACTCAATTATACCAATTAATTGTGACTTCTGGGTTCCGCATCTCCAAGCTATGGCGTGGGCATGATGCACACCCACATGACGGTCTGCACCTGGGCAGGACCGGAACCAATGTCCTAGGGGGAGTGTTTGCTAGTGCTGTTGGGGAGGAGTTAAACTAATATTGCAGGGGGATGGGAACCTGTGCAGGGAGACAGAGGGAGACAAAAATGAGGCAAAAGCAAAAGACAGAAAGGAGATGAGGAAAAGTGGAGGGCAGAGAAACCCAAGGCAAAGAACAAAAAGG
The DNA here is from genome assembly GCF_044704955.1 of Pristiophorus japonicus. Taxonomy (NCBI): domain Eukaryota; kingdom Metazoa; phylum Chordata; class Chondrichthyes; family Pristiophoridae; genus Pristiophorus; species Pristiophorus japonicus. The sequence goes on from NC_091980.1 coordinate 88,273,805, forward strand.
GCCACTGTACAGCAAAATTCTAAAAGGACAAAGGGTGTTAAAAAAGCAAGCCTGAAGGCTTTGTGTCTTAATGCAAGGAGTATCCGCAATAAGGTGGATGAATTAACTGTGCAAATAGATGTTAACAAATATGATGTGATTGGGATTACGGAGACGTGGCTCCAGGATGATCAGGGCTGGGAACTCAACATCCAGGGGTATTCAACATTCAGGAAGAATAGAATAAAAGGAAAAGGAGATGGGGTAGCATTGCTGGTTAAAGAGGAGATTAATGCAATAGTTAGGAAAGACATTAGCTTGGATGATGTGGAATCTATATGGGTAGAGCTGCAGAACACTAAAGGGCAAAAATCGTTAGTGGGAGTTGTGTACAGACCTCCAAACAGTAGTAGTGATGTTGGGGAGGGCATCAAACAGGAAATTAGGAGTGCATGCAATAAAGGTGCAGCAGTTATAATGGGTGACTTTAATATGCACATAGATTGGGCCAGCCAAACTGGAAGCAATACGGTGGAGGAGGATTTCCTGGAGTGCATAAGGGATGGTTTTCTAGACCAATATGTCGAGGAACCAACTAGGGGGGAGGCCACCTTAGACTGGGTGTTGTGTAATGAGAGAGGATTAATTAGCAATCTCATTGTGCGAGGCCCCTTGGGGAAGAGTGACCATAATATGGTGGAATTCTGCATTAGGATGGAGAATGAAACAGTTAATTCAGAGACCATGGTCCAGAACTTAAAGAAGGGTAACTTTGAAGGTATGAGGCATGAATTGGCTAAGATAGATTGGCTAATGATACTTAAGGGGTTGACTGTGGATGGGCAATGGCAGACATTTAGAGACCACATGGATGAATTACAACAATTGTACATTCCTGTCTGGCGTAAAAATAAAAAAGGGAAGGTGGCTCAACCGTGGCTATCTAGGGAAATCAGGGATAGTATTAAAGCCAAGGAAATGACATACAAATTGGCCAGAAATAGCAGCGAACCTGGGAACTGGGAGAAATTTAGAACTCAGCAGAGGAGGACAAAGGGTTTGATTAGGGCAGGGAAAATGGAGTACGAGAAGAAGCTTGCAGGGAACATTAAGGCGGATTGCAAAAGTTTCTATAGGTATGTAAAGAGAAAAAGGTTAGTAAAGACAAAAGTAGGTCCCCTGCAGTCAGAATCAGGGGAAGTCATAACGGGGAACAAAGAAATGGCAGACCAATTGAACAAGTACTTTGGTTCAGTATTCACTAAGGAGGACACAAACAACCTTCCGGATATAAAAGTGGTCAGAGGGTCTAGTAAGGAGGAGGAACTGAGGGAAATCTTTATTAGTTGGGAAATTGTGTTGGGGAAATTGATGGGATTGAAGGCCGATAAATCCCCAGGGCCTGATGGACTGCATCCCAGAGTACTTAAGGAGGTGGCCTTGGAAATAGCGGATGCATTGACAGTCATTTTCCAACATTCCATTGACTCTGGATCAGTTCCTATCGAGTGGAGGGTAGCCAATGTAACCCCACTTTTTAAAAAAGGAGGGAGAGAGAAAGCAGGGAATTATAGACCAGTCAACCTGACCTCAGTAGTGGGTAAAATGATGGAATCAATTATTAAGGATGTCATAGCAGCGCATTTGGAAAATGGTGACATGATAGGTCCAAGTCAGCATGGATTTGTGAAAGGGAGATCATGCTTGACAAATCTTCTGGAATTTTTTGAGGATGTTTCCAATAAAGTGGACAAAGGAGTACCAGTTGATGTGGTATATTTGGACTTTCAGAAGGCTTTCAACAAGGTCCCACACAGGAGATTAATGTGCAAAGTTAAAGCACATGGGATTGGGGGTAGTGTGCTGACGTGGATTGAGCACTGGTTGTCAGACAGGAAGCAAAGAGTAGGAGTAAATGGGTACTTTTCGGAATGGCAGGCAGTGACTAGTGGGGTACCGCAGGGTTCTGTGCTGGGGCCCCAGTTGTTTACATTGTACATTAATGATTTAGACGAGGGGATTAAATGTAATATCACCAAATTTGCGGATGACACTAAGTTCGGTGGCAGTGTGAGCTGCGAGGAGGATGCTATGAGGCTGCAGAGCGACTTGGATAGGTTAGGTGAGTGGGCCAATGCGTGGCAGATGAAGTATAATGTGGATAAATGTGAGGTTATCCACTTTGGTGGTAAAAACAGAGAGACAGACTATTATCTGAATGGTGACAGATTAGGAAAAGGGAAGGTGCAACGAGACCTGGGTGTCATGGTACATCAGTCATTGAAGGTTGGCATGCAGGTACAGCAGGCGGTTAAGAAAGCAAATGGCATGTTGGCCTTCATAGCGAGGGGATTTGAGTACAGGGGCAGGGAGGTGTTGCTACAGTTATACAGGGCCTTGGTGAGGCCACACCTGGAGTATTGTGTACAGTTTTGGTCTCCTAACTTGAGGAAGGACATTCTTGCTATTGAGGGAGTGCAGCGAAGATTCACCAGACTGATTCCCGGGATGGTGGGACTGACATATCAAGAAAGACTAGATCAACTGGGCTTGTATTCACTGGAGTTCAGAAGAGTGAGAGGGGACCTCATAGAAACGTTTAAAATTCTGACGGGTTTGGACAGGTTGGATGCAGGAAAAATGTTCCCAATGTTGGGGAAGTCCAGAACCAGGGGTCACAGTCTAAGGATAAGGGGTAAGCCATTTAGGACCGAGATAAGGAGAAACTTCTTCACCCAGAGAGTGGTGAACCTGTGGAATTCTCTACCACAGAAAGTAGTTGAGGCCAATTCACTAAATATATTCAAAAGGGAGTTAGATGAAGTCCTTACTACTCGGGGGATCAAGGGGTATGGCGTGAAAGCAGGAAGGGGGTACTGAAGTTTCATGTTCAGCCATGAACTCATTGAATGGTGGTGCAGGCTAGAAGGGCTGAATGGCCTGCTCCTGCACCTATTTTCTATGTTTCTATGTTTCTATAACACGACAGTGCACAAATGGAAATTGGAGGTGTTCAGGGTGGGTGCTGCACAAAGCGCAAGAGCAGCAATCAGATTCAACGACGCATCGCTAGAAGTACTGCTGGGTGCAGTCAGGAGCAGTCAGCAATGGGAGGAAGAAAGCTTCTGCTCTCACCAAGAAGCCGTGTTTGGAGGTAGCTGAGGAGGTCAGCAGCAGGAACGTTGTGCCCTGGTCTTGGATGGCAGGTCAGGAAAAGTGAGTAACTTTGCTGATTGAACTACATCCCGTGGTTTAAGCATTTCACTCTTCTTGCTTAGCGTACTCCATCACATCACTCCTCACAGGCACTCAAATTTCAACAGCACCCAGTCCTCACATTATATGCATTCCATCACTTCCCCATTTATCCATCCACCATTGCCACTCATCCCAATTCTTATGCAATGTGGTGCATATGTCTCATAATCATCCTTACCAAATGCATTGCATCTATTGGGTGAATACACAGGTCTGTTTTATCACCTCTTGTAGGAGAAGAGAGAGAGGACTGCAGGTGGGCCATTACAAATAGTTCAGCTCATAGATGCAGAGGTGGAGGCCTTGGAGATAAGTGGCACATCTGTGTCCTTCTGTGTGAGATGGAGAGACAGGGAGCTCGCAGATAGCTGGTGACAGGATTAAAAATATCTTTGGCACATGTATGCTGATTTTATTTCATCAATGACTGAACTATAAGAAGACTGAGTATGGTGAGTCAAGATTGTGACTTTGCCACATCTTCCAGGGCCTTCACATGTACAGCAAGTGGCGCAGGATATCCACGAGGAGATTCCTCAGAGGTCCTCATTCCTTCTGAGGGTGCACCGTCACAGGAACTACAGTCATGCAGCAGTGCAGATATTGCACTTTGGTGGGTCCATTTAGACAGTGAGTTGGGTTTTCACCTGGTGATTCACACATCACAAGTGAGCACGAGCAGACATTGGTTTCAGGGTCCGCTGTGGAGGGTCTGCACCGGGGAGTGCAATCGTCTCCAAGCTCTCTTCAGCTGGACACAGATACTGAACCCCGGGGGCTATCGATGAGAAGGAGAATGCTAGAAGTGCATCAACAACTTAGCCAAGTACTGACAGATGTTCTATGCAGACTCTACACAATAGGAGAGAGGACGGATGAGTCCAACTCGATTAGTGGATTTCTAGTGAATTGGTGGTGCTGCAAATTGAGCTTCAAGCACGGCTTTCAAATGAGTCCATGCAGGCCATGTCCATGGCTATGCAGGAGATGGCTGCTGCCTTAAACAGGATGACAGATACTGTATTCGTGATCTAATAACATGTCACTGATTTCCACCTAGCTGGTCTGCTGCATAGTGGTAAGAGCTCAGGAGAGGAATGATGGCGATAGAAGACATGGAAATGGGAACTCCACTCAAATCGCTCTCACTTCTCACCTATTGATGTCCCCCTCCCACCACCAAGCCAGTATCCCACATGCTGCCTTGTTTCCCGATAGCTGAGTCTGCCCCTGTACAGCTGCAGGTGAAGCAGTCTTTGGTGGGGCCCTCACAGGCTCCAAAACCCAGAAGGTGTAGGCAAAAAGCATTTCAGCAGTCAAGGCAGGGATCTCAGCAGCCTGCCTCTACCTCTGCTGAAGCCACACAGGATACACAGGGAGCGTGTGGGTGGGTGGTTGGGGGGATGCGGGAAGGGTTGCGATCCTGCTGGTCGGAGTGGACTGCAGGATTTAATTTGATATGCTTTACACTAGGTGAACCTTCCTGCTAGTAGGGCATCCCTACCATCCCACGCAGCAACGTATGCAGCTGATCTGGCAGTGGGTGCTTCATCTTCATCCTCCTGCTCCCCGTCTATGTTCTCCCCATCTGGAGCTGAATGGTGAGCCCCTTTGTCCTCCTCCATCTGCAATCCTCTTTGCTGCACAATGTTGTGCAGGACACAGCACACCACTATAATTCTGGAGACCCTCGCTGGCGAGTACTGAAGGGCACCTGAAGCTCACCTTCAACATTCCAATGGCTGGTTCGATGACACACCTGGTGATCATGTGGCTCTGGTTGTAGTGCTCCTGCACCTCATTGGTGGGGTTCCTCACAGGTGTCATGAGTCAAGTTGAAGGGGATATCCCTTAAATTTGCTTCCTGGGATGAAAGGTCTGGAATGTTGGAATGAATGCATCATGACAGCTCTAAGGGAACCTGGCGCACAGCTGCATGAACCTCCTTGTGGTCGTCCACTAGCTGCGCATTGATAAACAAATATCCCTTGCAGTGTATAAAAACTCCTAGTTGCTGTGGTGGTGCTTGGATTGCCATATGTATGCAGTCAATGGCACCCTGTATCTGGCGGAATCCAGCCAGAGAGGTGAATACGAGTGCCTGCTCATTCTGGCTATTGCCATCACAGGGAAAAATTTGATAGCAGTGGTCACTTTCACAGGCACTGGTAATGTATGGCCAACAGGTCCAGAAGGGAGCATGTCTTCTGAAGACTGTAGATGTCTGCCACTATCTGACGTGCTGAAGAACTGCTCTTCCAAGAAGTCAAGGAAGCTGAGCCTCTGTAAATCCTGTGATGTGGGTAGTGTCTCCTGTGCCCTCGATCTCCCTCCTGTGCCCCCCTCATGTCCCTTCCCTCCCTCCTGTGTTCCCCCTCCAGTGCCCCTTCCTCCTGTGCATGTGCTAATCCCACCACAGCACGTCATTGTTGGCGTGGATGGTGATGCTCTTCCTGTTCTGATGTGCTGTGAAACACATCCAACGCACCTCCCATTCTGATCTTGTCAGTTTGAAAGCCTCCAAGAACTCTGCAAACACCAGCTGCAATAAGTGAGCTTTTATTCAGATGGGACAATGACAACTTTAAATATCCACCTGACCCACTGCTCAAACTCGTCTATTTCTTGGTCAGTTTCCCGAGCCCCAGGAGTCGCACACTGCTGCACAAGGTAAATCTGGAGCCAAGTTAAAAACAATTTGTAAATACCTCATTAACGTCTCCTAAGGATATTAATGACACCAATAAGTACCCGCCCACATGCAATAATTAAATCCTAACTTTGGCAAATAGGTTTCTTGCCGGCATCCAAACGCACTTCCATTTAACCCAGAAGTTGGAGCTGGGTTGCGGTCCTGCTTTAAAAATCAAAAGTTTTAACTGCCCACCTGCTCCCAACCCACCCGTTCTTCAGGTTTAAATCCCCCCAGTGACACAAAGTTAGATGAGCCAATCCTTTAAAATGATAATTTATGTTTTAGTTTCCATTTTTTTAAGTAGCTATGTAAATTTAGAGGTGAAGTAATAAGAAAACCCCTTGGGGCTGAAGTTGCCTCGCTCCTTAAGGCCTGTTACCACCGCAAATTGGCGGCCATGCTGCAGAGTGGTCGCCGACTTTTTGTGGAATAGCCGCTGCTAGCCCAATTGTCCTCCCGAATTTTCCAGGCTGTGCCCCGATTTCCCCCCCCCCCGCCCCCCATCGCTCTGCTGTTGCCGATCCATGGGAAGCGCATCATCACCCCGATGGTGACATTCCCCCCTGAAAATCTTCAGCCCGCCCTGCGGTGTCAAAATCTTTTTTCATGGTGGTCCAGTGAGGCTGAGGCCTTCTGCAATGTCATTGCGACTTGCCTTAAAGGGGAAGATGCACTGCCACTGCTGCCATGTTTCTTTTTGTCAGCCGACTACCATGTTGGCCTGACAATTATGCCCCGGGTTTGGCCGGGTCACCAACATGCAGCTTGGCACCCCCTCTTGGATGCCAGGCCACCGGCCTGGCCAAAACACTCCTTGGTGGCTCAGTGGGCCAAAGTTTTAAAATCGTGGAGGCTCTCCCCTTTAAGTGAAGAGGAGAGCCGTGGTGATGCAGCGCCATGATGACATCATCATGGCGGTCATTCTGCACTGCCCCAACTTCCGCCCCTCAGGTGTTGCCAGTGCCCCGTATCTGCACTTCCAGTGATGTCACCACCCCATATCTGCACTTCCAGTGATGTCACCACCCCGTATCTGCACCTCCAATGATGTCACTATCCCATATCCGTATCTCCAGTGATGTCACCGCTCCATATCTGCACCTCCAGTGATGTCACCGCCTCGTATCTGCACCTACAGTGTTGTCACCGCCCTCATTAAGAGCTACTTCCAGATCCAAGAAAAAAAAACAACAACGAAGAGCCGAATGTCGCTCAAGGGGCGACCTGAACCGCAGCTGTGGTAAAAACCATTGAAATGGAGAGGGAGCTCCCCATTTCGGGCGGAGGGCAATTTCTACTGCTTTCTCTTTCTAGTGGCTTGCCATTTTGATCCTGTGCATTCTACTGGGATTTTCTAGAAGTATTCACTCGGGAGGATATTGCAAGGTCTGCACTCCCAGCCACTATTTTACAACTCCCGCCCCCCTGCGCACAGGATCAATAAACTCAAACTCCTCTGGTGCATTCGGCTTGTACATTCCAAACCTCATGGTTAGCTGAGCAGCTAGTGATGTTTGCGGTGCTACTTGCAGCTGCTCTGCATTTCTCTCCTGTGCTTGGAGCTGAAACAGCAGGTTCCCAGGGTGTAGAAGCACTAGTCCTTAACTCTCCAGGTGGGTGGAGTGTCAACCACAGGTGACTGTGCTGACCTAGCATTGGATGGGCTGATTTGTCCAACACTGCCCTCTTTTCTACGCATTATGGCTATTGCTTCTTCAGCAATTTAATCATTTCCAAATAAAACTTGAAAAGGCAGAGTTGTTGAAACTCCTACTTCCTTCAAGTAGGAGATTCTAGTCACGTCCTGGCCAAAGATACATCTTCGGCCCCTGAATATAAGTTGTACAGTTGTAGCAAGACTTCCCTACTTTTATACTCCATCCCCCTTGCAATAAAGGCCAGCATTCCATTTGCCTTTCTGATTACTTGCTGTATCTGCATGCTAACATTTTGTGTTTCATGTACGAGGACACCCAGATCCCTCTGTACCGCAGCATTCTGTAGTCTTTCTCCATTTAAATAATATTTTGCTTTTCTATTCTTCCTACCAAAGTGGATAACCTCACATTTTCCCACATTATACTCCATCTGCCAGATTTCTGCCTATTCACTTAACCTATCTATTGTCCTGTGCAGACTCTGTGGGGCCAAAATTGCCCCTTTCCTTAAGGCCTATTACCACCATAGATTGGCGGCCACGGTGCGGAGTGGAGAGACTGCCGACTTTTGGTGGAATGGCCGATGCTAGCCCAATTGCTGCCGATCGGTGTTAAGTGCGCCATCATCATGCGCACCGCTGATCTAACCCCCCGACGGGAACATTCCCCTCGGCAAATTTTCAGCCCACCCGCCAGTGCCAAAACAAGCTTTTCCCCGGTGGTCCAGTGAGGCTGTGGCCTTCTGCAATGGCAATACCGCAGCTGTAGTTAAAACCATCAAAACAGGGTGAGAGCAGCCCGTTTTAGGTGGGTGGTAATTTGTACCTCTTTATGTCCTCCTCACAACTTGCTTTCCCACTTATCTTTGTATCGTCAGCAAATTTGGTTACAATACTGTACTGGCTTCTGTAAGAATGCAGCTTGAGACAAGCGATAAATCTAACTTCACCAGCTAGTGTCAACCGCAACACCAAGAAATACGGATAAAGATCAGTGCTTTGGATTCCAAACCTTTATTATGCGCGATGAACTGTAAGAACACAAAACAAAGAACACACACTAGACTTCTTGCACTACACCATCAGGAACGATACAATAATCCAAGAACAATCTGATAAAGCAGCAGTAAAGAGAAATTACTTACTTAACTGTGGTTCTCGAGCGGTCACATTAACAGAGGTCTAATTCCTAACTAACAATAAGGTAAACTTTAACAGCAAAATATCTGTCTGTCCATACTTCGTAACTGTCTCCCGAATCCCTGTGGTGGGAAACGGTAGAACACAGTACGATGGGCCAAATCCTGGCCATGACTTGCATCAATTTTTTTTTTGAGTAAGTTGTTTTTGCTGGCGTAAGTTTAAAAAATTCCATTTTCCCCCCAAAATTTGCTCCAGAATAAGTCAGTTAGGTCCGCTTTTTTTTTGGGTCAGTTTTTTTTCAAAAGGGGGCATTCCCAAACACTTACGCCAGTTTTGGCCATTTATGCCACTTTGGCCAGCTAAAACTTACTCCAAACCCACTAAGGTCAGCGTATGTGGCCACGCTCTGAAAAACCTTGCGGGCAGTAAAGAAAAAGCAGTGCACATTCGGCAGACATTAGGGCAGGGATAGGGGAGGGAAGGGAACTGAAGAGGACCTCAACAACCAAGCACCAAACATTGCAAGGAAAAGCTCAAACAGTTAAAATACTAATAAAAAATGAAGTAAATCCTACTGGAGAAATGCGAGCTGCTGGTCGCGATGTCACGGGGAGCGGGGGGGGGGGGGGGGGGGATAGTCAGAGAGACACTCTTTCTCCCCCCCCCCAAAACACTCTTTCTCCACCCCAAAACTCTCCTCCTCCCCCCACCCAATACACTCTTTCTCTTTCCGCCCCCCCCCCCCCCCCCCCCACAATCAAAAGTCTCAAGCACAGCCACTAAATAAAAAATAAAAGCGAAGTCATACCTGCCCGGAAACTGAGTGGACCGATAGGCTGGTGCAGGAGTCCACTCGGCCGGGGATAGGGTGCGGCGAGATCGGTCGTCCCTTCGGCCGGGGATAGGGGCTGTGGGCAGCCCACAGGACACGCAGGTAGGGCAGGAGCATGCGCACAGCTCTCACTGAGCATGTGCGCAGGTGCCGGCAGTGCTTTCTGCACTGGCCTGTTGCTCCGCCCCCCCCTTCAGTCTCCACGCCACGATTTCAGGGACTCCGAAGAGCGGCCAGATTGGGGCCCCTTTTTTCTGACGCCTTTTCCGCGCGCAAAGTCGGCGTGCTTCAGGTTAGTACACTGAAAAAACGGCTTGGGCAATGTTGGACTCGATGTCTCTGGGGTGTCACAAAGTAGCTCAGACCATCACAAATACACTCGGTCCCTTCATCCAAGTCATTAATACAGATTGTAAATAGTTGAGGCCCCTGTGGCTCCCCACTAGTTACTCTTTGCCAATATGAAAATGACCCATTTATCCCGACTCTGTTTTCTGTTAGTTAGCCAATCCTCTATCCATGCTAATATATTACCCCCAACACCATGAGCTTTTATCTTGTGAGTAACCTTTTTATGTGGCACCTTATCGAATGCCTTCTGGATGCCTGTTTCCCCTTTATCCACCTTGCTCGTTACATCTTCAAAGAACTCTAATACATTTGTCAAACACGATTTCCTTTTCATACAATCGAGCAGAGTCAACATGATTTTATTATGATTTTCTAAATGTCCTGCTACTGCTTCGAGCATTTTCCCAATGGCAGGTGTTAGGCTAACTGTGGTTTTCTGCTTTCTGTCTCCCTCCTTTCTTGAATTGGAGCGTTACATTTACGCTGAATCCAAGGAATTTTGGAAGATTACAACCAATGCACCCATTATCTCTGTAACCACTTCTTTTAAGACCTTGGGATGCAGGCCATCAGGTCCAGGGGACTTATCAGCCTTTAATCCCATTAGTTTGCCAGGTACTTTTTCTCTAGTGATTGTTTTAATTTCCTCCCTCTCTTTTGCCTCCTAATGTTCCACTAATATTGGGATGTTTTTGGTGTCTTCTACCATGAAGACAGATATAACATATTTGTTCAATGTCTGCCATTTCCTTGTTCCCCATTATTAATTCCCCAGTCTCATCCTCTCAGGGACCAACATTTACTTTAGCTACTCTCGTCCTTTTTATATTCGACAACTTTTTTACGACATCTTGCTAGTTTCATGGTCGGCATTACTGATACTAGCTTTTTATTCCAGTTTTATTTAATTGAATTTAAATTCCCCAGCTGCCGTGGTGGGATTTGAACTCAAGTCTCCAACTTCAGTAATCCAGACCTTTGGATTACTAGTCCAATATTATATTATTTATAACCACTACCCTACTGTATCCTCACATACAGGTTGCTCCATTCAGATGTGGTTGAACTAATGTAAGATTACACCTTGTTATGCAACATCTTTGTTTGCCTCATGTTCACCTTGTAGAAATTGTGACATCGTTTCCATGTCAATGATCACTGCCGAACCAATTGTCTCATAACCTTAGGGAAGCACTTAGTTTCCCTGACTGCATTGCAAACTAGCAGTTGTTTGCTTTGTGACCCAACCTGCCACGCTTAAAGCATCTGATCACTCCAACTTCTGTGATCTGCTTGTGTGTACTGTTCCACATTTGGATTAACCCTTTAATACTCCAGCTGAGATTGCGCCATACGGGTTTGTACCACACCCGCATGCCGCAGATTCAATGCCAAATCCAGAAGTAATATAATTGGAGGCTCCATTAAAATACAATAGACTGAAGCCTTGAAAGTTCTTCCAGATTTCCCACCTGATATTGCAACACAACATCCACCCCACCCCCGCTCTGAATGCGCCTTGGAGTTATTATGTGGTCCATAGAGTTGCATTCTGTTAATGCAGAGAAATAGTTCATTTGGCCCATCAACTCTGCAGAAGTGTTTTCTCCTCATGAACCATACATGCCTAAATGCACTATCGTGTTCATTCTGTATATCGTTTAAGCATTCTCTTTTGCAAGTAACTATCAAATTCCTTTTTTTAAAGAATTTGTGGATTCGTTTGTGGCAGAGAATTCCACATTCTAACCGTCCACTGTGTAAAGATTTTTTTTCTAAAATTCCTCTTTAATTTATTTGATGATCATCTTAAATTTGTGGTCTCTCCATACTGCCCCACTGATCTATGGAATAATCTATCACTGTTTAGCTTGTAACCTTGGATGTAGTCTTGGAAACCAGATTAATGTTCTCTCCTTACCTCACCCTAATTTCCAAGTAACCCCCAGTTGTATGACTAATTCTCTATAAGTACCATATGATGTTGTCAACAACTTTTTGAATTTATATTTGTATGCTTCTGGTACAAAATCATAGGCAGTTAAGACTCATAACGTCATAGTCTGCACTATCCATATATGGCATTCTGGGAGTACTTTACCACTAAGTACCCCCTCTGCCCCACAGCCACGGTACCATGTACGCCAGTTTGCTTATAATGCAAAGGCCTTTAAGAATTAGGCAATAAAGCTGGACATACTGAGGCTTGTCATGTTGTTAGAGGCTCTATCTCATTAATGCTTTGTATTGTTGATGTTAGTTTGAAAATAAAGCCCATCTGCCTTGCTGCAAATGTTCCAAATGCTTCACTCGATTGCAGTTACTTTTTTTTTGTTGGAAATGTTCCCTTTTAAAAGATTTTTGATATCCCAGTAAAACTAGAAAACCTGCTTATAATGGGTTCTTGCCAAAGGGTGGCTTAGAGGCTCAATAAAGCATAGTTCAGGTCAAAAAAAATACGCTCATTGTAGAAGAAGGTCTCTTGCAATGTCAATGCTGTCTCCCCACCCCCCACTCCCCCTTCTCTCTTTCACCCTGTACAATTGCAGCAAGTAACACTGAACAGATTGAAGCAAGTGGGAGAAACAAACTTTGAGGAATGTGAAGGTAATGTGACATTCCGTGAGATGTGGTGTTTACTGCTCCTCAACAGAGCTGCCTTGGCTGGAGGCCAGAAGCATCTTTTTGAATTCAATCTCTGCATTTAATGACTTGAAGGACAGTTATTTATTCTTTAAGAGCTGAATGAGGATTTTGACACTAAAATTTAAATTAAATTACACGGTAGAAGTCTCATAAGCCTAACAAAGCTGTTCCGCTGGGCTGAGAAGCACAGTGAAACCCAAGGGAGATGCAGCTTCCTTTGACCTCCGCTTCCATCATTGTTTTGTGTTGGGGCACTGCGGATGAAGTCAGTAATGTCACATACAGCAAAGGGAAATACATTTACTAATTCAGACGAGAAAGAAACTATAATGCCCCATCCTCCATTAAAGGGCAATAATAAACTGGAAGGGGAGTATTTGTCTGTGTCAGTGAATAGCGGGCAGTTTCAGCATTCAGCATTGCTTTGTGTTAAATAATCCCTGGTGTCTTCCAACCCACGCTAAATATTCTCTATTGAATTCATCACTGCCTAATCGAACAAGACTGCAGTACAGCATTCCATTTATTCCGAGGGTACTTCTGGCTGTCTCTCTTACTGGACATTTTAATATTCAATATCAGACATGTAGAAAAAAGCAGCTTGGAACATTGAAAGTTTCAAATGAACCTCCCAAACAAGAGGCAAATCTGTAATATTTTAGTGCATTGTAAATATTAATTTACAATTCCCTTTATATCATTTGCTATAAAACTACCAGTGATTGCACACAAATTAACCGTGCCGGCTGTTGATTTTTAAAACAGAAAAATTGATTTCCTCTGTCCCACAAATGCCTTTTTTCCAAAAGAAAAGCAGGGTTTTCAGTGTGTTCATCATGGTGAAAAAATATGCAAATATTAAATGTGAGCACCAGTTACATTGATGCAAACAATACAAATGCATTATTCAGTGCAAAATTCAGATGTGGGATGCAGAATTATGACTGTGTATCAATAGTTAACTGGGCACTTTTGGGAATAGTCTAGACAGTTTTCACAGATAATTTAATTCAACTAAGACTACCTTGCATTATTGAAGTGTACCAGTCACTATGGGGGAAACACTACAAGGTAGTAATATTACTATGCGTTGTTAAAGCTGACATTTATGGGCGACCATAAGAATTTGTACATTTATTACAAGATGTTCAGTAAATCTGAAGCATGCAAATGACTTGGAGTGTGGGAATGACTATGTGAGGAATTTTAACCCCCGCTGCCCAGCTGGAATAGGACATGCAGTTAAAATAGCCGTGCAAAGATTTACTACCCCATTCTTGCTTGATTCCATCTGTCAACACCTTAATTGGCCTTTGCTTTGTAGGAGGCTGGGGCATCCACCTTACTCAGGCAGGAGCCTCATTAATATATGCAAGTCATGTCATTAGAATCCCAATGATCGATTAATGCCCGTCTCAGTAAAACCAGATGGGGAAGAAGAGGGGTTCCTCTAATGTAAGCCAGAAACTTTCTTCAGTGGGGCATGGATGAGCAGGAGTGCTGCTCCAGATTACACAATGAAAGTCTAGCCCGTGCTCCCTTCCTTCAATGCTGCAAAACGGCCCTAATCCCCAACCTGCGACTTACCTTGGTGCTGGTGGACTTTGAGATTGTGACCTACCCAAAGCCGGCCAGCTGCTTTTTTCCACCTGCTTCGGGCCATCAGCCGGCAGGATGCAAATGGGGCCCAGGAGTTAAATTTGCCCAGGCCTCAAGTTGATGATGTCAGATGGATCTGAATCTTGCCTTGCCCCACATCTGGCCAATCCCACTCCCAGTTAAAATCTTCACCTTGTCTTAGTTACACTGGCTGCATTTTATGTGAAATGAATTCAGAATAATGAATTCAGGAGAGATTTTAACGTAATCAACATGTTTGGATTACTTAAATCATAAAAATAAAACTAGTGTGGTTGTAGTCATTTTCTGAAGCTCCCAAGACTGGATTACAACCTTGGAATGATTGTTTGGCATCTATTACTATTGATAATATACACTGTTTCACAGTGATATGAGAAGGAGGGATTTATAGGAATACAGGAAAAGGAGTAAGCCCTTTTCCCCCTCAAGCCTGTTCCACCATTCATTGCGAACTTGGCTGATCTGTGACCCAACTCCTTTGCCTTTGCCCCATATCCCTTAAGATTTTTTGTTAACAAAAATCTATAAATCTCGGATTTAAAATTAACAATTGATCTAGCATCAATTGCCATTTGCAGAAGAGGGTTCCAAACATCTACCACCCTTGTGTGTAGAAGTGATTCCTAATTTCACTTCTGAAAAGCCTGGCTCTAATTTTTAGACTATGCTCCTCTCTTCCTAGACTCCCCAACCAGCAGAAATAGATTATCTCTATCTACCCTATCGGTTCCCCTTAATATCATGAAAACTTCGATCAAGTCACCCCTTAACCATCGAAATTCCAGGAAATACACCCTAGTTTGTGTAATCTCTCCTCCTAATTTAACTCTTGGTGCCCAGGTATCATTTAGTAAACCTACATTGCACTCCCTCCAAGACCAATGTATCCTTCCTCAGGTTTGGTGCCCAGAACTGCTCTAGGTGTGGTCTAACCAGGGTATTGTATAGCTGCAGCATAATTTCTGCCTCCTTGTATTCTAGTCTTCTAGATATAAAGGTCAGCATTCCAATAGCCTTTTTGATTATTTTCTGTACCTGTCCATAACATTTTAATGATTTATGTACATGAACCCCCCAAGTCTCTTTGGAACTTCACAATCTTCTTCTTTTAGAACATACAGGGCTGGATTTTCGGCTTTTGAGATTTTGGGGCAGTAATGGCGGCGGGGTGATCCTGATACCGCCTGTAAAAAGTTTGCGCCCTCGTCCACAAAATTGGGCAAAAAATGAGTTTCCATGATTGGGTCATCAGACCAAAAATCAGGTGTTACAAAAGGAAGTTTTTGCGTCCCAGCCGAAAATCACGGCGTTAAATAAGTCAGAATAATGTGCAGGTCAGGGTTGTACAGATGCCCTGATTTTTGTTGATTACGCTTGTAAATAGTTTCTTTGATTTAATGCACGTCATTGTTGTTAAGTGTCCTGCAACATAATGTTTTCTTTTGGTGAGGGGTGTTTTTGTTACATTGTTGCAGTAAAATGCCTGTTTGATCCTTTGGCATTGGTGTCTTGTGTATCATTCCAATTTTGACCGGAGATGTGCCTTTATGGGGGCACATAGCATGTCCAGTATAAGCTCCATCCCTCAGTTTCCTCTATTATGAGCTGGCGACGTGAGACTCTTGGTCGGGCAGCATATCCACGCTGCCTCTCTTGTGGATGGCGTGGCTATCCAATGGGGATCTCGCCAGGCTCCTCTTCTTTGTCCTCCTCCTCCGCCTCCAATCCCCACTGACAATGCCTGGCCCCTCATGATGGCCAAGCTGTGCAACATGCAGCACACTGCAATGAATTCGGAAACCTGTTGATGGGAGTATTGAAGGCTGCCTCCAGAGTGGTCCAGGCATTGGTCTGCCTGTAGGAGATGGCATATCTCTGTCAGCACTTTTTTTCGGAAGTGCAGCCTTCTCACACACTGCTCCTCAGAGAGCTGGAGGTATGAGCGTTGGTGCCTGTAAACCTGTGGGGGGTAAACCCTCCAACCCAGACATCTTCAGCCTCTCCTCATCCATGGCCCAACATGGTCAAGAGCCCTTCTTCAATCTTGATGCCGCCTAGCAATAGCGTGGAGCATGAAAGGCTGGCGAACTAGTGATGCCGCAATTAAATTCTCTCACTGACGCTGTAAGGACACTGTAATGGCAGATAAAACTGCCACTTTCAAGTCCGAATTTCACGCAGCGTGATGTGCACAACCGTTGCAGTCAGTGACCTGTGATGTAGGATCCTCATCCCTCCATTTAAATGTGCTACCAATACCACCTGCTTCACCTTGGGAATGTCTGGTTTTCAGACATTTTCTGGGGTGGGTGTTAACCGAGGCGTTGGGGCCTAATTTTGCATCCGGGGCGGTAGCGGAGCATTGCACGACAATTGACGTCATGATCTCAATGAAACTAGAGGTCGGGGCATAAGTTTTTGCGCCACTGCAAGCCATGAGATGAATTTTCCGGCCGGGTGGTAAAAGCTGGACGCCCGCCGTAACGCCTTTAAGCGCCTCTCTGCTGCTAACAGAGGCGCAAGCAGGCTGAAAATCCGACCCACACTGTTCTACCCTTTTCGGGTCCAAAGTAGAGAATATCAGTAGAGAATATCCGTTGTAATATCCCACATTACAACAGTGACTACACTCCAAAAAGTACTTAATTGGCCTTTCTCTCTCTCTCTCTGTTTCTCTCTTTCTCTCTCTCTCTCTTTTTCTCTCTCTCTCTCTCTCTCTCTCTCTCTCTCTCCTTTTTCTCTCTCCCATGAACCTGTGAGCCTTTGTCTATTCTCACAACTGCACTGTGACTCCCCAAGCTTCTTTTCTTTTGCAGGCCAAGATGGCACAGAACAGGCTGCAGCAGCAGCGAACAGGAAGTGGGAGCCTGAACTGCGCCAGCTCACAGACCTGGAGGAGTGAATACTTCACCTTATGGGCTCGCAGGTGACCATCCCCGTGGCAATGGTCAGTGAAAGCCTTCCTCTCATCCCACCTTCCATTTAAAGCAGAAGGCCTTATATATAAGAACATAAGAAATAGGAGTAGGAGTAGACCATTTGGCCCCTCGAGCCTGCTCCGCCATTCAATAAGATCATGGCTGATCTGATCCTGACCTCAAGTCTACTTTCCCACCCGCTCCCCATAACCCTTCACTCCCTTATCGTTCAAAAATCTGTCTGTCTTCACCTTAAATATATTCAATGACTCTTATCATTTAGCCACTCCACAGTCTGACCATCTTTCTTCCTGTATGCCTGCCCACTTCCCTCACCTTAACCTGACTCTTGTGCCATTTGTATTTTCAGATAATTCCCTGCCCAGGGCCCAGCCTGTACCTGAGTCTCCCATACCCAGTCTGCAACATGAAGAAATGGTGGAGGAGGATGATGGGGGAGGAGGAGGAGGATGGTTCAAGTACTGCGCCACTGCTTCTTACACTCACCAGCTCGGATACTGGGAGCACTCAGTCATTGCAGTTGAGTTTAGGAGTGGGGTCTGCACTGGGCCTAGCAGGTCAAGGGGTAAGCCAAGCCCAGGAGCCAGCTCCCCAGAGGGCGGGTTCACGCACAGGTTCTTTACCACAGGACTCAGATGAGGACCTCGCTCGGGAGGCATTTGAAGAAAGGGTGATGGCCTTGAACTCCGACATGATCCGGGCAATGGCAAGGGTGCCCGAGAGACTGTCAAAAGTGGAGGATACCACCTCCTGCATTGTAGACAGTTCTGTGCACACCATGGAGCCCATCATTGGCAGTGTGCCGATGATGGTGGACTCCCAGACGGACCATGCAGATCCAGACCTCATGAGGCATCTTATGGGCGATGTGCAGCTTCAATTGGGGCACAGGCACAAGCAACGCAATGTCTTGCTGCTGCAATAGAGTTAATGGTTGCTAGCATGGATGCTCAGACTGCTCTCATGCAGTCTCAGCAAGATGCCATGCAAGCGTTGACTGTTGCCATCGCCGCTGGGTTCATCACAGTCGACCGGGATCAAACGGTGCCGCACCAATCCATCAGACTGGTGCGGAGGCTGAGGTGCAGCCCTGGGGGAGTTGCACTGGGTCAGTGGAGCAGGAACCTGTTATCCTCTCAGGATGAGAATATTTCTGATCCCACCACTGCCACTCTGTCATTGCAACTATCCACAGCTGTCATCCAGCCAGCCCAGCCTGCTGGCGCCCAGCCTGAGGGGTTTCAGTCTGCAGCCGGGCCTTCCAGGCCCAGAGCTGGTTGAGGGCATCCTCGAAGGGCGTCTGTAGTCTCTGGCCCGGTTAAAGTACTACGTACAGTTTTGGTCTCATTATTTAAGGAGGGATATACTTGCATTGGAGACAGTTCAGAAAAGGTTCATAAGGTTGATTCCTGAGATGAAACTAAAGCTGTGGTTCTCATCTGCAAGCATTAGGTAGAGGAGGACGGGGCAATTTAACCTTCGGGCGGTCACGAGGTGGTTGTCAACTTTCAAAATTCTATAAATTCTGGAAAGGTGCCAATGGATTGGAAGGTAGCTAATGTAACCCCGCTATTCAAGAAAAGAGGGAGAGAGAAAACTGGGAACTATAGGCCAGTTAGCTTGACATCAGTCATCAGGAAAATGTTCAAGTCCAATATTAAGGAAATGGTAACAGGGCACTAAGAAAATCATCATATGATTCAGTAGTGTCAACATGATTTTATGAAGGGGAAATCGTATTTGACAAATTTGAGAGTTTTTTGAAAATCAATTAAATGGTGAGGGTATCAGTGAGTATATTGTAGATTCAAGAAAGCTATCCATTCACTCTCATTTCGGAAACTTGCAGGACCGAGCATTGCGTGATCGCTTTGTTTGTGGGTTGAAAAATGAAGGACTCCGAAGGAAATTGTTGACAACCCTTAACTTGACTTTTGATTTAGTTTGTCAGACAGCTATGTCGATGGATCCAGCCGACCAATACACCCAAAAATGTTACGCCATTTCCAGTCATCAGACAACCGAGGTGAACCGGCTGCAGGCTAAAAGTAAAAGGCAGTTGGGCACCAAGGCCTCAGCAACTAGCCAACTTAACAGTGCATTGAAGTCATGCTATCAGTGCCTCGGACAAAACATCGCTCAATGCGAAAGAAAGAAAACTGGGCATCTTGTGAAGGCATGCCAACTGAAGAGTAAACCAACATACAATGCTAGAAGTAGAAATCGCCAGACACTACATAGCATTGAAGAGAAGCAACAGGACGAGAAGATTCTGGAGATACATGTCATCAGCAGATTTTTCGTGTGGAAACAAAATCTGCATCAAAAGGTGACATCATCAAGCAGTATCCAAAGGTGTTCTGTGACACAGGCGGTCCGATCAAAGACTTCAAGGCAAGTGTCAGCATGCAGAAGGATGGAAGACCAGCTTACTGCAAGCCACGTTCCATACCATACTCACTCAAGGAGAAAGTTGTGCAAGAACTCAAAAGACTAGAAACTGAGAACATTATCTCTGAGATAGATCTAAGTAATTGGGCTACACCCATTGTTGTTGTACCTAAGTCAGATGGTAAGGTAAGATTGTGTGGTGATTATAAGGAAACCATAAATCAGGTTCTAGAGTGTAATCTGCCCAACAATTTGCCAAATGTAGAAGATTTGTTCACAACACTGACAGGTGGTCAGATCTTCTCAAAGTTGGATCTCACAAATGCCTATCTACAACTTGAGTTCGATGAATAGTCCAAGTCACATTTGACTATAAATACTCATTTAGGCCTACATCAGTTTAATAGGCTACCATTTGGTGTCTCTCCCGCCTCGCCATATTCCAAGGGGTGATGAACCAGATTTTGCAAGGGATTGAAGGGGTAGTGTGTTATTTAGATGACATACTCATTTCAGCACCAAACGGGCAAATCCATGGGGAGGTGTTGAATGAAGTGCTCAAATGGTTAGAGAAGCACAGATTACGAGTGACTGCTCAAAACTCAGTGGAGTACTTAGGACACAGAGTAGACAATGATGGTTTACATCCAACCAAGGGAAAACTGGATGCAATTAGAAATGCACCCATTCCCAAGAATGTCACTGAACTTCGATCATTTTTGGGTCTTTTGAATTATTATGGGAAGTTCCTATCAAATTTGGTTACAGTGTAACGTCCACTGAATGAGCTGTTGAAAAAAACAGGTCCATTGGAAATGGGCAGAAGAATGCAACACAGCATTCAGAGAATGTAAAAGCCAATTAGTAGAGAGTACCATATTAGTTCACTATGATGTATCTAAGGAGATAAAGCTAGCGTGTGACACCTCGCTGTATAGAGTTGGGGCAGTGATCTCCCAAGTACTAGATAGTAGGGAGGAGAGATCAATTGCTTTTGCTTCACGCAATCTCAATGCTAGTTAGTGGAATTATCCACAGATTAAAAGGGAAGCTTTGGTATTGATTTTTGGGGTCAAGAAGTTCCACAAATACTTGTTTGGTCATAAGTTTACCATAGTTACTGATCATAAGCCCCTGAAAGCAATCCTCCATCCAAAGTCCCCAGTTCCAACCTTAGCTGCAGCCCAAATGTGGAGATGGGCTTTGATTTTGTCAGCATATATGTATGAAATTGAGCACAGATGATCAGCTGATCACAGTAATGCTGATGCTATAGGGAAGAAGTGTTCTATTTTTCATAAATTGATGAGCTGCTGAAGAAATTGGTAGGGCAACCAAACGTGACCCTGTTATGTCAAAGGTCTATGATTACATAGCAAATGGATGGCCAAACCAGGTATCCGAGGAAGATATTCATCCATACTTCATTTGTAGGAATGAATTGTCAGTAGATAAAGATTGTATCATGTGGGGAGAAAGAGTGGCTATCCCAAATAAGTTCAGGTCCAAATTGTTAGGTGATCTTCATGACCAGCACCTAGGAATATGCTTCACCAAGAGTTTTGCAGTTACTTATGGTGGCCAGGTTTAGGTAAAGAGATAAAGTGCATCATCAGTCAGTGTACAACATGTCAATCGGTAAGTAAGAAACCACCATCAGTACCATTACAGCGATGGAAATGCCCTCCCAGGGTGTGGCAAAGATTACATGCAGATTTTGCTGAGCTAGAGGGACAGCAATTGTTGATTGTGATTGATATTCATTCGAAGTGGGTAGAGGTGTTTCCGATGCGGAAAATAACAACAAGTAAAACACTAGACAATTTGAGAAGATTGTTTTCTTCATATGGCCTCTCCAAAGAAATTGTGTCTGATAGTAGGCTGTAATTTTGTTAAGACAAACTTGCACAGTTCATGAGCAGAAATGGTGTGACACATACCAAAGTTCCGCCATACTACCCTGCTTCAAATGGTGCAGCAGAGCGCACTGTACAAAGTGTAAAACCTGCCTTCTTCAAGCAAATGGATCCAAATCGAAGGAAATGGCAGTTGTCGTTCGACCACAAACTGGTAAATTTTCTGATTACTTATCAGAATACTCCTCATACCACTGCTGGTAAAACACCAGCAGAGTTGTTTCTCAAATGACAGCCACAAACCAGGTTCTTGTTGTTGAAGCTAAACTTGGCACAGTCATTAGAAGAGAAACAATTAAGACAGAAAGAGAGTCATGATATAAGTAGAGTAAGAGAGAGGTGTGAAATTGAATCAGAAGGTGAGAGTGAAGAACCATTACCATAAATGGTTAAAGTGGTTACCAGGAGGAGTAGTGAAGATATGTGGCCCTCGCACATATTTGGTCAAGATGTTTGATCATGGAAAGGTTAGGTTTGTTCACATTGATCATATTTTACCTACAGATGTGGAAGGAGTTGGAAGTTGGACTGATTCAGTTTATTCTGATCTTGTTACAAGAAGAGTACCAGTCATAAATACTACATCAGATGTACTAGAAGCAAATCTAAGGGAAAGTCAGAATTTAAGTCTGAGTCCGAGTCAGGCAGGCAAACAATCTGAAGGTGCAGAAAGTCCAAATGTACATCAAGGTCAAAAACTCTCCTCAGGCTCAGCCTAGAATGAATCTAAGTCCTACAACAAGATCGGAAAGTTCTGTTCAAGAGCGAAGGTATCCTCTTCGAAACAAAAAACCAGTAGTTAAGTTTGATTTGTAAATATGGAAAAGTAAGTCCATATCTTTTGTTGTGTATAACCATGTAAATTATATAAAATTATTATTTTGTTATGATACACTTCTCCCTCTTTGTTGAAGAAGTTAAATAGAGCTCCACCAATGGACTACAACTACAACTACTGATGTAGTAACAATAAACGGTCATGTGATCACAGTTCTGTTCGGAGCCATCTTGTAGCCATCTTGTAGTGTGTGTGCTTGTTTAGCTGTGCCTGAAGATACCACAATTTCCCATGGCTGGAGAGTCCAGAACTAGGTATAAGGATAAGGGGAAGGCCTTTTAAGACTGAGACGAGGAGCAGTTTCTTCACTCAGAGGGCTATGAGTCTTTGGAATTCTCAGCCCCAAATGCTCAGTTGGTGAGTATATTCAAGGTTGAGATAGATAGATTTTTGGACTCTAGGGGAATCAAGGGACATGGGGATAGGGCAGGAAAGTGGTGTTGAGGTCATAGATCAGCCATGATCTTAATGAATGGCAGAGCAGGCTCGAGGGGACGTATGGCCTACTCCTGCTCCTAATTCTTTTTTTATAAAGTGGATGACCTCACATTTGCCTACATTTGTCAAAGTTTTTCCCATTCGCTTAATCTATTTATATCTCTTTGTAATGTTATGCTTCCATCTACACTGCGTAGAATGTCGCATATCTTTGTGTCATTGGCAAACTTGAATATGTGTATCTCTATCCCATCAGTTAAGTTATCAATAAATATGGTGAATAGTTGAGGCCCCAACACAGATCCTTGTGGGACACCACTAGTCACATCCTGCCAATTAGACTACCTGCCAATTATCCCTACTCTCTGCCTTCTGCGCTCAACCACTTTCCTAACCAGGTCAATAATTTGCCTTCAATTTCATGAGCTTCAGCCTTGGTTAACTGTCTCTCTCTATGAGGGACTTTATCAAATGCCTTTTGGAAGTCCATATAAATAACATCCATAGACATTCCGCTGTCCACTACTTTAGTCTCTTCAAAAAATTCAATCAGGTTCGTCAGGCATGACCTACCCTTTACAAATCCATGCTGGCTCTCTCTCATCAACTGAACAATTTCAAGGTGTTCAGTCACCCTATCTTTAATGATAGACTCTAGTAATTTCCTGACAACTGATGTTAGGCTAACTGTTCTATAATTCCCTGGTTTACCTCTCTCACCATTCTTAAATAGCGGAGTGACATGCACAATTTTCCAATCTGTATGCTTGTCAGTTTTCTTTCTGCCGGTAGCATCTGTCACTGTATATGATAGTTGTTTATGTGCTCCAGGTCCTTGCACATCTACTGGAGGATTTCAATGTTTTGTGACATTAGTGTACATTTATACAGAAATAAACCACAGCAAATTAGTGGTAAAAGTTCCATTTCTTATAGATTTATAGATACATAGGAAAGTGTCTCAGTATAGAGTCAAACGACATGAATAAGGAGATTAAAGCTCCAATAATTTGTGATTTCTCTCTTAACCCTAAGATTTGTTTCAGTCTTCAAACATTTTTGATATATTTGTTATTCTACATATTTCCTAAAAGTACAGGTGGCTTCACTACAGGTTTCTTCTATAAAGAATTGCAGATATGCTGGAAGTCAGTGAGTGCTATATATGAGCAGCAACTTTATAGGTGAAATCAAGATTCTATAGGGACTGATTTTCGTCTCGCTGCCTGTCATTTTGCCGATTAATGGGCCAGTAGCAGGACAATATTCTTTTTTAAACCTGCCGTTCTACGGTTGGAAGCTGGCCCTTTCAATTTTTCGTTTAATCTCGATTCAGGCAACCAGTGCTTCCACCGGAAACATGGTGGTGCGGGGGGGGGGGTACCTTATTAATGTATGTAAATTAGGGTCAAATGATACAGTTAAGACCCCAGAGGCATTTTCCCTCTACCCCATTATTATTGTCCATTCCTCAACCTGCCCACAAACCATGGCGAGACAATTCGGGAGGCAGCTTTTTCCAAAAATATTTAAAGTGATACTGATCAGGTCTCTGCCAAAATGCTGCAATGGTTTGTGAGAGTTGTATTATAGTGTTTTTTTTTAGCTATTAGAACTTGTAATGGCTGTACAACCTTTTTGAACACCAACCAAGAGGCTATTTTAAGCTGATTGCCTTGGTAAATGTGGACCTGTCTGTGCATTTTGAAAGTAGATGAACTATTTCAAGAGTGTTGTGCATCCCTCCATGATGTTGCATAAAGTGAAGTGCTAATAACATGCCTTGTAAGTCAACATTGTTAACCTTGGCAAACCCAGCAAATGTCTTCCTTATCTGCTTCCAACTTTGGGCCATAATTGTGATTACCATAACACTCTCTGCTGGCTCCATCCAGGTTACTGTTGGCTGGAGAGTGTCCCTTTATTCCAAAATGATCCACCTTTCTTTGTAGCACCTTGTGCAGAAGAACCTCCAAAACAGCACCTTCTCCAACTGTATTTTTAAAATATCTAGCCAACCATTTTTGCAGTCACTTTGGAAACAGTCAGGTTTATAGTTCGACTTCAAAGTAAAATTTCCTATTGGAATTCATGGTTTCCTAATACCCTTCTGCCTCAGCTTGTTGAACTTGAAAGGGAGAGAACAGATGCCCGGGAGCTTGGCATCAACCCAAAGTATCTTTGGACTATGAACTGAAGATGAGCTTGGCTCCTAGGATTCATATTTTAGTGATTTGTCATCTTTTACATGGCTTCTTGAGTCCATTAAAATTGGATATAATCAGTATTGGCTTCACAGCTGCAGTGAACTCAACTGTTTTATGATCGGAAAAATGTACTTCTGAAAGCTGGAATACCCTAAATATAACAACCATGGAATAAAATCTATTAAAAGAAAATGATGTCAATGATTGACTTTTAGCATTTTGAAAATTTACTTTTCCAACTGACAAACCAGCCAAGATAGCTTAACACAAGCCAAAGTTTAGCGGGTGCTATACTACACAATCCCAACACCCAGTTTAAGTAGACCCAAAGGGAGTAGTGTTATAGGTCATCTAACAAACAAAAGAAGAAAAAATGCATTACTTGCTGCTTTTCACTATGTGAGTTATTAGTACTATATTGGTTTTCTAGCATAGGGACAGAGTGCAACTAATGTATTATAGTTCTGTATTGCTTTAGATGGTATATACATGTCGATTGTTCTAAATGTTGAAGCTGCTGAGTATTGAAATTTAGGCAGTGGACACTATTATGCTCATAATAAAGGATGAAACTGAGTACTGTATGCAATGAGTAAATGTGACCTTAGCTCCTTTAATTAGACTCTAGAGTGCAGGTATAGCGTGGGAGGCCTGTTTATATGCAGTGCTCCCAAGTGATGCTGGGATCCCTTGGGACTCCAATAGGTGGGCCCTCTGGTGGTGTGATACAGGTTGCCTAGGATTAAGTAAATAACATCACTCTCTCTCTCGTAAAGTCAGTAGTACACTTATTTACAGGGTGAGACAATCTGGGACTTTTCATTCCCTTGTCGATCGACTCAGTACAAATGCAGGTGTGGGTGAGTTGGTTGGTTCTTCGCTGGGCTGCTGGGCAGCTGGCCTTGCCAGGCTGCTGGGGATGGTGAGTTCGGCTTCGTGGTCAACTGTGATGTCGGTTGCCACGTGTGTATGTGTGTGTGTATGTGTTGGAGGGTTGAAGTTGGTGGTGTCCTCTTCGGGTTGCTCGTAGCTGTTAGTGAACCACAATTTGGTTTGGCCCAAATGCTTTCTGCACGTTAGTTCTTTGGCCAATTTGACCTGAAACACCCTACTCCCTTCTTTGGCTATGACCGTGCCAGCAAGCCATTTGGGACCATGTCCATAATTGAGTACAAACACAGGGTCATTGACGTCAATATCGTGTGACAAGTTTGCACGATCATGGTACATGCTTTGTTGATGCCGCCTGACCTTGACGTGATCATGGAGGTCAAGGTGGACAAGAGAGAGCCTAGTTTTGAGTGTTCTTTTCATGAACAGCTCAACTGGGGAAACCAACTGGGAATAAGCATACACACCAACCAAGAACATTTTACCTAGAAATGGGCCCGCATAGTCAACGTGGATCCTAGACCACGGTTTGGAGAGCCACAACCACAAACTTAGCGGTGCCTCTCTGGGTGCATTGCTTAGTTGAAAGCAAGTGTTGCACTGGCGCACGCATGACTCTAAATCTGAGTCGATGCCGGGCCACCACACATGGGATCTGGCTATGGCTTTTATCATTACAATGCCTGGGTGGGTGCTGTGTAGGTCGCGTATGAACTTTTCTCTGCCTTTCTTGGGCAAGACCATGCGATTACCCCACAAAAGATAGTCTGCCTGTAGGGACATTTTGTCTTTGCACCTGTGGAACGGCTTAATCTCTTCCTGCATCTCCGCTGGGACTCTAGATCAGCTCCCATGGACTGCACAGTTTTTTTTTTACCAGGGACAGTAAAGGATCCTGGCTGGTCCAGGTCCTGATCTGGCGGGCTGTAACAGGTGACTTTTCGTTTTCAAATGCATCCATCACCATGAGCAAGTCTGCAAGCTGTGCCATTTCCTCCCCAGTGGTGGGCAATGATAGCTGACTGAGAGCATCAGCGCAGTTCACTGTGCCTGGTCTGTGGCGGATTACATAGTTGTGTGCTGACAACTTGAACGCCCATCTTTGGATGCGGGCAGAGGCATTGGTGTTAATCCCTTTGCTCTCTGAGAATAGCGATATGAGCGACTTATCGTCAGTTTCTAGCTGAAACTTGAGACCAAACACATACTGTTTCACTCCGTAAATGCACGCCAGAGTTTCTTTTTCAATCATGCTGTAGGTCATTTCGGCCTTGGACAGCCTCCTGGACGCATAGGTGACCGGTTGCAAAATCCCCGAATCATCAGCCTGTTGTAACACACACCTGACCCCATATTACGACGCATCGCAAGCTAGTACTAATCGTTTACATGGGTTATGCAGAACATACAGTTTGTTTGAAATAACAGATTTCTGGCTTTCTCAAAGGCAGTCTCTTGTGAATTCCCCCATACCCAGTCGTCTCCCTTGCACAGTGGCACATGTAAGGCTTCTAGCAAAGTGCTTAACCCTGGTAGGAAATTACCAAAATAGTCGAGGAGTCCCAGGAACGACCGCAATGCCGTCACTTTCTGTGGTCTTGGCATGTTCTTGATGGCCTCTGTCTTGGCATCGGTGGGTCTGATGCCGTCTGCTGTGATTTTTCTTCCCAAGTAATCGACCTCTGGTGCCTGGAAAACACACTTTGAGCATTTCAACCCGAGTCCCACGTGATCTAGCCAACTTAGAACCTCTTCCAGATTTTTCAAGTGTTCAATGGTGTCCCGACCTGTGACCAGTATGTCGTCCTGGAAAACCACAGTGCGTGGAACTGACTTTAGCAGGCTCTCCATGTTCCATTGGAAAATTGCCATGGCCGAACAAATCCCGAAGGGCATCTGTTATAGATGAACAGACCTTTGTGCGTGTTGATGCAGGTGAGGCCTTTTGAAGATTCCTCCAGCTCCTGCATCATGTAGGCCAAGGTCAGGTCCAACTTGGTGAATGTCTTTCCTCCAGCCAGGGTCGCAAATAGGTCGTCTGCCTTGGGTAGCAGGTACTGGTCCTTTCGCGAAAAATGGTTAATCGTTTCTTTATAGTCCCCACAAATTCTGACCGTGCCGTCACCTTTGAGTACCAGGACAATGAGACTGGCCCATTCATTGAATTCCACCAGTGCGATGATGCCTTCTCGCTGCAGCCTGTCCAGCTCAATTTCCACTTTCTCTCACATCATATACGATACTGCCCATGCCTTGTGGTGGATGGGTCATGTACCGGGAACCAAGTGGATCTGCACTTTCGCCCCCAAGAAACTTCCAATGCCTGGCTTGAACAACGATGGAAATTTGCTCAAAACCTGGGCACATGAGGCATCGTCGACGGACAAAAGCGCTCGGATGTCGTTCCAGTTCCAGCGGATTTTTCCCAGCCAGCTTCTGGCACGATCCATAGTGGGAGTTCGTGCACTGCTCCATTAAAGAAGACTTTGACTTCTGCGCTGCCAATTACAGGAATCAGCTCTTTGGTGTAAGTTCTTAGCTTGGTGTGAATGGGGCTGACCTTGGGCCTGTGTGCCTTGTTGCACCACAGCCTGTCAAAGGCCTTTTTGCTCATTATGGACTGACTCGCACCTGTATCCAGTTCCATGGATACTGGAATTCCGTTCAGTTCAACTTTTAACATAGTCGGTGGACATTTCGTGGTGAAAGTGTGTACCCCATACACTTCTGCCTCCTCGGTTCGAGTCTCTAGTTCAGCCTGATCCACCATGGATCGACCTTCCTCTGCAACGTGGTGGTTTGTAGGGTTTGCAGCTCACCTGCACATTCGCTGGAGGTGTCCCATTGTTCTGCAGCCATTGCACGCATAGTGCTTGAAGCGGCATTGATGGGCTCGGTGATCACATCCACAACGGCAACAAGGTGTTAACTGCCTCGCATTAACGATTGATGGCGGACTCTGGGTCATCTGAGGTCGTGCAGCAGCTGGCGTGTATGTTCTGCCATGTATATTCCTGCTCGAAAACGACGTTACTTTGTGCACAATACTAGCCGAAACCTCTTTATGCTGTGAAATTTGTTTGGTGTTATCGCTGGTGGACATAAATGCCTGTGCTATCGTTATGGCTTTGCTCAGATTCGGTGTTTCAACAGTCAATAGTTTGCGAAGAATTACCTCAAGCACAAAAAAGTCTCTAAGCATTTGTTCAAGGAATCCATCAAATTCGCAATGTCCTGCAAGGCGCCTTAGTTCGGCGACGTAGCTTGCCACTTCCTGGCCCTCCAACCATTGACACGTGTAGAACCGATACCTCGCCATCAAAACGCTTTCCTTCGGATTTAGGTGCTCCCGGACCAGCGTACACAATTCTTCATAGGATTTGGTTGTTGGTTTTACCGGAGCTAGAAGATTCTTCATGAGGCCAAAGGTTGTTGCCCCACAGACGGTAAGGAGGATTGCCCTTCGTTTGGCAGCGTCCTCATCCCCTTCGAGCTCGTTGGCCACAAAGTATTAGTCGAGTCACTACACGAAGGCCTCCCAATCGTCCACTTCTGAGAACTTCTCCAGGATACCAACAGTTCTTTGCATTTTCGCGCGGTTGTTTGTTACCTCGTCGCCAATTATTATGCTCATAATAAAGGATGAAACTGAGTACTGTATGCAATGGGTAAATGTGACCTTAGCTTCTTTAATTAGACTCCAGAGTGCAGGTACAGCGTGGAAGACCTGCTTATATACAGTGCTCCCAAGGCATGCTGGGATCTCTTGGGACTCCAACAAGTAGGCCCTCTGGTGGTGGTGTGATACAGGTTGCCAAGGGTTAAGTACATAACAGATACAAAGGGGCCAAAATTGCCCTGTTCTGCTCCTCCTTGGTGGAAATTACCGAACGCCTTGTGAGGTTGCCGGAGGCGATACCCACGCTAGCTTTGCAGGTCATAAACTAGACCGATCTCTGCTCTCAGGAGGGAAGTTAAAGGGGAAGTGTGCTGCACCTCACAACGGCATGTTTTTTCTTTGGGCCTGCATAGTTCGCAGCACACCCTCTGACAAAAGGGGAGGAGCATTGAAATATGTTAGCACTACACGGAGAAGTCATGTGGCACTGCCAATCCCACCCGTGTAGCGTCCTGGACGCTGCCCCAACAGGAAGTGGAGTGCACGACATTGTGCTCCACTTCCTGTGAGGGGCAGTAACTTGAATTTTGCAGCTGGGGCAGGACTTCCGCACCAGGTACAAGAAGTCCGGCCCCGAATCAGTTACCGTCCCCAAATGGAACCAACCCATTTTCACCCCCAAAATAATTTCCCTGCTCTCATGTCTATTATCCCAGTTAGCAGGGGTTCATGGAAATAAATGAGATATTTGCCACCAAATTGGTGGTAAGTAGCCCCGTATGTTACATGTTGATGGAACTTTCAAAATCTGTTGGTGGAACTGTCATGTATGTACTTTTGGGATCATTAGTCATTAGATGGCGTCACTGTTGGAGGCCATTGGGCTGCATGCATTGGTGTGCAGCCCAAGTATAAAAGGCCAGCCACTTTGTATATTAGTCACTTTGGGTCTTAATAAAGCAAAGCCAAGTTTATATCTCTTGGAGTTAAACAGTACTCAGTCTAATAGTCATTGGGGACGAGGCAACAAGAACCTTTGCATGCAAAAATGAGCACAATTGGATTGTTGGAGCAATTTGTGGAAGGAGAAAATTGGACAGACTTTGTGAGTCATTTGAGCCAGTTCTTCGTGGTCAACAAAATGGAGGAGGTCGGCGACGCAGATCGTCGCCAGACGGTGTTCCTCACGGTTTGTGGTCCAAAAATTTATGGTCTGATAAAGAATCTACTCCTGCCTGTGAGTGCAACAGAGAAGACGTATGAAGAATTGTGTACACTGGCACAGGACCACCTTAAGCCAGACAAAGGCATCATCATCTCGAGATACAGATTTTACCTGCACGTTCATTCAGAGGGCCAGAATACGGCGGAATTCATTGCCGACCTGAGACATCTAGCGGGACCATGTAAGTTCGGGACAGCATTGGCAGACATGCTGCGGGACTTCTTTGTAATCGGTATCAATAATGAGGTGATCCTGCGTAAGCTACTGGTGGTGGAGATGTTAGACTTGAACAGGGCCAATACGATCAGTCATGCATGACGACGGATAGAAGTCTAAAGCAGATATCAGTGAAAAATTTAAACTCGGCAAGTACTGTAAATATGATTGATTTGTCGTTCAGCAGAGCGGCACATGGCAGGGCCTACCCGACTGCGTACGCGAAACCTGTGGCTGCTCAAAGTCCGCCAGCGTGAATGCATCCGATTTCTCAGTGTTGGCATTGTGGGGAAAATCACTGGCACCAGCATTGCCGATTTAAGCAATATAGTTACAAAGGCTGTCTGAGAGTGGGGCATCTCCAGCGCAATGGTCTGCAGATGAGCAAGCGTGCTGCGACACACCACGTGGAGGATGATGATCAAACTAGCGCGGATCCGGATACGCAATCCAAGATACCAGAGGAGGAAATGTATGGACTGTACTCGTTCCTAACAAAGAGCAAAATGATAATGATCAACGTGAAATTTAATGGGGTGCCAGTATCGATAGAACTGCGGGGGCGAGTCAATCGATAATGAGCCAGAGGGCATTCGACCAGCTGTGGGATACTAAGGCTGTGAGGCCTAGGCTGAGTTCAGTCAATGCCAAGTTGCGCACATACAACAAAAAACTCATAATGGTGATTGGCAGTGCCACAATTAAAGTGTCGTATGACGGTGCGGTTCACGAGTTACCACTATGGATTGTCCCAGGCAATGGCCCAACACTGTTTGGCAGGAACTGGTTTGAAAAAATCAGAGGCGACTGGAACAACATCAAGGTGTTGTCGTCAAAGGAAGATACATGTGTCCAAGCATTGAGCAAGATTCGCTCGCTGTTCAATCCAGGCATCGGTAACTTCACGGGAGCCAAGGTGCAGATCCATGTAGACTCGGATGCAAAAAAAAACCTGTCCATCATAAAGCTCGGCAGTTCCGTATATGATGAGGGAGAAGGTCAATTTCGAACTGGACAGACTCCAGTGTGAAGGAATCATATCACCGGTTGAATTTAATGAACGGGCCAGCCCCATTGTTCCTGTGCTGAAAAGTGATGGCACAGTCAGAATCAGTGGAGACTATAAAGCTATGATCAACAGGGTTTCGAAACAGGATCAGTACCCATTACCGAAGGCTGATGACTTGTTTGCAACACTAGCTGGGGGGGAAATCGTTCACCAAACTGGACTTGACAGCGGCCTACATGACACAGGAGCTGGTCTAGATGTCGAAGACATTGACGTGCATTAACACACTTAAAGGACTGTTTATTTATCACATGTGCCCTTTTGGAATTCGCTCAGCTGCAGCAATATTTCAGAGCAGCATGGAGAGTCTACTGAAGTCCATTCCCAGAACCGTTGTGTTCCAAGATGACATCCTGATTGCAGGTCGTGACTCTGAGGAACATCTGAACAACCTGGAAGAGGTTCTACATCGTCTGGACAAAGTGGGACTCAGACTGAAATGCTCGAAGTGTGTCTCCATGGCACCAGAGTTTGAATTCCTGGGGAGGACCAAGGCTATCAAGAATGCCCCCCAGCTACAGAATGTGACAGAGCTGTGTTCGTTTCTGGGTCTACTCAACTACTTCGGTGCCTTCCTACCTAAATTGAGCACCTTATTAGAACCACTGCACATGTTGCGAAGAAAAGGCAACAACTGGATTGGGGTGCGTCTCAAGACAGAGCTTTTGAGAAAGCCACTAATCTGCTATGCTCTACAAGCTGCTGATACATTATGATCCATGTAAATGTTTAGTATTGGCCTGTGATGCTTCTTCATATGGAATTGGTTGCGTACTCCAACAAGCTAATGAGTTGGGTAAACTTCAACCAGTCTCGTATGCTTCAAAAAGTTTGTCTAAAGAGAAAAGAGCCTACAGCATGGTAGAGAAAGAAGCACTAGCCTGTGTGTATGGGGTTAAAAAGATGCATTAGTACTTGTTTGGTCTTCGGTTTGAACTGGAGACAGATCACAAGCTGCTCATTTCACTATTCTCTGAAAACAAAGCTATCAATACCAATGCTTCATGCTGCATCCAGAGGTGGGCGTTGACATTATCCGCTTATGATTATGTCATTCGCTATAGACCTGGCACCGAGAATTGTGCCGATGCTTTGAGCCATCTGCCATTGCCCACACCGGAGGTGGAAACGCCAGAACCAGCGGACCTATTGTTAGCTATGGATGCTTTTGAGAGTGAAGGAACCCCTGTCACGGCTCAACAAGTTAAGATCTGGACTAGCCAGGACCCGATTTTATCGGTAGTGAAGAGTTGCATCCTCAAAAGTGATTGGTCTGCCATACCCAAGCAATTGTGCGAGGAGACCAAACCTTACATTCGTCCCAAAGATGAACTGTCTATTCAGTCGGATTGTATACTGTGGGGCAATCGTGTTGTTATGCCCAAGAAAGGGAGAGAGAAATTTGTACGTGAGCTACATAGCACACATCCCGGCATTGTAATGATGAAAGCCATTGGCAGGTCTCATGTGTGGTGGCCGGGAATTGTCTCTGAGCTGGAATCATGTGTGCATCAGTGCAACACTTGCATTCAGCTCAGCAAAGCACCAGCAGAATCGCCGCTGAGTCTGTGGTCGTGGCCGTCGAAACCATGGTCCAGGATCCACATCGACTCTGCAGGTCCTTTACTGGGGAAGATGTTTTTAGTTGTGGTGGATGCATATTCGAAGTGGATAGAGTGTATAATCATGTCATCCAGCACATCCACAGCTACCATTGAGAATCTCAGTGTCATGTTCGTGACACATGGTCTGCCTGACATCGTTGTTAGCGACAACGGATCGTGCTTCACCAGTCAGGAGTTTCAAGAGTTCATGAAACTCAATGGTATCAAACATGTAAGGTCAGCACCATTCAAACCTGCATCCAATGGGCAAGCAGAACGTGCTGTCTAAATCATAAACCAGAGTATGAAGCAAGTAACCCAAGAGTCACTGCAGTCCCGCAAGTCATGCATACTGCTTAGTTACAGGACAAGACCACACACGCTCACTGGGGTCTCGCCTGCTGAACTAATGATGAAGAGAGGTCTTAAGACCAAGCTACCTCTTGTACATCCTGACTTGAATAATCATGTTGAATATAGAAGACAAAGTTAGCAAGGGTATCACGATCGCGCAGCTGTGTCACGTGATATTTCTGTAAATGATCCTGTATATCTTCTGAATTATGGTCAGGGTCCCAAGTGGATCGCTGGTACTGTCATGGCCAACAGAGTATTTATTGTCAAGCTCAAACATGGGCAAACAGGCAGGAAACTTATGGATCAGACAAAGCTGCGGCACGCAGACGAACCGGAACAGTCGGAGGAAGAGACAATCGACAACCAACCAACTACCCCCAGTCATCAGAAGACTCCGTGGTCATCAGCGAATCGGGACTTTCAATCACTGACATGGCCATTACCACTCCCATCAGGTCACCACCCAGCCACCAGTCACAGCAGACTCTGAGCACTCACCCAAGGTTGGAGTTGAACTGAGACCATCAACCCAGGAGCATAAAACACGGGACCATCTGAATTTGTAAAAGACTGTGTTAATATCTCAGAGGGTGGTATTGTCATGTATGTACTTTTGGGATCACTAGCCACCAGATGGCGTCACTGTTGGATGCCATTGGGCTGCACGCAATGGTATAAAAGGCCAGTCATTTTGTATATTAGTCACTTTGGGCCTTAATAAAGCAGAGCCAAGGTTATACCTCTTGGAGTTAAACAGTACTCAGTCTAACAGTTATTGCATACACAAGAGGAACAATACAATTCATTGGTTTGGCTGATTTGACAAAGTTTGATTGGCAGATTTTGACTGAAGGCTGATTGTCTCAAATGTTACACGTAGACAATAGTGTAGCCAGAGGAGACAAGTTGGAGGGTCTGTACTATTAAACTATACACAGCATATATACTGGAGGAGTTTCTTTTTTTAATTGTGTACTGGAAATAAAAACAAAGTATTGGAACTACACAGCAACTCCAGCAGCATTTGAAACAGAGAAAAATCTTATGAAGCATTCTGATGATAGGTCAAACTGGAATTTTAACCTGCGTTTTCTTCGTTTCAGGTGCAAAATGGCTTGCTCTGTATTTTTAAGCATTTTCTATTTCCATGTCTTGTGGACCTATAGCAGTCAGAAACACATCATGTAGCCTGGCTGTTATTTAAGTAAAATAGTTTCCTTTTTAATATTTTAATGGCCCAGATTTTACAGTGAGTAATGACTGCGAACTGTCAGCGCTTGCCTTCATTACCCCTCTGAAACTGACCGCATCTTCAGCATTTAGCGCATGTGCATCTAAATGCGGGAATCCTGAAGTTGCGGTCAGTCATTCACTTCTCTGACACAGGCCGCACTGTGGACCCCACCCATAGCCGGGAATCAGTGTAATCAATGAAATCAGTGGGACCAATGAAAACTTTTCCATGCAAATATCACTGTTAAATACCCCATTAAATGTTAAGCATTGTTGGAATAGGTGTGATTGGGGTTTTAACAATGTATTAACTGCTAAACAACCCCTCTGGCCCTGAAAAACTATTTTTATATTTGTGGAGTGCCAAATTTCCCCATTGTGATAAAAATTATTATTTTTTTTAAACTTTCACATTTTTGAAAAGTTTGTTCATGATATTTCAGCTTCTACCTTATCCCCATGTGAACGGCTCAATATTTTGCTCTCTAACATATTTTTTTAAAGTCTGGATAAAAGCTGCTTTTCATTTCCTGCTTTGTTGTCTGTGAGAATTCATCAATGTGATTGGCTACTTAGACAGATTGTTGATGTCACTGCAGCTTTTCACTGGGAATTCCCATTACAGAGTGTTACAATCTATTACACGTTGAGAAAGGCAAATTTCTCACCACAGAGAGCGCGAGATCTCTGTGGGCAGCTTTCTTCGAGGTCAGCAGCGAGTGCGTTTGCTTCACCACTGACCGCAAATTATGGGCCAATGTCTTGATCCAAAAGTGGTGAGTAAGGGATAAAGAAAGTTATCAGTATGAAGTTTGTCTAGACAGAAGTTTGTAAGAAACACACGGCTCGAAATTGAACAAAGTCAAGTTCCGCCCATTTACCGTCGCTAAGATCCTGACGGTACTTTGGGCGGAAGTTTGGTGAAAAAAGGCACAAAGCGCCCGGCAGAAAAAATAGGCATTACATGGTGATTCTGGGTGGTAGAAGGCGGTAGGTGAGATTCTGGGCAGCAAATGCAATCCTGGAGAAAGTTATGCTGAGGCTGGATTCGGGCCCAGAGAGGGGAGGGGGAAACACAAAAGAAATTCAAAAGTAAAAAACAAAACATCACAAAACCTTCAGAGGACCCTTTCAGACAAAATCTCTAGAAAAGAAGTAAAGAAAAAAATCTCACTTAACTTTTCTTGTAGGTCTTCATACCATCCAGCTAAGAGCTGCTTCCACACGGCGGTCTTTTCTTCTGCAGGAGTGGAGGACCACTTGGATGAATCTCGGGCGGGAGGACTTTTTTCGGTGTTGCATGCTGGTGCGCGCCAGCAGATGCTCCCCAGTGGTCCTTCCAAACGGCCGGCGTGAGAGCAGCACCAATCTCACACAGAGGGGAGAGCGACGGAAAAATGGGGAGACTGCCGAGAAAACTTGGCAGCAGCTAGCGGTAGGGTCATCAATTTCAGAAGGATTGTGGAAGGAAAAGTAAATATTTAGCACCAAACAAGAAAACAAAGCTTTTGGAAAGAGCTTCAGCAATGGAGACATTGTGGCAGACAGTAAATAGTAGTGGATGAAGGAGGACCAATGGTGCAGCCACTGAAGGTCAGATAAATGGCCACTTTTGCACCACTATGAAGCAGAAATGACTTTGTGAGAATACAAGAATGGCAGCATAAATGCGGTCTTAGATAATAATTTTGTAGTGTAACTGTGGGCCCAAAATTCATCGGCATACCGCCCACTACCACCCGCTTACTGCCCAAAAATGCAATTTTGGTCAAAAAACACGTACATACCGCCGACATACTGCTCGGCGGAAGATTCATCATTGACATACCACCAAGCGATATATGCACACCGTCCGCCATGCAGAACCATCTGCATACCTCCCAAAAAGTGCAAGTTTCATGACATACCACTGGAGCTGCATATCGTCCTGGAAAAGATGGATTTACTCGACCTTAAGTGGACAGGAATGGGCAGTAGTGCTCGGTGCCGCCATTTTAAAATCGGGAACAGTCAGTAAAAGCAGCAACTCAGTATATCTGAGGTGAACAGTGACTTTACAGTGTGATTTACAGTGGGAAAGGTACTTTTTTGGTACTGAGTACATTATTAAGATAGAAGGCATTTGAGTTAATTTTTTTTCATTGAAAAATCAATTGAGTTTATCTCAGGATATTTGAGGAGATTCTGGAGATTTAAAAAGAATGGGGCCTGTACTATCTCAGCCTGTATTGCTGACTACTTGTCTAATGCAGGATCCAGATGGGAGAAGCTTTATTGAGCAGAGTTATCAGGGTAATGGAGGAGGTCGCAGACTGATGAGGTGGAGGAGGCCTTACCCCTAAAGATTTTCAGGGCGTAGCACTCATACTTAGACCTGACCGATCGACAGTGTGTTCGAAGGCTGTGCTTCCAAAAAGAGGTGATCGATGAGATTTGCCAGCTCATTAAGGCAGACCTGCAGCCCAGTACCGCCAACACTACTGCACTCTCTGTCGAGATGAAGATGCCTACGGTACTTTCCTTTTATGCATGCGGCTCTTGCTGGGGACATATGCTGTATTTCTCAGTATGCTACTCATTGCTGCATTTGACTGGTACCAAAGCACTGTATTCAAGCTGGATGGAATTTCCCAATGACCAAGGAGGCACAAAGTGAGGGCGCTTTGGGATTTGCACACATTGCCGGCTTCCCCAAATTGCAAGGTGCTGTTGACTGTACCCATGTTGCCCTGCACCATTACAGGAGGCGGAGGTGTACTGAAACTGTAAGGGATTCCACTCCCTCAACGTGCAGCTCGTCTGCGACCATACGCAGTGCATAATTGCAGTGAATGCCGACTTTCCAGGGAGCATCCATGATGCGCACATCTTGCGTGAGAGCACGGTGTCTGACCTGTTGAAATCTGAGCCACAAGGTAAATGCTGAATGCTGGGGGACAAAGGGTATGGCCTCACCATCTGGTTCTTGACCCACTGTGGAACCCTCAGGCAGAAGCCGAGCAACGATATAATAAGAAACATATAGCCACATGAAATATTATCAAAATGACAATTGGAGTGCTGAAACAGTGCTTTTGATGCTTGGACCACTCGGGAGGCAGGCTGCAATACGGCCCTGAGCAGGTTATTCAGGTCACAGTGGTGTGCTGCATGTTGCATCATTTAGCAATCATGCGGGGACAGGAATTGCCACAGGGGACTGCGGGACCACCTGAGGAGAGAGGGCAGGAGACGGAGGAGGAAGAAGAGGAAAATGAGCGGGAGGAGGATGGGGATGAGGAGGAGCTTCCAGATGAACCCATGGCACCACCCCCCCCCACCACCGCCCCCCAATACCACAACGGAGAGCACGCGGAGCGTATGCCATTGCAAAATTGTTACTTCAGCAGCTCATAAATTAACGCTTTGCTTGAATGTGGAGAGCTGCATTTTGGGACCCTGATGACTGTTACCCCAAAAGTTTGACACTGTATAAGAGTGCTTAAATTCAATTCAAACGTTTATGTAAAAATGTAAAAAATATACAACAATTGTAAAACTTTGTCAAACTTATAACTATAACTTTGAACAACTGTAACAACTTTAACAACTTGAAATAAACTTTTAAAAATCAAACTTCAACTATTTTAAATGAACAATGAACACTTGACTACAACAAAGCACCCTTTATTGTCCTCGACCTTGACCTCGACTGAGTACTCCCCCACCCGAGGGACTCAACCCCCTTTCTTACTCCTGCCCTTCCCTTTCCCACTGCCCTGAGCCCGGACCTCTCCATGATGGTACCAAGCTGGCGTGCAGTACCGCACCCCGAGTGCTGTTCCTGTCGTTGGGGGCTGAGACATTGCAGGTGCAATGAATGGGGCCTCAGGAGAAGCTCGTGATCCAGAAGGCACGGCTTCAGGGCTAGAAGCTGCTGACAGTTCCCCACCCTCAGGTGCTGTCGACCCGACTACGATGGTACGGGGGGATTTTCTGGGCCATGTCCCGATCCTATCGATCGCAGCATGGCATTGATGGAGTCGACGTTTCACTTCGTCGCGGTGATCAGACGTGACATATCCTCCGACTGTCATTCTGATAGTGCCGCGATGTTTCCGGCAATCATACCATGGCCTTGAGCAGCTTTCGACCTATGTCGATGCTGGCCTGTGACAGACCCACCATGTCCTGGTACACGCCTATCTGTCTTGCAGCAATGGACCTTTTCTGCACCAACCTCCGTCACTGCAGCAAAGGCGCTGCAATGCTGGGTGTGCGTTGTTGCACACTGCTTGGTCCCACAGAATTAGAGGAGGCATGAGGCAATCCCATGAATATCGAGTCGGTGGTGGAAGATGTTCCAGCTGGCCCACATGGAACTGCTGTATCTTCTCCGTCTTCACCCCCACCTCCACCTCCACTGGTTCCAGGATCAGCTGCTCTTGCTCTTCATCTTCCTCTTCATCATCACTGGCAGGGGTGAAGTCGGGAGAGGGCTGGGTGATGCCAGAGGTGGAGGCAGTGGGTCTGTCTACTGTTCTCTTTGCGGAGGTCTGGTCTGAATCCTCTGAGTCTGGAAGTACAAAACAACATTTAAAAAAGCTTGGCACCAGGGGAGGATTCAGGGTTATATGAATACATGAGTACAGTGATGTAGCGCAGTCTTACTTAAATATCCACCACTGCTGCATTACTGCATTACATATTGCAGACAGCCAATGCATATATACATATACATATACATATGCATTGCATTACATGCCCCCAACATTGCAGTACATCACATGAGCCCAAGTGCAATAAACTTACATTACATTACATGAGGCCAAGATTAAGTTACAGTTATATTACATGACATTACAGGACCGCAACACAGACCGAGGATTGGATTCAAACTAACCATCCTGTGTGAGTGGGTCAGCTCCAATGCCGGCATTGGCATGATTGCTATCCCCGACCAACGAAAGGGCACGGATCTCAATCTCCGTTAATGGTTCTTGCATTGTGCGACCTCCCCCCGTACTCCGCTGATCTGTTGCTATTGCAGATGTCTTCTTCTGCAGAAAGTGAAGTAAATGAAAGTAAAAATCTTCAATCCATTTAACATTGCAGACACACAGGATCACACACACACACACACACACACACACACACATCAAAACACTGCGTTGATCCTCTTGTCATTGCCTGAAAGCACAAATACATCGCCATGACCTTAAGATAAATAACATCATCCGTGTGACACGGAACCTACATTTACATGGTACATGACACATGGGGGGGGTGCATAAAGAAAATCATTACTTATTCTTGCAACCCTCACCAGGTCGTTCCACCTCTTATGACACCTTTCCCCGGTGCGTACCATTGTACTTGTGGAGGACACAGCCTCCCCGATCTCGTCCCATATTCTGCTGTATTCTTTTGGGGGGCTCTTTCCATGACCACCCTTCGTTCAGTCAGAGTATCTCTCCGTGATGTTCGCCAGCAGGGCAGGTAGCTCCGTCTCGCTGAAGGCGGGTGCCCTCAACCTCCCGTCCTTCTTGATGTTCCTGCGCTTTGACTTCTTTTTCAGCATTTCCATTATATTTAAATTTATTATATTTATTATATGATTTTTGATTTAAAAAATATGTATTATTATTGTTGATATTGTATAATTATTATTTGTTATTAATATTTTTTGACTGTGGAATCTCTGATCCTCGAATATCTTGCTGCTCCTTTTCACTCTCTCTCCCTCAACTTCAACTCTCTGCGCATACGCAGAGCAGTGAGGTGCCGCACTGTCCGTCGACAAGAAAGTCAATCTTGATTGACTATAATACTGCATACCGCCCGCTGTACACTGCTTGCATACCGCTCGCATACCCCGAAAAAAATTCCACCAAACTTGCACTCTTCAGTCTTGGCAGTATTCTGGCAGTTTTAAACAACGCACCACCGGAATACAGCTGAGAAATGGGCGGACCTTACATCCTGATGAATTTCAGGCCCTAGGACTTGAACATATTATCTATATAGACACATCAGTGCAACACTAAAGGAGTGGTGCCATCTTTTGGATGAAATGCTAAACTGATGCCCCATTTGACTGCTCAGGTGAACATGGTATTAATTGAAGAAGAGCAAGGCAATTTCCTGGTGCCCTAGTCAATATTATTCCCTCAACTTACACCACCAGAAGCACTACTTTGTTTATGGACCCTTGCTTTGCGCAAATTGGCTGATATGTTTGTTTACGTAACAACATGATTACATTCCAAAAGTTATCAATTGGTTGTGAAGCGTTTTGAGATATGTGGACCTGTTAGGTTCCTTCCTGTCTCTGTACTCCTTGAATCTTCTCATGTCCCTC
Organism: Pristiophorus japonicus; assembly: GCF_044704955.1. NCBI lineage: Eukaryota > Metazoa > Chordata > Chondrichthyes > Pristiophoridae > Pristiophorus > Pristiophorus japonicus. Next base: position 88,315,290 of record NC_091980.1, read on the forward strand.
ACCACTCACTCTGTCATTGTTGTGTTGAAATCAAGACCAATTGGGTTGAAATTGGTTTTAGCCCTTTTTTAAATAAAACACAGCTACACCCAAACTAGGAGGCCAAAGGCTCTTCATAAGTTGGGCCTCAGATATTATAATCAATAATTTGGTTGAGCTTCCAGCGCCAGTCATGCTTCTTGAGGCAGCTCACTCATTTCCAGAAGATGAATTTTGGGCCAGTTGCCTCACCAGAAGGGGCCCTAAGGCAAGTTTCAGGGAGGGTGAAAGAGGACAATGGCAGCGGGGGGCCGATTACAGGCTGACATTGTTTTAAAGTACAGCCACAGCGATCAGGGAAGATTCTTGAATGGAGCAGGCCGGGCTGAGCATGACAATTTAGCAGAGGGAGCATAAAACAGGCATTAGGCACCTCATTTACATATGTTTTAAGCTTCCGTCAGATGAGCCTGGAAAATCGCCTGACCCAATATGGGATTGAAAGTTTATCAGACATTCTTGAGATGCGAGACATTGCCTCCAAAACTTTTTATGCCTGTTTTCTGCCCAGAAAGCTAGCACACGAGAACCAATTTCACATCCATTGCATCGAGTCTGACTCATTCTTCAAGGGGCCGAAATTGCTGCTTTGCGCAGTGCCAGTTAGCACATCCACAGAGTACTAACAGAGCGGTAACGAGTTAGCCACATCGACCCGCATGGAATTACCTACCTCTTCACCGATGACGCTATGGCTTTGCGTCCCGCTCCGATGTCACTTGCGAGGCTCAATTGCGCACATCGCCTCATGACTGCCCGGAAGGTTAAATTGTCCCGCGCCCCTCTACCTAATGCTTGATGCAAACAACAACTTTTGCTGATAGTTTCAAGTCAATATTAAATAGCAATATTTAAAGGCACACTTTTGGAGATCTTTTTTGGTCCAGATTTTTCCCCAGGTTGCAGTTATTTTGTTTTTTGGATGTGCCACCGCCATTAATGATTGTTGGCCCTCAGTTTACTTTGGCTCCCATCTCTCCCCCTGCTCTAGTCATGTCCATATGGAGACAACATTCTCTGCCAATCATGGGCTCAGTGTTGGGAGTGGACCGCCTCCTCCAACTTCGCCATCAGAGGATGGTTTGCAGAAGACAACGCAACATGATGTAGCCAAGCAGAGGCATCGGGAGAGGGAAAGAGAAAGTCTCCCACTGGGAGCGGGACCTGTACTAGGAGAAGTACCTGCACTGGGAGAGGGACCTGCACTGGGAGAGGGACCTGCAATGGGAGAAGGTCTTGCACTGGGAAAGGGACCTGCACTGGAAGAGGGACCTGCATTGGGAGAGAGACCTGCACTGGGAGAGGGACCTGCACTGGGAGAGGGACCTGCAATGGGAGAGGGACCTGCAATGGGAGAAGGACCTGCACTGGGAGAGGGGCCTGCACTGGGAGAAGGACCTGTAATGGGAGAGGGACCTGCACTGGGAGAAGGACCTGCACTGGGAGAGGGGCCTGCACTGGGAGAAGGACCTGCACTGGGAGAAGGACCTGTACTGGGAAAGGGACCTGCACTGGGAGAAGGACCTGCACTGGGAGAAGGACCTGTAATGGGAAAGGGACCTGCACTGGGAGAAGGACCTGCACTGGGAGAAGGACCTACACTGGGAGAGGGACCTGTACTGGGAGAAGGACCTGCACTGGGAGAGGGACCTGTACTGAGAGAAGGACCTGCACTGAGAGAAGGACCTGCATTGGGAGAGGCCCATGCACCGAGGATCAGAGAGAGGAAGAGGGACAGACACAGACAGATGGAAAGGGACAGAGAGAGGCAAAGGGAACAAGAGCAGCAGGCAGAGGTGCAGCAGCAGGAGGATGCAGAGGGACAGGAACAACAGGACCAACATGAAGAGGTTATTGAGAATGTGGGCAGAGGAAGACGCTTACACAGATGTGCCAGAAAGCCATACTCACCCAGGGTGTTTCGCCAGCAGCTTTCCTACGTTCACTTCTCTGAGGAGCAGTGTGTCTGAAGGCTGCAATTTACAAAAGACGTGGTGACAGAGCTGTGACATCTGCTGCAGCCAGACCTTGAGCCTCAAACAAGGACGGCTCTCTTAGTGGCAGTGAAGGTCACCATCACCATCAATGGATCTTTCCAGGAAGCCACAGCAGACATCTCAAACATCTCCCAGTTTGCTGCTCATTGCTCCATCCATGATGCCACAGATGCTCTGTACAGAAGGAGGATGGAATACATCTCATTCCCCATGTCGAGACAGAAGCAGCTGGAGTGGTCAACTGGCTTTGTCAGGATGCTTCCCCATGGTGCAGGGTGCCATAGAGTGCTCACACGTCGCCTTGAGGGCTCCACACCACAATCCTGAGCTCTATTGAAACTGAAAAGGCTACCACTCACTGAATGTACAGTTGGTGTGCACCACACATGCACAATAATGGCCGTTAATGCCTGCTATCTGGCAGCAGCCACGATGCCTTCATCCTGCGCCACACCGGTATGCCAGCTCGGTTCCTGCCACCGAATGCAGCTCCTGGCTGGCTCCTCAGAGACAAGGGCTAATCGTTATGCACCTGGCTCATGACTCCCCTCCGAAACACCCCCACTCCTGCACAGCAATCTTACAATGACAGCCATGCCACCACCAGGAGCATCATTGAACAGACCATCGGAGTGCTGGAGCAACATTTCCGCTACCTTAACCGCTCAGAAGGAGAACTGTAAGTACTCGCCTGAGCGGGTTTCCCGATTCATCGTCGTCTGCTGCAAGCTTCACAACCTGGCAATTATGAGGGCACAGCTATTGCCCAAAGACATAGCCGTAGCACCTCAGGAGGAGGAGGAGCAGGACCAGGAGGACCAGGAGGAGGAGGAATTGCAGGAGGAGGCACAGCTGGCAGGCAGGATGCACCGACACCATCCTGATCCTGCAAGGGAGGTCAGAGACCGTCTCATAAGATGCCGTTTCCAATAAAGTCCTCGCCTCATACTGCTTCCTTTGTGCCTCCCCATTCCCACATCAATGAGCCCTTCCTTCCACGCCACATGCCCAACACTGAAATGAGATACAAGTCCAAACAATAAAAATGAGAATCAACATTTATGTGTAAAAAATGCAACATCAACGTAACATATATCACTCTCCCTTGTGCATTTCCTTATATCCCCTTTTACGTAAACCTACTCTACAACTACGCCACAGTGTTTCTCCTGTGGCTGCAGCATGGCTGGTGGAAGGCTGCTGTGTTTCTGGGCCAGAGACTACAGATGGCTTTCTAGGATGCCCTCGACCAGCTCTGGGCCGGGAAGGCCCGGCTGCAGACTGAAGCACCTCAGGCTGGACGGCGGCAGTCTGGACTGGCTGGGTGACAGCCATGGATAGTTCCAATGACAGAGTGGCAGTGGTGCGATCAGAAATGCTGTCACCCTGTGAGAGGACAGCAGGTTTCTGCTCCACTGACCCAGTGCTACTCACCCAGGGCTGCACCCCAGTCTCCGCACCAATCTGCTGAACTGCTGCAGCATCGTGGCATGCAGCTGGGACTGCATGACATCACCAAGACATTGCGTGGCATCATGCTGAGACTACATGAGAGCAGTCTGAGCATCAATGCGAGCAACCATTGACTCTATTACAGCAGCATGACATTGCGTTGCTTCCGCCTGTGCCCCAATAGAAGCTGCCACATTGCCCATGAGATGTCTCATGAGGTTTAGATCTGCACGGTCTGTCTGGGAGTCCGCCATTGTCTGCACACTGGAAATGATGGGCTCCATGGTCTGCACAAAGCTGTCTACAATGCGGGAGATGGACTCCTCCACGCTCCTTACCACTTGCGACAGGCTCTCAGGCACCCTTGCTATTGAAGACAAGAACACAGGAACAGAAGAAATAGGAGCAGGAGTAGGCCATTTGACCCCTCGAGCCTGCTCCGCCATTTAATAAGATCATGGCTGATCTGATCATGGACTCAGTTCCACTTCCCTGCCCGCTCCCCATAACCCTTTATTCCCTTATTGCTCAAAAATCTGCCTATTGCCCCTATCATGTCGAAGTGCGAGGCCATCGCCCTTTGTTCAAAAGCCTCCCCAACGAGGTCTTCATCTGAGTCGTGTGGAGCAGAACTAGAACGCGAACTTGCCCTCTGGGGAGCTGGCACCCAAGCTTCCATTCCCCTTGACCCAGCTGTGGCCAATGGGCCCTGGTGCATCACCCTGTACAGACCCCTCTCCTAATCTCAACTGCAACGACCGTGTCCTCCCAGTATCTGAGCTGGTGCGTGCGAGTGTGCTTGCATCATCCTCCCCCTCCCCCATTTCTTCTTCCTGCAGACTCGGTTGGGGGGGGGCTTAGGAATAGCGCATTGTCTGAAAGTACAAATGGCACAAGAATGGCGTTATGGTGAGGGAAGGGGGGCAGGCATGCAGGAGAAAAGGTGGTCAGAATGTGGAGCAGCTGAATGATAAGGCCTTCTGCTTTAAATGGGATGAGAGGAAGGCTTTCACTGATCAATGTTGGCCCCAGCGGGCTTGGCGGTCCCCACTGCCACGGGGTTGGCAACACTAGCCCATAAAGCGAAGTATTCACTCCTCCAGGTCTGTGAGCTGGCGCAGTTCAGGCTCCATCCCTCACCCCACCATCCACCCCCTCCCCCAGCTTCCCTGTATGCTGCTGCTGCAGTCTGTTCTGTGCCATCTTGGCCTGCAAAAGAAAGGAAGCTTGGGGAGTCACAGTGCAGTTATGTATGTGGAAGAAATGCAAGGGCAGCTCAAGCAGCTGTGATTCTAAGCAAAGCATCAAATGAGGCAATAACTGTGAGTAGGCACATGCTGAGTTAAATGCTGCTTTGCTGAGCCTGCACAGAGGCTGCCTTGTAAGACAGAGGCTCACAGGTTCTTGCATAAGAATTGGGGAAAGAAAGAAAGAAAGAAAGAAGGACTTGTATCTATATAGCACCTTTTACGACCACCTTAGACGTCTTAACGCTGTTGTGTATCTGTAAAGCATGCACTCCCATGTTCCGCCACCAGGGAGTGCATGCCCTGAAGTCCCAAGGGATCCTAGCATTCCTTGGGAGCAATGTATATAAGCCAGCCCCTAAGGCCTGCTCCTCCCTCTGGAGTGTCTTAATAAAGACTGAGGTCACTGTTACTTTAACCTCCCCGTGTGCAGTCTCATCTGTGTTGGGAACACAATAACTGGCGACGAGTATACGAATCCAACGCAAAGATGCAGCAAACTGTGGGCATCCTGGAGAAGTTTTCGGAGGGTGAGGATTTGGAAGCCTATGTCGAATGGCTAGACCAGTACTTTGTAGCTAACGAGCTGGATGTAGAAGGAAGCGCTGCAAAGAGGAGAGTGGTCCTCCTCACCGTCTGCGGGGCACCGACCTACAGCCTCATGAAGAATCTTCTGGATCCAGTGAAAGCCACAGATAAGTCATATGAGGAGCTGTGTACACTGGTTCGGGGGCATCTTAACCCGAGGGAGAGCGTGCTGAAAGCGAGGTATCGGTTCCATACGGACCAGCGAACTGAAGGTCAGGAAGTGGCGAGCTACATCGCCGAGCAAAGGTGACTTACAGGACAATGTGAGTTTGATGGCTACCTGGAGCAAATGCTCAGAGACTTTTTTTACTGGGCATTGGCCACGAGACCATCCTGCGGAAACTTTTGGCTGTAGAGACACCGACCCTCAGAAAGGCCATTGCGATAGTACAGTGTTTATGTCCACCAGTGATAACACCAAACAAGTCTCTCAGCACACAAGCGAGCAGAAATGTACAGGACAGAAACCATGAGTCTGCAACTGCCAGCAGGCCTCAGGTGATCCAGATGACTCAGAGTCCACAACAAAAGATGAATATAAGGCAATTCACACCTTGTTGGCGTTGTGGAGGCTTCTATTCAGCCTATTCATGCTGCTGCAAAGGGTATGTTTGCAAGAGCTATGGAACAATGGGGCACCTCCAACAAGCTGGCAAACGAGCTGCAAGCTCTGCAAAACCTGCTAACCACCATGTGGCAGAGGAAGATCGGTCCATGGTGGATCAAAGCAATTTCGAGCCTCAGAGAGAGGAGGCAGATGCTGAAGTACACGGGATGCACACATTTTTGACGAAATGTCCACCTATAATGCTAATTATAAAATTGAATGTCTTATCCGTAGCCATGGAACTGGACACTGGCGCTAGCCAATCCATCATGAGTAAAAAGACGTTTGAGAGACTATGGTGCAACAAGGCACTCAGTCCAGCCGTGAGCCTATCCACAAGAAACTGAGAACGTACAGCAAAGAGCGTATCATTGTCCTGGGCAGCGCCATGGTCAAGGTCACCTACGAGGGCACGGTGCATGAACTGCCACTCTGGAATGTCCCGGGCGATGGCCCCACACTGCTTGGAAGGAACTGGCTGGGCAAAATGGGCTGGAACTGGGATGACATCCGAGCACTATCACATGTCGATGAGGCCTCATGTACCCAGGTTCTTAAAAAATTTCCTTCCCTTTTTGAACCAGGCATTGGAAACTTTTCCGGGGTGAAAGTGCGGATCCACTTGGTCCCAGAGGCACGACCCATTCACCACAAGGCGCGAGCGGTACCTCACATGATGAGGGAGAGAGTGGAAATCGAGCTGGACAGGCTGCAATGTGAGGGCATCATCTCCCCAGTGGAATTCAGCGAGTGGGCCAGCCCGATTGTTCCAGTACTCAAAAGTGATGGCACGGTCAGGATTTGCGGCGATTATAAAGTAACTATTAATCGTTGCTCGCGACAGAATCAATACCCGCTAACTAAGGCAGACGACCTATTTACGACGCTGGCAGGAGGCAAGACGTTCACCAAGCTCGACCTGACTTTGGCCTACATGACGCAGGAGCTGGAGGAGTCTTCGAAGGGCCTCACCTGCATCAACACACACAAGGGACTGTTCATCTACAACAGATGCCCATTTGGAATTCGGTTGGCTGCAGCGATCTTCCAGAGAAACATGGAGAGCCTATTCAAGTCGGTACAACACACGGTGGTTTTTCAGGACGACATATTGGTCACGGTTCGGGACACCGTCGAGCACCTACAAAACCTGGAGGAGGTCCTCCAGCGACTGGATTGCATAGGGCTGTGACTGAAGAGGTCAAAATGTGTCTTCATGGCAACAGAAGTGGAGTTTTTGGGGAGAAAGATTGTGGCGGACGGCATTCGGCCCACAGACGCCAAGACAGAGGCTATCAGGTACACGCCCAGGCCACAGAATGTCATGGAGCTGCGGTCGTTCCTGGGACTCCTCAACTATTTTGGTAACTTCCTACTGGGGTTAAGCACCCTCTTAGAGCCGCTACATGTGTTATTGCGCAAAGGTGAGAACTGGGTCTGGGGAAAAAAACAAGTAATTGCTTTTGAGAAAGCCAGAAACATTTGCTTGTATTGTATAACCCGTGTAAAACACTTGTGCTAGCATGTGACGCATCGTCGTATGGAGTCGGGTGTGTATTACAGCAAGCTAACATTGCGGGGGTGTTGCAACCTGTCGCCTATGCCTCCAGCAGCTTGTCCAAGGCCGAGAGGGCTGACAGCAGGATTGTGAAAGAGGCATTAGCGTGTGTGTTCGGGGTAAAGAAAATGCATTAGTACCTGTTTGGCCTCAAATTTAAGCTGGAAACCGATCACAAGCCCCTCATATCCCTGTTCGCTGCAAACAAGGTGATAAATACTCATGCCTCAGCCCGCACAAAGGTGGGCATTCACACGATCAGCATATAACTATACCATCCGCCACAGGCCAGGCATCAAGAACTGTGCGGATGCTCTCAGTCGGCTACCATTGCCCACCACGGGGGTGGAAATGGCGCAGTCTGCAAACTTGTTGATGGTGGCGCAGCCCGCAGACTTGTTGATGGTCATTGAAGCGTTTGAAAATGATAAATCACCTGTCATGGCCAGCCAGATTAGGACTTGGACCAGCCAAGATCCTCTGCTGTCCCTAGTAAAAAACTGTGTACTGCATGGGAGCTGGGCCAGCATCACCGTTGAAATGCAAGAGCTAATCAAGCCGTTCCAGCGGTGAAAGGATGAGCAGTCCATTCAGGCAGACTGCCTGTTGTGGGGTAACCGCGTAGTGCTACCCAAAAAGGGCAGGGAAACGTTCACCTCGGATCTCCACAGCACACACCCGGTATAGTAATGATGAAAGCGATAGCCAGAACCGACGTGTGGTGGTCCGGTATCGACTCTGACTTAGAGTCCTGTGTACGGCAATGCAGTGTGTGTGCTCAGTTGAGAAACGCGCCCAGAGAGGCACCACTCAGTTTGTGGTTCTGGCCCTCCAGACCATAGTCAAGGATCCATGTCGACTATGCGGGCCCGTTTCTCGGCAAAATGTTCCTGGTGGTGGTGGATGCTTTTTCAAAATGAATTGAATGTGAAATAATGTCAGGAAGCACCGTCACTACCACCATTGAAAGCCCGAGGGCCATGTTTGTCACCCACGGCCTGCCTGACATACTGGTCAGTGACAATGGACCATGTTTCACCAGTGCCGAATTTAAAGAAATCATGACCTGCAATGGGATCAAACATGTCACCTCGGCCCCGTTTAAACCAGCCTCCAATGGGCAGGCAGAGCAGGCAGTACAAACAATCAAACAGAGCCTTAAATGAGTCACAGAAGGCTCACTCCAAACCTGCCTGTCCCAAGTACTGCTCAGCTACCGCACGAGACCCCATTCGCTCACAGGGATGCCCCCGGCTGAGCTACTCATGAAAAGGACACTTAAAACCAGACTCTCGCTGATTCACCCCAACCTGCATGATCAGGTAGAGAGCAGGCGGCAGCAACATAATGTAAACGATGGTCGCGCCACTGTGTCACGGGAAATTGATCTGAATGACCCTGTGTATGTGCTAAGCTATGGACATGGTCTCAAGTGGATTGCAGGCACGGTGATAGCTAAAGAAGGGAGTAGGGTATTTGTAGTTAAACTCGACAATGGACAAATTTGCAGAAAGCGCCTGGACCCAACAAGGCTGCAGTTCACAGACTGCCCTGAACAACCCACAGCAGATACCACCTTTTTTGAGCCCACAACACACACCCGAAGGATCAACGACACCACCCCGGACCAGGAAATCGAACCCATCACGCCCAACAGCCCAGCAAGGCCAGGCTCACCCAGCAGCCCTGTATGGCCAACAACAGCGAGGGCAAAGCCAACACACCAGAACAGACATTTGTACTGAGGCGCTCCACCAGGGAAAGAAAGGCTCCCGTCCACCTCAACTTGTAAATAGTTTTCACTTTGACTTTGGGGGGGAGTGCTGTTGTGTATCTGTAAAGCATGCACTCCCATGTTCCGCCACCAGGGAGTGCATCCCCTGAAGTCCCAAGGGATCCCAGCATCCCTTGGGAGCACTGTATATAAGCCGGTCACGAAGGCCTGGTCCCCACTCTGGAATGTCTTAATAAATACTGAGGTCACTGTTACTTTAACCCCCATGTGTGCAGTCTCATCTGTGTTAGGAACACAATAAAAGCACTTTACAACTAATGAAGTACTTTTGGAGTGTAGTCGCTGTTGTAATGTCAGAAATGGGGCAGCCAATTTGAACACAAGCAACTCCCACAAACAGCAATGTGATAATGACCAGATCATCTGTTTTCTTTATGTTGATTGAGAGTTAAATATTGGCCAGGACAATATATGGGGAAGATGTACTCATTTGACCAGACCAAAGAGGTTGCAGATAGTCTTGTGACACTGTGTGGGTATGTTGTTAATGACAGAGGTCCCCAACACCTCGGTGCCATCTCTGCCCAGAGAGCTCTGAGAAGCTGTGGAGCGGCCCTCCCAGCTGGAGGGAAAAGGATGCGCCTCCTATCCTCCACTGCCCCCACCAGTGTCTCCAATTTGGCATCTGAGAAACACATGGTCCTCTGCCAGCTGCCATTATGGCCCTCACTAAGCAGCTACTCAACTGTGAAGTAGAAGAGAACCAGCAGACCAAATTTGCAAGGCATCCCCTTTAAGAAGCCCAATGACCAGGTGACTTGTTATGAGTGAATTGAACTCACCTGAAATTGGGTGAACATTTCCACCACCGGCCCTGAAGCACCCCTCCAGTGACACACGGAGGCCATTTAGTGCTCCAACAACATAGCTCTCCAATTTGCTAAACAAAGTGCCGAAATTACAAACTTCCTCCCGCCCCTCTTGGCCTGTGCTAACTTTTCACTTAATTCAAATTATGCGCCTGTTGAAGGGCATTTTTCATAGAGCAAAGGCACCAGTGGCATAATGTTAGAATTAAATATATATGTAATGTTAGAATTAAATATGTGTGTGTAAAATGGTGGCAGGATATATATAAAGATGGCTCCCAGTGATTCAGCAAAGCACTAAGGGAGTACAGCTAGCAGAATTGACCATATTCCTAGTTACTGATAACTGCCGTTCCTCACACAAGAATACACAAAAAAGACATACTCAGCAGATATGTTTAATCAACAGGCTTCCAGGCCCCAGACAAGATGTCCCGGTGGAATGATAGAACAATAGTACTCCTGTAACAGGATTGAGATAAGGAAACTACACAAAGACAGCACCCAAGGACAGTAAGATAAGGGGGGCCTGGACAATGTCACAAGATCATGAGTAACCCTTAGTAACACATGAGGCAATCACGCAGCCACCTGATGCTTAGAGACCAATTCTATTGGCCTAATTGAATCTATATGTAATCTATAATCAATATGATTGGATATGTCCAGCCGAAATGGGCTGATGTAACTGTAGTAAACTGTTGTAAAACATATAAATACCCATGAAATCTTTTGTTCAGTGGAGAGAGGTGCCTGGATGAACCAGTGACTTCATCTCCCCGCCGTTATAATAAACCGTTTTGATGTATGGAACTGACCCGGAGTGACGAGTGATTCTTCCAGAGAACATTTGCGCTAACATATTGCATAGTCAGCAGGATATTGCAGAGGCCGTTGGGACACCCCTGGAGAATCCGGGTGAGTATAAGTCCGAGTAAAAAAATATAGCGGGGTGCTGGAGGTGAACGCACAGGTTGATCGACACGGATGGATGGTCCAGTATCTCACACACCTAGCCTGAGCCTGAATTAAGAGCACTTAGTCCCACGTGATGGCCAGGATCAAGTAGATGGAGAGAACCCCCCCTGAGACCATAGGATCGTGAGACCGAGTGACACCTCCCGGACCCAGTAAGGGATTTGGCAATAGATCCGGGGGGAATGGACCAGGTGGTGTCCAGAGGCCGACACAATATCCAACCTGTGAGAAGGGTCAGACCAACAGGCAAAACGGTGGTAGGTAGGCGCTAAGGAGGCATAGGGCACTGCGGGAATTGCTTAAAAATGCTTTAAGAATTGTATAAGTTTATGTAATAGCAGACTTGTGACCTGACAGTAGCTAGAGACGGTCTACTACAAGTCGCGCTTGGTAAAAGCGGACCTCTGAGAGTAAGATTTCTAACGACCTAATCATACCCAATATGGCCAATCTAACAATAAAACCCGAGTGGGGGGCAGAAAGGTCCCTTACCCGCCACCCGGCGGAGAAACAAAAGAAAGTAATAGAAAAGGCCTGGGTTCTGATTCTTTGATCCCACGTAAAATTAACAGAGAAAATAAATCAATCATGTATTAATCTATCATCATGTATTAATTTATTTTAAAAAACCTGATAGTGACTATCTTAAGTGATGTATGGATCCAAAAATAGAGCCGGCCAAACAATAAGCTTTGTTGAATGAAGAGAGACTTTTGTGAATGTCTGTCTTTGAGTGAGAATGCTTGTGTGATTTTTGACTGTGGAATGAAATTTTCATGTGTCTGAAGGCCTGTTTGGATCTGTCTGTTTGTTTTAGCTCCACCCACCTTTTCAAACAGAGTGAAAGTTTTTTTTAACCCTCTGCAGTGTTGTCCTGTATGTAGGAAGTTTTAAGAAAGTGTGAACCTAGAATTGAATTACATTTTAAGTTAGAAACGCAGGTGCGTATTTATTTGGATGATAAGACACAGAGCTAGGAAATGCACAAAGGATAGGTTTGTTGAGCAAACGATAAAAAATACATGGTCCCTGTGGTTTAAACATTTTTTTTTATTTGACACGCTCACTTACTTGTCCGATGAAAACATGCAATCATTGATTACATTGGGTTGAAAGACATAAATTTAGTCTAGGAATGAGATAAAGAATGGAGAAGGGAAGTTGTAATGCCTTTAAAAAAAAAAGACTGCATGGGTCTCTCGAGGCTGCGGGCTGGGGAAGTACGCTCCCATTTTCCTTTGTGTAAAACCTTGACACGAAAGCTTCTAGCTCAGTGAAAAAAGTTTTAAATAAAAGATTGGCAGTACAAAATTTGAATTGGGATTTTGAGATATTAAGAGAAGGCACAGCAAAATACTGAGATAGATTCAAACTAAAAAAATTAAATCTGATCACTTAAAAAAAAGAGAAATAAAACTAAAAGTTTTGGAAACAATCTAGAAATACCTTCAGGGATCAGATCAAACTCTTGGGCGAGTGGTGAGCTATCTGCGAAAGTGTAAAAGGGACTTTGAAAAAAAAATGTTAAAGCAGCAGGCTTTCGCAGTTTAGAACAAAGGAGATTGCAACGGCCTTGAAACTGTCACATTTGAGATAACGGAAAGCAGCTTTCAAAGCCTTCGTGCTAGGCTCTGTTCTAGTTATGGAAAAGACGAAAAAAAAGATAAAGATGCAACCTTGAAAGAAAACAAATTGAACGAATTTGAAAGAAAAAGTGTTTTCAATTGTCTGATGATTTTAAATTGACAAATTTACGGAGATACGAGCCCTCTGTGTAAAATCCAAAACCTAATTTGAAGAAAGGAGATCTGAATGAAAAAAAAAGATGTAACCTACTAAATAGGTGCTGAAAAAAAAAGTGTTTGCGATGGAAAAAGACATAACTTACTAAATACTAGTTGAGATTGGCTGTGAAAAAGATATTGGTTTAATTGGGAAAAGGAAAAAAAAATTGGAAGAGGTAAAAGACACTCTCCATTGATAATGATTTTAAGTTATGAGAAAGTTTCACTGCAGTTTGAAAAGATTTCCAAAATGGACGTTGTTTATCAAGAAAAGACCTGAACAGTCTAAACAAGCAGGAAGGTTTTGAAAATAACGAGGAGAGAAGATCGAAGCTATGCGAACTCAGCACAGAAAGAAAACAAACTGGGAATTAGAAAATCTTACTGAATTTTAAAATTCTTATAGAAAATGGAACTGGTACGGAAGTTTAGATTTTGTGCCGAGAGAGAAATAAAACACAAGATTTGCCCAGTGAACAGGACCGTAAAAAAACCCCGATATGTTGGAATGTATACAGCTTGTGTGAAAATTGAATTTCAGTGAACAAAATAGTTATTAAAAATGTGTGGTCTCGTTTTAAATCAATTAAAAAAAAAATCTTTCGCAAGTACTTGAATCAGAAGTTTAAAAAAAATTGGAGTTTAATCTAAAATGCTGTCTTTCCTGATGAGAAGATTTTTATTCTGACGGCTTTACTAATGATTTCTGCTGTTTTAACGGATTCCTAATTTCTAAGCAAGTTTTGAAGGAACAAAGACTTGGAAAAAATTTCGGATGATTACACGAAATCACGTAATGACATCAGGACTTCTTACAAACCTGTAAAGGAGTTAACCCTTTCCATTGACAGCTGTTTTATACTGGACATTTGAATTTGGATTTCTTAATAGAATAAAGAAGACTCACCTGACAGAGGAAATGGTGGGATAGTCAGAATAAAAATAAAATAGAACTAGCCTATGTAATAATACTTGCCTGATACAAATAAAGAAATAGATACTCAAACAAAACAAATTCAAGAGTTAAAAGCTAAGATAAATAAGCTGGAAACGATTTTTAAAAACGGGACCAGACGGATAGTGCAGTGCGCAGCCATAGCACCATCACCTATGGCAATAGAGCCAATGCACCCCACGGTGGGTAAGTGGAGTCCACAAACCCAACCTAACCCTTACCTCCGATTTCACAGAGAGACCTCGACATGCAAGGATAAAAGATGAGTAGACCAGAACCTAATACCTGGTGATGACCAGGATCTGTTTAAAATTTGCAGATAAAACACCCACCGAGATGGGACCGCTGCGGCTACTTCGACTCTGGAGACTCATGATACTGGGAACCTTAAGGCCCACGCAAGCACTGAAATAATACAGATGGACTACCGAGAAATATAGCACACGCAGGAAAGACATAACTACATGAACTATGGGGCTTTGTTTAATTTAACTGATAGAATATGTATCCCAGCAGCCAAGGACTGGAGCAAGGACAGAACTTATTTTAATGCATAATGTTAAGCATGAAATTGTGCCTGTTCTGATCAATATCTCAGGCATATGAATGCCGGAATATTGTACGAAACATGCAAGGAATATGTATAGTGTATTCAGTAAGGTTGTAATGCAGCAGGCTGCCGATGCCATGGGTGCCAGTAGGTTCCGAGGACAAGAGCAGGTGCATAGGAATAAGAGAGGAATAGTTAATGATGCTGCTACCGGTTTAATACCGGAACCTCCAGAGTAAATTCACTGGATATACAAGGGCTGAATGAAAAGTGGAACAACTTAAAGGGGTGATGAGGGAACTACTAGAGCGGGCAGAGGAGAATCAGAAAGACCAAGCCGACCTGGGAAGGGAAGGCATGGAGATACAGCTAGATGGAATTTCAATAATCAAGACACATGCCAAAACAATTAATCACCTAATTGACCGAGAAAAGGAAGATGCCGGAAAGCTCCGACAGGGGCAATTCTGTCACGCTTATGGTTTGTGGATGGTGGGACAGATACGACACAACCTCGATCAGATCCAAAGTGGGGAGATACCAGACTGGATTGACAGTTCACATCTGACTCAGCTAGCAAAGCTGAAGGGGACAGTGGATAACTGCACTCTAAAGGGACTGACCAGAGTATACCCAGCGATCCCAAACTGCCAAATGGGCAAAACTGCCAGAGTGGGGATTGTCTTGATGATCCCTATAGTCACACGAGACTCAGGTCCATTTCCCCTTTATCAACCGGAGAATATCGGGGTCGTACGCGACAATGCCCCCCTCCGTTACTACTTAACCGCAGTCTCCGCTATCCGTAGAGATAACATGCTATTCAGCATCTCTCTGACAGGGTGCAAATAGAGGGGTGTGCCCCCACCTGGTGGGACAGGAGAATTAGCTGAGTGTGGTTTTAATCGAACCGACGGATGCGTTCTGGAAATAGTACCGGCCCCCACACATTTTGCCCGGGCCGGGTACGGAGAAAAAGGGAGATACTGTGTCTCCACCACAGAACACTCATATCAGTATAACGGCTTGCAATGCCAGATCCCGCAACCAAACTTCTGCTTTATACACCTACGACCTGTTCCTATAGGACAAGCCGCATTATCCAGGTTAGACGGCGAGGTTCCGAAACCATTAACGTTACCGATCAACTCCATGATCACCTGCAGGACTATGACGAGCCAGAGCAGGCCCCTATACCCCATTTAGCTGAAGTGTTAAGGGAACTAAGACTCAGAGTCGGCCAGTCTGTCAAACTCTACTACCAACTACGGACAAAGATTGAGATACTGGAGAAAGACACCAACACAGAGCTGCAGGATAGAGTTGGTGGAGGAGGGTTTGGAACTGGGGGATGAATGTCAACATCCACTCCTGGATTTGAATTATATCACATATACTGGTCGGAATACAGCTAGTCCTAGCATTAACATGGGGTGTCATTGACTTGCCGCTCCTGCAGATATTATGCACAACAATGGAGGTTTAGCACCAAAGCTCAGATAAGCAAGGACATCTGTGCGACAGGCGAAAGGGGCGATTCGAACTATATCAATTTGATCTAAGCAACTGGGACTCCTGAAATCACGTGACTGGCCAGCACATTGAGGCAGGGAGTACCGGGTGATACAAAAACATAAACAATATAAATTAGTGTCGGTTTAAGGGGCTAGGACTAGCCCCTTTACCGAAAGGGGGATTGTTGAAGGGCATTTTCCATAGAGCAAAGGCACCAGTGGCATAATGTTAGAATTAAATATATATGTAATGTTAGAATTAAATATGTGTGTGTAAACTGGTGGCAGGATATATATAAAGATGGCTGTCAGTGATTCAGCAAAACACAGCTAGCAGAATTGACCACATTCCTAGTTACTGATAACTGCCATTCCTCACACAGGAATACACAGAAAAGCAGATGCGTTTAATCAACAGGCTTCCAGGCCCCAGACAAGGTGTCCCGGTAGAAGGATAGAACAATAGTATCCCTGTAATAGGATTGAGATAAGGAAACTACACAAAGACAGCACCCAAGGACAGTAAGATAAGGGAGGCCTGGATAATGTCACAAGACCATGAGTAACCCTTAGTAACACATGAGGTGATCACGCAGCCACCTGATGTTTAGAGACCAATTCTATTGGCCATATTGAATCTATATGTAATCTATAATCAATATGATTGGATATGTCCAGCCGAAATGGGCTGATGTAACTGTAGTAAACTGTTGTAAAACATATAAATATCCGTGAAATCCTTTGTTCAGTGGAAAGAGGTGCCTGGATGAACCAGTGGCTTCATCTCCCCGCCGGCGTAATAAACCGTTTTGATGTATGGAACCGACTCAGAGTGACGAGTGATTCTTCCAGAGAACATTCGCACTAACAGCGCCTCAAACCCAGTGCAGGGCAATTTCGGCCACCGAGACTTTGAATTTTTTGCATTTTACTCAGTTTCCCTCTTACAATCTATAGACTTTTAATTCTGGCTAACTACTCTGCCTATCTTGTCTTCTATATGATTTTTAACCTTGGTCTGCTATGGAGTTTAGTCTTTAAGTTGGCTTCCCAATTTTGCCCTAGGTACTAAATACAAATACTTTTGTAACTTGGCATTTTCCTTCAATACTAGCCATAATCCTCTCTCCATTCAACAGTAACTTTAGTTAAAAGAGTGTGCTTATTGTCTACATTGAATTCCAAGTCTTATCTTTAATGTTGCCAGAGGATAAATATTTGATTGATCAATGTCCTTCCTTCCCTAAAGTGAACCTGTGAAAATGGATTAAATTGAGTTGAGTATTTTGCAAAATCAAATACCTCATCATTTCAAACATTGCGATCTATCTTCTGAATGTTCCTTCCGGTCTTCTATGCAAGGTGATTTCAATCAACAAAGAATACAGAAAGAATAAACATCAACCAGCTGTGCTCCTATAACGTCTTTGATTTCCTGCTTCTCTGTAGGCCAACAGAAAGGATACTGTCTCTTTAATCTGAAGATCTATCCTGTCATCTGATGTCAAAACCATCCTACTCCAGAGCCATGGCTTCCTGTCATTGTCTTTCATCAGATGTGCAGATTGTGGAATTAATGAATATTTGATTCATTTTATTTTACACCCAAAGGCAATCAGTCTTTTTAAAACCATGATATGTTTTTCCCCTCAAAGGTCTGCTACAGAATTGTTGTACGTCTACAAATTACAAATGTGTAATGCTTTACAGAATAAAATATATATTTGTATTATTTTTTATTAATGATATAACAAAAATTATATGTTGTGAGGCTCACAAGAGGACTGTTAATAACTTTTCCATTGATCAAAATTTTGAAAATGACAGCTAAGATTGTAGATAATTAATTATTTTAATGAACTGATATTATTTCCTTTGCCTTGAGCTTCACTTCAGTGATAGCTTTTCAATGGTAGCAAATCTGTGGAACAACCCATGGTAAGTAATCTGATGTAATGTTTTTATAAGGTCAGGAGCATTATACTATATAATGCATAATATATTATTCTGTTGCTAAGGTGGAATTGTGCACGTTTGAGGACACAAAGTTGTTATGTAAACACAGTGTAAGCTCAATCAAAGTTTTTTTTGAAAATTGAAAGGTGATTATTAATTTCAGGCTCCAGGTGAATGACCAGCTTAGACACACATCGCTCGATATCAGCTGGCAGTCCAGCTGATGAGGAACCCAACAACTAAGTTTTAATATATTTTTGTGAGGGCCTGGAGGAGCAGGACACCAGGGACAAAGACACCCTGCTCTTATTTGAATAGTGTCATGGGATATTTTACTTCCACATTAGAGGGAAGATGGAGGGTCTTGGTTTAACGACTCATCCGAAAGATGGATTGTAACAGTAACATCTCCCTTCACACTGTTTACACTATCAGAGCTCTTCTGAAGTAACTGCTATACCAGGTCTTTCTGGCATTATTGAATCTCTTTATGTCCATTCCAAATTTATGGACTGTCAAAACATAGCAACCATGACAGGGGTGTGGGGAAGAACATTTAGAATGTGAACTTCTTTTAAAGTATTGTTGCCTCTTGAAGTGGATTTATGTAGTTTTGCAGTTTATGCCCTTGATATAAGGTTGCTATGCACAGCATTCATTGTCTGTGTTTGGTATACTTACATCTGGAGCCCATTTGGTTTATAATATTTATATATATTCTGCAGTTCAGAGATTAAGCCTCACTGATAAAAATAGATACAATTTCTAGCCTTATTAACATTGTTCAAGGGCAGCTTTAGAATGTATACTTCAATAACAATTGCCTGAAACATTGGATTAGCTACTGTAGAAGTTGCTTCAGAGTGTTATAATATAGCACGTTCTGCAAAAATAATTAACCTTTTTTTAATTTAACTAATTGAAAGGAGCTGAAAATATTTTTTGTGTGAATGTTTTCATCATACATAAAAAATAAATCCCAGAATTAACACATTTTCGCAAACCTTTGAGGACTAGTGACACATTTACATCATATTAAATTATGTCACCAATAAAAATTAAATCTTCTTCCAGCACATAACCATAAGTTCTATTTATGTACATATGTGATAGGATCTCCCATGGCATTGCTCAACCTAAGTCAGATGATGCACTGTTTTGTAAGGACGGAGTCATTATACTCTGTACCTTATAGAATCTTAGAAATTTACAGCATGGAAGGAGGCCAGTTTGGCCCATTGTGTCCATGCCGGCCAATAAAGAGCGATCCAGCCTAATCTCACTTTCCAGCTCTTGATCCGTAGCCCTGTAGGTAACAATACTTCAAGTGCACATTCAAGTACTTTTAAAATATGGTATGGGTTTCTGCTTCGACCAACCTTTCAGGCAATGAGCTCCAGACCTCCACCACCCTCTCAGTGAAGAAATGTCCCCTCAAATCCCCTCTAAACCTCCTACGAAGTACTTTAGACCTATGCTCCCTGGTTGTTGATCCTTCTGCTAAGGGAAACAGGTCCTTTCTATTCACTCTATTTAGGCCCCTCATAATTTTATACACCTCAATAAGGTCTGCCCTCACCCTCCACTTTTCCAAAGAAAACAAACTCTGCCGAACATAAGAAATAGGAGCAGGAGTAGGTCATTTGGCCCCTCGAGCCTGCTCCACCATTCAATAAGATTGTGGTTGGTCTGATTGTAGAATTTACCAATATCTCGCAAAGATTCCAGGTACCTTTCCCCTACAGAGGGGAAGAATCCCTTTCTGGGCTTTTAAAATGAGTTTAAAGGGACAGACGAAGCCTGCGGGGGATAAAAGGGGATGCATTCATGGAGACCCCCCCCCCCCCAGTGATTGGACTCATAGGAAAGGGAATTCAAAATTGACCTAAATTACAGAAGCTTGAGATCCCCTAAACATCTATGGGAAGGAGCATATCAATTTTAAGATTCTACAACATTTTGGCTGTGTAAAAGAGTTACCAAATACAGGAGGTGGGGCCAAATTTGTGTATTAAGGATCCCAGACTGTCTGGGGGAACTATTCACCCCAAAGAGATAATCGAATTACCCAATCAAGCACAATGGAAATCATGGTCAAGAAATTGGACAATCCTAAAACAATGCAAAACCAGTGCTAGCACATTCTCACACCCTAATCGAGTTACTGCTGACAAAGGAGACATTTGAAAATCAATGGACAGACAGTTTAAACAGAGCCCAAGAGATTTGATGGGAGATAACGGAGCCTTTTTTGGGATATATCTATCCCCCAGTTTTACAAGGAAAGACTAGCAGAACACAGGAAAACTAGCAGAACTCAAAGCTAGCAGAACACAGAGACTGGAACTCGCACAGACTCGAAAGGAACACAGACAGACACAAGCAGCCTGCTTGCTCTACAGTGAAGAAATGGAATAGTGAAGGAAACTACCAGAACTCATCAGGAACCGACCGAGCACGAGACCCATGAAACAGAAGGTTTTCAGCAACCAAATTGACAACCCGGGCCACCACAACCAGCGAAACAACCAACCGAAACCAACTCAGCAAAAACCAAAGAATCGACCTTTACTTCCACTCTACAATCTACTTCTGAATGAC
The DNA here is from genome assembly GCF_044704955.1 of Pristiophorus japonicus. NCBI lineage: Eukaryota > Metazoa > Chordata > Chondrichthyes > Pristiophoridae > Pristiophorus > Pristiophorus japonicus. Next base: position 88,335,720 of record NC_091980.1, read on the forward strand.
CCAACGGGTGAGAAATTACCAAAAGGGACTAGCTAAAACTATTCCTAACCAAAGAAAGCGGGTACTTACCCCAAACATCCAAAACGCAACTTACCGCATCAACGGACGCACCCCAACCGAAGACTACGCAGTTCGAAGTCCTCTTCTCCCTCCAGGGTACGGCTCGCCTAGAAGGCCAAGTGCAGTGAACCCCGAAATCGTGATTCACCGGCAACTGTCTAAAGGGATTGGTGAGCATAGCCCCTGAACCCTCAGAGCTATAACTTAGTTAGTAAGGGGAATTGGGAGCGGGGAGGCTGGGATAACTTGTGTAAATGTATCTGCATTCTCCTCTTTACCCCATTTAGAGTTTAAGCTGTATTCTTTTTCCCACAGGCTGTAATTTGACATTTTATTCAATGTGTTGTACCCTTCAGTGTGTATTGGTCTGTGTGTGTGTTATTAAAGGTGTGCCTTTTACTTCTTTTTAAACACAATAAAGCCATACCTGCTTCCTACCTTGAAACCGATTGTCTGTCCAAGTCTGTCACAGTCCCTTCATAATTCCAGTGTCTAGAACCAAGGGTGTGGGAGCGATTCGGAACCTCTCATATAAAGTCAGAAGGGAAAGCTGACCCCCTGCAAACCACCCCTTACATGATCTTGGCCTCAACTCCACTTTCCTGCCCACTCCCCATAACCCTTGACTCCCTTATCGTTCAAAAATCTGTCTATCTCTATTTTAAATATATTCAATGATCCAGCCTCCACAGCTCTCTGGGGTAGAGAATTCCAAAGATTTACGACCCTCTGAGAGAAGAAATTACTCCTCATCTCTGTTTTAAACATGCGGCCCCTTATTCTGAATCTATGCCCGCTAGTTCTAGATTCCCCCACAAGGAGAAACATCCTCTCTGCATCTATCCTGTTGAGCTCACTCAAAATCTTATAGCTTTCAATAAGATCACCTCTCATTCTTCTAAACTCCAATGAGTAGAGGCCCAACCTGCTCAACCTTTCTTCATAAGACAACCCCTTCTTCTCAGGAATCAACCTCATGGACCTTCTCTGAACTGCCTCCAATGCAAGTATATCCCTCCTTAAATAAGGAGACCAAACCTGTACGCAGTACTCCAGGTGTGATCTCACCAACGCCAAGACTTGCCTACTTTTATACTCCATCCCCCTTGCAATAAGGGCCAATATTCCATTTACCTTCCTAATTACTTGCTGAACCTGCATGCTAACTTTTTGTGTTTCATGCACAAGGACCCCCAGATAAGAACGAAAAGCAACACCTGAACAGGGACTCCTCAGGATGCGGAGGATCAGGAAGAGGAGAAAGGAAGGAGGCAGGCCGTAGAACCCCATACTGGAGGGACTGTCCGTGAGCGCATCATCAGAATCCAGTTGCCCTGAACAGAACCCCCAGATCCCTGTTGCTCACCACTTCCCCACCTTACCATCCCTTTGTCACGGAACATCTAAGCATCCTCTTGGGCACACAACTGAAATATGAGCTACCACCAAACAAACATTCCAACATAATTTATAAATTGATTAATGCAAAACTGCACAACACGTCAACCAATCACCCTTGTGCATTCCCTTAGTGTGTTTTTCATATTTCATATTTGTTTGCCTACTCCAGTGCTCCTATGCTAAATTAAAAAGTAGGAACTCAAAAGTGCCACGTGCTAGTCAGAGTAAAAATCGCAGGATAGCTCAGATGAATGCGTGGCTTGGGGAGTGGTGCAAAAGGGAGGGATTCAAATTCCTGGGACATTGGAACCGGTTCTGGGGCAGGTGGGACCAGTACAAACCGGATGGTCTGCACCTGGGCAGGACCGGAACCAATGTCCTTGGGGGAGTGTTTGCTAGTGCTGTTGGGGAGGAGTAAACTAACATGGCAGGGTGATGGGAACCTATTCAGGGAGGTAGAGCGAAATAAAATGGAGGCAGAAGCAAAAGATAGAAAGGAGAATAGTAAAAGTGGAGGGCAGAGAAACCTAAGGCAAAAAACAAAAAGTGCCACATTACAGCAAAATTCTAAAGGGGCAAAGTGTGTTTAAAAGACAAGCCTGAAGGCTCTGGGCCTCAATGCGAGGAGTATTCGGAATAAGGTGGACGAATTAACTGCGCAGACATCAGTTAACGGATATGATGTAATTGGCTTCACGGAGACATGGTTCCAGGGTGACCAAGGCTGGGAACTCAACATCCAGGGGTAATTCAACATTTACGAAGGATAGGCAGAGAAGAAGAGGAGGTGGGGTGGCGTTGCTGGTTAAAGAGGAAATTAATGTAATAGTAAGGAGGGACATTAGCCTGGATGATGTGGAATCGGTATGGGTGGAGCTGCGGAATACCAAAGGGCAGAAAACGCTAGTGGGAGTTGTATACAGACCACCAAACAGTGGTAGTGAGGTTGGGCACAGCATCAAACAAGAAATAAGGGATGTGTGCAATAAAGGTACAGCAGTTATCATGGACGACTTTAATCGACATATTGATTAGGCTAATCAAACTGGTAGCAATGCGGTGGAGGAGGATTTCCTGGAGTGTTTTAGGGATGGTTTTCTCGACCAATATGTCGAGGAACCATCAAGAGAGCGGGCCATCCTAGACTGGGTGCTGTGTAATGAGAAGGGACTAATTAGCAATCTTATTGTGCGAGGCCCCTTTGGGAAGAGTGACCATAATATGGTAGAATTCTTTATTAAGATGGAGAGTGACACAGTTAATTTGGAAACTAGGGTCCTGAACTTAAGGAAAGGTAATTTCGACGGTATGAGGGGTGAATTGGCTAGAATAGAGTGGCAAAGTATACTTAAAGGGTTGACGGTGGATAGGCAATGGCAAACATTTAAAGATCACATGGATGAACTTCAGCAATTGTATATCCCTGTCTGGAGTAAAAATAAAACGGGGAAAGTGGCTCAACCGTGGCAAACAAGGGAAATGAAGGATAGTGTTAAAACCAAGGAAGAAGCATATAAATTGGCTAGAAAAAGCAACAAACCTGAGGACTGGGAGAAATTTAGAATTCAACAGAGGAGGCCGAAGGGTTTAATTAAGAAGGGGAAAATAGAGTACGAGAGGAAGCTTACAGGGAACATAAAAACTGACTGCAAAAGCTTCTATAAATATGTGAAGAGAAAAAGATTAGTGAAGACAAACATAGGTCCCTTGCAGTCGGATTCAGGTGAATTTATAATGGGGAACAAAGAAATGGCAGACCAATTGAACAAATACTTCGGTTTTGTCTTCATGAAGGAAGACACAAATAACCTTCTGAATGTACTAGGGGACAGTGGGTCTAGAGAGAAGGAGGAACTGAAAGATATCCTTATTAGGCAGGAAATTGTGTTAGGGAAATTGATGGGATTGAAAGCCGATAAATCCCCGGGGCCTGATAGTCTGCATCCCAGAGTACTTAAAGAAGTGGCCCTAGAAATAGGGAATGCATTGGTGATCATTTTCCAACAGTCTATCGACTCTGGATCAGTTCCTATGGACTGGAGGGTAGCTAATGTAACACCACTTTTTAAAAAAGGAGGGAGAGAGAAAACGGGTAATTATAGACCGGTTAGCCTGACATCAGTAGTGGGGAAAATGTTGGAATCAATCATTAAGGATAAAATAGCAGCGCATTTGGAAAGCAGTGACAGGATCGGTCCAAGTCAGCATGGATTTATTAAAGGGAAATCATGCTTGACGAATCTTCTGGAATTTTTTGAGGATGTAACTAGCAAAGTGGACAAGGGAGACCCAGTGGATGTGGTGTATTTAGACTTTCAAAAGGCTTTTGACAAGGTCCAGCACAAGAGATTGGTGTGTAAAATCAAAGCGCATGGTATTGGGGGTAATGTACTGACATGTATCGAGAACTGGTTGTCAGACAGGAAGCAGAGAGTCGGGATAAACAGGTTCTTTTCAGAATGGCAGGCAGTGACTAGTGGAGTGCCGCAGGGCTCAGTGCTGGGACCCCAGCTCTTTATAATATACATGAACAATTTAGATGAAGGAATTGAGTGTAATATCTCCAAGTTTGCAGACGACACTAAACTGGGCAGCGGTGTGAGCTGTGAGGAGGATGTTAAGAGGCTGCAGGGTGACTTGGACAGGTTAGGTGAGTGGAAAAATGCATGGCAGATGCAGTATAATGTGGATAAATGTGAGGTTATCCATTTTGGGGGCAAAAACAAGAAGGCAGAATATTATCTGAATGGCGGCAGATTAGGAAAAGGGGAGGTGCAACGAGACCTGGGTGTCATGGTTCATCAGTCATTGAAAGTTGGCATGCAGGTACAGCAGCTGGTGAAGAAGGCAAATGGTATGTTGGACTTCATAGCTAGGGGATTTGAGTATAGGAGCAGGGAGGTCTTACTGCAGTTGTACAGGGCCTTAGTGAGGCCTCACCTGAAATATTGTGTTCAGTATTGGTCGCCTAGTCTGAGGAAGGACGTTCTTGCTATTGAGCGAGTGCAGCGAAGATTCACCAGACTGATTCCAGGGATGGCTGGACTGTCATATGAGGAGAGACTGGATCAACTGGGCCTTTATTCACTGGAGTTTAGAAGGATGAGAGGCGATCTCATAGAAACATTTAAGATTCTGACTGGACTGCACAGGTTAGATGCGGGAAGAATGTTCCCAATGTTGGGGAAGTCCAGAACCAGGGGACAGTCTTAGGATAAGGGGTAGGCCATTTAGGACTGAGATGAGGAGAAACTTCTTCACTCAGAGAGTTGTTAACGTGTGGAATTCCCTGCTGTAGAGAGTTGTTGATGCCAGTTCATTGGATATATTCAAGAGGGAGTTAGATATGGCCCTTATGGCTAAGGGGATCAAGAGGTATGGAGAGAAAGCAAGAAAGGGGTACTGAGTGAATGATCAGCCATGATCTTATTGAATGGCGGTACAGGCGCAAAGGGCCAAATGGCCAACTCCTGCACCTATTTTCTATGTTTCTATGTTTCTATGCAATGCTACCCCAATGGTTGCAGCATGGCTGCTGAAAGGCTGCTGACTTTCTGTGGGGGAAATTACAGTTGGCCTTTCAGAAAGACTTTGAGCAGCTCTGGGCATAGAACGCCTGGCTGTAGACCTTGGCACAGGCAGCAGCAGCCTGGGCTGGCTGGCTGACAGGCAGCAACAAGGGCACTGGCGGAGTGGCAGGGGTGGGAGTAGGAATGCTGTCAAATTAGAAAGGTGTTGGTCCATGGAGCCACAGCTACTCCTCCGGGGCACTCCTAGCCATCTGTTGAAGCACAGATTGTTGAACTGCTGTCCAGCAAGCCCCTTTCCACATCAGCCTGAGCTTGCAAGGCAGAAAACTGAGCCTGCATGAGAGCAGTCTGAGCTTCCATTGCAGCACTCAGGCATTGGGTCACTTCTGCTTGTGCTGCAATGGAAGCTGCAACATTGCCCATCACACCCAGCATCATGGTTGGCACCACAAGTGTCCGAATGGAGTTGCCCATCATTTCCATCCTGCAATTCATCGTCTCCAAGCTCTGTGCAAAGACCCGTGCTGTGTTGGAGTCGGATTCCTCCACGCTCCTTGACACTGACAAAATGCTCTCTGGTAGGCTTGCCATTGCACCTAGTATTTCTGTGTGCTGCCCATCACCCTTCTTCTGAAGGCTGCCCCATCAATGTCAACATGTGAGTCTTGTGCAGCAGAACTCATGTGTAAATTTGCCCTCCTGTGTGCTGGCACACAAGCTACCCTTTCCCCATGGCCTGGCTGCAGCCCACTCATGCTTGGTGACTCACCACGTGCAAATCATGCCTCTATACTACCCCCTAAAGTACACGCAGTGTATTTCTGAGCTGGTTCCTGGGAGTGTCAGATCCAGTAACGGTGCCTCTTCTTGTCCTTCACTCTCCTCCTCCACAGCTTTGGGGCAGGCTGTGCTGCTGGCAGTTCTAGGGTATCTGAAAGGAGAAAGGCACAAGGGTTGGATTGTGGTGAGCGGAGCATGCTTAGACCATCAGCAGCTTGTAAGTTAGAAAAGATTGCAGGATGAGGGGAAAATGGGATGTGAGAAGAAGGATTAGGCATGAGCATACCATCATCAGCAATGCTTTCAACCCACCTGTGACAGGGACTGTGGTTCTCGTATTGGACTGTTCAGTCACTTAAGAACTCATTTTTAGAGTGGAAGCAAGTCTTCCTCGATTCCGAGGGACTGCCGATGATGCTGATGATGATGATTTCAACCTCGCCGTTTGCTACAGCCTCAGTAATGGCCCCTCCAATGATCTCCAGCACTGTCTCCAACTCAGTGAGGTTCTGAATTCAGGCTTCCCCTCCACCTGTCTACTGCTGCTCACATCAGTTGTGTGTTACCTTTGCTGCAAGATAAAGGGAAGTTTGTCCGTGAGTGTGGTCCAATGTATTGGGGTGATGTGCTGTCATGGTTGAATAGCTGGCAGTGTGTGCAAGGTGTAAGATGTGGGTATGAATCTTGCTGCAGTGGTGAGTGTGCCAGGGTGAGCTGAAGCCAAGATTGTGAGGTATGAGTCATGATTGCTAGAGATTGTTGGTAGGTGAGTGATGGAGGTATGGTGCATTGAGCAGTGTGCGACACTGGTGGTGCAGTTGGTGGGATATGACATTTGAAGATGCATTAACTCACCTTAACCATTCATGTGAGTTCATTAAACTTCTTGTGGCACTAGATCCAGGTCCTGGCACCAACACACATTGCACCAATGGCTTGTGCTTTCTCCTCCCACTGCCTTCTGGCATCCTGCCTGGAAGGCCTCTAGCCTCCCTGCAGGTAGAGGACCTGTCGTCTTCTGTGCGCCCCAGGACCAAGGCCTCCAGTGCCGCATCGGACAATCTCCTAGCCCTCTCTCTTTCCTGTTGAGCCATGACTTCAGAGTGACAATGAGGAGCACCCCTCTTTAAGTAGTGTAGAGAGCCGAGGCAATATTTTATTGGCCAGTAGACTGCACCCGATAGTGACCCCTCGTTGAGCACTAAACCAACCATCAGCATGTTTAGTGCTGAGATCAGCGATCCAATCATTATAATCATGCTTGATGTATCTTCTGCAATTTTTTGAGGATGTAACTTGCAGAGTGGACAAGGGAGAACCAGTGGATGTGGTGTATTTGGACTTTCAAAAGGCTTTTGACAAGGTCCCCCACAAGAGATTGGTGTGCAAAGTCAAAGCGTATTGGGGATAATGTACTGACGTGGATAGAGAACTGGTTGGCAGACAGGAAGCAGAGAGTCGGGATAAACGGGTCTTTTTCAGAATGGCAGGCAGTGACTAGTGGAGTGCTGCAGGGCTCAGTGCTAGGACCCCAGCTCTTTATAATATATAACAATTTAGATGTAGAAATTGAGTGTAATATCGCCAAGTTTGTGGATGACACTAAACTGGGTGGCAGTGTGAGCTGTGAGGAGGACGCTAAGAGGCTGCAAGGTGAATTGGACAGATTAGGTGAGTGGGCAAATGCATGGCAGATGCAATATAATGTGGATAAATGTGAGGTTATCCATTTTGGGGGCAAAAACAAGAAGGCAGAATATTATCTGAATGGCGGCAGATTAGGAAAAGAGGAGGTGCAACAAGACCTGGGTGTCATGGTTCATCAGTCACTGAAAGTGGGCATGCAGATACAGCAGGCAGTGAAGAAGGCAAATGGTTTGTTGGCCTTCATAGCTAGGGGATTTGAGTATAGGAGCAGGGAGGTCTTACTGCAATTGTACAGGGCGAGGCCTCACCTGGAATAGTGTGTTCAGTTTTGGTCTCTTAATCTGAGGAAGGACGTTCTTGCTATTGAGCGAGTGCAGCGAAGGTTCACCAGACTGATTCCCGGGATGGCTGAACTGTCATATGAGGAGAGACTGGATCAACTGGGCCTCTATTCACTGGAGTTTAGAAGGATGAGAGGGGATCTCATAGAAACGTATAAGATTCTGACGGGACTGGACAGGTTAGATGCGGGAAGAATGTTCCCGATGTTGGGGAAGTCTAGAACCAGGCGACATAGTCTTAGGAAAAGGAGTAGGCCATTTAGGACTGAGATGAGTAGAAACTTCTTCACTCAGAGAGTTGTTAATCTGTGGAATTCCCTGTCAGTTCATTGGATATATTCAAGATGGAGTTAGATATGGGCGATAGCACATCAACAGCTTGTTTTACACACCACCTCATTTTCCTTTCGATTGAATTAATGAAAAACAATACTGGGCAGAGTGTAAAACAGATGTACAACTGCCCGAGGTGAATTTCACCACAAATGTGTCCTGCAACTCATTTGGAGCAATGCGATGGGAGATCTACTCATAATAATGGCTTTCATAATCCGGTTGTTACGGGACTTCTTCCAACTGCCCTAACCACATTGTGACCATACGCCATCTTCTTGAGTCAGAATTGATTATGTAGTATGGTCTCCCAGCACAATCCCTGCAAACAGGAGGGTGACCACCGCTGCCAGGAAGCTAAATTTGGTAGGTCGGCAACAGGAATTTAAAAGGGGGCCGAAGAGCCCCATAGTTTTTTTTTAAACTTTCAGTAAAGGCTTTCAATGAGTTGTGGGCCCTCATCAAAGAAGTTAGGCATCTTAGGAATGGGAGAGAACCCATTCTCTCTCTCCAACATTCAGCTGAGCAGGATTGCCGCCACAGCAGAGGACCTAATACCACTCCTGGCAGTCCCTGGGCCAACACTTCCATGGGTGGGAGGCAGGGAGATTTGATGGTTTACCAGTACCTGCATTCCCACTGTTGTTTACATGTGACGGGGTCGTGAAGGACTGGCTGGTAACTGCCTTGTTGGAAAATTTAGGTCAGGGCAGGGAGGTGGTGTAGGCCACGCTGCATGATTTTCCCATTGTCATCCTATCTAATTTAATGTTAGATAGCACAGGAAAATCCAGGGCAATAAATCTTGTGTTACAATTTCTGTCTGTCACATTTCTTTATCCTACTTCACATTGCAAATTTTTGTATGGCATCTAAAAAAATTATTAAAAACAGAAAGGCACTCATTCGAAACGTACAAAGCTCCCTGGCAATTGAAAATACCTCAATTATAATCTTTCCCAGTGTTTACTTAACGACAGTTGGACTTTATGGGCTTCAAGGTAAATTAAAATGGAAATTAGGAAAGCAAAGCAAAAGCATGAAAAATGTTGGCAAGTAAAATCAAGGAAAATCCAAAGATGTTTTATCAATACATTAAGAGCAAGAGGATATCTAAAGAAAGAGTGGGTCTATTAGAGATCATGAAGGTAATCTATGTGTGGAGGTGGAAGATGTGGGTATGGTTCATAATGAATACTTTGCATCTGTTTTCACAAAAGAGAGGGGCGATGCAGATATTGCAATCGGAGGAAGAGTGTGAAATATTAGATGAAATAAACATAGTGAGAGAGGAAGTATTAATGGGCTTAGCAGCTTTGAAAGTGGATAAATCCCCAGGCCCGGACGAAATGTATCCCAGGCTGTTAAGAGAAGCAAAAGAGGAAATAGCAGAGGCTCTGACCATCATTTCCAGTCCTCTCTGGCGACAGGTGTGGAGTGTCAGAGGACTGGAGGACTGCAAACATTGTACCTTTGTTCAAAAAGGGAGAAAGGGACAGACCGAGTAATTACAGGACAGTCAGCCTAACCATGGTGGTGGGAAAATTGTTGGAAAAAATTCTGAGGGACAGGATAAATCTTCATTTAGAAAGACACGGATTAATCAAGAACAGTCAGCATGGATTTGTTAAAGGAATGTCGTGTGTGACTAAATTGATTGAATTTTTTCAGGCGGTAACAAGGAGGGTTGATGCAGGCAGTGTGTATGATGTAGTGCATATGGATTTTAGCAAAGCTTTTGATAAGGTCCCACATGACAGACTGGTCACGAAAGTAAAAGCCCATGGGATCCAAGGCAAAGTGGCAAATTGGATCCAAAATTGGCTCAGAGGCAGGAAGCAAAGGATAATGGTTGATGGGTGTTTTTGTGACTGGAAGGCTGTTTCCAGTGGGGTTCCACAGGGCTCAGTACTTGCTTTTTGTGGTATATATCAATGATTTAGACTTGAATGTAAGGGGTATGATTAAGAAGTTTGCAGATGATACTTTTTGCAGATGATACAGTTTGCAGATGACTGCAGGAAGATATCAATGAACTGGTCAGGTGGGCAGAACAAAGCCAAATGGAATTCAATCCAGGGAAGTATGAGGTAATGCATTTGAGGAGGGCTAACAAGGCAAAGGCATACACATTAAATGGTAGGACACTGAGAAGTGTGAGGAACAATGGGACCTTGGAGTGCATGTCCACAGATCCCTGAAGGTAGCAGGCCAGGTAGATATGCTGGTTAAGAAGGCAGACTGAATACTTGCCTTTATTAGCCTAGGCATAGAATACAAGAGCAGCGAGGTTAAGCTTGAATTGTATAAAACATTAGTTAGGACGCAGCTAGAGTACTGCGTGCAATTCTGGTCACCAAATTACAGGAAAGATGTGGTTGCTCTAGAGAGGATAGAGAGGAGATTTACAAGGATGTTGCCTGATCTGGAGAATTTTAGCGATGAGGAAAGATTGGATGTAACATGCTGGCTGGATAAAGGGGAACCAGTAGATGTAATGAATTTGGATTTCCAGAAGGCATTCGATAAGTTGCCACATAAAGGGTTACTGCATCTGTTTTCACAAAAGAGAGGGACGATGCAGACTTTGCAATGAGGGAGGAGGAGTGTGAAATATTAGATAGAAACATGGAAACATAGAAAATAGGTGCAGAAGTAGGCCATTCGGCCCTTCGAGCCTGCACCGCCATTCAATGAGTTCATGGCTGAACATGCAACTTCAGTACACCATTCCTGCTTTTACACCATACCCATTGATCTCCCTAGTAGTAAGGACTACATCTAACTCCTTTTTGAATATATTTAGTGAATTGGCCTCAACAACTTTCTATGGTAGAGAATTCCACAGGTTCACCACTCACTGGGTGAAGAAGTTTCTCCTCATCTCGGTCCTAAATGGCTTACCCCTTATCCTTAGACTGTGACCCCTGGTTCTGGACTTCCCCAACATTTGGAACATTCTTCCTGCATCTAACCTGTCTAAACCCGTCAGAATTTTAAACGTTTCTATGAGATCCCCTCTCATTCTTCTGAACTCCACTGAATACAAGCCAAATTGATCCAGTCTTTCTTGATAGGTCAGTCCCGCCATCCTGGGGATCAGTCTGGTGATCCTTCGCTGCACTCCCTCAATAGGAAGAACGTCCTTCCTCAAGTTAGGAGACCAAAACTGTACACAATACTCCAGGTGTGGCCTCACCAAGATCCTGTACAACTGTAGTAACACCTCCCTGCCCCTGTACTCAAATCCCCTCGCTATGAAGGCCAACATGCCATTTGCTTTCTTAACCGCCTGCTGCACTTGCATGCCAACCTTCTATGACTGATGTACCATGACACCCAGGTCTCGTTGCACCTCCCCTTTTCCTAATCTGTCACCATTCAGATAATAGTCTGTCTCTCTGTTTTTACCACCAAAGTGGATAACCTCACATTTATCCACATTATACTTCATCTGCCATGCATTTGCTCACTCACCGAACTTATCCAAGTCACTCTGCAGCCTCATAGCATCCTCCTCGCAGCTCACACTGCCACCCAACTTAGTGTCATCCGCAAATTTGGAGATACTACATTTAATCCCCTCGTCTAAATCATTAATGTACATTTAAACAGCTGGAGCCCCAGCACAGAACCTTGCGGTACCCCACTAATCACTGCCTGCCATTCTGAAAAGTACCCATTTACTCCTATTCTTTGCTTCCTGTCTGACAACCAGTTCTCAATCCACGTCAGCACACTACCCCCAATCCCATGTGCTTTAACTTTGCACATTAATCTCTGTTGTCAGGATACCCGGCATTCACCGCACATTAATTGAGTGGTACCCTTTGCGGTTGTGATACATCTCAAAGGAGCATTTGATGGCGCCCTGCACCATGGGGAAGCCCAATATCCTGGCAAAGCCACATGCATGCTCCTCCTGCTTCTCTTTGTACATTAAGAAGACAATGAAGTCCCTTCTCCTGAAGTACAGAGACTCTATGACCTCACAGATGAAGTTATAGACATTGAATTGGGAGATCGGAGCTATGTCTCCTGCTCCAGACTAGAAGGATCTGGTGGTGAAAAAATTGAGGGCCACAATGACATCTGATGTTGCAGGTCTGGTTGCAGAAGGTAGCACTGTTCTGTGACCACACCCTAGGTTCAGCGGAGCCTACTAATACACTGCTGCTGGCTTAAATGCAGGTAGGAGAAATGCTCTCGGAAGACCTGAGGTGGGCAAGGCCTCCTGCTGAGAGCCCTCCTGCCCCACCTCCTCCCTTCTCGACAAGTAGCTTGTCATCTTCTTTGCTGCCTTTGCTCCATCTCCCTGTCATACTGAAGCGCAAGGGGGACTGCAAGCAGAGCCACCATGACTGGGAGCAAGTGGTTTGAGCAGAACCCTTTTAATCAGAAGCAAAGTGTTCCCCAGATACAGCAACATTCCTTGTCACCTCATCAACTTTACATAACTGTAGAAAGCTCCAAACAGTCGCACAAACCTACACAAAGTACAAATCAAAAAAGCAAGTCACTGCAAGTTATTGCTGATCCCTTTAAATAATGCTGGTGGGGATCCTTCCTGCTGCTGAACCCATGTTCAGCTGTTCGTGATTTGCAGAATGGACCTGTCAAAAATGGCGGGTTGTGTGATAAATCGGCGTTACTCACTGATTGACGACACAATCTGCCTCACTACCATTTATCTAGTGAGCGCAGACAATGGCCGCGCTGCTAACCTAACTAAGATGGTGGCCTCCGCTGACCCATCAGTAGTGGGCCAAAGTGAGCCAGCCGCCATTCTTTCTCCAAAACTGGCCTTATCAGCCGGCGCTAAGCTGCCGAATTTCACAGCCGATGTTTCCACTTGTAGTGGAATTCAAAATTAGGCTCATACGTATAAGATAGTCACTTATAAATACAATGAGGAATTCAGGAGAAACTTTTTTACCCAGAGAGTGATTAGAATATGAAACTCACTACCACAAGGAGTAGTTAAGGGGAATAAAATATGTGCATTTAAGGGGAAGCTGGATAAGCATTTGAAGGTGAAAGAAATAGATGGATATGGGTGGGAGGAGGCTCATGTGGAGCATAAACACCGGTATAGACCAGTTGGGCTAAATGGCCTGTTTCTGTATTGTAAATCCTATGTAAGTCTATATAACATATATACAATTATTGTGCCTGTTTTGTAAGTTCCATATAATTTTCTAGGTCGCTAATTCCACTTCGACATATATTTACAGAGTCTCAATAAAAAGAAACAAGTGAATTTATTTCAGGTAAGCTGATCTCACATTGAGAAGTTATGGTTGGAGACTTGCATGCACAAGTACAACATACAAACAAGCAGAGCTGTATAAGTGGATAAGAAGTGAAGAGGGAGCTGATAGTCATTTATGCCACCGATTCCATATGCGTTAGCCGGTTTCTGCAGGCATAGAATAATAGGCCGGAATTTTGTTTATCTGGGCGGATCAGGTGTGGGCGGTTGGTATGGCGAGTCACGACCCGCGGGTTCCATCTCACTCCTGAAATTGACTTTGCGTTAATGGGGCCTATTAAGCCCACCCTGTGCGTTACCCGGTCCTATTAAATGTCGCCGAGCTGAGATGCCTTGCAGGACATTGCGAATTTGAAGGACATTTGGAGCACTTGCTCGGAGACTTTTTCGTACTTGGCATTGGCCACGAAACCATACTTCACAAACTTTTGACTGTAGAGACCCAACCTTGAATAAGGCCATAGCGATAGCTCAGGCGTTCATTGCCACCAGTGACAATACTAAGCAAATCTCTCAGCACCACAAGTGCTGTTACAAGTATTGTGAACACAGTGATGTTGTTTTCGAATTGTAACATACAGGGCAGGTCATACATACCTGCAGCTACACGTCTGCAGTGGTCTGAGTCCACCATCAAGGGTGATGAATGCAAGGCCATTAACATCTTCTTGGTGCTGCAGGGGAGATCATCGTTTCCATTCATGCCGATTCAAAGGATACGTTTGCAAGGGCTGTGGAACAATGGGACACCTTCAACGAGTGTGCAGACAAGCTGCTAAGCCTGTTAAACCTGCAAACCACCATGTTGCAGAGGAGAACAGATCCACGGAGGATCACTACGAACCAAAGCCTCAGATAGAGGAGGCAGAGGTACATGGGTGCAAACGTTCACCACGAATTGTCCCCCGATAATCTGAATGTTGAACTAAATGGATTCCCAGTGTCAATGGAGCTGGACACGGGTGCGAGCCAGTCCATCCATGGGCAGAACGACTTTCAAAATGTTGTGGTGCAACAAGGCCTCAAGGCCAGTCTTAACTCCAGCTCGCATGAGACTAAGAACTTACATGAAAGAACTGATTCCTGTAATCGGCAGTGCTACCGTAAAGGTCTCCTACGAGGGAGCGGTGCACAAGCTACCACTCTGGGTGGTACCGGGCAATAGTCCCACGCTGCTCGGGAGGAGCTGGCTGGGAAAGATACGCTGGAACTGGGATGAAGTCCAAGCACTATCGCCCGTTGACGGCACTTCGTGTGCCCAGGTCTTAAACAAATTTCCTCCGCTGTTCGAAACAGGCATCGGGAAATTCCAAGGAACAAAAGTGTAGGTCCACCTAATTTCGGGGGGGCGACCCATCCATCACAAGGCAAGAGCAGTGCTGTACCTGATGAGAGAAAGGGTCAAGATCGAGCGAGACCGGCTGCAACGAGAGGGCATCATTTTACCGATCGAGTTCAGCGAGTGGGCCAGTCCTATTGTCCCAGTCTTCAAGAGAGACGGCATCATCAGAATCTGTCGCGCTCACAAAGTAACTATCAATTGTTTCTCCCTGCAGGACCAATACCCACTACCAAAAGCTGACAACCTAATCAGAGTAGAGGGAGCAGGATAGTTAGAATAAATACGTGGCTTGAGCAGTGGTGCAAGAGGGAGGGATTCAAATTCCTGGGACATTGGAACCGGTTCTGGGGGAAGTGGGACCTGTACAAAAGGGACGGTCTGCACTTGGGCAGGACTGGAACTGATGTCCTGGGGGTAACATTTGCTAATGCAGTTCGGGAGTGTTTAAATTAATATGGCAGGGGGATGGGAACCTATGCAGCGAGACAGGGCGAAGTAATATGGAGTCAGAAACAGATGGTAGAAAGGTAAAAAGCAATAGTGGAAGGCCGAGTAAACAAAGGCAAGAAACAAAAAGGGCCACACTACATCATAATTCTAAAAGGGTGTTAAAAAAACAAGCCTGAAGGCTTTGTGTCTTAATGCAAGCAGTATCCGTAATAAGATGGATGAATTAACTGTGCAAATAGATGTTAACAGATATGATGTGATTGGGATTACAGAGACGTGGCTCCAGGATGATCAGGGTTGGGAACTCAACATCCAAGGGTATTCAACATTCAGGAAGGATAGAATAAAAGGAAAAGGAGGTGGGGTAGCATTTCTGGTTAAAGAGGAGATTAATGCAGTAGTTAGGAAGGACATTAGCTTGGATGATGTGGAATCTATATGGGTAGAGCTGCAGAACAGCAAAGGGCAAAAAACGTTAGTGGGAGTTGTATACAGACCTTCAAACAGTAGTAGTGATGTTGGGGAGGGCATCAAACAGGAAATTAGGGGTGCATGCAATAAAGGTGCAGCAGTTATCATGGGTGACTTTAATATGCATATAGATTGGGCTAACCAAACTGGAAGCAGTACGGTGGAGGAGGATTTCCTGGAGTGCATAAGGGATGGTTTTCTAGACCAATATGTCGAGGAACCAACTAGGTTGGAGGCCATTTTAGACTGGGTGTTGTGTAATGAGAGAGGATTAATTAGCAATCTTGTTGTGCGAGGCCCCTTGGGGAAGAGTGACCATAATATGGTGGAATTCTACATTAGGATGGAGAATGAAACAGTTAATTCAGAGACCATGGTCCAGAACTTAAAGAAGGGTAACTTTGAAGGTATGAGGTGTGAATTGATGAGGATAGATTGGCGAATGATACATAATGAGTTGACAGTGGATGGGCAATGGCAGACATTTAGAGACCGCATGGATGAACTACAACAATTGTACATCCCTGTCCGGCGTAAAAATAAAAAAGGGAAGGTGGCTCAACCATGGCTATCAAGGGAAATCAGGGATAGTATTAAAGCCAAGGAAGTGGCATACAAATTGGCCAGAAATAGCAGCGAACCCAGGGACTGGGAGAAATTTAGAACTCAGCAGAGGAGGACAAAGGGTTTGATTAGAGCAGTGAAAATAGAGTACGAGAGGAAGCTTGCAGGGAACATTAAAACGGACTGCATAAGCTTCTATAGATATGTAAAGAGAAAAAGTAAAGTAAAGACAAACGTAGGTCCCTTGCAGTCAGAATCAGGGGAAGTCATAACGGGGAACAAAGAAATGGCAGACCAATTGAACAAGTACTTTGGTTCGGTATTCACTAAGGAGGACACAAACAACCTTCCGGATATAAAAAGGGTCAGAGGAACTGAGGGAAATCCTAATTAGTCAGGAAATTGTGTTGGAGAAATTGATCGGATTGAAGGCCGATAAATCCCCAGGGCCTGATGGTCTGCATCCCAGTGTACTTAAGGAGGTGGCCTTGGAAATAGCGGATGCATTGACAGTCATTTTCCAACATTCCATAGACTCTGGATCAGTTCCTATGGAGTGGAGAGTAGCCAATGTAACCCCACTTTTTAAGAAAGGAGGGAGAGAGAAAACAGGGAATGAAAGACCGGTCAGCCTGACATCGGTAGTGGGTAAAATTATGGAATCAATTATTAAGGATGTCATAGCAGCGCATTTGGAAAGAGGTGACATGATAGGTCCAAGTCAGCATGGACTTGTGAAAGGGAAATCATGCTTGACAGATGTTCTGGAATTTTTTGAGGATGTTTCCAGTAGAGTGGACAAGGGAGAACCAGTTGATGTGGTGTATTTGGACTTTCAGAAGGCTTTAATCAGAACATAATAAGAACATAAGAATTAGGAACAGGAGTAGGCCATCTAGCCCCTCGAGCCTGCTCCGCCATTCAACAAGATCATGGCTGATCTGTCTGTGGACTCAGCTCCACTTACCCACCCGCTCCCCATAACCCTTACTTCCCTTATTGGTTAAAAATCTATCTATCTGTGATTTGAATACATTCAATGAACTAGCCTCAACTGCTTCCTTGGGCAGAGATTTCCACAGATTCACAACCCTCTGGGAGAAGAAATTCCTTCTCAACTCAGTTTTAAATTGGCTCGCCCGTATTTTGAGGCTGTGCCCCCTAGTTCTAGTCTCCCCGACCAGTGGAAACCTCTCTGCCTCTATCTTGTCTATCCCTTTCATTATTTTAAACGTTTCTCTAAGATCACCCCTCATCCTTCTGAACTCCAACGAGTAAAGACCCAGTCTACTCAATCTATCATCATAAGATAACCCCCCTCATCTCCAGAATCAGCCTAGTGAATCGTCTCTGTGCCCGCTCCAAAGCTAGTGTATCCTTCCTTAAGTAAGGTGACCAAAACTGCACGCAGCACTCCAGGTGCGGCCTCACCAATACCTTGTACAGTTGCAGCAGGACTTCCCTGCTTTTGTACTCCATCCCAACATTCCATTCACCTTCCTGATTACCTGCTGCACCTGCAAACTAACTTTTTGGGATTCATACACAAGGACCCCCAGGTCCCTCTGCACCGCAGCATGTTGTAATTTCTCCCCATTCAAATAATATTCCCTTTTACTGTTTTTTTTTCCAAAGTGGATGACCTCAAATTTTCCGACATTGTATTCCATCTGCCAAACCTTAGCCCATTCGCTTAACCTATCCAAATCTCTTTGCAGCCTCTCTGTGTCCTCGACACAACCCGCTTTCCCACTAATCTTTGTGTCATCTGCAAATTTTGTTACACTGCACTCCGTCCCCTCTTCCAGGTCATGTAGGTATATTGTAAACAGTTGTGGTCCCAGCACCGATCCCTGTGGCACACCACTAACCACCGATTTCCAACCCGAAAAGGACCCATTTATCCCGACTCTCTGCTTTCTGTTAGCCAGCCAATTCTCGATCCATGCAAATACATTTCTTCTGACTCCGCGTACCTTTATCTTCTGCAGTAACCTTTTGTGTGGCACCTTATCGAATGCCTTTTGAAAATCTAAATACACCACATCCATCGGTACACCTCTATCCACCATGCTCGTTATATCCTCAAAGAATTCCAGTAAATTAGTTAAACATGATTTCCCCTTCATGAATCCATCTCGCGTCTGCTTTATTGCACTATTCCTATCTAGATGTCCCGCTATTTCCATCTTAATGATAGCTTCAAGCATTTTCCCCACTACAGATGTAAAACTAACCGGCCTATAGTTACCTGCCTTTTGTCTGCCCCCTTTTTTAAACAGAGGCGTTACATTAGCTGCTTTCCAATCCGCTGGTACCTCCCCAGAGTCCAGAGAATTTTGGTAGATTATAATGAATGCATCTGCTATAACTTCCGCCATCTCTTTTAATACCCTGGGATGCATTTCATCAGGACTGGGTGACTTGTCTACCTTGAGTCCCATTAGCCTGTCCAGCACTACCCCCCTAGTGATAGTGATTGTCTCAAGGTCCTCCCTTCCCATATTCCCGTGACCAGCAATTTTTGGCATGGTTTTTGTGTCTTCCACTGTGAAGACCGAAGCAAAATAATTGTTTAAGGTCTCAACCATTTCCACATTTCCATTATTAAATACCCCTTCTCATCTTCTAAGGGACCAACATTTACTTTAGTCACTCTCTTCCGTTTTATATATCGGTAAAAGCTTTTACTATCTGTTTTTATGTTTTGTGCAATTTTACTTTCGTAATCTATCTTTCCTTTCTTTATCGCTTTCTTAGTCATTCTTTGCTTTCGTTTAAAATTTTCCCAATCTTCTAGTTTCCCACTAACCTTGGCCACCTTATACGCATTGGTTTTTAATTTGATACTCTCCTTTATTTCCTTGGTTATCCATGGCTGGTTATCCCTTCTCGTACCACCCTTCTTTTTCACTGGAATATATTTTTGTTGAGCATTATGAAAGAGCTCCTTAAAAGTCCTCCACTGTTCCTCAATTGTGCCACCGTTTAGTCTGTGTTTCCAGTCTATTTTAGCCAACTCTGCCCTCATCCCACTGTAGTCCCCTTTGTTTAAGCATAGTACGCTCGCTTGAGACACTACTTCCTCACCCTCAATCTGTATTACAAATTCAACCATACTGTCATCACTCATTCCGAGAGGGTCTTTTACGAGGAGATTGTTTATTATTCCTGTCTCATTACACAGGACCAGATCTAAGATAGCTTGCTCCCTTGTAGGTTCTGTAACAAACTGTTCTAAGAAACAATCCCGTATGCATTCTGTGAATTACTCCTCAAGGCTACCCTGTGTGATTTGATTTGCCCAATCGATATGTAGATTAAAATCCCCCATGATTACTGCCGTTCCTTTTTCACATGCCTCCATTATTCCCTTGATTATTGCCCGCCCCACCATGAAGTTATTATTTGGGGGCCTATAAACTACGCCCACCAGTGACTTTTTCCCCTTTCTATCTCTAATCTCCACCCACAATGATTCAAATTTTGTTCATTAGAGCCAATATCATCTCTCACAACTGCCCTGATATCATCCTTTATTAACAAAGCTACCCCACCTTCTTTCCCTTCTTGTCTACCTTTCCGAATTGTCAAATATCCCAGTATGTTTAATTCCCAGTCTTGGCCACCCTGCAATCATGTTTCTGTAATGGCCACCAAATCATACCCATTTGTTATGATGTGTGCCGCCAACTCATTTACTTTGTTTCGAGTGCTGCGTGCATTTAGGTAAAGTGTTTTAATGCTTGTTTTTAAACCATGATTTTTAGTTTTGACCCCTCCTGCAGCCCCTTTATATTCATACATATTGTCCCTTCCTATCACCTTGTGGTTTACACTTACCCCAGTGCTACTCTGCTCTGTTGCCTCCTGCCTTTTGCATTCTTTCTTGGGGTCCTGTTCATCTGAGCTCTCACCCGCTCTAACTAGCTCAGAGCCCTCTCCTGGGTTCCGAATACTCCTGGCATTGAGGCACTGAGCTTTCAGGCTTGCCTTTTTAACACACTTTGACTCTTTAGAATTTTGCTGTACAGTGGCCTTTTTTGTTTTTTGCCTTGGGTTTCTCTGCCCTCCACATTTACTCATCTCCTCTCTGTCTTTTGCTTCTGCCTCGATTTTATTTCCCTCTGTCTCCCTGCATTGGTTCCCATCCCCCTGCCATATTAGTTTAACTCCTCCCCAAAAGCACGAGCAAACACTCCCCCTAGGACATTGGTTCCGGTCCTGACCAGGTGCAGACCGTCCGGTTTGTACTGGTCCCACCTCCCCCAGAACCAGTTCCCATGCCCCAGGAATTTGAATCCCTCCCTGCTGCAACACTGCTCAAGCCACGTATTCATCTGAGCTATCCTGCGATTCCTATTCTGACTAGCACGTGGCACTGGTAGCAATCCAGAGATTACTACTTTTGAGATCCTCTGTTTTAATTTAGCTCCTAGATCCTTAAATTCGTCTCGTAGGACCTCATCCCTTTTTTTTACCGATATCGTTGGTACCAATGTGCACCACGACAACTGGCTGTTATCATGGCACCACGACAATGTGCACCACGACAACTTTTGACAAGGTCTCACACAAGAGATTAATGTGCAAAGTTAAAGCACATGGGATTGGGGGTAGTGTGCTGACGTGGATTGAGAACTGGTTGGCAGACAGGAAGCAAAGAGTCGGAGTAAATGGGTACTTTTCAGAATGGCAGGCAGAGATTAGTGGGGTACCGCATGGTTCTGTGCTGGGGCCCCAGCTGTTTACACTGTACATTAATGATTTAGACGAGGGGAATAAATGGAGTATCTCCAAATTTGCGGATGACACTATGTTGGGTGGCAGTGTGAGCTGCGAGGTGGATGCTATGAGGCTGCAGAGTGACTTGGATAGGTTAGGTGAGTGGGCAAATGCATGGCAGATGAAGTATAATGTGGATAAATGTGAGGTTATCCACTTTGGTGGTAAAAACAGGAAAGCAGAATATTACCTGAATGGTGACAGATTAGGAAAAGGGGAGGTGCAACGAGACCTGGGTGTCATGGTACATCAGTCATTGAAGGTTGGCATGCAGGTACAGTAGGCGGTTAAGAAAGCAAATGGCATGTTGGCCTTCATAGCGAGGGGATTTGAGTACAGGGGCAGGGAGGTGTTGCTACAGTTGTACAGGGCCTTGGTGAGGCCACACCTGAAGTATTGTGTACAGTTTTGGTCTCCTAACTTGAGGAAGGACATTTTTGCTATTGAGGGAGTGCATCGAAGGTTCACCAGACTGATTCCCGGGATGGCGGGACTGACATATAAAGAAAGACTGGATCAACTGGGCCTTTATTCACTGGAGTTTAGAAGGATGAGAGGGAATCTCATAGAAATGTTTAAAATTCTGATGGGTTTAGACAGGTTAGATGCAGGAAGAATGTTCCCAATGTTGGGGAAGTCCAGAACCAGGGGTCACAGTCTAAGGATAAGGGGTAAGCCATTTAGGACCGAGATGAGGAGAAACTTCTTCACCCAGAGAATGGTGAACCTGTGGAATTCTCTACCACAGAAAGTTGTTGAGGCCAATTCACTAAATATATTCAAAAAGGAGTTAGTTGTAGTCCTTACTACTAGGGGGATCAAGGGGTATGGCGAGAAAGCAGGAATGGGGTACTGAAGTTGCATGTTCAGCCATGAACTCATTGAATGGCGGTGCAGGCTCGAAGGGCCGAATGGTCTACTCCTGCACCTATTTTCTATGTTTCAATGTGTCTAACCTCCTTGCAACACTGGCGGGATGAAAGACGTTCACGAAGTTGGATCTGACTTCAGCCTACGTGACGCAGGAACTGGAGGAATCATCGAAGGCCCTCAGCTGCATCAACGCGCACAAAGGTCTTTTTGTTTGTAACAGATGCCCGTTTTGAATCCGATTAGCGGCGGCGATATTCCAGAGAAACATGGAACGTTTACTAAAGTTGGTCCGGCACACTGTGGTCTTCCAGAACGACATCTTGGTCACAGGTCGGAACACAGTCGAGCATCTGCAGAACCTGGAGGAGGTTCTTAGTCTACTCAACCGCGTGGGGCTCAGGTTAAAACGCTCAAAGTGCGTTTTCCTGGTGCCTGCAGTGGAGTTCCTGGGAAGGAGGATTGCGGCGGACAGCATCAGGCCCACCAGTGCGAAGACGGAGGCAATCGAGAACGCACCGAGGCCACAGAACATGATGGAGCTGCGGTCATTTCTGGGAGTCTTGAACTACTTTGGTAACTTCTCACCGGGTATCAGCACCCTGCTAGAACCGCTACATGTCTTACGACGAAAAGGGAGCGAATAGGTTTGGGGCAAAAGCCAAGAAAATGCCTTTGTAAAAGCGAGAAAGAAATGCTCAAGCAAATTGCTTGTGTTGTATGATCCATGGAAGCCTTTAGCACTAGCATGTGATGCGTCGTCATATGGCGTCGGGTGTGTATTTCAACAAGCTAAAGATTTTGGGAAACTGCAACCGGTTGCTTATGCATCCAGGAGTCTGTCTAAGGCTGAGAGAGCCTACAACATGATTGAAAAAGAAGCGTTAGCATGTGTCTATGGGGTAAAGAAAATGCACCAATATCTGTTTGCGCTAAAATTCGATTTGGAAACTGATCATAAGACACTTATATCTCTGTTTTCCGAGAGTAAAGGGATAAATACCAATGCATCGGCCCGCATCCAGAGATGGGCGCTCACATTGTCCACAGACAACTATGCCATCCGCCACAGGCTAGCACAGAAAACTGCGCCGATGCTCTCAGTAGGCTGCCATTTCCCACCACTGGGGTGGAAATGGTGCAGCCCGCTGATCTAGCCATGTTTATGGAAGCATTTGAGAGTGAGCAATCATCCGTCACTGCCCGGCATCTCAAAACCTGGACAAGCCATGACCCCTTATTATCTCTCGTCAAAAGCTGTGTGCTTCACGGGAGCTGGTCCAGTGTCCCAGTGGAAATGTAGGAAGAGATAAAGCCGTTCCAGCGGTGCAAAGATGAAATGTCTACACAGGCAGACTGCCTTCTGTGGGGCAATTGATTCGTGTTCCCCAAGAAGGGCAGAGACACCTTCAGCAATGACCTCCACAGTACCCACCCGGACATCGAAATTATGAAAGCGATAGCCAGATCCCACGTATGGTGGCCCGGTATCGATGCGGACTCAGAGTCCTGCGTTCACAGATGTAATACATGCTCGCAGTTAAGCAATGTACCCAGGGAGGCCCCGCCAAGTTTATGGTCCTGGCCCTCCAAACCGTGGTCTCGGGTACATGTCGACCATGCAGGCCCGTTCTTGTTTAAAATGTTCCTTGTGGTTGTAGACGCGTACTCCAAGTGGATTTGATGTGAGATAATGCAGACTAGCACGTCCGCTGCCACCACTGAAAGCCTGTGGGCCATGTTTGCCACACACGGCTTACCCGATGTCCTGTGAGTGACTAGTGCTGAGTTCAAAAAATTCAAGACCCGTAATGGGATCAAACATGTCACATCTGCCCCATTTAAACCAGTGTCCAATGGTCAGGCAGAGAGAGCAGTGCAAACTGTCATGTATTCTACTGTCATTGTAATCCATGTATAAACTGACCTAAGTTGCACACCGTGAGAACACTGACTACTAGGTGGTGAACTTGTGGGAGACACTCCTAACCTGGACTTTCAGGTATAAAAGGAGAAGCTTCACCCATCTTCTCCACTTCAGTGCTGGCAAATAAAGGTTACTGGTCACAGAGTGACCTTCTCTCTCGTATGGGCGTCGTGTGCATTTGTACTGTATAGTAAGGACATATTATTGGCGACGAAAAACTGGGATTTAAACCACGCGAGCATGGCCACTAGTGGCACAGACGAGAGGTACTGTGTTGGTGATGATTGGGACGATTTTATTGAGAGACTACAGCAATGTTTCATCACTAAGGAATGGCTGGGACAGGATTCGGCCGACAAACGCAGGGCTCATCTCCTGACGGTTTGTGGGTCCAGGACGTACTCCCTGATGAAGGACCTTCGAGCGCCAGAGAATCTGGCGGACAAAACTTTTGAAGAGCTCACTAAGTTGATCGGGGAACACCTTAAACCGGCGAGCAGCATGCACATGGCGAGACACCGGTTTTACACGCACCGGCGGCGAGAAGGGCAAATCGTTCCAGACTTCGCGGCAGACCTCCGGCGACTGGCGAGCCTATGTAAGTTCCCAGATACATGCAGAGCGGAGATGCTGCAAGACTTTTTTATTGAGGGCATCGGACATGCTGGGGTTTTCAGGAAACTGATTGAGACCAAAAACTTGACCCTGGAAACGGCGCCTTTGATGGCCCAGACATTTATCTCAGAGGAGGAAGAGACCAGAATAATGTTTGATAAAAATCTTGGTTTAAATGCAGCAAATGGACAGGGAGTCAACATTGTTAATGCGGCACACAGTTCTCCAGGCAGACAGGGGCAATCGGACATGCCCGAGCATGTAGTCGAACCCAAAGGGGAAATTCAACAGAGACAATGACTAGCTGAACAGCGATTCATGCCATCGCAAGGGACAATGCGGACAGTAATGGGGCCATCAACACCTGTCAATGGTGTTTTTAAGGACAGTTACAGAGACAGTCAGAGACGATCGACTGGTAATGGACCTTTTGTTTCCAACAACGGCTCATGTTAGAGGTGTGGAGGCAAACATAATGGCCAGAGCTTGCAGGTATCAGCAATATACCTGCAGGAATTGCAACGTCAGCAGGCACTTGGCGCGTATGTGCAGGAAGCCTGCAGCCAGGTTGATGTACAAGGAGGACAGGCCCGATGTAAGCCCTACGAGGCAAAATGGACACTGGGGGAAATCGCTGGAAGCTGAAGTTCAGCGAGTTCATGTGGAGCACATATACTACAGTTCATACACCAGGATGCCACCGATAATGATGAAAGTGCTCCTCAATGGCATCCCAGTATCAATGGAGCTAGACACGGGGGCCAGCCAATCCCTGATGAGTATCAAACAGTTCGACAAGTTGTGGGCGTCCAAGGCCAGGAGGCCAAAATTACTGCCGATTGACGCACAGCTACGGGCATATACAAAGGAGGTCATTCCGGTGTTAGGCAGCACCACGGTAGTCGTGACCCACAAAGATTCGGCGAACAGGTTGCCACTCTGGATTGTCTCGGGGGACGGTCCCGCACTGCTGGGGAGGAGTTGGCTTGCTGTCATGAACTGGAAATGGGGCGATGTCAATGCAATTTCTTCTATGGAGCGAATATCATGCTCACAGGTCCTGGACAAACTTGACTCACTATTTCAACCTGGCATCGACACCTTCATGGGGACCAATGTAGTGATTCATATAAACCCGGACGCCAGGCCAGTACACCACAAGGCTAGAGCGGTGCCGTACGAGATGCGGGAAAAGATAGAAGGCGAATTGACCGCCTGCTGAGGGAAGGCATCATCTCGCCAGTCGAATTCAGTGACTGGGCGAGCCCGATTGTGCCGGTGCTCAAGGCGGATGGGTCGGTCAGGATATGTGGTGATTACAAGGCCACCATCAATCGGGTGTCACTCCAAGACCAGTACCCACTACCGAGAGCAGAGGACCTCTTTGCAACGATATCCGGTGGCAAACTTTTTTCAAAATTGGACCTTACCTCAGTTTACATGACCCAGGAGCTGGCGAGTGAGTCGAAGAAGCTGACCACCATCATGACACACAAGGGGTTGTTTGAGTACAACAGATGTCCGTTCTGGATTCGCTCGGCCACCGCGATCTTTCAACGAAACATGGAAAGTCTCCTCAAGACGATTCCAAGGACGGTGGTTTTTCAAGACGACATCCTGATCACGGGTTGCGATACTGAAGAACACCACCACAACCTGGAGGAGGTGCTACGCAGACTGGACTGGGTAGCTTTGCGACTGAAAAAGGCGAAGTGCATTTTCCTAGCTCCAGAGGTAGAATTCCTGGGGATGAGGGTAGCAGCAGACGGGATCAGACCTACTGCATCCAAAACGGAAGCAATCCAGAGAGCACCGAAACCCCGTAACACAATGGAGCTGCGTTCATTCCTGGGGCTCCTGAACTATTTTGATAACTTTCTTCCCAAATTGAGCACGCTGCTAGAGCTGCTACACATGCTCCTATGCAAAGGTCGTGAATGGGTCTGGGGGGACAGCCAGGAAAGGGCTTTTGACAAAGCACGCAATTTGTTATGCTCCAACAATCTGTTAATGCTTTCTGACCCATGTAAAAAACTTGTTTTAATGTGCGATGCATCATCCTATGGGGTCGGGTGTGTGTTACAGCATATTAATGCCAAGGGTCAGTTACAGCCTGTAGCTTATGCCTCCAGAAGTCTGTCCCAGGCAGAAATGGGCTACTGGATGGTAGAAAAGGAAGCGCTAGCATGTGTATATGCAGTAAAAAAAATTGCACCAGTACCTGTTTGGCAGGAAATTTGACCTGGAGACAGATCACAAACCCCTAATGTCCCTTTTGGCCGACAACAAGGCCATAAATGCAAATGCATCGGCCTGCATACAGAGGTGGGCACTCACGTTAGCCACCTATGACTATACAATTCGACACAGACTGGGCACTGAAAACTGCACCGATGCACTCAGCAGGCTCCCACTCGCCACCACCGAGGGGGCAACCGAGCATGCTGCTGAGATGGTCATGGCTGTTGAAGCTTTCGAAAGCGAAGGCTCACCCGTGACAGCCCATCAGATCAAAGTCTGGACAAATAGAGACTCTATTTAGTCAAGCTACTGTCTTTAGTCAAGAAATGTGTCCTGAATGGGGACTGGGCAGCCACGTACGGGGCATGCCCTGAGGAATTTAAACCATTTCACAGGCGGAAGGATGAACTCTCGATTCACGCCGATTAGTACCCGAGTAACCGAGTAGTCATACCTCAGATGGGCAGAGAGGAGTTCATCTGAGAACTCCACAATGAGCACCCGGACATTGTCATGATGAAGGCAATTGCCAGGTCACACGTTTGGTGGCCAGGGGTAGATGCAGACCTGGAACTTTGTGTTCGCAGGTGCAACACGTGTGCCCAGCTGGGCAATGCTCCCAGGGAAGCCCTCCTTAGCCCCTAATCCTGGCCCGCCAAGCCATGGTCACGCATCCATGTGGACTACGCAGGTCCTTTCATGGGAAAAATGTTTTTGGTTGTAGTAGACGGATTGAGTGTGCCATTCTCAATTCAAGCACATTCTCTGCCACGGTAAAAAGTCTATGGGCAATGTTCGCCGCCCATGGTCTACCGGACGTCTTGGTCAGCGACAATGGCCCGTGCTTCACAAGCACTGAATTCCAGGACTTCATGGCAGGAAATGGAATCAACCATGTCAGAACGTTACCATTCAAGCCGAATGTACCCTTCCAACAAGAATCACTCGTCACTCAGGGTCAGTCCCTACATCAAAACGATTTATTACACCGGCAGGGAGATGAAGCAACTGGTGGGTCCAGGTACCTCTCTCCACCGAACAAAGGATTTCATGGATTTTAATATGTTTTATAACAGTTTACTGCGGTTTGCTACAGTTACATCAGCCCATTTCGGCCAGACACTATCCAATCATATTACATAAGAACATAAGAACAGAAGAATTAGGAACAGGAGTAGGCCATCTAGCCCCTCGAGCCTGCTCCGCCATTCAACAAGATCATGGCTGATCTGGCCATGGACTCAGCTCCACTTACCCGCCTGCTCCCCGTAACCCTTAATTCCCTTATTGGTTAAAAATCTATCTATCTGTGACTTGAATACATTCAATGCGCTAGCCTCAACTGCTTCCTTGGGCAAAGAATTCCACAGATTCACAACCCTCTGGGAGAAGAAATTCCTTCTCAACTCGGTTTTAAATTGGCTCCCCCGTATTTTGAGGCTGTGCCCCCGAGTTCTAGTCTCCCTGACCAGTGGAAACAACCTCTCTGCCTCTATCTTGTCTATCCCTTTCATTATTTTAAATGTTTCTATAAGATCACCCTTCATCCTGATTATAGATTACATATAGATTAATTTAGACCAATAGATAGAGTTAGTCTCTAAACGTAAAGTGGCTCATGTGTTGCCAAGAGATGTGTTGCTAAGGGGTGTGTTGCTTGGAATTACTCATGTATCTTGTGACATGGTCCAGGCCCCCCTTATATTACTGTCCTTGGGTGCTGCTTTTGGGTAGCCTCCTTATCTTAGTCCTGTTACAGAGTTGTATTGTCCCAACATGAACCAGAACCTTTTGTCTGAAGCCTGGCTGATTATAGACATCTGCAAAGTTTGCTTGTTCGTCCTGCGTGTGGGAAACAACAATTATCAGTTTCCAGGAATGCGGTCTCTTTCAGCTAACAGAAATCCCTTGAGGCTTCACGGGTAGCCATTTTTATGATATTAGAGTTACATATTTAGTTCTAACCGTATGCGACAGGTGCCGTTGCCCGAGGGGAGAATTTTGCGCTAGAACAACACCCCCGCTTTTGGTCAAGGGGCCAGTCCTAGCCCCCTGAAACCGACACTAATTTATATTCTGTTATCGTTGAGTATCACCCGGTGCTCCCTGCTTCGACGTGCTGGCCAGTCACGTGATTTCAGGAGTCCCAGTTGTTTTAGATCAAATCAATACAGTTCGAATTACCCCTTTCACCTATTACGCGAATCTCCTTGCTTATCTGAGCTTTGGTGTTAAACCTCCGTTGTTGTGCATAATGTCTGCAAAACCGGCAAGCCCATGATGTCCCATGTCAATGCTAAGATTAGCTGTACTCCAACCAGTATGTGTAATAAAATTCAAATCCAGGGGTGGATGTTAACATTCATCCCCTTGTTCCAAACCCATCTCCACCAATTCTCACCCTGCAGTTCTGTATCGGTGTCTTTCTCCAGTATCTCAATCTTCGTCCGCAGTTGGTGGTGGAGTTTGACAGACTGTCCAACTCTGAGTCTTAATTCCCTTAGTACTTCTGCTAAATGGGGAATAGGGGCCTGTTCTGGCTCATCATAGTCCTGCAGGTGATCATGTAGTTGATCAGTGGCGTCAATGATTTCGGTATCTCTCCGTTTAACTTGGATAATGCCGGCTTGCCCTATAATGACGGGTCTTAGGGGTATAAAGCAGAAGTTTGGTTGCAGGATCTGATCTGGCATTGCAAGCCGTTATACTGATATGAATGTTCCGTTGTGGAGACACAGTATCTCCCTTTGCCTCCGTACCCGGCCCGGGCAAAATGTGTAGGGACAGGTATTATTTCCAGAACGCATCGTCTAATTCTCCCTGTCCCACCGGGTGGGGGCACACCGTCATCTCGCCCCTTTGTTTGCAACCTGTCAGGGAGACGCCGTATAGTGTGTTGTCTCTAAGGATAGCGGAGTCTGCGGTTAAGTAGTAACGGAGGGAGGCATTGTTCCGTACAACCCCGATATTCTCCAGTTGATAAAGGGGAAATGGACCTGAGCCTCGTGTGACTATAGGGATCATCAAGACAATCACCACTTCCACAGCTGTGCCCATTTGGCAGTTTGGGATCGCTGGATATACTCTGGTTAGTCCCTTTAGAGTGCAGCTATCCAGTGTCCCCTTCAGCTTGGCTAGCTGAGTCAGATGTGAGCTGTCTATCCAGTCTGGTACCTCCCCCGTTTGGATCTGATCGAGGTTGTGTCGTATCTGTCCTACCATCCACAAACCATAAACGTGACAGAGTTGCCCCTGTTGGAGCTTGCCGCCATCTTCCTTTTCTCTGTCAGTTAGACGATTAATTGTTTTAGCATGTGTCTCAATTACTGAAATTCCATCTAACTGTATCTCCATGCCTTCCCTTCCTAAGCCGGCTTGGTCTTTCTGATTCTGCTCTGCCCACTCTAACAGTTTCCTCATCACCTCTTTAAGTTGTTCCACCTTTTAATTCAGCCTTTGTATATCCAATGAGTTTACTATGGAGGCCCCGGTATTAAAGCCGGTAGCAGCATCGTTAATTATTCCCCTCGTATGCCTATGCACCTGCTCTTGTTTTTGGAACCTACTGGCACCCATGGCATTGGCAGCCTGCTGCATTACAACCTTACTTAATACACTATATAGCTTCCTTGCTTGTTCCGTACAATGCTCCGGCATTTGTATGCCTGAAATATTGATCAGAACAGGCACAATTTTATGCTTAACATTATCATAAGTAATACAAAGCCGTTCTGTGGTCCCATTGTGATTAACGGGCATAGCAAGGCCTCGGATGAGGTAGAGGTGTCGAGGGTGGTGAAAAACAAACATACAAAGATACGGCGGCTACTCCCACCTCTTCAAAATATCCACATATCCCCACCCCTTTTTGGTAAATGTCCACCAGTTGGGGATAGGGTTTAACAGGGGGCGCGCAAAGTACCCCGAAAGTGCACTTATCAGGTCCCCGGGCCTCTTCCCTCCTGATGCAGTTGACCCTGGTATCTGTGGAGCAGTGTATGCATCAGTTAAATTAAACAAAATCCCATAGTTCGGGTAAATGTCCTGTGTTTGCTGTATCTCTCGTAGTCCATCCGGGTTATCTGATGCTTATATGAGTGTCGAGATCCCTAGTATCATGCTGCAGAGTTGAAGTGGCCACTGTGATTCCGTCTCGGTGGGTGTTTCATCTGCAAATTTTAAACAGATCCTGGTCATCACCAGGTGTTAGGTTCTGGTCTATTCATGCATGTCGAGGTCACTCTGTGAAATCGGAGGTAAGGGTTAGGTTGGGTTTGTGGACTCCCCACTGTGGGGTACATTGGCTCTGTTGACATAGGTGATGGTGCTATGGCTGCGCACTGCACTATCTGTCTGGTCCTGATTTTTAAAAAAAATCTCTTCCAGCTTATTTATCTGAGCTTTTAACTCTTGAATTAGTTTTGTTTGAGTACCTATTTCTTTATTGTATATAAAACAGCTGTCAATGGAAAGGGTTAACTCCTTTACAGGTTTGTAAGAAGGCTTGATGTCATTACATGACTTCGCGTAATCATCCGAAAAAATTTAAAAAGTCATTGTGCCTTCAAAACTTGTTTAGAAATTAGGAATCCATTAAAGCAGCAGAAATCATTGATTTAAAATGAGACCACACATTTTTTCAATAGCTATTGTGGTTCCTGAAATCCAATTTTCACACAAGCTGTATACATTCCAACATACGGGATTGTTTCTTAGAACAGTATGTTGCAGAACCTACAAGGGAGCAAGCTATCTGAGATCTGGTCCTGTGTAATGAAACAGGAATAATAAACGATCTCCTAGTAAAAGATCCTCTCAGGATGAGTGATCACAGTATGGTTGAATTTGTAATACAGATTGAGGGTGAGGAAGTAGTGTCTCAAATGAGCGTACTATGCTTAAACAAAGGGGACTACAGTGGGATGGGGGTCAGAGTTGGCTAAAGTAGACTGGGAACACAGACTAAATGGTGGCACAATTGAGGAACAGTGGAGGAGTTTTAAGGAGCTCTTCCATAGTGCTCAACAAAAATATATTCCAGTGAAAACGAAGGGTGGTAAGAGAAGGGATAACCAGCTGTGGATAACCAAGGAAATAAAGGAGAGTATCAAATTAAAAACCAATGCGTATAAGGTGGCCAAGGTTAGTGGGAAACTAGAAGATTGGGAAAATTTTAAACGACAGCAAAGAATGACTAAGAAAGCAATAAAGAAAGGAAAGATAGATTAAGAAAGTGAACTTGCGCAAAACATAAAAACAGATAGTAAAAGCTTTTACCGATATATAAAACGGAAAAGAGTGACTAAAGTAAATGTTGGTCCCTTAGAAGATGAGAAGGGGAATTTAATAATGGGAAATGTGGAAATGGCTGAGACTTTAAACAATTATTTTGCTTCGGTCTTCACAGTGGAAGACACAAAAACCATGCCAAAAATTGCTGGTCACGGGAATGTGGGAAGGGAGGACCTTGAGATAATCACTATCACTCGGGGGGTAGTGCTGGACAGGCTAATGGGACTCAAGGTACACAATCCCCTGATCCTGATGAAATGCATACCAGGGTATTAAAAGAGATGGCGGAAGTTATAGCAGATGCATTCGTAATAATCTACCAAAATTTTCTGGACTCTAGGGAGGTACCAGCGGATTGGAAAGCAGCAAATGTAACGCCTCTGTTTAAAAAAGGGGGCAGACAAAAGGCAGGTAACTATAGGCCAGTTAGTTTAACATCTGTAGTGGGGAAAATGCTTGAACCTATCATTAAGGAAGAAATAGCGGGACATCTAGATAGGAATAGTGTAATCAAGCAGACGCAACATGGATTCAAGAAGGGGAAATCATGTCTAACTAATTTACTGGAATTCTTTGAGGATATAACGAGCATGGTGGATAGATGTGTACCGATGGATGTGGTGTATTTGGATTTCCAAAAGGCATTCGATAAGGTGCCACACAAAAAGTTACTGCAGAAGATAAAGATACGTGGAGTCAGAGGAAATGTATTAGTATGGATCGAGAATTGGCTGGCTAACAGAAAGCAGAGAGTCGGGATAAATGGGTCCTTTTCGGGTTGGAAATCGGTGGTTAGTGGTGTGCTACAGGGATCGGTGCTGGGACCACAACTGTTTACAATATATACATAGATGACCTGGAAGAGGGGACAGAGTGCAGTGTAACAAAATTTGCAGATGACACAAAGATTAGTGGGAAAGCGGGTTGTGTAGAGGACACAGAGAAGCTGCAAAGAGATTTAGATAGGTTAAGCGAATAGGCTAAGGTTTGGCAGATGGAATACAATGTCGCAAAATGTGAGGTCATCCACCTTGGAAAAAAAACAGTAAAAGGGAATATTATTTGAATGGGGAGAAATTACAACATGCTGTGGTGCAGAGGAACCTGGGGGTCCTTGTGCATGAATCCCAAAAAGTTAGTTTGCAGGTGCAGCAGGTAATCAGGAAAGCGAATGGAATGTTGGCCTTCATTGCGAGAGGGATGGAGTACAAAAGCAGGGAGGTCCTGCTGCAACTGTACAGGGTATTGGTGAGGCCACACCTGGAGTACTGCATGCAGTTTTGGTCATCTTACTTAAGGAAGGATGTGCTAGCTTTGGAGCGGGTACAGAGACGATTCACTCGGCTGATTCCGGAGATGAGGGGGTTACCTTATGATGATAGATTGAGTAGACTGGGTCTTTACTCGTTGGAGTTCAGAAGGATGAGAGGTGATCTTATAGAAACATTTAAAATAATGAAAGGGACAGACAAGATAGAGGCAGAGAGGTTTTTTCCACTGGTCGGGGAGACTAGAACTTGGGGGGCACAACCTCAAAATACGGGGGAGCCAATTTAAAACCAAGTTGAGAAGGAATTTCTTCTACTCGAGGGTTGAGAATCTGTGGAATTCTCTGCCCAAGGAAGCAGTTGAGGCTAGCTCATTGAATGTATTCAAGTCACAGATAGATAGATTTTTAACCAATAAGGGAATTAAGGGTTATGGGGAGTGGATGGGTAAGTGGAGCTGAGTCCACGGCCAGATCAGCCATGATCTTGTTGAATGGCGGAGCAGGCTCGAGGGGCTGGATGGCCTACTCCTGTTCCTAATTCTTACGTTTTATTATGCTCTTATTTTGTTTTTTTTACGGTCCCGTTCACTGGGCAAATCTTGTGTTTTATTTCTCTCTCTGCTGAATTCGCATAGCTTAGATCTTTTCTCCTCATTATTTTCAAAACCCTCCTGCTTGTTTAGACTGTTTGGGAATTTTCTTGATAAACAACGTCTATTCTGGAAATCTTTTCAAACTGCAGTGAAACTGTCTCGTAATTTAAAATCATTATCAATGGAGAGTGTCTTTTACCTCTTCCAAAATTTTTTCAATTAAACCAATATCTTTTTCACAGCCAGTATCAACTAGTATTTAGTAAGTTATGTCTTTTTCCATCGCAAACACTTTTTTTTCAGCACCTATTTAGTACGTTACACCTTTTTTTTTCAGATCTCCTTTCTTCAAATTAGGTATTTTACACAGAGGGCTCGTTTCTCCGTAAATTTGTTAATTTATAATCTTCACACAATCGAAGACACTTTTTCTTTCAAATTCGTTCAATTTGTTTTCTTTCAAGGTTGCATCTTTATCTTTTTCCATAACTAGAACGGAGTCTAGTAGGCTTTGAGGCCTGCTTTTCGTTATCTCAAATGTTCAACTTTCAAGGCCGTTACAATGTCCTTTTTTCTAAACTGCTAAAGCTTGCCGTTTTAACATCAGATTTAATTTAATTTTTTTTTCGTTTGAATCTATCTCAGTATTTTGCTGTGCCATCTCTTTAATATCTCAAAATCCCAATTCAAATTTTGTAATGCCAATCATTTATTTAAACCACTTTTTACTGAGCTAGAAGCTTTCGCGTCAAGGTTTTACACAAAAGTAAATGGGAGCATACTTCCCCAGCCCGCAACCTCGAGAGACCCACGCAGGCTTTTTTTTAAAGGCATTCTTTATCTCATTCCGAGACTAAATTTATGTCTTTCAACACAATGCAATCAATGATTGCGGGTTTTCTTTCGACAAGTAAGTGAGCGTGTCAATTAAATTTTTTTTTAAAACCACCGTGACCATGTATTTTTTTATCTTTTGCTCAACTAACCTATATCCTTTGGGCATTTCCTAGCTCCGTAACTTATCATCTGAATAAATCCACACCTGTGTTTCTAACTTAAAACTTCCTACATACAGGACAACACTACAAAGGGTTAAAAAAAACTTTCACTCTCTCTGAAAAAGTGGGTGGAGCTAAAACAAACAGACAGCTCCACCACTTTTCCAAACAGGCTTTCATTCATTTCGCAGTCAACAATTTTACACAAGCACTCTCACTCAAAGACAGACATTCACAAAAGTCTCTCTTTATTCAACAACGCTTATTGTTTGGCCTGCTCTATTTTTGGATCCATATACATGATTGATTTATTTTCTCTGTTAATTTTATGTGGGCTCGAAGAATCAGAACCCAGGCTTTTCCATCTTTATCTTTTCTTTCTTGTTTCCACCACTTCCGCTGATCCTCCGGCGAGTCGTGGGGTTTCCAACCTGATGTAATCATCTGACTTATTAACTTTTTCTGTTTCTCCGCCAAGTGGCGGGTAAGGGAACCATCGGGTCCCCACTCGAGTTCTGATGTTATATTGGCCATTTAATACTCAGTGGAGTTAGAGGTCTTTAACCCTCAGCGGTCCGTCTGTGCACAGTGTAACATGTAGTAAGTCCACCTTGCTCTAGAGATCCACCTCCCTCGACGCAACTTGGAGCTGGCTTTTTTAGAACTATTAAATTTAGTGATAGCTCGTTAAGGATTGGGAATAATTCGAGATCTAACTCTCAGTGGTCCGCATTTTCCAGCGCGACTTGTAGTAGATCACCTCTCAACGGTCCACCTTTTCCAGCCTGACTCGTTGTCGGCTTTTCTATACACTGTCAGGTTACGAATCTGTTATTACACAAACCCGCGCAATTCCCTAACGCGTTCTAAGCAATTCCTGCAGTGCCCTATTCCCCCTCAACGACTACCTATCACCGTTTTGTCTGTTGGACCGACCCTCCTTACAGGTTGGATATTGCATCGGCCTCCGGACACCACCTGGTCCCTTTCCCCCGGGATTTATTGCCCATTCTCACCTGGATTCTCCAGGGGTGTCCCAACAACCTCTGCAATATCCTGTTCATGACGCCATTGTTAGCGCGAATGTACCCTCCAAGAATCACTCGTCACTCACGGTCGGTCCATACATCAAAATGGTTTATTACGCCGACAGGGAGATGAAGCTACTGGTGGGTCCAGGTACCTCGCTCCACCGAACAAAGGATTTAATGGATTTTTATATGTTTTACAACAGTTTACTACAGTTTGCCACAGTTACATCAGCCCATTTCGGCCGGACACTATCCAATCATATTGATTATAGATGACATATAGATTAATTTAGACCAATAGATAGAGTTAGTCTCTAAACGTAAAGTGGCTCATGTGTTACCAAGAGATGTGTTGCTCAGGGGTGTGTTGCTTGGAATTACTCATGTATCTTGTGACATGATCCAGGCTCCCCTTATCTTACTGTCCTTGGGTGCTGCCTTTGGGTAGCCTCCTTATCTTAGTCCTGTTACAGAGTTGTATTGTCCCAACATGAACCAGAACATTTTGTCTGAGGCCTGGCTGATTAGAGACATCTGCAAAGTTTGCTTGTTAGTCCTGCGTGTGGGAAACAACAATTATCAGTTTCCAGGAATGCGCTCTCTTTCAGCTAACAGAAATCCATTGAGGCTTCACGGGTAGCCATTTTTATGATATTAGAGTTACATATTTAGTTCTAACCTTATGCTACAGGTGCCGTTGCCCGAGGGGAGAATTTTCCACTGTAACAGTAGAAAGTCTACGGGCAATGTTCGCCACCCATGGTCTACCAGACGTCTTGGTCAGCGACAATGGCCCGTGCTTTACAAGCATTGAATTCCAGGACCTCATGGCAGGAAATGGTATCAACCATGTCAGAACGGCACCATTCAAGCCAGCCTCAAACGGCCAGGCGGAACGAGCAGTGCAGATAATCAAACAGGGGACGCTCAGAATCCAAGGGGGTTCCCTACAAAGCCACTTATCACACCTCCTGTTGGCCAATAGATCCCGACCACAGTCGCTCACAGGGGTTCCACCCGCAGAGCTGCTAATGAAAAGGACGCTCAAAACCAGGTTATCCCTTATACATCCCACCATGAAAGAAATTGTTGAGAGCAGGTGCTGGTCACAATGTGACTACCATGACGGGAATGCGAGGGTGCGATGTATTGATGTCAATGACCCTGTCTTTGTCCTCAACTATGCTGCAGGGCCCAAATGGCTCGCAGGCACTGTGATTGCCAAAAAGGGAAATAGGATTCTGGTAGTTAAACTTACCAATGGACAAATCTGCCGCAAACATGTGGATCAAACAGAAAGAAGGTTCAGCAACCCCATAGAAGAAGCAGAGGAAGAACATGATGTAGAGTTCACTCCACCACAGGTGACCGAACACCGGAACCAAGTGGAGGAGAGCCCAGTCACTGTGGGCAGTCCGGACAGGCCTGAGACACCACAAACAGCAGACACTCAGGCCAGCGCCCAACATCCGGAGCCCCAACTCAGGCGCTCTACAAGGGAGCGTAAACCACCAGAAAGAATTAACCTGTGATCCCAATAAGACTTTGGGGGGGCGGTGAAGTCATGTATTCTACTGTCATTGTTATCCATGTAAAACTGACCTAAGTTGCACTCCATGACAACACTGACCACTAGGTGGTGAACTTGTGGGAGACACTCCTAACCTGGACTTTCAGGTATAAAAGGGGAAGCTCCACCCACCTTCTCCATTTCAGTGCTGGCAAATAAAGGTTACTGGTCACGGAGTGACTTTCTTTCAAGTATGGGCCTCATGTGCATTTGTACTGTATAGTAAGGACATATTACAAACCATCAAGCAAGGCTTGAAGAGGGTAACTGAAGGCTCACTGCAGACTCGCCTATCCCATGTCCTGCTTAGCTACGGCACGTGATCACACTCACTCACTGGGATCCCACCTGCTGAACTGCTCATGAAAAGAGAACTTAAGACAAGGCTCTCGTTAGTTCACCTAACCTGCCTGAACAGGTAGAGAGCAGGCGGCTTCACAAAGTGCATACCATGATAGCGCATATGTGTCATGCGAAATTGAAGTCAATGATCCTGTATTTGTATTAAATTATGGACAAGGTCCCAAGTGGCTTCCTGGCACTGTCATGGCCAAAGAGGGGAGCAGGGTGTTTCAGGTCAAATCGGGTCACTGGAAACACTTGGACCAAATCAAACTCACGGACTACCCTGAGCAACCCATCTTGGACCCTACCTTTTTTGATCCCCCAACACACACACCAGTGGCAACCGACACCACGGTTGACCACGAAGCAGAACCCATCATCCACAGCAGCCCTGCAGGGCCCAACAC
Organism: Pristiophorus japonicus; assembly: GCF_044704955.1. Classification (NCBI taxonomy): domain Eukaryota; kingdom Metazoa; phylum Chordata; class Chondrichthyes; family Pristiophoridae; genus Pristiophorus; species Pristiophorus japonicus. Next base: position 88,373,855 of record NC_091980.1, read on the forward strand.
ACCAGGCAGCCCAGCAAGGCCAGCTGCACAGCAGCCCAGCAAGGGCCCAATAAGTGATTCAACAACACCAGCTTTCACACTGAGATGATTAACCAGGGCGAGAAGGGCCCCAGATCAACTCACATTGCAAATAGTTACACTATTGACTTTGGGGGGGAATGTTGTTATATGTGGACTTGTATTTACTCTGTACAGCCACCAGAGGGCTCATTCCCCGGAGTCCCAAGGGATCCCATAATCCCTTGGGAGCACAGGTATTTAAGGAGGCTTCACAGGTTGGAGAGGCACTCTGGAGACCTGCAACAAAAGACTAAGGTCACACTTTACTTTGAGCTCACAGTGTTCAGTCTGATTCTTTCTCCATACACAATAATAAACACTTCCCTTGATCCCTGGACGCTACCGCCCCGGGTTCCCCGATATCCTGCCAGCTTTCCCAGGCTGTACGGACACCTGCCAGTAAGGCCATCATACTTAACTAATTTCACAGCGGTGACAGCAAGGGAGCGTTGTGCGCTCGGTGACATCACCACGTGGGTGGCGGCAGAGCACGCAGCAGTACGGCTTGGTGCCGCCCGCACCACCCAAATCAAATCACAGTGAGTTGAGGAAGCTGGTCGCCGCCGATGGGAAAGACTTAGCCACCCGTTAGCCTCCCCTCTCCAGCGGCAACGGGTGGCATTAGAAACAAAATTTCAACCCCTTGCACCCTAGAGAAAGCTAATTCTGTGCTGGCAATGCAGTCACCAACAGCTTCTGTCTGAGGAAAGTGATCAGCTGTGAGGTGGAAGCGTTTATAGTGTTTAACATGCTGTCAAATAATCAGCTGGATCATAGACCACTCAACTCCTGCCTCATGTTGACAGAGGTGTTTCTCGAGCTGCATAAATCCTGTGGTCATACAGGGAAATTTAAATATAGGCTTAAAAAGGAGCTTAAGAGTTTGACAAGTACCTGATAATTATTTGAATTAGGGCGCCCACCTCTGCCATTCAGGTCGCAGCCGTGCATCCAAGGGAAAGATGCATGGGGACGGGATGACTGCGGCTTCCTGACTCACTCCAAGATATTTAAAATTTCCCAGCGACCTGCCTTCAATCGCACTTGCATGAACCCCAGAAAATTCTGGACATAGAATCATAGAATCATAGAATGGTTACTGGCACAGAAGGAGGCCATTCATCCCATCGAGCTCGTGCCAGCTATCTGCAAATCATCATCATAGGCAGCCCCTCGAAATCGAGGAAGACTTGCTTCCACTCTAAAAGTGAGTTCTTAGGTGACTGAACAGTCCAATACGGGAATTACAGTCTCTGTCACAAGTGGGACAGACAGTCGTTGAAGGAAAGGGTTTGGTGGGGAGTCCGGTTTGCCGCACATGCACTCTGAAAGTGCACTTCAACTAGTCCAATTCCCCCACCCTTTCCCCGTATCCATGCAAGTTTTTTCCTTCAGGTACTTATCCAATTCCCTTTTGAATGCCATAATTGAATCTGCCTCCACCACCCTTTCATGCAGTGCATTCCAGATCATAACCACTCACTGAGTAAAAATGTTTTTCCTCATGTCGCCTTTAGTTCTTCTGCCAATCACCTTAAATCTGTGTCCTCTGGTTCTCGATCCTTCCACCAATGGGAGCAGTTTCTCTCTATCTACTCTATCTAGATTCCTCATGATTTTGAACACCTCTATCAAATCTCTACTATCAACCTTCTCTGCTTGAAGGAGAACAACACCAGCTTCTCCAACCTATCCAAGTAACCGAAGTCCCTCATCCATGGAACCAATCCTGTAAATCCTTTCTGCACCCTCTCTAAGGCCTTCACATCCCTCCTAAAGTGCAGTGTCCAGAATTGGACACAATACTCCAGTTGAGGCCGAACCAGTGCTTTATAAAGGTTTATCATAAGTTCCTTACTTTGGTACTTATTGCTCTCTTCATAAAGCCCAGGATCCCGTATGCTTTTTTAACTGTTTTCTCAACCTGCCCTGATTTGTGCACATTTGTGCACATATACCCCCAGGTCTCTCTGTTCCTGCACCCCTTTTAGCATTGTACCATTTAGTTTATATTACCTCTCTTTGTTTATGGAGCTACATTTTCTGACCAGCATTATTAAAATAAATGTTAGTGGGAAAATCTAGGCCACAATATTTTATACTTGGCAATTGGGCCCTATCAATCAGTGGGGGCATGATCTCAAAAGCTATGCTGACATCACACCTGCCACAGAATTGTGCCTCTGAGCTCACAGGGTTCTCAGGGTCGGAAGGAGCCTAGAGCAGTGGGCCTTTGACGGTTTGGGAATGAATCAACAACACGGCCATGCTGACGACTCCAGTAGTAGCTATCCAGCTCTGAAGGGGTCACTGGGATACTCTCCCTCATCAGAAAGCTGTAGAGTATGCTCTACGGAGGACTACTTTCAGACCCCCAAAACCATTTCTTGTTTTCAGGGGGGCTCCACTTTCATCCGCCTGAGATCAAGCAGACCTGTGATAATTGTATGACAATTTCTAACTGAGGGTCTCGGAGTGGGAATTTAGCAGACCATTGTTTCCACCATGTTCCATCATTACTCTTTCTAATTGACAAGGTCACTCACATTACAGCAACATAATGCTATGACCTGCAAAGGTTTTACTACAGTGGTCCACTGCTCAGAATTGTGATTGCGAGCTGAGAAATCAACTTCCTGGATCGACATCACTAATGCAATTTTTCTTGCCCTTTTATTATAGACTTCTATATTGTCATTGCCAGTCACGTGCAAGTTAGTATTTATCTGTTCAACCCGCACTATTAAAATAATAGAATTGGTAACACCCCTGAAGTCTGATTGGTGCATTCAGAAATGCAGTTTTGATATCCTTCAATGAAATATGTTCACAAATGTACTTATTAGCTTGGTTGGTTGAAACCAATGCTGGCTATGTGCATCACATGTTCACAAAAGATAAAAATACTGTTTGGAGCGACTTTCCTCAGCAGTGTAGGTCGTTTCCCATAACAACAGCATTTAAATGATATCATAAGACCATAAAAAATTTAAGGAACAGGGAAAGTCCAAGGGGAATCTACTAAATCACTCTCTCACAATCAGCGAGCTGATTAAATTAGCATTGAAAAAGACTTGAGGGCAGCTTGCTTGTCCACTCAGTTAGATAGGCTTATGAAGATGGAAATTGTAAAAACAAGACAGAAAAATAATGGGAAGGAGATAAATAGGGAAAAAGCACTTCTTGAACAAAAATTCAACTCCCCTTCATCACTGCTTTCCACTCACAGAGTTCTGTTTCTCAACATCCTGCTGCAAATAGGGCCTTGTATCAATCTCACCTCAAAAACTGCATTTGTTTCAAACTGCAAAAAATTCTAAAACAAATTATGAACTCTCATTATCATAGCAACAAACAAACTGTGTTCCATCTGTGAAAATAGGTTAATACAATATAATCCACCTATGATTATTTGAATGGGCCTAAAATTGCAGCCTCACTGGGTGCGTACGAAGTGCGCACGCACCTGGCGAGGACTCACAAAAAACGGTTCTCGGCTCGCGATGTGCATGTGCCGTGATCGGCTTTTGTGATCTGTCAACATTTCTTTAGACAGATCCTACACATCCCGGCAGGAAGGACATCCGCGGGGCAAAAATTGGGTTATTTGCACAACTCTTGCCCAGCAAATGTCCTGCAAACTCTTACACCTGGTAAAAGCAGACATATAGCTTACTTTTACCAGCATAAGAGTTTTGAAACATAGAAAAATTTAATTTAATCACTCATTTTTATATTAAAAACCCTGTCCATTAAGGTAAGTTTATTTTTAACCCTATTAAAACACATCAAAAACATTTTCCAAAAAATATTGTTCTTTCTAAAACATTAAATTACATTCAATCTCAATTAATTTTATATATGTGAGGTGTTTTTTTAATTTATTGTGTTGTATTTCTTGTTTTGGGGGGGTATTCTCATTGATAGTAATGGGAGCTCATTAAAACAAAGTTCCCATTATTATTAATAAGAATACTACTTAGTGATTGGTGGTGCAGGCCCACATGATTCCAATCCAGACTTACATATGTGGAAGACATGTTCCTGTGCATTGTGCAGCGAATGAAGACCTCATACTACGTTCCTCTGGGACCACTGGGTATTTTCATAGATTTTTTTCGGTTCAAAGGCATTCATCCAAAGGAAGCCTCCGACCGCAATTTTCCCCCCATTAAATTAAAAAAATATATATATTTTTTTCTAAAACATTTAATTACATTCAATTTCAATTAATTTTTAAATATGTGTGGTGTATTTTTAATTTATTATGCTGTGTTTCTTGTTTTAGGGAGGATATTCTCATTGATAGTAATGGGAGCTCATACAAACAAAGTTCCCATTATTATCAATAAGAATAATACTAGTGATTGGTGGTCCAGGCCCACGTGACTCCAGCATGTACATGTATGTGGAAGACATGTTCCCATGTGCCGCACAGTGAATGAAGACCTCCGACCTCGTATGTCCCTCGGGGACCACCAGGTATATTCGTAGATTTTTTTTCGGGTCGGAGGCGTAAGTCCGAAGGAAGCCTCCAACCGCACTTTTCGGCCATTACGTTTCCTGCCATTAATAATTAACGCAGATTATAGCACATGAAATATCTTATTGTTAGCACTGCATTACTGAACTTACTTTTCTTGGGAAAAATATTTTCAGAACATATTTGCAAGTGTGATAATTATGAGCTTTTCACATGTGAAGTAAACCCAGTAATACAACTTTGCTGCAGATATAGAACTTTAAACTGGTCAACTTCAAGGCAATGAAGGACGAGCAACAACAGATTGATTGGGAATAGGATTCAGAAACATTTCAGTCGGGAACAAAATTGAAGGACATGCTAAGAATGCAAAATAAATACATACAGGTTTAAGAAAGTGAAATAAGTTTTTTTTTTTAAGTTTTGGTACAAATGGTGAAGGAAATCATACAAAGAATGAAGAACCTCCAAAAATGTTTTTAAAAAAGGCAGCCAGAGGGACAAAGAGGGAATGAGAAATTAACAGAGCTGTAAAAGGGAATTACAATAGTAAAACATTCTTTCAGCATTATATTCATGCAGGTACAGCAAGCAATTAGAAAGGCAAATAGTCTTAATTGCAATGGGGTTGCAGTGTAAGAGTAAGGAAGTCTTGCTGCTGTTGTGTATCTGTAAAGCATGCACTCCCATGTTCCGCCACCAGGGAGCTCATCCCCTGAAGTCCCAAGGGATCACAACATCCCTTGAGAGCATTGTATATAAGCCGGCCCCTAAGGCCTGTTCCTCACTCTGGAGTGTCTTATTAAAGACTGAGGTCACTGTTACTTTAACCTCCCTGTGTGCAGCCTCATCTGTGTTAGGAACACAATAACTGGCGACGAGAATACGAATCCAACGCAAAGATGCAGCAAACTGTGGGCATCCTGGAGAAGTTCTTGGAGGGTGAGGACTGGGAAGCCTATGTCGAACAGCTAGACCAGTAATTTGTAGCCAACAAGCTGGACGGAGAAGGAAGCGCTGCAAAAAGGAGAGCGGGCCTCCTCACGGTCTGCGGGGCACTGACCTACAGTCTCATGAAGAATCTTCTGGCTCCGGTGAAACTCACAGATAAGTCATATGAGGAGCTGTGTACACTGGTTCGGGAGCATCTTAACCCGAGGGAGAGCGTGCTGATGGTGAGGTATTGGTTCTACACATGCAGCGATCTGAAGGTCAGGAAGTGGCGAGCTACGTCGCCGAGCTAAGGCGACTTGCAGGACAATTTGAGTTTGATGCCGACCTGGAGCAAATGCTCAGAGGCATTTTTGTACTGGGCATTGGCCACGAGATCATCCAATGAAAACTTTTGACTGCAAAGACACCGACCCTCAGTAAGGCCATTGCGATAGCATGGGCGTTTATGTCCACCTGTGATAACACCAAACAAATCTCTCAGCACACAAGTGCTAGAAACGTTTATAAATTAACTGGAACTGTGTTTACGAGCAGAAATGTACAGGGCAGAACCCATGAGTCTGCAACTGCCAGCAGGCCTCAGGTGACCCAGATGACTCAGAGCCCCCAACAAAGGATGAATGCAAGACAATTCACACCTTGTTGGCGTTGTGGAGGCTTACATTCAGCCTATTCATGCTGCTTCAAATGGCATATTTGCAAGAGCTGTGGAACAATGGGGCACCTCCAATGAGCTTGCAAATGAGCTGCAAGCTCTGCAAAACCTGCTAACCACTATGTGGCAGTGAAAGATCAGTCCATGGTGGATCAAAGCAATTTTGAGCCTCAGAGAGAGGAGGCAGATGCTGAAGTACATGGGGTGTACACATTTTCGACGAAATGTCCATCTAGAATGCTAAACGTAAAATTGAATGGCTTACCCGTAGCCATGGAACTGGACACTGGCGCTAGCCAATGCATCATAAGTAAAAAGATGTTTGAGAGACTGTGGTGCAACAAGGCATTCAGATGAGCCCCATCCACACGAAACTGAGAACATACAGCAAAGAGCGTATCACTGTCCTGGGCAGCGCCATGGTCAAGGTCACCTACGAGGGCACGGTGCACGAACTGCCACTCTGGATTGTCCCGGGTGATGGCCCCACATTGCTTGGAAAGAGCTGGCTGAGGAAAATCCGCTGGAACTGGGATGACATCCGAGCGCTATCACATATCGATGAGGCCTCATGTACCCAGGTTCTGAACAAATTTCCTTCCCTTTTTGAGCAAGGCATTGGAAACTTTTCCGGGGCGAAGGTGCAGATCCACTTGGTCCCAGAGGCACGACTCATTCACTACAAGGCGCGAGCGGTACCTCACATGATGAAGGAGAGAGTGGAAATCGAGCTGGACAGGCTGCAACGCGAGGGCATTATCCCCCCAGTGGAATTCAGCGTGGGCCAGCCCAATTGTTCCAGTACTCAAAAGTGATGGCACGGTCAGGATTTGCGGCGATTATAAAGTAACTATTAATCGTTTCTCGCTACAGGACCAATACCCGCCACCTAAGGCAGACGACCTATTTGCGACGCTGGCAGAAGGAAAGACATTCACCAAGCTCGACCTGACTTCAGCCTACATGACGCAGGAGCTGGAGGAGACTTCGAAGGGGCTCACCTGCATCAACACGCACAAGGGACTGTTCATCTACAACAGATGCCCGTTTGGAATTCGGTCGGCTGCAGCGATCTTCCAGAGAAACATGGAGAGCCTACTCAAGTCGGTACCACACACGGTGATCTTTCAGGACGACATATTGGTCATGGGTTAGGACACTGTCGAGCACCTACAAAACCTGGAGGAGGTCCTCCAGTGACTGGATCATGTAGGGCTGAGGCTGAAGAGGTTGAAATGCATCTTCATGGCAACAGAAGTGGAGTTTTTGGGAGAAAGATCACGGCGGACAGCATTCGGCCCACAGACGCCAAGACCGAGGCTATCAGGAACGCGCCTAGGACACTGAACGTCACGGAGCTGCGGTCGTTCCTGGGACTCCTCAACTATTTTGGTAACTTCCTACCGCCGTTAAGCACCCTTTTAGAGCCCCTACATGTGTTATTGCGCAAAGGTGAGAACTAGGTTGGGAAAAAACCAAGTAATTGCTTTTGAGAAAATCAGAAACATTTTATGCTCCAACAAGCTGCTTGTATTGTAAAACGCATGTAAAAGACTTGTGCTAGCATGTGACGCGTCGTCGTATGGAGTTGGGTGTGTATTACAACAAGCTAACATTGCGGGGAAGTTGCAACCTGTCGCCTATGCTTCCAGGAGCTTGTCTAAGTCCGAGAAGGCCAACAGCATGATTGAGAAAGAGGCATTGGCGTGTGTGTTCGGGGTAAAGAAAATGCATCAGTACCTGTTTGGCCTCAAATTTGAGCTGGAAACCGATCACAAGCTCCTCACATCCCTGTTTGCTGAAAACAAGCGGATAAATACGAATGCCTCAGCCCGCATACAAAGGTGGGAACTCGCACTATCAGCCTATAACTAAACCATCCGCCATAGGCCAGGCACCGAGAACTGTGCGGATGCTCTCAATCGGCTACCATTGCCCACCACGGGGGTGGAAATGGCGCAGTCTGCAAACTTGTTGATGGTGGCACAGCCCGCAGACTTGTTGATGGTCATGGAAGCGTTTGAAAATGATAAATCACCTGTCACGGCCCGCCAGATTAGGACTTGGACCAGCCAAGATCCTCTGCTGTCCCTAGTAAAAAACTGTACTGCATGGGAGCTGGCCCAGCAGCCCCGTTGAAATGCAAGAGCCAATCAAGCCGTTCCAGCGGGGAAAGGACGAGCTGTCCATTCAGGCAGACTGCCTGTCATGCGGTAACCGCGTAGTGCTAGCAAAAAAGGGCAGGGAGACGTTCATCTCAGATCTCCACAGCACACACCCGGGTATAGTAATGATGAAAGCAATAGCCAGATTCCACGTGTGATGGCCCGGTATCGACTCTGATTTAGAGTTCTGTGTACGTCAATGCAGCGTATGTGCTCAGTTGAGCAACGCGCCCAGAGAGGCACCACTAAGTTTGTGGTCCTGGCCCTCCAGACCATGGTCGAGGATCCATGTCGACTATGCGGGCCCATTTCTCGGTAAAATGTTCCAGGTGGTGGTGGATGCTTTTTCAAAATGGATTGAATGTGAAATAATGTCGGGAAGCACCACCACTGCCACCATTGAAAGCCTGAGGGCCATGTTTGCCACCCACGGCCTGCCTGACGTACTGGTCAGTGACAACGGGCCATGTTTCACCAGTGCCGAATTTAAAGAATTCATGACTCACAATGGGATCAAACATGTCACCTCAGCCCCGTTAAAACCAGCCTCCAATGGGCAGGCAGAGCGGACAGTACAAACTAACAAACAAAGCCTTAAACGAGTCACAGAAGGCTCACTCCTAACCCGCCTGTCCCGAGTACTGCTCAGCTACCGCATGAGACCCCACTCGCTCACAGGGGTGCCCCCAGCTGAGCTACTCATGTAAAGGACACTTAAAACCAGACTCTGGCTGGTTCACCCCAACCTGCATGATCAGGTGGAGAGCAGGCGGCAGCAACAAAATGTAAACGAAAGTTGCGCCACTGTGTCACGGGAAATTGATCTGAATGACCCTGTGTACGTGCTAAACTATGGATATGGTCCCAAGTGGATCGCGGGCATGGTGATAGCTAAAGAAGGAAGTAGGGTGTTTGTAGTCAAACTAGACAATGGACAAATTTGCAGAAAGCACCTGGACCAAACGAGGCTGCGGTTCACAGACTGCTCTGAACAACCCACAGCAGACACCACCTTTTTTGAGCCCACAACACACACCCAAAGGATCAACGACACCACGCCGGACCAGGAAGTCGAACCCATCACGTCCAACAGCCCAGCAAGGCCAGGCTCACCTAGCAGCCCTGCAGGGCCAACAACACGCCAGCCCAGCGAGGGCACAACCAACACACCAGAACAGACATTTGTACCGAGGCGGTCCACCAGGGAAAGAAAGGCTCCCGACCGCCTCACCTTGTAAATAGTTTTCACTTTGACTTTGAGGGGGGAGTGATGTTGTGTATCTGTAAAGCATGCACTCCCATGTTCCGCCACCAGGGAGCTCATCCCCTGAAGTCCCAAGGGATCCCAGCATCCCTTGGGAGCACTGTATAAAAGCCAGCCCCTAAGGTATATTCCTCACTCTGGGAGTGTCTTATTAAAGACTGAGGTCACTGTTACTTTAACCTCCCTATGATCAGCCTCATCTGTGTTAGGAACACAATAGCTGCAATTATATAGGACTTAGAGTGTGATATTATAGAGAGTGAAACCTGGAGAACTGAGTACAGTTTTGCTCTCCTTACCTAAGGAAGGATATACTTGCCTTAGAGCAGGTGCAACCAATGTTTATTAGATTGATTCCTGGGATTAGAGGGTTGTTCTCTAAGGACATATTGAGTGGAATGAGACTATGGGCTGGATTTTTGAGTTTTTGCGATTTTGCTCGTTTCCAGGTGCAAATCGCGGCAAAGTTTTTTAGCGCCAGGTTAGCGTCAGCTCCAGAAAGTGCAACTTCCAAGACCATTAAACAGAGGACTGTATTAGATTCACACAGTATGGTATGTGCTTTGGTGGAGCAGATGGACCCTTTTGTAAGCATTCCCATTTTCATCTTTGCAGGCAAAGAAGTCACATAACCGCAGAGATCAGTGGCAGATAGGAGGTGGCCCGCCTTGGACTCTGCTACTCACCGACCTGGAGGAGCAAGTGGCAGGTCTCATCGGTGTCTCAGGTCAGGCAACTGCCCATGGGGGTGCTGACCCCCTCTTGGATACTGATGACACACTCATTGGGCTGGGTTACGGCAATGTGATGCAGTGTCTGTGGACTAGGGTTGGGACAATGTGATGTAGTGTCTGTGGACTAGGGTTGGGGCAATGTGATGTAGTGTCTGTGGACTAGGGTTGGGGCAATGTGATGCAGTGTCTGTGGACTAGGCTTGGGGCAATATGATGCAGCGTCTGTGGACTAGGGTTGGGACAATGTGATGCAGTGTCTGTGGACTAGGCTTGGGGCAATATGATGCAGCGTCTGTGGACTAGGGTTGGGACAATGTGATGCAGCGTCTGTGGACTCGGGTTGGGGCAATGTGATGCAGTGTCTGTGGACTAGGGTTGGGGCAATGTGATGCAGTGTCTGTGGACTCGGGTTGGGGCAATGTGATGCAGTGTCTGTGGACTAGGGTTGGGACAATGTAATGCAGTGTCTGTGGACTACATATAATGGAGTTGCGGCGGCCCTTCAAATGAGTCTGTGCCATGTGACCTTCCTCATGTCACCCTACCCCCTCTCCTGCTGCTAACCACTCATCTGTTGCTTTCTACTTCCAAATGAGGAGTCGCAGGCACCGAATCCCTCACATCAAATCTCCACCTCAGTCCTTCATGTGAGGGAGGAGGAAGAGGATCAATTTGAGGAGGATGAAGAGCTGACAGAGCAGCCTACTCCGGGGGGGGTGGCGGGGGGCAGATTCACTCGCCACCTCTTTTGCAACTGGTAAACACCTCGTCCGAGGATGATCAAACATTCCAGGGCTTTGAGATCGCTGAGGCTGCTGGGATTAGTGGCGTGCAGCAACACAGTTCTGGGGTCAAATCCCATATGCCATCTCTCCGGAAGGTGAGTCGGCAAAGTCGGTCTGCTGACAGACAGGCAGGCACAGAACTGAACATGGTGGCACTGTCCAGGGAGAGCATCCAGCTAACCTGTTAGCTTCTTGATGTCCTGGGGAGGATTCCCACGAGCACCGACAGTCTGAAAAGGAAAATTACAAAAGTAGGGTCGCAGATTGTCGGTGTGAGCCGCAAAACTCAAGGCCATCAATGCCCACACGAGGCTGGTGGCCTTCACCAGTCACACTGGAATCCCCAGTGTGACATCCAGACACACACCACCTGTGGCTGGCAATGCCGATCAAGAGGCTCGCCAATCAGAAGCCGGACCTTCCACGTCTCGAGCAGATCCAGTGCATCCGCAGACGGCACCTCCAACGTCTCTCCACCCAATTCAGCAGGACTCTGGCCGCCTTGCTGCACAAACTCTTGGTGCTGCTTTGGGTAGGGGCAGCAGGCGAGGGAGAGGGCTAAGGGTAAGGGGGGGGTGGCGGAATGCTGGTTGTAAAAGAGAGTTGGGGCAGGGGTTGATGTTTTGTTGTTGTTATTTTATTAAAGTTTTCAAAGTTTCCCAATTCTGTTCAGGAAGTTATAAAAAATCACAATGTTTAATAAATTTTATTAAAGCTTTACCATTACGTTCACAAAGTTTACAATGTTTCATGAATTCTTTTGTTCACCATAATCATTTCTGTGTAGTGTCTCACTTGCAGAATAAAAGGGGGAATATTCGACATGGTGGGTTAGAGTTGCCAGGCAATGGTCAAACATGCCGTTCACTGTTCAAGCAAAGCGATGAAGTATGAGCTGCCGACATAAGGCTTTTGCAGCTTCGAAAGCTCCACGAGGCCTCCCCTGTGGTTGTGGTGGTGATGGCATGGGTTCCTCACGAGGCTCCTCTACCTCGTCTTCCTCCTCCTCCTCCTTCTCTCCTGAGGTGCTCCTGAAAACCCCATTGGCAATTCCTATCCCCTCATGATGGCTAAGTTATGTAGCATGCAGCACACCACAATGAACTCAAGAGATCTGCTGAGGGGAGTATTGTAGGCAGCCTCCAGATTGGTTCAGGCATCGGAATTGCTGCTTGAGCACTCAAATTGTCTGTTCAGTGATGTTGCGTGCCGCTGCATGGCTCTCATTGTAGCGATGCTCGGCTTCTGTCTGAGGGTTCCGGAGGGGGGTATGAGCCAGGTGGCAAGGCCGTAACCTTTGTCCCCCAACATCCAGCTCTGGCCTTGTGGTTGATGCTCAAACAGGTCAGCGACAGTGCTCTCACACAAGATGAAAGCATCATGGATGCTCCCTGGAAACTGGGAATTGACTGCCATAATGCGCTGCATATGGTCGCAGACGATCTGTACGTTCATGGAGTGGAATCCCTTTCGGTTTCGGTAACCCTCTGGCTCCTGTAAAGGTGCTCACAGGGCGATGCGCGTAAAGTCAATGGCACCCTGAACCTTGGGGAAGCCAGCAATTCCTGCAAAACCCACAGCCCTCTCATTCTGGGTCTCCTTGGTCATTGGGAAGTTTATGAAGTCCATTCTGCGTGCGTACAGTGCAATAGTCACCTGGCGAATGTAGCAATGTGTAGCGTGCTGTGAGGTGGAGCATATGTCCCCTGCTGATGCCTGAAAGGAGCCGGAGGCATAGAAGGCAAGTGTCACAGTCACCTTCACCTCGATGGGCAGTGCCGTCCTGTTGCCACTGGTAGACTGTCGGTCCACCTTTATGAGCTGGCATATCTCTGTTAGCACTTCTTTGCAGAAGCGCAGCCTTCTAACGCACTGTGCTTCAGAGAACTGCAGGGTATGAGCGCTGTTCCCTGTAAACTCGTTGGGGGTAAAGCCTCCTGCCCATATGTCTGCGAGCTCTTAGATTCTGTTCAAAATGATCATTAATTAGCCTTCTTGTCGCTCGATGCCATATAAATATAGTAGCCAAGAATAATGGCTGACATAGTATAGCCCCCATCTTTTAAAATATCCTAAATGTCCTTTAAAATAAACTATAAACTCACATAAAACTTCACGATGAAAAATGCAGCCTTCTTTTCCCAATCTTTTTATGCACTCAACTTCTCCTCTGTTTTAAAGATGGCGCCCTTGGCGCCATTAGGGCCTGATGCGCCCTGGCTCCGACTGTTTTTTGCTGGCAGGTTCCCTGCGGACGCTAAATCGGGCGATATGCTCGAAAGTTCTGCCCGGGGCGCTCGCGCAGCATTGCACACTGATTGATGTCATCCAAACGGTGAAAACATCGGGCGGGCGCTAAATATTAGTGCTGCCACAAAACCACTGCCGAAATTTCCGCCTGGGCGCAAAATGCTGTGTACCTCGTTTCGTGCCAAAAAAAATTGCTAAATGAGTCGCATACTCCTCGAAAATCCAGCCCGATATTCTCTGGAGTTTTGAAGGATAAGTGGTGATCTCATTGAAACGTATAAAATTCTAAGAGCTCTATTTACCCTGGCTGGAGCATCTAGAACTAGGGTCATAGTCTCATAATAACGTGTCGGCCATTTAGGACTGAGATGAGAAGGAATTTATTCACTTAGAGGGTTATGAGTCTTTGGAATTCTCTACACCAGACGGTTGTGAATGCTCAGTCATTGAGTATATTCAAGGCAGAGATCGATAGATATTTGGACACTAAGGGAATCAAGGAATATGGGGAAGAGGGCAGGAAAGTGAAGTTAAGGTAGACAATCAGCCGTGATCTTATTGAGTGGCGGAGCAGGCACGTGGGGCCGTATGACCTACTTCTGCTCCTATTTTTTATGTAACAGTAAGAGGGTAATCATTATTGAGATCCTTTGAGGATATAAATATGGTTGAAGCTGAGGATGAATTAAAATGGCAAACAGCTTAAGTGACTAGTTCCTGGAAGTATTCACTGGAGAAGACATCATGGGGCGGATTTTCCGATCCTGTGCACTCCATTTTTTGCCCCGGAGCGGCAGCAATGGTGGCGGTGAGGTTTTCTGGGTGGACAGTCAGCCTCCAGTGTCTCGCGAGGGGTTTTGAAGCCTGTTTTACGGCGGTGCAGAGCAGCACCGCCTGGAAGAGCTGCAATGACACTAGTTGTGACACCGGCGCGCGTTTTGAGTCCCGCCCGACCCATACGCCCCGCAACATTCCCCGCAGTGAATGCCTGGGAAATTGGGTGGTCCAACTATACCGACTGCAGAGAGGTAAGTAATGAATCCTAAGGTAAGTGTGTTTGTTTTTTCTTTTAATTTAATTTGCAATTTTTGTTGTGGTGGTGTGGGCAATGTTTTGCGAATAAGTTTGTGGGTTTTTTCTCAAGGGTTTTCCCCCCCCCCGCCCCCCGCAGGCGTCTCTCGGAGTGCTCCCGGCCTGGCTCTTCAGCTTGGGATTTTCCCATCCAATGCCCAAGAGAAGTGTACAACGCCTCCCTTAGTGCTGCATCCCAGACTCGGGGCCCAGCTGCCCAATTTTGCTGTCAAAGTCGCAAACTATTCCAGTGCGCAAACTTTACCGCCCTGCCGCCCCAAAATCATCAAAGCTGAAAATCCAGCCCCTAGTTACTCATCATAGGAGGTAATGCAAATAAATGTTATGACTTTGGTTTTGCTGGTATTAAAACCAATAAATTCTCAGCAATAGATGCCACATACGCAAAGTGCTGACTGCCATAAGGAAGTCAGTGAATTCACCTTATGTTCCACTGGGTTATAAACATGGGGACCAAGGGTCTAGTGAGAAAGAGGAACTGAAGGAAATCCTTATTAGGCATGAAATTGTGTTAGGGAAATTGATGGGATTAAAGGTCGATAAATCCCCGGGGTCTGATAGTCTGTATCCCAGAGTACTTAAGGAAGTGGCCCTAGAAATAGTGGATGCATTGGTGATCATTTTCCAACAGTCTATCAACTCTGGATCAGTTCCTATGGACTGGAGGGTAGCTAATGTAATACCACTTTTTAAAAAAGGAGGGAGAGAGAAAACAGGTAATGATACATTGGTTAGCCTGACATCAGTAGTGGGGAAAATGTTGGAATCATTTATTAAAGATGAAATAACAGCACATTTGGAAAGCAGTGACAGGATCGGTCCAAGTCAGCATGGATTTATGAAAGGGAAATCATGCTTGACAAATCTTCTAGAATTTTTTGAGGATGTAACTAGTGGAGTGGACAAGGGAGAACCAGTGGATGTAGTGTATATGGACTTTTAAAAGGCTTTTGACAAGGTCCCACACAAGAGATTACTGTGCAAAATTAAATAACATGGTACTGGGGGTAATGTACTGATGTGGATAGAGAACTGGTTTGCAGACAGGAAGCAGAGAGTCGGGATAAACGGGTCCTTTTCAGAATGGCAGGCAGTGACTAGTGGGGTGCCGCAGGGCTCAGTGCTGGGACCCCAACTATTTACAAAATGCATCAATGATTTAGATGAAGGAATTGAGTGTAATATCTCCAAGTTTGCAGATTACACTAAACTGGGTGGCGGTGTGAGCTGTGAGGAGAATGCTAAGAGGATGCAGGGTGACTTGGACAGGTTAGGTGAGTGGGCAACTGCATGGCAGATGCAGTATAATGTGTATAAATGTGAGGTTATCCACTTTGGTGGCAAAACCACGAAGGCAGAATATTATCTGAATGGCGGCAGATTAGGAAAAGGGGTGGTGCAATGAGACCTCGGTGTCATGGTACATCAGTCATTGAAAGTTGGCATGCAGGTACAGCAGGCGGTGAAGAAAGCAAATGTTATGTTGGCCTTCATAGCTAACGGATTTGAGTATAGGAACAGGGAGGTCTTACTGCAATTGTACAGGGCCTTGGTCAGGCCTCACCTGGAATATTGTGTTCAGTTTTGGTCTGCTAATCTGAGGAAGGGCGTTCTTGCTGGAGTGCAGCGAAGGTTCACCAGACTGATTCCCGGGATGGCAGGACTGACATATGAGGAGAGACTCGATCGATTGGGCCTGTATTCACTGGAGTTTAGAAGGATGAGAGGGGATCTCATAGAAACATGTCAAATTCTGACAGGACTGGACAGGTTAGATGCAGGAAGAATGTTCCTGATGTTGGGGAAGTCCAGGACCAGGGGCCACAGACTAAGGATAAGGGGTAAGCCATTTAGGACTGAGATGAGGAGAAACTTCTCCACTGCAGAGCGCTGTTGATGCCAGTTCACTGGATATATTCAAGAGGGAGTAAGAAACATAGAAACATAGGCCTTTCGGCCCTTCGAGCCTGCACCACCATTCAATAAGATCATGGCTGATCATTCCTTCAGTACCCCTTTCCTGCTTTCTCTTCATACCCCTTGATCCCCTTAACCGTAGGAGCCATATATAACTTCCTCTTGAATATATCCAATGAACTGGCATCAGCAACTCTCTGCGGCAGGGAATTCCACAGGTTAACAACTCTCTGAGTGAAAAAGTTTCTCCTCATCTCAGTCCTAAATGGCTTACCTCTTATTCTAAGACTATGTCCCCTGGTTCTGGACTTCCCCAACATTGGGAACATTCTTCCCGCATCTAACCTGTTCAATCTCGTCAGAATCTTATATGTTTCTATGAGATCCCCTCTCATCCTTCTAAACTCCAGTGAATAAAGGCCCAGTTCATCACGTCTCTCCTCATATGACAGCCAGCCATCCCAGAAATCAGTCTGGTGAACCTTCGCCACACTCCCTCAATAGCAATAACGTCCTTCCTCAGACTAGGTGACCAAAACTGAACACAATATTCCAGGTGAGGCCTCACTAAGGCCCTGTACAACTGCATTAAGACCTCCCTGCTCCTATACTCAAATCCCTTAGCTATGAAGGCCAACATACCATTTGCTTTCTTCACCACCTGCTGTACCTGCATGCCAACTTTCAATGACTGATGTACCATGAGATCCAGGTCTCGTTGCACCTTCCCTTTTCCAAATCTGTCACCATTCAGATAATATTCTGCCTTCGTGTTTTTGCCCTCAAAATGGATAACCTCACATTTATCCACATTATACTGCATCTGCCGTGCATTTGCCCACTCACCTAGCCTGTCCAAGTCACCCTGCAGCCTCTTAGCATCCTCCCCACGGCTCACACCACCACCCAGTTTAGTGTCATCCGCAAACTTGGAGATATTACAATCTATTCCTTCATCCAAATCGTTAATGTATATTGTAAAGAGCTGGGGTCCCAGCACTGAGCCCTGCGGTACTCCACTAGTCACTGCCTGCAATTCTGAAAAGGACCCGTTTATCCCGACTCTCTGCTTCCTGTCTGCAAACCAGTTCTCTATCCACGTCAGTACATTACCCCCAGTACCATGTGCTTTAATTTTGCACAGTAATCTCTTGTGTGACCTTGTCAAAATCCTTTTAAAAGTCCATATACACTACATCCACTGGTTCTCCCTTGTCCACTCTACTAGTTACATCCTCAAAAAATTCCAGAAGATTTGTCAAGCATGATTTCCCTTTCATAAATCCATGCTGACTTGGACCGATCCTATCACTGCTTTCCAAATGTGCTGTTATTTCATCTTTAATAAATGATTCCAACATTTTCTCCACTACTGATGTCAGGCTAACCAATGTATAATTACCCGTTTTCTCTCTCCCTCCTTTTTTAAAAAGTGGTATTACCCTCCAGTCCATAGGAACTGATCCAGAGTTGATAGACTGTTGGAAAATGATCACCAATGCATCCACTATTTCTAGGGCCACTTTCTTAAGTACTCTGGGATACAGACTATCAGGCCCCGGGGATTTATCGACCTTTAATCCCATCAATTTCCCTAACACAATTTCATGCCTAATAAGGATTTCCTTCAGTTCCTCCTTCTCACTCGATCCTCGGTCCCCATGTTTATAACCCAGTGGAACATAAGGTGAATTCACTGACTTCCTTATGGCAGTCAGCACTTTGCGTATGTGGCATCTATTGCTGAGAATTTATTGGTTTTAATACCAGCAAAACCAAAGTCATAACATTTATTTGCATTACCTCCTATGATGAGTAACTAGGGGCTGGATTTTCAGCTTTGATGATTTTGGGGCGGCAGGGCGGTAAAGTTTGCGCACTGGAATAGTTTGCGACTTTGACAGCAAAATTGGGCAGCTGGGCCCCGAGTCTGGGATGCAGCACTAAGGGAGGCGTTGTACACTTCTCTTGGGCATTGGATGGGAAAATCCCAAGCTGAAGAGCCAGGCCGGGAGCACTCCGAGAGACGCCTGCGGGGGGCGGGGGGGGGGAAAACCCTTGAGAAAAAACCCACAAACTTATTCGCAAAACATTGCCCAAACCGCCACAACAAAAATTGCAAAATAAATTTAAAAAAAAAACAAACACACTTACCTTAGGAATCATTACTTACCTCTCTGCAGTCGGTATAGTTGGACCACCCAATTTCCCAGGCATTCACTGCGGGGAGTGTTGCGGGGCGTATGGGTCGGGCGGGACTCAAAACGCGCGCCGGTGTCGCAACTAGTGTCATTGCAGCTCTTCCGGGCGGAGTTGCTCTGCACCGCCGTAAAACAGGCCTCAAAAACCCCCGCAAGGCACTGGAGGCTGACTGTCCCCCACCCAGAAAACATCACCTCCACCATTATTGCCGCTCCGGGGCGAAAAATAGAGTGCACAGGATCGGAAAATCCGCCCCATGATGTCTTCTCCAGTGAATACTTCCAGGAACTAGTCACTTAAGCTGCTTGCCATTTTAATTCATCCTTGTTTTAACTCGCCTAGTCTGAGGAAGGACGTTCTTGCTATTGAGGGAGTGCAGCGAAGGTTCACCAGACTGATTCCAGGGATGGCTAGGCTGTCATATGAGGAGAGACTTGATGAACTGGGCCTTTATTCACTGGAGTTTAGAAGGATGAGAGGGGATCTCATAGAAACATATAAGATTCTGATGGGATTGAACAGGTTAGATGCGGGAAGAATGTTCCCAATGTTGGGGAAGTCCAGAATCAGGGGACATAGTCTTAGAATAAGAGGTAAGCCATTTAGGACTGAGATGAGGAGAAACTTCTTCACTCAGAGAGTTGTTAACCTGTGGAATTCCCTGCCGCAGAGAGTTGTTGATGCCAGTTCATTGGATATATTCAAGAGGGAGTTAGATATGGCTCCTACGGTTAAGAGGATCAAGGGGTATGGAGAGAAAGCAGGAAAAGGGTACTGAAGGAATGATCAGCCATGATCTTATTGAATGGCGGTGCAGGCTCGAAGGGCCGAAAGACCTATGTTTCTATGTTTCTTACTCCCTCTTGAATATATCCAGTGAACTGGCATCAACAGCGCTCTGCAGTGGAGAAGTTTCTCCTCATCTCAGTCCTAAATGGCTTACCCCTTATCCTTAGTCTGTGTCCCCTGGTCCTGGACTTCCCCAACATTAGGAACATTCTCCCTGCATCTAACCTGTCCAGTCCTGTCAGAATTTGACATGTTTCTATGAGATCCCCTCTCATCCTTCTAAACTCCAGTGAATACAGGCCCAATCGATCGAGTCTCTCCTCATATGTCAGTCCTGCCATCCCGGGAATCAGTCTGGTGAACCTTCGCTGCACTCCAGCAAGAATGTCCTTCCTCAGATTAGCAGACCAAAACTGAACACAATATTCCAGGTGAGGCCTCACTAAGGCCCTGTACAACTGCATTAAGACCTCCCTGCTCCTATACTCAAATCCCTTAGCTATGAAGGCCAACATATCATTTGCTTTCTTCACCGCCTGCTGTACCTGCATGTCAACTTTCAATGACTGATGTACCATGAGATCCAGGTCTCGTTGCACCTCCCCTTTTCCTAATCTGTCACCATTCAGATAATATTCTGCCTTCGTGTTTTTGCCCCCAAAATGGATAACCTCACATTTATCCACATTATACTGCATCTGCCATGCAGTTGCCCACTCACCTAACCTGTCCAAGTCACCCTACATCCTCTTAGCGTCCTCCCCACGGCTCACACCACCACCCAGTTTAGTGTCATCCGCAAACTTGGAGATATTACACTCAATTCCTTCATCCAAATCGTTAATGTATATTGTAAAGAGCTGGGGTCCCAGCACTGAGCCCTGCAGCACTCCACTAGTCACTGCCTGCCATTCTGAAAAGGACCCGTTTATCCCGACTCTCTGCTTCCTGTCTGTCAACCAGTTCTCTATCCATGCCAGTACATTACCCCCAATACCATGCGCTTTGATTTTGTACACCAATCTCTTGTGCGGGACCTTGTTAGATACGGCCCTTCCGGCTAAAGGAATCAAAGGGTATGGAGAGAAAGCAGGAAAGGGGTATTGACGTGAATGATCAGCCATGATCTTATTGAATGGTGGTGCAGGCTCGAAGGGCTGAATGGCCTTCTCCTGCACCTATCTTCTATGTTTCTATGTTTCGATGACAATGTGATCCAATTTCAAAAAGGCAATAAAGATAATCCAGATAACTACAGACTCAATGCTTTGGTAATCGGTAACATAATGGAATTAATAGAGGCAAACATTCTGTACTCATTCAAAAGTCGGTTGGGTACTTTGATCAGGTTTCTACTGAAGGATGACTGAATGATCTCCTAGGTCTGTGCTTATCTTTGTGATATGGACGTTGCTCACAGGTATCAAGAGTTTGGTGTGCAGTTGTATTATCTAGAATGGTCTTGTGCTGATTCAGGAAATGAAGTACAGTCGTGGACTTGGGAGTAGATTGCAGGATGGAGTACTGTGGAGCAATGCACAGCAGAGTCGGGAACTATGGGACTAAAGCACAGTTGAGGAGCAAGGCCAGACAGTAGAGCATAGTGAAGGTCAGGGAGCAGGGCATAAATTGGGGATGGAAACTGGGGAGTGGAAAGTGGGGAACAGGTACATAGCGGTGGAAATTCGGACGCACCTCTGTTGTGTTAATCCAGGCAGAGCTACCACAAAATTCATCAGCTAAGCCCTGAGTTTGGAGCAGAGCACTAAGGGAGGCGATACACACCTAGTTTAGGGTGCTAGGATGGCTGAGCAAGTGAAAATCCCAAACTAAGCAGCCGGCCTCAGAGTGACCTAAGAGAAGCCTCGGGGGTAAAAACTATCTGAAAAAACTGACCAAAAACATTCCCAATAAATAACTCACACCACCACAACATAAATCGCAAAAAAAAAAACAATCACTCTTACCTCAGGTCGACATTACTTACCTCACTGCGGCTGCTACAGCTCGGACCGCCAGCTTCCACAGGCGTTCCCTCCGGGGTGTGCGAGGGGGTGCTAAGGGTTGGGCGCGATCCAAATATCGACCTTCTATGCCGGCTCGCCACTTCAGGGTGTTATTGCTCCGTGCCCCCTCGAAACCGGTACTGAATGTCCCGGCATGACACTGGAAGCCTGCCGCCCGCCCAGAAGTGCTTACCACCGCCATTACCACCTGGGCACTAATAGGGGTGGCAGAAGACCGAAAATCCAGCCATATAATTTTAACAGGAAGTGCTGGATTATGGGAGATCATGAGGTTTACCTGCTGTAGCAAAACATTGCAGGTGTATTTTGAAGGAGGGTGAAGTGTTTCCCTTCCGTGGAGCATCATCGGGGGTCTTTGCTTCACAGTGGACAGCAGAGGTCACATGGGTGGGAGAGGTACGAGGCAGAAGAGAGAAGAGAGGAGCTTGAGAACCACATGTGCAGGGAAGAAGAGGGGAAGGAAAGTTTCAGGTAAGAAGAGTAGGACCACAGGTCCAGGGAAGAACAGATCACACAGAAACAGAGATAGTATAGATATCGAGAGTAGAGAGATAGAGCTAGTACAGATATGGAGATAGTGCAGAGGTAGAGATAGGACAGATATAGAGATTGTACAAAGATAGAGATAGGACAGATATAGAGATAGGTCAGAGATAGCGATAGTACTGATATATAGGGCCCAACATTGCCCAACCGCTTTTTTTGGCATACTGACCTGAAGCGCGCTGACTTTGTGCGCTGGAAAGGGCGCCAGAAAAAAGGGGCCCCACCTTGGCTGCTCTTCAGAATCCCCAGAGTCGTGGCATGGCATGGAGGCTGAAGGGGGGGGGGGGAGGGGGGCGGAGCAACAGGCAAGTGCAGAAAGCACTGCCGGCACCTGCGCTCATGCTCAGTGAGAGCTGTGCTCATGCTCCTGCCCTCCCAGCGCGTCCTGTGGGCTGCGAGCAGGACCCGACGCTCGAATCCCCTATCCCAGGCCAAAGGGATGCCCAATCTCACCGCACCCTATCCCCGGCCGAGTGGATTACCCCACCGGCTGGCCGGCCCGCTGAGTTCCCGGGCAGGTAGTACTTCGCTTTTATTTTTTATTTAGTGGCTGTGCTTAACACTTTTGATTGGGGAGGGGGGCGGTGCGGAGGAGGAGAGTTTTTGGGGAGAGGAGGAGGAAAGTTTTGAGGGGGTGGGACGAGAAGAGTTTTGCGGGGGGAGGAGGAGAGTTTTGTAGGGGAGAGAAAGAGTCTATGGGGGGGGACGAGGAGGAGAGTTTTGACAGGGGGGAGAAAGAGAGTTTTGGGGTGGTGGAGAAAGAGTGTCTCTCTGGCTTCCCCCACCGCCCCCCCACCCCTCCCCCTGCCCCCTGTGACATCGCGGCCAGCAGCTCGCATTTCTCCGGTAGGATTTACTTCATTTTGATTAGTATTTTAATTGTTTGAGCTTTTCCTTGCAATGTTTGGTGCTTGGTGGTTGAGGTCCTCGCCAGTTCCCTTCCCTCCCCTATTAATGCCCTAATGTCTGCCGAATGTGTGCTGATTTTTCTTCACTGCCCACAAGGTTTTTCAGAGCTGGCCACATACACTGACCTAAGTGGATTTGGAGTAAGTTTTTGCTGGCCAAAGTAGCATAAATGGCCAAAACTGGCATAAGTGTCTGGGAACGCCCCCTTTTGAAAAGAAAACTGACCTAAAAAAAATCGTACCTAACTGACTTACTCTGAGCAAATTCTTTGAGGAAAATGGCATTTTTTAACTTAGGCCAGAAAAAACAACTTACTCCAATAAAATTGATGCAAGTCATGGCCAGGATTGGCCCCATAGATAGTACAGGGCTAGAGATAGTACAGCTTTTGAGATAGTACAGAGATAGAGCTAGGACAGATATAGAGATACTGCAGCGACAGAGATAGTACAGATATATAGATAGTACAGAGTTAGAGATCGTACAGATATGGAGATAGTACAGAGTTAGAGATAGTACAGATGTAGAGATAGTACAGAGATAGATAGGACAGCTTTTGAGATAGGACAAATATATAGATAGTACAGAAATATAGATGGTACAGATATATAGATAGTACAGAGATAGAGATAGCACAGATATATAGATACTACAGATCTATAGATGGTACAGATATATAGATAGTACAGAGATAGTGATAGGACAGATAAATAGATAATACAGAGTTGGGGCTCAATTTTTCCGGGTCATTTGCACCGTTTTTTTTGCATGTGCCATTTTTTTCTGGCCTAATTATTTAATTCAAAGCTTCCCCTTGGAATCTGCACCGGTGTAACTGCTTTAGTTATGATTTTTCTAGGTTAGGTTTTTTTGACGTCATGGGGGCGTTCCCTCATGTCGGCGGCAGTTTTCAAAATTTTTCGCAGTTTGCCAAAACATTTTTTATCGTAAGTCGACGTATCTGGCCACTCCTGAAAAACCTTCTGGTGAGGTAACAGAAAGCAGCACATGTTGAAAAATCGGCGCTGAAAGATGTTTTTCATCAACGTTTTTAGAGGGAGTCTCTAATACTTGAAATATCCATAATAAAGTTCAACCTTTTTTAACCTTTGAATGGAGTACATGGAAATTTCTTGGATTTCTGAACTTTTCATTTTATTTTACTCATACGCCACCACCAAATGTCTTCAAGCAGGGCTGGAGGGTCGTAACATCAGCCGTCAGAATCGGCCCTGTGCCCAGACACAGGGGCTCGGGGCTCGAAGCTTGGCTGGAAAACAAGCCATGGGGCTGGGGAGGTGGTGATCGGAAGGCTTCTTCACTGAGCCCGGGGAGGGAGGTGCCGATTGGAAGGCTTTTGCACTAGGCACAAGGCTGCAATGAGTTGGGGTGGGTGGGGAGAGAAGTCCATCCATACAGGCCTTGGGGAGAGAGAACAAAGAACCTGTCCTGCCTGTTGTGTTAATAATGGAACAAATAATTAAAATGATTCAGATTTAATTTAAATATATTTTATTCAAAAGTTTAACAAACAGTTTGTACTTAACTTAACTTTAATAAAATTATTCTTGTATCAAACTTTAAAGTTTTTGTAAAGTCCTGTCCCCTCAGTACAGATTCACACGAGGCATGTAGTGAAGTCACTCTGAACCTGCACCTTTATTTCACAGCTCTGGAATGCTGCACTTGCCTGAGACCTGTCCTTATATACCTGTCTCTTGCAAGTGCACCCCTGGTGGTAAGGTATGCTGGTGGTTACAGGTCATATCTTATTACAGTCATGTATAGCATGTTAGGATACAGTTATATATAATAATGTAAGATACATGACAGCACTCTCCCCCAAGGTCTTATTCTCTTTATGGGTTCAGTCTCTCAGGTGGTCTACGCTCTCGCATGGAGCGTCTGAGTTGTGGTTCAGTTGTTTGCCTTGGTGTCTGTTTTTCTTTGGGTGTGGTTGCTGGTATCTCGCCTGGGCTGTCTGTTTCGATTGGTGTGATTGTTGTTGACTCACCTGGGCTGTCTGTTGGGATTGCCCTTTCCTCAGGTTGTTCCCTCTGTCTGTCCACCAGGTGTGGTGCGAGTTCCACATTGTAGTCTGCCTCTGGTTCAGCAGTGTTGTTGGTAAATCTGCTTTTGACTTGGTCTACATGCCTCCGGCAGGTTTGGCCATTGTCCATTTGTACTACCAGTAGTCTGTTTCCTTCCTTGCCCCTTACTGTCCCTGCAAGCCATTTGGAACCCCTGCCATAGTTTAGCACAAACACTTTGTCCCCTATCTCATTCCATCTCCCCCTTGAATTTCTGTCATGGTACTCAGTCAGCTTACAGCGCTTTGCCTCAACGATTTCATGCATGTCTGGGAGGACTAATGAGAGCCTTGTTTTTAAAGTCCTTTTCATCAACAGTTGCGCAGGGGGGGATGCCAGTAAATGAGTGCGGACGAGATCTGTATGCCAACAGCAGTCGCGACAGGCGACCCTGCAGCGTGGGACCTTGGATTTTAAGCATGCCTTGTTTAATGATTTGCACTGCTCTCTCCGCCTGGCCGTTGGAGGCCGGCTTGAACGGTGCCGTCTTGACGTGATTTATGCCGTGGTCAATTATAAAGTCTTGGAATTCTGCGCTGGTGAAGCACGGACCATTGTCACTGACCAATATGTCAGGGATTCCGTGCGTTGCAAACATGTTGCGAGGCTCTCCACAGTGGTGGAGGTTGTGCTCGCGTTTAAAATAGTGCATTCAATCCACTTTGAAAATGCATCTACAACTACGAGGTACATTTTGCCCATGAATGGGCCCGCATAGTCTATGTGCACCCGCGACCACGGTTTGGTAGGCCAGGGCCAGGGGCTCAGTGGAGCCTCCCTGGGGGCATTGCTGAGCTGGGCACAAATGGTGCACCTTCGGATGCAGAGCTCCAAGTCCGCGTCAATACCAGGCCACCAGACGTGGGATCTGGCTATGGCCATCATGAGAACGATCCCCGGGTGCTCGTTGTGGAGCTCCCGGACAAATGCCTCTCTGCCTCGCAGAGGCATGACTACTCGGCTGCCCCATATAAGGCAGTCTGCTTGTAGTGATAGCTCATGCATGCACCTGTGAAAGGGTTTTAATTCCTCGGGGCAGGCATCGCAAGCCTCTGCCCAGTCACCAGTTAGGACACATCTTTTTACTAAGGATAACGTGGGGTCGCTGGCCGTCCAGGCTCTGATTTGGCGAGCCATCATGGGCGAACCTGTGGACTCAAAGGCATTGATTGCCATGACTATCTCACAGTCCTGTTCATCAGACCCTTCCGTGGTCGCCAGGGGTAGCCTGCTGAGCGCATCGGCACAGTTGTCTGTGCCTGGTCTGTGCCTTATGGTATAGTCGTAGGACGCCATCATGAGTGCCCACCGTTGAATTCGCGCCGAGGAGTTGGCGTTTATTGCCTTGCTCTCGGATAGGAGGGACGTGAGGGGCTTGTGGTCAGTTTCTAATGCGAACTTGGCCCTGAAAAGGTATTGGTGCATCTTTTTGACACCGTACACGCACGCAAGCGCCTCCTTCTCTACCATTCCGTACCCGCGCTCCGCCCGCGAAAGTGACCTGGAGGCAAAAGCTATGGGTTGTAATTTGCCCGCACTATTGACATGTTGCAAAACGCACCCGACCCCATACGCTGACGCATCGCATGTGAGAACTAGAGTTTTACCTGGGTCAAAAAAAGTCAAAACACTGTTGGAACACAGAAGGTTGCGTACCTTATTGAAGGCGTGTTCCTGGGCGTTCCCCCAAAACCAATCGCACCCCTTCCTGAGTAGCACGTGGAGAGGCTCCAGCAGCATGCTTAAGTTCTGCATTACGTTCCCAAAGTAATTGAGTAGCCCGAGAAAGGCGTGCAGTTCTGAGACATTCCGGGTGCCAGGCGAATTTCTTCTGTTTTGGACTCTGTTGGGCGAATTCCATCAGCGGCAATCCTTCTGCCCAAAAATTCAACCTCGGGTGCGATAAACAGGCACTTGGATTTCTTGATTCGTAGGGCTACCCGATCCAACCGCTTTAGTACTTCCTCCAAATTACGGAGATGGGAGTCGGTGTCCTTGCCCGTGATAAGTATGTCGTCTTGAAATACAACCGTCCCCGGGATGGACTTGAGTAGACTCCCCATGTTGCGCTGGAATATGGCAGCTGCCGACCTGATGCCGAATGGGCATCGATTGTACATGGAAAGGCCTCGATGTGTGTTGATGGTGGTGAGTAGCTTGGATTCCTCGGTCAATTCTTGCATCATATACGCAGATGTGAGTTCTAATTTTGAGAAAAGTTTACCTCCAGCCAATGTGGCAAATAAGTCCTCCGCTCTGGGCTGCAGGTACTGGTCCTGTAGGGAGACTCTGTTTATGGGAGATTTGTAGTCCCCACAGATTCGTACGGATCCATCAGGCTTCATGACTGGGACGATGGGACTTGCCCATTCGCTAAATTCCAATGGTGATATAATGCCTTCCCGCAGAAGCCTGTCTAGTTCATGTTCAATCTTTTCCCTCATCACATAGGGTACAGCTCTGGCCTTGTGTGATGTAGATTTTGACTTTGGCCCCTTTGAAAGTGCTCACACCTGGCTGAAAGAGATGTTCAAATCACTTTATAACTGTTGAGCAGGAGGTCCGTTCCTCTAATGACATGGCATGGACATCATCCCATTTCCAGTTTAGTTTTGCCAGCCAGCTTCTCCCCAGCAGTCTCCGGGGACAATCCACAGGGGAAGTCGGTTCACTGTCCCTTTGCGTGTGACAGAGAGCATGGCGCTGCCGAGGACTGGTACGATTTCTTTGATATAGGTCCTTAGTTTGGTGTCGACCCTTGTGAGTTTTGGTCTGTCTCTTTTATGCGGCCACCGTTGTTCAAATTGTTGAGCGCCCATGAGAAATTGACTCGCTCCCATATCCAGCTCCATGTTGACAGATATCCCGTTGAGTAGGACCCTCATCATTATAGGAGGCGTCCTGTCATAGGAGCAGCGGCCATTGATCGTGTTGACCCGCTGTACACCGGTGCCTCGGGTAGTGTCCCCACCGTCTTCTGGTCCGCTTTCCGACCCATCCGATTCGTATACCAGCCAAGCTGCCGTTTTTTTGCACATGCAGGCCAAATGCCCTCTATATTCACAATTTCTGCAAACAGCCTGCTGAAATCGACATCCCCTTGATGAGTGCCCACCCCCACACCTCCAGCACAGACTGCTTGCAAAGAATGAGCTGCGTCTGGCTGATCTCTCTTGAGCTTCTCTCAGTTTGTAATTGATTGCTCCCATCGTGGGTTGATGAGGTGTGAACGGCCGTTCCTGTGGCCATTGATGGCTTCTGTTGCCACTGCTTGCAGTTGAGAGCCTGTTTTCCTGGTTTTGTCTGTGTGTGGGAGTAGCAGACTTCTTGTCAATACTGTGACTTCTTGTTCCATTATTTCGTTAGTTGTCGTCCTGTATTGTAAATCAACCTTGTTTCTTCTTCCCCAACCAGGAATGTCTGTGCAACCAGTGCTGCTGCCTCTAAGGTCAGGTTCTTGATCTCTATGAGCTTTTGGAATATGCCTGCGTGGCCAATTCCTTCAATGAAAAAGTCTCTCAGCATTTCTCTCCTCAGTTCATCGGAGAACTCACATAAACTAGCCAACCTCCAAAGTTCCGCCACGAAGTTGGGTATGCTCTGGCCCACGCAGCGTCTGTAGTTGTAGAACCTGTGTCTGGCCATGTGTAGGCTGCTCGCTGGCTTCAGGTGGTCTCTTACCAGTGTGCTCAATTCTTCAAACGACTTGCTTGCTGGTTTCTCGGGTGCCAAAAGATCCTTCATTAAAGCGTATGTTTTCGAGCCACAGCTGGTCAAGAGATAGGCTCTTCTCTTGTCTGCCTTATCGTCGCCTAACCAGTCTTTGGTTACAAAGCTTTGCTGGAGCCTTTCTATAAAGTCCTCCCAATTGTCTCCCGCATTGTACTTTTCATCTGACCCGTTGTTCGCCATTCTGTGGATTCTGTAATCCCGTAACCCGTCGCCACTATAAAGTCCTGTCCCCTCAGTACAGATTCACACGAGGCATGTAGTGAAGTCAAGGTCACTCTGGACCTGCACCTTTATTTCACAGCTCTGGAATGCTGCACTTGCCTGAGACCTGTCCTTATATACCTGTCTCTTGCAAGTGCACCCCTGGTGGTAAGGTATGCTGGTGGTTACAGGTCATATCTTATTACAGTCATGTATAGCATGTTAGGATACAGTTATATATAATAATGTAAGATACATGACAGTTTTCAGTTACGATCACTTACAAACTTTAAGATCACTTTCAAACTCTAAGATCACTTAAAAACTTTAAGATCGCTTACTAACTTTTAAACTTATAGATTTACATAACTTACAAAAATCTTTTAAGTTGAGAACATTCAGCCTCGTGAATCGCCTCTGTACCCCCTCCAAAGCTAGTATATCCTTCCTTAAGTAAGGTGACCAAAACTGCACGCAGTACTCCAGGTGTGGCCTCACCAATACCCTATACAGTTGCAGCAGGACCTCCCTGCTTTTGTATTCCATCCCTCTCGCAATGAAGGCCAACATTCCATTCGCCTTCCTGATTACCTGCTGCACCTGCAAATTAACTTTTTGGGATTCATGCACAAGGAGGCCTTTTGGCTAAGAGCATTGGTGCAGAGTGATCCTTGATGTGTGCAAGGTGACCTCTGGCGTTTGTGATCTGACAAAGAATTGGAAAGATTGGCTACGGAATTTTTTTTTTTTTTCGTGCACAAGGACCCCCAGGTCCCTCTGCACCGCAGCATGTTGTAATTTCTCCCCATTCAAATAATATTCCCTTTTACTGTTTTTTTTCCCAAGGTGGATGACCTCACATTTTCCGACATTGTATTCCATCCGGCAAACCTTAGCCCATTCGCTTAACCTATCTAAATCTCTTTGTAGCCTCTCTGTGTCCTTTACACAACCCGCTTTCCCACTAATCTTTGTGTCATCTGCAAATTTTGTTACACTACACTCTGTCCCCTCTTCCAGGTCATCTATGTATATTGTAAACAGTTGTGGTCCCAGCACCGATCCCTGTGGCACAACACTAACCACCGATTTCCAACCTGAAAAGGACCCATTTATCCCGACTCTCTGCTTTCTGTTCGTTAGCCAATTCTCTATCCATGCTAATATATTTCCTCTGACTCTGCGTACCTTCATCTTCTGCAGTAACCTTTTGTGTGGCATCTTATCGAATGCCTTTTGGAAATCTAAATACACCACATCCATCGGTACACCTCTATCCACCATGCTGATTATATCCTCAAAGAATTCCAGTAAATTAGTTAAACGTGATTTCCCCTTCATGAATCCATGTTGCGTCTGCTTGATTGCACTATTCCTATCTAGATGTCCCGCTATTTCTTCCTTAATGATAGCTTCAAGCATTTTCCCCACTACAGATGTTAAACTAACCGGCCTATAGTTATCTGCCTTTTGTCTGCCCCCTTTTTTAAACAGAGGCGTTACATTAGCTGCTTTCCAATCCACTGGTACCTCCCCAGAGTCCAGAGAATTTTGGTAGATTATAACGAATGCATCTGCTATAACTTCCGCCATCTCTTTTAATACCCTGGGATGCATTTCATCAGGACCAGGGGACTTGTCTATCTTGAGTCCCATTAGCCTGTCCAGCACTACCTCCCTAGTGATAGTGATTGTCTCAAGGTCCTCCCTTCCCACATTCCTGTGACCAGCAATGTGGCATGGTTTTTGTGTCTTCCACTGTGAAGACCGAAGCAAAATAATTGTTTAAGGTCTCAGCCATTTCCACATTTCCCATTATTAAATCCCCCTTCTCATTTTCTAAGAGACCAACATTTACTTTCGTCACTCTTTTCTGTTTTATATATCGGTAAAAGCTTTTACTATCTGTTTTTATGTTTTGCGCAAGTTTACTTTCGTAATCTATCTTTCCTTTCTTTATTGCTTTCTTAGTCATTCTTTGCTGTCGTTTAAAATTTTCCCAATCTTCTAGTTTCCCACTAACCTTGGCCACCTTATACGCATTGGTTTTTAATTTGATACTCTCCTTTATTTCCTTGGTTACCCACAGCTCGTTATCCCTTCTCTTACCACCCTTCGTTTTCACTGGAATATATTTTTGTTGAGCACTATGAAAGAGCTCCTTAAAACTCCACCACTGTTCCTCAATTGTGCCACCATTTAGTCTGTGTTCCCAGTCTACTTTAGACAACTCTGCCCTCATCCCACTGTAGTCCCCTTTGTTGAAGCATAGTACGCTCATTTGAGACACTACTTCCTCACCCTCAATCTGTATTACAAATTCAACCATACTGTGATCACTCATTCCGAGAGGATCTTTCACTAGGAGATCGTTTATTATTCCTGTCTCATTACACAGGACCAGATCTAAGATAGCTTGCTCCCTTGTTGGTTCTGTTACATACTGTTCTAAGAAACAATCCCTTATGCATTCTATGAATTCCTCCTCAAGGCTATCCCATGCGATTTGATTTGACTAATCGATATGTAGGTTAAAATCCCCCATGATTACTGCCATTCCTTTTTCACATGCCTCCATTA
Source organism: Pristiophorus japonicus (assembly GCF_044704955.1). NCBI lineage: Eukaryota > Metazoa > Chordata > Chondrichthyes > Pristiophoridae > Pristiophorus > Pristiophorus japonicus. Next base: position 88,405,290 of record NC_091980.1, read on the forward strand.
TTCCCTTGATTATTGTCTGCCCCATCATGAAGTTATTATTTGGGGGCCTATAAACTACGCCCACCAGAGACTTTTTCCCCTTACTGTCTCTAATCTCCACCCACAATGATTCAACATTTTGTTCTTTAGAGCCAATGTCGTCTCTCACAACTGCCCTGATATCATCCTTTATTAACAGAGCTACCCCACCTTCTTTCCCTTCTTATCTATCTTTCTGAATTGTCAGATACCCCTGTATGTTTAATTCCCAGTCTTGGCCTCCCTGCAACCATGTTTCTGTAATGACCACCAAATCATACCCATTTGTAATGATTTGTGCCGTCAACTCATTTACTTTGTTTCGAATGCTGCGTGCGTTTAGGTAAAGTGTTTTAATACTAGTTTTTAAACCATGATTTTTAGTTTTGACCCCTCCTGCAGCCCCTTTATATTCATACATATTGTCCCTTCCTATCACCTTGTGGTTTACACTTACCCCAGTGCTACTCTGCTCTGTTGCCTCCTGCCTTTTGCATTCTTTCTTGGGGTTCTGTTCATCTGAGCTCTCACCCATTCTAACTAGCTCAGAGCCCTCTCCTGGGTTCCCATCCCCCTGCCAAGCTCGTTTAAAGCCCTCCCAACCGCACTATCAAAACCACCCGCGGGAACATTGGTCCCGTCTCTGTTGAGGTGTAACCTGTCCGACTTGTACAGGTCCCACCTACCCCAGAAGCGATCCCAATTGTTCAGGAAACTAAAGCCCTCCCTCCTACACCAATGCCCCAGCCACGTATTTATCTGACTAGCCATCCTATTTCTACCCTCACGCCAGTACGTGGCACTGGCAATAATCTCAAGATTACCACCTTTGAGGTACTGGCTTTCAATCTTACTCCGAGCTCCCTAAACTCAGCTTTCAGGACCTCACCCCTCTTTCTACCTATGTCGTTGTTATCAATGTGGACCACAACCACTGGCTGTTCCCCTTCCCTCCCCAGAATCCCCTGCAGTCGCTCAGTGACATCATTGACCCTTGCACCAGGGAGGCAACACACCATCCTGATGTCACTTTTGCTGCCGCAGAAGCGCCTATCTGCTCCCCTAACTATTGAATCTCCTATCCCTTCCCGTCTTCTTCCTCCCCCCCTGTGCAGCTGAGCCACCCACGGTGCTGTGGACTTGGCCCTGGCTGCACTCCCCAGAGGCATCACCGCCCTCACCAGTAGTCAGAATAGACTACCGGTTGGAGAGCGGGATAGCCTCAGGGGACTCCTGCACTACCTGCCTCGCCAGACTCTTGTGTGCGACGGTCACCCATTCCCTATCCTCCTGTACCCTTTTAATCTGTGGGGTGACCAATGCCTGAAACGAGCTATCCACGTACCTCTCATTCTCTCGGATGCTCCTCAGTGCCTCCAGTCCTCGCTCAAGCTCCGAGACTCGGCGCTCGAGTTGGAGGAGCTGGAGACACTACCTGCACATGTGGTCATCCCCGTTGTGGGAAGCATCCAGGAATTCCCACATGGCACAGGTGTTGCATTCCGTTTGAACGAGCTGCCCTGCCATCCCACTTAAATTACCCAGCAAAAACACTGACTCCCACTACACACATTAAACAGCTATTTAGTAATGTACCCTCTTTTCTATTAGAACACAAAATCAAAGAGATATACTCACCAGCCGATCAGCCAACCACTTACCAGCTTGGCTGTGACGTCACTTTTTGATTTCTTGTCCCTCCTCCCCGCACTGCTCACTCACCGACTGCCGCTGGGCCTTTGTAGGCCGCTGACCCGGACTGCCGCTGACGCTGCTCCTCCCAACACTGCTCACTCACCGACTGCCTATCGAGGTATATAAAGAACTGGAGTCGGGGTATATGATATAGATATAGAGATAGGACAGATATAGAAATAGCAAAAGAACAGAGCATTCAGCTTAAACCATGGAGAGAGAACAGAGCATCTTATGCAATACAGGGAGAGAGCAAGCAGAGCAACAACCAAAACCTACTCATTGTCAAGGACCTGTGAGTATTATTATACAGTTTGTAATTCTGTGTTTTGTAATACCATTTGTCACCACATTTAATTGACTATGTAAAATTGTGTAAAAATAGAGACTAATTGTTAAATATGAAATAAATAAAAAGGATTTGAGAACCAATGAAAAATAAAGTTTAATGATTAACAGGGATTACTCGGGCTCCAGCAGAAAACACTCGCTTTCCTTAAGGGAGAGAAATTCTCACTGACTGATCAAGGAGGGTAAGTATAAAAAAAATTATATAAAAATAATTTCTTATATTGTTTAATATAGCCGGAACATGGCAAACAATGATGATAGTTGGGGGTTTTCCTGGATTACTTTCCAATCAAAGGCTAGGGCTGGATTTTCGGCTCGCTTGTGCCTCAGTTAGCGCCTTAGAGGGGCAGTAAAGAGTGTTTCTAGGCATAGGTGAAGCCGGGTGTCCAGCTTTTTTCGCCCGGCCGGCAAATTTGGCTCATATTTAGCGGCGGGGCAAAAACTTACTGCCCCACCCTCTAGCTTCACTGAGATCATGACGTCAATCGTTATGCAACGCTCCGCTATCATTCCGGATGCAAAATTTGGCCCGAGCATCTCAATAAATGCCCATCCCAGGAAACGTGTGAAAAACCAGGTGCTCCCAGAGGCGGTACTGGCAGCGAGTTTAAATGGAGGGAGGAGGATCCTATATCGCAGGTCACATTGACTGACATGGTTGCGCACATCATGCTGCGGTAAGCTCCAACTTGAAAGCAGCAGTTTTATCTGCCATTACAGTGTTCTTACAATGTCAGTGAGAGAATTTAATGGAGGCATTACAGTTTGCCAGCGTGTCATGCTCCATGCTATTGCTAGGAAGTGTCAAGCTAGAAGAAGGGCTCTTGGCCATTTGGCCCACGGATGAGGAGAGGCCGAAGACGTCTGAGGAGGAGGGCTTACCCCCCACTGGTTTACAGGCACCAATGCTCATATATCCAGCTCTCTAGGAGTAGTGTGTGAGAAGGCTGTGCTTCCAAAAGGAAATGCTGACAGAGGTATACCATCTCTTACAGGCAGACCGATGCCTGCACCGCTCTGGAGGCAGCCTTCAATACTCCCCTCAATAGATATCCGAATTCATTGTGGTGTGCTGCATGTTGCACAGCTTGGCCATCATGAGGGGCCAGGCATTGCAAGTTAGAATTGCAGGCCCACCTCAGAAGGAGGAGGCAGCATAGAGATGTTGCCAGACCAAGAGTCGTACATCGCCAGCTCATAATGGACCAGTTGTCCGAATTGGGGAAAACTGAGGAATGGAGCTAATACTGGTCATACTATGTACCCCCATAAAGGCACATCTCCAATAAATGTTGGAGCATTGGAATGATACACAAGACACCAATGGCAAAGGATCAAACAGAAATTTTACTGCAAATAAGTAACAAAAACTCCCCCCACCAAAAGAAAGCCATACAATAGACAACATTATGTTGCAAGGCACTGAACAACAATGAAGTGCATCAAATCAAAGAAACTATTTACAAGTCTATTCAATAAAAATCAGGGCATCTGCACAACAGTGTCCTGCAGATTATTCTGACTTATTTAATGCCGCAATTTTCGGCTGGGGTGAAAAAACTACCTTGTGTAACGCCTGAATTTCCTCCCCCCACCCCGATCATGGAACCTAATTTTTTGCTGAAATTTGCAGACGAGGGCATAAACTTTTTCCAGGCGGTATCAGAACCGCCCCACCGTCATCACTGCCCCGAAATTACAAGAGCCAGAAATCTAGCCCATATGTCGGACCAAACTATTTGTTTGACCAATTAGAAAATTTGGACATATTTCAAATAAATTGTATTTTGTGATTGGTAACTAGGCTGGTTAGGCACAGAGTGAGTCGCTGCCTGTTCAGGGGCCCTGCCTTACATGTCCAGTGTTGTATTAGAATGAGGAAAGAGAGGAGCATCCCTAATCTGTATTCTGGTGTTGTAGCCTATCAGAGTGACAGCAGATTGATACTAGTACATCCTGGAAGTCTTCAAATTGATTCAGTCTTTTCATCCAAAGGCATGGGGATTTAGTAAAGCTCAAACCCCTAGGCTTCTGAGATAGGGATAGGCCTCCAAATCAAAACATTCATTGAGGCATTTTAAACACACATAAAAATGTAATGATGATTTTGTGCATTATGTAATTTTAAAATATCTTATATTTAGTATTATCTCTGCTGATTAGTGACAAAACAAGAAGATTGCCAAACCGATTTTCAAAAAATATCTGTGATTTTATCATTCTCTATCTTGTTAGTTGTTTATTGGTAGCTCTTTGCTAACTGCCACTTCCTGATTGGTCATTTTCATATCTCCTTTGAACTAGCTGATTGGTACACAACCAAATTTTTAAGGTTTTCTTTTCTCTTTGCTTCTGCACTTCCAAAGGCGTGGCACCAGAAACTGTCCAGTACCTTCCTGAAAATATATTATTTACATGTGAGTTTAGAAAGTGGGTTTTGGCAGAGTATTTAACCATAGGCAGCATTGCATAGGCAAGCCTTGTCTTGTCCTCACTTGACAGCCACTTGTGCCCATTTCAATAGAGACCAATAGAATCATAGTCAGGGGTACAGTGGCTGATTAAAAAAATACTTTTTATCTTTGCCTGAGGCTACTAATATCATGGATGATTAAAGATTGAAATATTGCTCATCCTGCTTTCTAGAACCACACAACTTCATAGAATCATACAGCACAGAAGGAGGCCTTTCAGCCTGTCGTGCCTGTGTCTGCTCTTTCCCCATAGCTCTGCAGCTTTTCCCCTGCAAGCATTGATACAATTCCCTTATGAACGTGTTGAATTTTTAGTTTGGGTTCACAGTACATTGATCAGTTCAGTAATCTTAACAATGCATATTGTGGAGATGAATTTTGGAAAAAAACCAAGCATGAAAATCAAAATATTCTTGAAGCATAAAAATAGTTATCTTGTGCAAATGATCTCCCATGACATTGCTAATTGTGATGTTTAGCTGTTAAATGTGATAGCCATTTAAATGTGATAACTTTCCCCATATGCCCATTGCTCAGCTACTGGGTCCTGGGCAACTTAGAGGCTAATTATTGTGGTTGCAAGGTTCTCTAGATTGGGAGCTACTTTGCTCCTTGTTGCCTTAAATTCCATCTTATCTCTAGATCATAGAAACATAGAAACATAGAAAATAGGTGCAGGAGTAGGCCATTCAGCCCTTCTAGCCTGCACCGCCATTCAATTAGTTCATGGCTGAACATGCAACTTCAGTACCTCCTTCTTGCTTTCTCGCCATACCCCTTGATCCCCCGAGTAGTAAGGACTTCATCTAACTCCCTTTTGAATATACTTAGTGAATTGGCCTCAACAGCAGAAAAACATCAGGAGATAACTGGATTTCTTCCTTTTTTAAGATTGTCCAGTTGTGATAATGTTGGTGTTTTATACCAAGTGTGATGTCTGAAGTGTGTCTGAATGAAAAATGTTTTAATATTTGTTCAGAAATGCTATTAAACACAGTAAGAGGCTTCACCTATGAGAATTTTGATTAATACCGAAAGCTGGGTTATCACATCTTATTTGTTTGACTCAAATGTCACAGGTGCATAACTGTTATTTGTGTATTGGGATTAATTTTATAACCCTACTAGATATATCAATTATAATTTTCTAAATAGAAATTGAAAGAAAAGTTTTGAATTCTGCACTGCTAAATGTTATTGCTGAAAAGAACAAGCATTAATATTGGATCCTACATTCCATGGCATCGTGCACAATTAGACCTCCCAGGACCACCTCCAGCTAGTCAGCCCATTAATATTACACTGAACTGAAATCCATAGATGGCACAGATCCTGTTACACTGACAGGCATGGCAACAGTGGCATATTTGTTCTATCCATAAGTGCCAAACAAGCCTATGAAATTCATGCTTTAATTCTCTTTCTAATTTGTTTTGGAATGCTTGACCTGTCTTTCCTTGGCAGCACAGTCACAATGACGATCACATTTCTAATCTAAAATAAAAATAAGAGATTTCAAAAATACAATCACAAGGATATTGCAAACACAAAGAAAGAGATGAGTTTTATTATAAATGCTTTTATTACCTTCTGAAAATTAAACTTTGATGTGAAGATATTAAACATTTGTGCTGTTGTTTTCTCATAAGTTTCAACAAATTGTTTTAAAGAGATGATGAGCTAAACACTGCAGTTGCTGCAGTGGCAATATTAACCAATCATCAGGATAGTACCAAGAAACATGTTAATAAGTTTCAGCCTGCTAATATTTTACTGACACAAAATTATATTTGAATAGCAAATAGAAGCTAAACCTGGCCAATTAAAATAAATGATTATTACTGTCAATCTAAACAGATAATGGAAATGTAAGCAGGCTATTTGACATTTAGAGAACAGAACTGGAGGACAGCCTGCTAAAATTAACAAGCCTCAAAGCAGATTAGAAAAAAAAAACTTTCCTTCCCACATAGAAGTGGATATGTGGACATGTGGAACAGAATCCCAGCATAAACAAGTGATGTGAACCCTTTTGAGAAGGAACTGGATAAATATCTGAGTTCTGATGGAAAGTCATTGACCTAAAACGTTAGCTCTCTTTCACTCTCTGCAGATGTTGCCTGACCTGATGAGTATTTCCAGCATTCTCTGTTTTTATTTCAGATTTCCAGCATCCACAGTATTTTGCTTTTGGATAAATATCTGATTCGGGACTGGATTAGAGGCCTTAAGGATGGGTGTAACGTGAGATAATCAAATTATCCAAGTGCTGCTGAAGCTGGATAAAGTGTGAGGAGTGAAAGTAGTTTGCAAAGGGCAACAGGTCATAGCTGTAATGGGAGCAGAATTATTTGATCTTTTGAAATCAGGTAATATTTATACTTAACTTTCCCATAGCAGATTGTCCAAGGAGTGGATTTGATGGACTTTTCTCATTGAATGCTGTTTATGCTCTTCCAATGCTAGCTAATGTTCTGGTATTTCTGACTGTGCACATGGACATTTTATTTCTTAATTTGTTTTCCTTCTAAATTGTGATGACACAGAAGCAGTGAATGTAGTCAGTCAAAAACCTGGGCTATAGTAGTGTAGAGTAGGGTAAAATGCCGTGTTCAGTACTAGTAAGAATAAGTTTGAAAATGAAAAGTAAACAATGTCTAGTGATTCACACAGATATTGGATTTAACCAAATTACTGTGCATTGCCACACACTGAAGAGTATATTAAATCATAACGTCGCCGAATGCATTGCTGTGCTAAGCTGGGTATCACTCTGGCTTTGCTGAACTAACTCACACACAAATGGATATATATATATATTTTTAAAAGCTGATAAACTCCACACAAGTGCTCATATTTCTTACCACTTTTGTGGGATAATTCCAAGAACCTCATTTTTTTTGTGCGCAGTCAACATGACCAGATATTAAAAAACTGATACCATTGGTTTTAACCTGGGTGGGTTTTGGGAGGTTGAGGGAAACGCACTCGCTGGTTTATGTTTCAGGCCCAGGGTATTTTAACTCCAGGGCCTCAGTTGAATGCAGCCAATTCACTTCCCAACTAGAATGGGTAGGAAGAGAGCACAGAGCGGCTGCTGGCAGGTAAGCATCGGGCAGCCCTTGGTCACATGGCCCTTGGTCACATGCCCCTTGGCCACACGGCCCTTGGTCACACGGCCCTTGGCCACACGCCCCTTGGTCACACGCCCTTGGTCACACGGCCCTTGGCCACACGGCCCTTGGTCACACGGCCCTTTGTCACAAGGTCCTAGGTCACATGGCCCTTGGCCACACGGCCCTTGGCCACCCGACCCTTGGTCACATGGCTCTTGGCCACACGGCCACTTCCATGTTAAGTGGTGGGGAGAGGATATTGGAAGGGAAGCAGCAGAGGCCACGACTCCCCTGGTGAGGCCCTGAGGAGCACTCCTGCTCTTCATGGCCGCTCAAAGGAAATGCTTTGGCTTACCTGGATGTCAATTTTTCCCTTCCAAATGGCTACCAACCTGCTTAAAGCTTGATGGGGAAGCCATACTGGCTCAGGCTCCTGTTAAAATGCCATTGAGATCCTATTTGCATCATAGGAACCCTATTAGCATGGTGCCTCATCCGTCGCCAAAACCAGTTGTGTTAAAGTAAGAAATCGTCGGGAACAGAGCGGAATATGGAGTTGCTCCATTTTAACTTCTCACCCACTCTGTTCTTGCCAAGCAAGGATTTAAAATTCCTCCCTATATCAACAAAAAAATCAGTTTCCAGGAGATCAGTAATTGTTCTCTCAATATTTCATTACTCCATCGGCACACCTCTATTTTTAAACACACTGCAATTTGAAACCTAGGTAACCAGAAACTTTTCCTCAATTTGTTGAGGGAAAGTCACGCACCGATGGCCCATTCTGAGGTTTTCTCAACAGTGGAGTATGTTACGTGGCTGGTTGTTTACTCCGCAGCCACGAACCCTCCCCCCACAGGGCCAGAAAGTGTCCGCTTCTGAATAAATGGCATGATTTCTATAATGTACTTTTCCATTATAACAGTAATAACAACGAGCACAACACGAGGAAAACATATAGTCCTCCTCTCTGCTTACTGTCTGCACAAGATAATTGGAGGGTCCTGATAGTAAAATTGGTTTTGGATGTGATGCAGAAACATTACTGCATTTTTATAGTGTTTAACTGATTGCACAGCGTGCAAGTTACATTGGAGTCCATTAAACACCTCTGAACACCTTGCTGCTTTCAGTTGTGACTGTAAATTGTTTTGAAATAGTGCGAGCCCAGAGGTGACATTGCCTTATATCTGTGATGTAAATGGAATGTTCTCATGAATAAACTTGGCTCCTGGTTTTCAGTTAATGCGACTTAACTGGGCCAGTCTGCAGTGAACATCATTATAATGAAATATTAACATCTATTTTTTTCTCATCTTTGAATTTTTCAAACACAGCATGATTTAAAAAGAACTTAGTTCTGTTTCTAAGTTTTGTTCAAGTGTCATAACAATAAATATGTCGAATCACCAAGTTTACAACTTATTAGGTTTGGCAGTATTGATTGCAATGTGAGCGTAAGAACAAAGGTATTAGCAATTTTTCCAATCGACTTTGTCAACTGACAATTAACATATACCCTTAGTTGCATGGTAGATAGAATGCAAATATAGTTAGCAATTTGCACCTTCACTAATTACAGTTGATTCCCATCTGTTAAGTGCTCTGATAGATGGGACCATCACGGAGAGACTGACAGTATGACTGAGTGTTAAATTACATCTGTTTGATATAATTTGTTTTCCCATTTATTGAGTTCAGCAAATTGTGCCAAATTCATTGTGGACTGGAACAGTTCTCTCTTGTTAAAATTTGATATGTACTTCATAACACAGTAAGATGCAGCTTGTATCCTTTGACACTGCTCAACATATAGAGAAGCACGTTTGGACAAATGTGCAAATCATAATGGTTAGAGTTCATAAAGCAGAAAGTTTATTCATGAAACATTTTCATTTCAGTGTAAATACCATATAAATGCTCCAATATTCCCATGTACTGATCTATAAAATAAATCATAATATAACATTGCACAGTATCACTGATTACCTAATTATGTGATCTAAGACCCTGCTTTCTTTTGTCCATATTATTTTTCCCCTTAGCCTGTAAGGGTGGTGGATACAGATTCAATAGTAGCCTTCAAAAGGGAGTTAGATAAATACTTGAAGGAGAAAAAATTGCAGGGTTATGGAGAAAGAGTGGGACAATGGATCGAACAGGATTGTTCTTCGAAAGAGCTGGAGCAGAATCAATGGGCTGCATGGCCTCCTTATATTCTGTATTACTCTATAATGTCTGGCGTCATCACTCTTTTTATGGTAAATGTGTGGCAACAAAAATCTAAAAGTAAAAAACGGCAATGCACTTCATCATGTGCTCCAAGGTACAATCACATCTCATCTCTGCTTGAGATGATATCACCTCAGCTTTTTAAATATCAGGGAAAGATTTCTGCTGTTCACTACTTATAGCAAGTAGAATGGCCTGGAAATGTGATTGTGGCCCTCAGCTTGCAGCAGAATTGGGCCGCACGTCATATTGGGTTAGGGAGACCTATAGTCAGCCAGGCGTTACACCCATCGCTTATGCAAATTGGGGGCCTAGCGTTGTTACAGGCCTCCTTGCAAAATTTGTTTGATTGACCACAGAATGTGCCGTGCATGCTACAGTCAGTTTTTAAATGCGCGCAGCAACCAAACCAGCGGTCCCTTAAAGGGAGTGCTGGAGGCTTCCACTCAAAAGTTAAGTTTAAAGTTTTTACTTACCTGAATGTAGAGCCAGAGGGGAGGCAATCAGCAGGGTGAGGCAGGTCAACAAAGGCTGGCAGCAGCCCATGGTTATAATCTGGAGTCGGGAGGTGTTTGGATTGAAATTTCTAAATCTACTAATTTTTTCAATGCTGTGGTATTTGAGGCAACGCATCAGTAAACGAGGGCACATTTCTGACTTCCAGGGAAGTTATGCTAAACCTACATAAAACATTAGTTCGTCCCCAGCTGCAGTATTATGTCCAAATCTGGGCACCATGCTTTAGGAATGATGTGAAAGCTTTGGAAAGGATACAGAAGAGATTTACGTGAATGGTTCCAGGGATGAGGGATTACAGTTATGTGGATAGACTGGAGAAGCTGGGGTTGATCTGTTTCGAGAAGGCTAAGAAAAGATTTGATAGAAGTGTTTAAAATCATGAAGGGTTTAGATACCGTAAATAAAGAGAAACCGTTTCAATAGTTGAAGGGTTGATAACGAGAGGGTACAGATTTAAGGTGATTGGCAAACGAACAAGCGGCGACCTGAGGAAAAGCGTTTTTACGCATCGAGTGGTTAGGATTTGGAATGCAGGGCCTGAAAAGGGGATTGGATAAATACTCATTGGAGAAAAAAGTACAAGGAAAAGGGGAAAGAGTGGGGCAGTGGGATTAACTGGATTGCTCTTCGAAAGAGCCAGCACAGACTTGATGGGGTGAATAGCCTCCTTATATGCTGTACTATTCTATGGTTCTGGAGGCTGGATTTTAAGGAGGAGGGTGGGTTGGGGGTGGAGGGGGCTCTGTGGCAGTCAGGAAACCCAGGAGGTCGGGCAAGTTGAGAGGCTGGCTGTCTGCAAGGAGGCAGGCCTGCGGCACAAGGCCGCCCGGAGGAGGGAAGGAGGGAGGGATTGTGGGAGGGGGAAGGAAGCAGCCGCAGGAGCATGGGATGGCGTATGAGGACAATCATGGGCCAGGAAGCGGCCACAGAAGCAAAGGAGGGGTCGTGGGTTCTCACCAAGATCATGGGCCGGGAGGAGCTGGGGGGATAGTGGAGGGGTGGGGGGTGGAAATCTTCAGAAGATCGGAGGCTGGGAACAGCACAGGGAAGGCGAGAGGAGCTGGCAGGGGAGGCTTCATAGAGACATCAGAGACCCGTGGGGTTGGGAGGGAGTGGTGATTGGGGACCTGCGGGCGAGGGATCGTAGTCCTGGGGGGAGTGGGTCTCCCATCATAAGAGCATAAGAAATAGGACCAGGAGTAGGCCATACAGCCCCTCAAGCCTGCTCTGCTATTCAATAAAATCATGGTTGATCATTGACCTCAACTCCACTTTCCCGCCCGATATCCATATCCCTTGGTTCCCCATGACTCCAAAAATCTATCTATCTCAGCCTTGAATATATTCAGAGACTCAGCATCCGCAGCCCTCTGGGGCAGAGAATTCCAAAGATCCACAACCCTCAGAGGGAAGAAATTCCTCCTCATCTCAGTCTTAAATGGCTTACCCCTTATCCTGAGACTGTGCCCCCTAGTCCTAGAGAGCCAGAGGAAACAACCTCTCTGCATCAACCCTGTCAATCCCCTTCAGAATCTTGTATTGTTCAATGAGATCACTTCTCATTCTTCTAAACTCCAGAGTGTATAGGCCCAATTTGCTCAATCTCTCCTAATAGAACAACCCTCTCATCCCAGGAATCAATCTAGTGAACCTCCGTTGTACCGTCTCCAAGGCAAGTATGTCCTTCCTTAGATAAGGAGACCAAATCTGTGCACAGTACTCCAGGTGTGGTCTCACAAAGGCCCTGTACAATTGTAGCAAGACTTCCTTACTCTTAAATTCCAATCCCCTTGCAATAAAGGCGAACATGCCATTTGTTTTCCTTATTGCTTGTTGTACCTACATGCTAACTCTCTGGGGCCAAATTTGGTCGCCGCCCATTTCTTGGCGGCCCCTGGGTGGCACCTACCTTTTTGCTGCCCACTGGTGGGTCCCGTTGGGAGCCACTTTTGGTTCCATTGTGTGGGCATCAGCATTAGCGGCAGGCAGCAGCAGCCACTGGGTGGGAGCGGGAGTGAGCGGCCGGCATCATCAGTGTACAACAGTTGGAGCCCTCTCCACTCCTGGATCTTTGGAGGGCTTCCAATGCGCATGCGCGAGACTTCACAATTTTTTTTGTTGTAGTTTTTGTCTTCCAACATGTCGTAATTTCAGGGCCGTTTGTGGCTGATTGCTGTACTGCGCATGTGCATAAGGGCACACCACTTTATTCCACCTGTGAGTGTGAGAGGGGAGAGGAGAGAGTTGGCATTTGAGAGGAGAGAGTTGGAGGTTGGAGAGGACAGAGTTGGAGGTTGGAGAGGAGAGAGCTGGAGGTTGTAGAGGACAGAGTTGGAGGTTGGAGAGGGGGCAGTCAGAGTTGCAGAGGGGGCAGTCAGAGAAATTGAGACACACAAACTGTTGAGCAGCCATTTGTTTCATCATTGACGATGAGTGGCCAGAAATCAGCAATGAAGACTGGCTAAATCAGGCCCAGAGCTCCCTGGTTTAATGAGCGGGGATTGGAGGAGCTCATGACGGAGGTGGAGCGTAGGTACAAAGACCTCACCCAGGATGGTCGTGCAAGCCTCCACCACTCCAATACCGACGCATTTGGAGGGAGATCGGTCAGACCGTGTCCGCAATGGGCACGTTGAGCAGGATGGGGACCAATGCTGGAAACTTTGGAACGATTTGCTGGCGGCAGCAAGAGTGAGTAAAAATTTATTCACCCCCTCCTGTCCAACACCAAAAAGGTTATGCACCAGATGTGTGCGCGTGTGTGTGGGAGTGTATGTGTGTGGGGGGGGGGGGGGGGGTTATCAGCAAAGGGGCTAAAGGCTGCAATGTTTCTTAGTGCAGAAGAAAAAGGCATCCAAGGCAGAACGCCTGAGAGCGACGGGAGGGGGAGCAGCAGAGGTGGTCGAATTGAGCAGATTGGAGGAGCGTGCATTGGCATTGGTTGGTGACTGCCGCCGTGCAACCACAAATGTTGATGCAGATCTGATACCACAGCATGGTAAGATTATACTAATCTCCTGTGTGAGCGACATCATGGAATGAAATGACATGCAATGTTAAGGCACTCGCGGTTTACCGCACACTTTGTTGCTCATTATTGTTGTGCCCATGTAGAGATGGAACTCCTTGGTGGCAGAATGTGAGATGGCACAGCTGACATCTCAGCTTGACCAGCACCACCCCACCCCTCCCCTCACAAATTAAAATGCCGTCCTCTACTTGCAAATGATGACTCGGACAGCACACCATCGAGCTCTGGCCTTCAGAGAAGCCGTCACACCCCAATGTTTCCCACGCCGACATCACCCCCAGCCGAAGAAAGCGGAACCCTTCTCCACCCACCCCCCCAGATCACCCATTTCCACTGCTCCCACTTCCGCCATCCTGAGCCACGAAGAAGAGGAGAGAGAGGAGGGAGAAGGGCCCGTCTTTGAGCCCCTTGAGCTCCAGGAGCAGGAACAAGATGACAACAGCCTCCTGCCATTTGAGCCAGGTGTCAGCAGTATCTTGGCTTCGGCCTCCGAGTTCCTGGGGTTTGGAACTGACTCCACATTGGCAAGCTCAACCAAGCACAGAGGCCGTGGCACGAAGGCAAACAAGGCGCCAGAATCCACCAGGAGCGAGTATCCACCTGAGGAGTCACTACGACTCTCTGCAATTCTGGATATGGTCCAGCTATCACGGACAAGCATGCCGATAGATTGCGATATGCTCCAGACCATGACTGGGATAGCTGCCAGCATGACCACCTTCACCCAGCAGCATGATGACAAGATGGACCGGCTCATCACTGTGTTGGAGCGCACAACCGAGACCGTTGAGACGATGAGGCATGAGATGGCTTCTGGGCGTGCAGTTCAAGCCTCTGATCCCACACCCTCAAGGCAGACAGGTCCGGAGGAGCAGAAGATCCCGGCACCTTCGGCTGCGCCCCCTGCCTTCTCACCAAGAGCACACGTTTGCAGACATCTCACTGCCCTCCTGCACAACCTTGTCAACCAGAGGCAGAAAGGGGAAAAGGAGTGAGACGCTGTGGTGTAGGTGGGGCGAGGAAGAGGAGCTTGGGCATCACTTCAAGAGGGGGGGGGGGAAGAGAAGTGGTGGTGCCGGGTAGCGGGGTGGGTGTTGTTGGTATAAATGTTTGTAAATGTAATAATGTTATGTAATCTTTGTTATTGTACACTTGTAGATACACTCACATTGCTGACCCCCTCTTGGTGAGTGTTTGATTTTAACGTTATGTGTGGCGCCTTGTGAGAAACACATATCTGTCCCTCAGGTCATCTGCTTTATGAGGAATATCTTCCCATCCACATATAACTGCACTGTATAATGGGTACAGTCATCAGGCCATCGCAACAAGCTTTATCTGCTGTGAAGGTTATTCGATGTGTCAGATTAATTACATTTCTCAGAACAGACATGTCCGTAACCACAACAAGGCACGCTGGGTACAGGTCTTTTGTGATGAATCAGAACAGATTTTATAAAGTAGTTTCCTTGCAGTACAAAGAAAGACACATTAACAAGGCGATAGTGACAGTCTAGCCGTTGAAACCTCAACGGTAGGCCACTGAATCACTGCGGCGCTTGTCTCTTGCTGTGTTCTATTGACCTTCCTCAGTTGGTTCTGTAATCGCACTGCCCCTAAAGTCGAATAGCTGCAACTTTATACCCTTTTCCTCCCATACAAATGTTGGCAGAGTCTGCAGCTGTCTCAGGCTTACAATAGATCATTCTAACCTTAACCCTCTCACCTTCTGTGTGATATGTAGCGCTTCCCTGAGAACTTCTCGAAGGACTGTGTCACAGAATTAATTAATCAGCTTGGATGGACAAAATATGACTTTTCACTTATTCATAATTATCTTGCTTTTGCCATTGGGCTTCTCAATTAAGGTCTTTCAGAAAGGTCAAAGAAAATGTTTCCAGCAGCCTAGACACATTTCAGTCGCTTTTATCACATCCAAATTAAACATGAAGTACAATAAAGTACAGCAATATCCACCTGACTTTTTTCCAACAGTCCCACTCATGATGGTCCAGCATCTGCACCATAGCCGTGATGTGCAGCGCTGCAGCACTCGAAGCCCTTCTCCCTGCCGTTCGACTCACGGCCAGATCAGACCTACTTTTTGGGAGCGGTCCTTCTGGTGGGCGGCAGGTTGATTTGAGGCCAGCATCCCTCACCAAAATGGCCAATTTGCAACATCTGGCATGGGCGGTGGCATGATGTCACGCTGGCAAATCCCTCCGCGACCAATCTCGCGCCGGGCGGAACCTGGACGGCAGATGGTCAGTTTTGGAGGAATCGCCCAGAAAGCATACATTTCCAGCGGATCCTCGGCGGCTGCGGCCACAACCTGCACCAAATTTGGCCCCTCTGTGTTTCCTGTATGAGGACACCTAAATCTCTCTGAACACCAACATTTAAAAGTTTCTCACCATTTAAAAAATATTCTGTTTTTCTATTCTTCCTAATCTCACATTTCCCCACATTATATTCCATCGGCCACCTTACTGCACACCCCTTAGACTATCTGTATCCCTTTGCAGACTCTTTGGTGGTGAACTTACCCTGCACCACGATTTGGCGGGTGGGGGGCGGGGGGGGTGCGTAACTTGCTTGGGGCGGTCTGCACAGAGCAGGCATAAAGGCAGTGGACTTAAACAGAGTGGTTTATTGGGGAATTTGGAAATTGTGGGTATTTCTGGTGAGTATTGGGTAAGTAGAAGCTGTAAGAAGTGAAATTTAGTTTAACATTTTGATTTAAATGTAGAACTTTAAAACTGTCGTTAACAGAAGTTGCCTGCCTGTGGCAGTTGACTGTCAGTAGGCTATAAGTGAGAGTCTTAAATAGGTGTTAATCACAGAGAATAGGGGAGCTGAGCCAACACTTGCAAATTGGGTGTAGCCCTTAAGAGTATAAAAGTCAACAGTTTTTCAGAGCACAGAGTGGTCTTAATGGGAGTGAACAGTTTATTTGGGAATTTGGAAAGAGTGGGAATTTGGAGAAGAGGAGAAGTTGCAGCTTTTTATCCACACTATTTGTAGTGTTTTGTGTTGCAGGTAGATATTTAATTTCATTAACCATTACTTAATCCAGATCAATTAAGAAGTCAAGGATCTAAACTGTAAACTAAGTTAGTTAAATACAATTTTAACTATATTTAATTAAATAGAACAAGGTTTCTAAACATGGGCATTGGTTTAAATTAAGAGCCATGGTACATATTAAAAATATACATAGAAAATGTGATATTTCAAAACTTGTAAACATAATTAGTTAAGTAAAATACAATAGAGATGACAGGGCAGGCGATGTGTTGCAGCTGTAGCATGTGGGAGCTGGTGGACATCAATGTGACCCACAGTGATCACATCTGCAGTAAGTGTTGGCAGCTCGAAGAACTTCCGCTCAGAGTTGAAGAGCTGAAGTCCGAGTTTCAGACACTGCGATACATCAAGGAGGGGGAGAGTTACCTGGACATGTGTTCTAGCAGGCAATCACACTCCTTACGTTAAATATTTCAAATTTGGTCCGTGGTCAGGGAAAGGAGGGTGTGACTATGAGTGAGGCAAGTATTGGGATCCAGAAGGGAGCCTTGAAGGAGCCGCAGCTCTTGCAATTCTCCAACAGGTACGAGGTTCTTGCTCCATGTGTGGATGAGAGCAGGGACTACAGGGAGGATGAGCAAACTGACCACAGCACTGTGGTACAGGAGGCCATTCAAGTTGAGGGAATAAAAAGAAATGTGGTAGTGGTAGGGGACAGTATAGTGTAGCAAGGTCCTCTGCAGCCAAGAGCATGAGTCCCGAAGGCTGTGTTGCCTCCCTGGTGCCAGGGTTAAGGGCATCTCCTCTGGGCTGGAGAGGACCTTGCAGTGGGAGAGGAAAGATCTAGTTATCGTGGTCCACATAGGTACCAATGACATTGGTAGAACAAAGAAAAAGGTTCTGCTGAGGGAGTATGAGCAGCTAGGGACTAAATTTAAAAGCAGAACCACAAAGGTAATAATCTCTGGATTACTACCTGAGCCACAAGCAAATTGGCATAGGGTAAATCAGATCAGAGAGATGAATGCATGACTCAAAGATTGGTGAGGGAGAAATGGGTTTTGATTCATGGGCCACTGACATAAGCACTGGGGAAAGAGAGAGTTGTTCCGTTGGGATGGGCTTCACTTGAACCAGTCAGCATGGATTTATGAAAGGGAAATCATGCTTGACAAATCTTCTAAAAATTTTGAGGATGTAACTAGTAGAATAGACAAGGGAGAACCAGTGGATGTGGTGTATTTTGACTTTTAAAAGGCTTTTGACAAGGTCCCACACAAGAGATTGGTGTGCAAAATTAAAGCACATGGCATTGGGGGTAATGTACTGATGTGCATAGAGAACTGGTTGGCAGACAGGAAGCAGAGAGTCGTGATAAATGGGTCCTTTTCAGAATGGCAGACAGTGACTAGTGTGGTGCCACAGGGCTCAGTGCTGGGACCCCAACTATTTACAATATACATCAATGATTTAGATGGAGGAATTGAATGTAATATCTCCAAGTTTGTAGATGACACTAAGCTGGGTGGCGGTGTGAGCTGTGAGGAGGATGCTAAGAGGCTGCAAGGTGACTTGGACAGATTAGGTGAGTGGGCAAATGCATGGCAGATTCAGTATAATGTGGATAAATGTGAGGTTATCCACTTTGGGGGCAAAAACACGAAGGCAGAATATTATCTGAATGGCGGCAGAATAGAAAAGGGGGATGTGCAACGAGACCTGTGTGTCATGGTGCATTAGTCATTGAAAGTTGGCATGCAGGTACAGCAGGCAGTGAAGAAGGCAAATGGTATGTTGGCCTTCATAGCTAGGGGATTTGAGTATAGGAGCAGGGAGTTCTTACTGCAGTTGTACAGGGCCTTGATAAGGCCTCACCTGGAATATTGTGTTCAGTTTTGTTCTCCTAACCTGAGGAAGGACGTTCTTGCTATCGAGGGAGGAGTGCAACGAAGGTTCACCAGACTGATTCCCGGGATGGCAGGACTGACATATGAGGAGAGGCTGGATCGACTGGGTCTGTATTCATTAGTGTTTAGAAGGATGAGAGGGGATCTCATAGAAACATATAAAATTCTGATGGGACTGGACAGGTTAGATGCAGGAAGAATGTTCCCGATGTTGGGGAAGTCCAGAACCAGGGGACATAATCTAAGGATAAGGGTCAAGCCATTTAGGACTGAGATGAGGAGAAACTTCTTCACTCAGAGAGTTGTTAACCTGTAGAATTCTCTACTGCAGAGAGTTGTTGATGCCAGTTCATTGGATATATTCAAGAGAGAGTTAGACATGGCCCTTATGGCTAAAGGGATTAAGGGGTATGAAGAGAAAGCAGGAAAGGGGTACTGAGGTGAATGATCAGCCATGATCTTATTGAATGGTGGTGTAGGCTCGAAGGGCCGAATGGCCTACTTCTTCACCTATTTTCTATGTTTCTATGTTTCTATGAAAGCCCCCCCCAGCCCCCCGCCAAAGGAGTACAACATGATATGGGATGAAATCGGGGAGGCTGTGTCATCCAAAAGTACCATGCTATGCACCGAGCAAAGCTGCCGTAAGAGGTGGAACAACCTGGTGAGGGTAGCAAGAGTAAGTAATGATTTTATTTATGCACCCCACCCATGTCCCATGTACCATGGAAATGTTGGTTCCGTGTCACACGGATGATGTTATTTATCTTAAGGTTACGGTGATGTAATCGTGCTTTCAGGTCATGATAATAGGATCAATGCAACGTTTTGTGTGTGTGTGTGTGTATGTGTGTGTGCATGTGTGTGTGTGAGCCTGTGTGTCTGCGATGATAAATTAATTGAAGATTTTTACTTTGATTACTTTACTTTCTGCAGAAGAAGATATCTGCAATAACAGTTGATCAGTGGCATACAGTGGGAGGACCCATAAACCAGGAGCCTCTGACTGACATCCCTGGTTGGGGATAGCAACCGTGTCACACCGGCATTGGAGCTGAGCCACTCACACAGGATGGTGAGTTGAATCCAATCCCCGGTCTGTGTTGCGGTCCTGTAATATCATCTAATGTAACTGTAACTTAATCTTGGCCTCATGTAATGTAATGTAAGTTTATTGCACTGTAATGTTGGCCTCATATGATGTACTGCAATGTTGGGAGCATGTAATGCAATGCATATATGTATTGTCTGTCTGCGATATGTAATGCAGTTCTGCAGTAGTGGTGGACATTTAAGTAACACTGCGATAAGTCACTGTACTGTTGCAGAAGAACAAATTAGTCAGGGGGAAAATTAATTTAATAAAGTTAAAATCTTAGGCAAGAAAGGCTGAAAGAAAAGATATACGTGTGTTCATGATGGAATAGCTGAGCTCTGCAGTTCAGTAATTAACGGTTGTAGCCTTCTCTATTGAATTCATAATCTGGGAACAGAATGTGTATTGCTGTTATGAGCGCTAAGAACAAAGAAGAGGTTATAAAATACACTCCAAGGCTAGGTCACATGTGGTGGTAAGAGATTGTGGGAAACAATAGGCGATTGAAAAACATATCAATTGTTTCAAAGCAGTTAGGATAAGAGGACAACAGTTCAAGGAACTTCAGAATGATGTGACCACGTAACTTATCAGATAAACTGCACACGGCGGAGGTAACAAAGTTTACTGTCAATATAATTGTATTAACCAATTAATTATAGTAGGTATGCAAAAAGTTTGTGACGCGGCAGGGAAACAACAAATGGAAAGCCTCCGCACGGAACTTCATGACTTTGTATGTATTTTGACTGTATAAAACCAATAACCGAAGATTGTTCGGGGAGAACAGCTGGTTTGGGTCACCGAGTGATTGAATTCGTGTAGAAGCTGTTTCTCCCTCGATTGAGTACTTTATAATAAACAGTTCTTTTCTCCAAAACAGACTCGTGTTGAGTATCTTTGTAATACTCCACGACATGTAACCCTGACCCATCCCCTGGGTGCCAAGATTTTTGAAATGTTGTTTTATACTTCCAGACTCAGACAATTCAGACCACATCGACACAGACGACAGACCCATTGCCTCCACCTCTGGTGTCACTCAGCCCCCTCCTGACTTCGCCACTGGCAGAGATGATGAAGACAAAGAGGAAGAGGAAGAGGAAGAGCCGCTGATCCTGCATCCAGTGGAGGTGGAGGTAGGGGTGGAGACGGAGGAGGATACAGCAACTCCATGTGGGACAGCTGGAACATCCTCCACCACGTCGTCTGTATTCATGGGATTCCCTTATGGCTCCTCTGATTCTGCGGGACCAAGTGGTGTGCAGCAACGCAACCCCAGTGTTGCAGCGCCTTTGCCGTGGGAAAGATCGGTTGCTGCAGGCGTGTACCAGGACATGGTGCGTCTGTCACGGGCCAGCGTCAACATAGGTCGAAAGCTGCTCAAGGCCATGACTATGATAGCCGCAAACATCGCGGCTCTACCAGAGCGGTAGTCGGGGAATATGTTGCGTATGATCACTGCGATGGAGTTGACCGCCAACATCGTCGAAGCCATGCTGCAATCGATGGGATCGGGACATGGCACGGAACCCCCCGCCCCCCACCGTGCCATAGTAGTCAGGTTGACAGCGCCTGAGGGTCAGTAGCTGACAGCATCTTCCAGCCCTGAAGCCGTGCCTTCCACATCACAAGCTTCTCCTGAGGCCCTATTTAATGCGCTTGCAATGTCTGAACCCCAACGACAGCAACAGCACTCAGGGTGCGGTGCTCTATGCTGGCTTGGCACCAACACGAGGAGGTCCGGGCTCAAGGGTAGTGGGAAAGGGAAGGGCAGTAGCAAGAAAGGGGGGAATGGTCCCAAGGATGATGTAGCACATGGTCGAGGCCGGGGGCAAGGTCGTGGCCAAGGCCAGTAAAGGCTCTTTTTGTTGTACTTGTGCATTGAATAATTGAAGCTTGATTTGTAAAAGTTTATTAAAGTTGAAAAGTTTTGTTAAAGTTGTTATTAATGCTGTTAAAGTTGTTAGAGTTGTTTTATAGTTATAAGTTTTACAAAGTTTTAAAATTGTTGTATATTTTTGAGATTTTTACATAAACATTTGAATTTAATTTAAGCACTTTTGGACAGTGTCACACTTTTGGGGTAACAGTCATCAGGGTAAGGCCTCCTCCTCCTCATCAGCCTGCAACCTTCTCAATTACCTGTTATGTCTTTAGATGCTCTCATAATGACTCCACGAGGCATTGTGTTATACTTGAACTGCAGTGACCTTAGTCCTTTATTGATAACTCCAGAGTGAGGATCACACGTGGTGGCCTGCCTTTTATACTAGGCCTGGCACAACTGTACAGGTAATCTACAATTCTCCCACTGAGTTGCCCCCTGGTGGCACAGCTTGTAATAGTACAAGCAGTAACCATGTAGGATACATGACATCACTCTCCCCCAAGCCTTTAGTGCAAATCGCCTTCATGCATTAACTGTGCTCTGGGCTTAGCTCTATCTAGTTGACCCTTGGAGGGTCGTTTCCATCTTGGGTGAGTGGGTGGTGTTTCATTGGCAGTAGAGGTGTGGGTGGTGTTTCATTGGCAGTAGAGGTGCTGGTGGTTTCTGTTTGTGCGTCCATGACCACTCCATTCTCTTCCGCCCCCCCTCCCCCACATATAGATTATGCTGGTGGCTCATTACATTCATATACATACAAGTCCAGAAAAAAAATTGTGTTTGCATCATTACCTTAGTGGTACAGTTATGAGACAAGTACATTTGACTGGTAAGGTACATACTTGATATTTGCTTGGAATTAGTACTGGTGTGTGAGGACAAACTAGTACCAGAACTGCTGGATGGTGTCCAGGTAGTCTGGTGGCAGCGCGGTGCCCAGTGTTGCCAGTGGAAAACCCGGTTGGTTCAAGTTGTCTGCTCTCGGGGTCTTTGCCGTTGCTCCGAGTGTCGGGCAGGTTCATAGATGCCTGTGACCTCCCTGTCCTTTCCTTGCGCCACAGGTCACTGCTGCTCCCTGAGGAGCAGTCATCTGGCAGTGCACAGGGAACTGCTGAATCGCTTGCCTGGGCGTTATTTGGTTTGGGAACCTGGCAGGTCCCGGTCCCATTTTGGAGAATCGTTGTATAGAAACATAGAAACATAGAAAATAGGTGCAGGAGTAGGCCATTCGGCCCTTCGAGCCTGCACCACCATTCAATATGATCATGGCTGATCATGCATTTTAGTACCCCTTCCTGATTTTTCTCCATACCCCTTGATCCCTTTAGCCGTGAGGGCCACATCCAACTCTCTTTTGAATATATCTAATGAACTAGTCCCAACAACTTTCTGTGGTAGAGAATTCCACATGCCCACAACTCTCCAAGTGAAGAAGTTTCTCCTCATCTCGGTCCTAAATGGCTTACCCCTGATCTTTCTACTATGACCCCCAGTTCTGGACTTCCCCAACATCAGGAACATTCTTCCTGCATCTAACCTGTCCAATCCCATCAGAATTTTATATGTTTCTATGAGATCCCCTCTCATTCTTCTAAATTCCATTGAATACAAGCCTAGTCGATCCAGTCTTTCTTCATTTGTCAGTCCTGCCATCCCGGGAATTAGTCTAGTGAACCTTCACTGCACTCCCTCAATAGCAAGGATGTCCTTCCTCAGATTAGGAGACCAAAACTGTACACAATATTCAAGGTGTGGCCTCACCAAGGCCCTGTACAACTGTAGTAAGACCTCCCTGCTCCTATACTCGAATCCTCTCGCTATGAAGGCCAACATGCCATTTGTCTTCTTCACCACCTGCTGTACCTGCATGCCAACCTTCAATGACTGATGTACCATGACACCCAAGTCTCATTGCACCTCCCCCTTTACCAATCTGTCATCATTCAGATAATAATCAGCCCTCCTGTTTTTACCACCAAAGTGGATAACCTCACATTTATCCACATTATACCGCATCTGCCATGTATTTGCCCACTCACCTAACCTGTACAAGTCACCCTGTAGCCTCTTAGCGGGTGACTTTTCGTTCCCGGGTATAGCCTTGGTGGCGATGGGGTCTGGGGGCTGCGCCTTAGCACTGTTTGCTCTTTCAGGTTCATGGCGGTTGATGCCATCGAGTGCCTGAGAGGTGGAGACGATCGGGGGCAGGGTATCGCTACCGGTGCCATTGCTCTCCTGAGATCGCTTGTTCTGCGACTTGGCTGCTTGTGGCCAAACTCCATGGTGCATAACTTTGGTCCTGGGGACGTAGGCTACTACATTGGGTAGCTCGCTGGATCTGTGTGCTCCCGATGGGTGTCTGCCCGCTACATAGACTGTATGCAGTTGAAATCCTACATAGCACGACGTTTCATTACTCATAGTAAATAACCTGTAGCTCCAATCATGATCGCGCGACTTTTCTTTGCTTATTGCATGTAACAGCTCTGATCATCAATTACACATTTTACATCTACCTCACAGTTTTTTTCTTTGCTTATTGCATGTACACAACTCTGATCATCAATTGCACATTTTACATCTAACTCACAATTGCTCGAACATTGATTGAGAGTGTGGAACTGTCCCTTTAAGTGTGCTGAGTTGCAGGCCTCCTTTAAGAGAGCCTTGCTAACTTTACCCAATCCTCTTCTTCGTTTGGTGCCACCTGTTGCTCCATCAGCGCTGTAGCTCGTGGTTTGGCCGCCACCATCTTTATTTTTTATCGCATTGCCTCGTGGTTTGGGCGCCATCTTTCCTCCATCCATGATGTCGACTGCGGTGATCTTCTTCTACCCGAGTTCTGCCACTGAAGCTGGTAAGTCGCCTTTGGGTCCGATTTTGTTCCTCTGGAGTCCTGCCACTGGAGCTTGGGTGCTTGCTCGTCTCAGCTGGATCATCTCCACGCAGTCGTGCTGAGCGGTCTGTGCCTCGGGTGCTGTGCTGGTCTGCTCTCTGGTGCCGGATCCAACCTCAGGTGAGGGCTTGCTTTGTCTCTGAGCGTGGGGGACGTCGATCGCTGGAGGGATGAAATCTTCCCAGCTCCAATGGATCTTCTCCATCCACCTTCTTCCAAGTTGCGTTGAGCCATCACCTGCAACAACCCACAGAGGTAACCTGTGCACCGCGCCATCATAGAGTACCTTTACGTCTGCAACGACTGGGATAAGTTCAGTGGTGTAGGTGCACAGCTTTGCCTGAACCGGGACCAACTTGGGTCATTCAGCTTGATTGTCCCATAGTCTCTCAAAGGCTTCTTGATTCATTACTGACTGGCTCGCCCCCGTGTCCACTTCCATGAAGACTGGAACGCCATTTTTCTCGACTTCCATCCTCAATGGGGAACACTCGGTGGTGCAGGTAAACATGCCATATACCTTATCGTTTGGCTGAGCTGCTTTTCTGACTATCGTTTGATAATCTGCGCTGGATTCATGGCCATCTGCAGACTCTTCATCAACATAGTGAGTCATATTTCTTTTACACATTCGCTGGAGGTGGTCCCTTGTGCTGCAGCCTTTACACAGATAGTCTTTAAAGCGGCACTGGTGAGCCCTGTGATTCCCTCCACAACGCTAGCATAGAGCTACTCGGTTAGCCTCCCTCGGCGGACTCTGAGTTAAGGGACTCGGGGGCTTGTTCTCTCTTCCCTGAGAAGGTTCACGTTCTACAGTCCAGCCTCTAAAAGGCACCATTCTGTGCACAGTACTTTCCGAGTTTGAGTCCTGAGAATGAGTCAACTGCCTAAATCAGCAGGTTGAGGTCATGAATGCCTGGCTCACGGAGATGGCCTTCTGCAGTGTGACTGCGGTATCCGCAGACAGTAGCTTATGAAGAAGGCCCACATGGCTGATTTCAATGACACAGATATCCCGCAGCGCTTCGGTGAGACGGTTGTCGAAATCACACGATGCCGCCAGCCTCCTGAGGTCTGCAGCATATTTTGCGATTTCCTGGCCTTCGGGCTGTCGGTGGGTGTAAAACCTGTGTCTGGCTGTGAGGATGCTCTCTTTGGGCTTGAGTTGTACTTAGATCAGCGTTACAAGCTCCTTATACGTCTTGGTCGTTGTCTTCACTGGTGCCAGCAAGTCGGTTAGTAGGATAGCTCTGCGCTTATCAGCCAGTGTGGCTGGATTGTCGCCTGCCAGGTATGTTTGCTGTGAAGAAATGGTCGAGCCTCTCCACAAAGGCGTCCCAATCATCACCATTGGCGAACTGCTGCAAAGTACCAAGGGTAACCATTTTCACGTGAAAGTCCGTAATCTCGGCGCCAATTGTTATGTCTTTAGATGCTCTGATAATGAATCCACGAGGCACAGTATTGTACTTGAACTGTAGTGACCTTAGTCCTTTATTGATAACTCCAGTGAGGATCACACCTGGTGGCCTGCCTTTTATACTAGGCCTGGCACACCTGCACAGGTAACCTACAAGTCTCCCACTGAAGTGCCCCCTGGTGGCACAGCTTGTAATAGTACAAGCAGTAACCATGTAGGGTACATGACATTACCCTTATAACTCTGCTCAATAAACCTTCCCACATCTGGATCCTCCATTAGACAGGTTGTCAGTAATATAGGCTGAGATAGTACAGGCACCATTCTTTTTAAATCGCCACAATATTTTTCGATGAAAAAAATATAACTAAAATGCCTTCTATCTTAATAAGTTACTGAGTAACAATAAAAATACCTTTTCCACCTAAATTGCACTGTAAAATCACTGTACACCTCTGAAGTACAAAGGTGCTGCTTTAGCTGACAGTTCCCGATTTCAAAATGGCTGATCCGTGCACTCTGCCCATTCCCACCTACTTAACATCGCGTAAAACCACCTTTTCCAGGACGGTATGCAGCTCTGATGGTATGTCGAC
The DNA here is from genome assembly GCF_044704955.1 of Pristiophorus japonicus. Taxonomy (NCBI): domain Eukaryota; kingdom Metazoa; phylum Chordata; class Chondrichthyes; family Pristiophoridae; genus Pristiophorus; species Pristiophorus japonicus. The sequence continues at coordinate 88,431,556 of NC_091980.1, forward strand.
AGTATGCGATGAAAATCGGACTGTTTGGGCGGTATGCGGGCGGTCCTGCATGACGGACGGTGTGCATACCGCTCGGCGATATGGCAATGATGAATATTCCGCCGGGCAGTATGTAAGTGTTTTTTGACCAAAATCGCATTTTTGGGTGGTACGCGGGCAGTAGTGGGCAGTATGTTGACCAATTTCGGGCCCACTGTGTACATTTAATACAGTCCTCTGTTTAATGGCCCATTAAGCTGCACGTGGTTCATGAAGAAGACATCGAAGTGCAGAAACATTTTTTTAAATCTCAGAAAGCCATCTTAATAATGTGTAAAGATCATTCATGGCAAATAAGATGCAACACTAAGCCTACATACAGCAACATGTGTCAGATTTACAATGTAAATAATCAAGGAGTGCCTGAATAAAAATATTACTTATTCTCGCGGACAGCAAAGGTCATTCCACCTCTCCCTGCATTGCTGGAAGTCCCTGTGGATATCGTCTGCTGAGGACATCTCCTCAGCAACACCAGTCCATAACCTTCTTGTAACGGCTGGGGGAGGTTTACCTCGACCACGCCTACTAAACTGCCTCCATCTACTTTCTACGGCTGCCTCAAGTGCCTCTTGGACATCCAAATTGAACTTTCTGGCCCTCTGCCTTGCGAGCTAAACCTGCTGCATCTTCTCCTTTTAAAATTCTCTCAAAAGTGGATGACAAACAAACAGACCTTCTGCGTATGCGCAGGCGCACTCTAACGCTGACACCTGTTCAGAATCGCGGGGGAAAAAAATTGCTAATGCGCAGAAGGTCCGTTTGTTTTTGGCACCAAAAGAATGAATCGTGTAAGGCTGAAAAAAATGCTACCACTACTACCGGTCAACATTTGATCAAACTAGTGGCCTTCAGTCATAACGGTATTTCGGCGGTAAAAAAAAACTCGATCCGCAAATACCGCCAAAAAAACGGTTGTAGCGATTTTTGATGAATTTCCAGCCCGATACTTTTAATAGTTGCTTTTTGACAGTCAAGTTATTATACCAATTTTATTACAATTTCTGTGCATAAAATTTTATCAGTATCTATTAGTCAAAGTAATGTATTTTTAAATTGCTGAATGTTCTATTCATGAAAACTATTATCTATTCCTTATGCATTTTGGTTAATTATTACACAAAATGAGTAATAAGTCTTTCGTTGACCAACTGGAAGAAACTGAAAAGTGCAGATTCTACATCGTCAAATAGCCTTTACCCAAATAACAAACACTTTAGATTTTTCAAATCAATCTTGTACAAGAACTGACACTTTGTAGAAACATTTTGTTCTTTGTTTTAATCAATTCTTGGGATGTGGACATCACTGGCAAGGCCAGCATTTATTGCCCATCTCGAGTTGCCCTGAGAAGGTGATGGTGGGCCTTCTTCTTGAACTGCTGAGTAGCATCTGATAAAATTGAATGGCTTGCTAGGTCTCTAAAGAGGGCAGTTAGAAGACAACCATGTTGGTGTAGGACTGGAGTCACATAAAGGCCATACATAAGGACATCAAATGTCCTTCCCTTTAAATCATTGGTGAAGCCGGCTGCATTCAAGATAACCATGTTTACATGTGGCCTAAGCTTAAAGGTACTGCTGGAGGTTGCCACCAAACACATAAGTTTGTTAAAAATTACTTATCTGAATGTGGAGCCGGAGTGCTGCTTCCGACTCCACAGCAGTCCTGAAGACCATTGCTAGACCCTGCTCAGCCCCCTCTCAATCGATCCACTCCCTCCTTCCCAATCATGCCCCTCCAATCGCTACTGTCCCGATTGTCACCACCCATCTACCAGGGCCGAGCTGCCGGTGGATAGCTGGCCTAACTTTGAGCTCTTAGAGTAATTGTGTTTGGACACCCAATTGTCCAAACACAATTACTCCAAGAGCTCAAAGTTAGGCAGCTGGCTGCCAATATGCTGATGATGCCCTCGGCCCAACCTCGGGGGAGCCTCAGTTCTTCGGCTTCTGGCGTGTACTCCCTACCTCTACTGATGCCACAGGGGATGCACCTCGTAGAAGCACTCGAAAATGAAAAATGACACAATCGTAGATGCATAAGGGTATGCACATGGCTGTTTCCCAAAATGTTAATGTTAAGTTTCAGTTTCATTTATGATGCACATCAATGTATTTCTTTGCACCATTTTTCAGTCCTGTCCATTTTTGCCTGCTATCTGGGAAGTCAGTTGATGTGAATGATGAGACATTACTTAACTTTGAGCTATGGGGGTTTGGGTGACAGGAATGGTTTTGTCATTTTAGGGCTGCTTTGTGGTGTTGCTGGGGTAGGGATTTGGTACAGCATTTGGGAGCCAGATGGGTGCATCGGTGCAACATAACCAACATAACCAAATTGTGCCATTGTGAGGCCATCCTGGACCACCTGGATAGCAACCACTGCTGGTGCCATGTCCAGCTCAGGTTACTCCTCCTCCTCCTAGTGGTCCATCTGCTCCTCCTCCTCCTCCTCCTCCGAAGAGGCTGTGCACTCTGCGCCTGGCTTCCCCTGTAGTTTTAATCCTCACTGCTACACAATGTTGTGCAGCGCGCAGCATATGGCGATCATTTTGGAGACCCTGGCTGGTGCGTACTGAAAAGCTCCTCCAGATCTGTCAAGGCGTCTGAAGCGCATCTTCAGCATGCCTATTGCTTGCTCTATGACACATCTGGTATTCATGTGGCTTTCATTATAATCTCTCCTCAGCCTTATTGCTAGGCCTCCCTATGGGTGTCATCAGCCACGTCTTCAGTGGATAGCTCTTGTCTCCAAGCAGCCAGCCAGTAAGTGTGTTTGGAGGTGTGAAGAGCTGAGGGAGGGTGGACTGATGCACGATGAAAGATGCATCTCAGCTCCCTGGGAAACTGGCACACAGATGCATAATGATCTTTCTGTTATTGCAGGCGAGGGAGTTGGAGCCTTTACGGTTCATGACCTCTCCTGGATGATCTGGGGGTGGCTTGATGGCCACATGTGTGCAGTTGATGATGCCCTGCATCTGTGGGAAACCAGCCAGAGCCGCAAAGCTGAGCACCCGCTCAGTCACAATGGCTTCATCAGTGGCATACTGTACATAAGTGGCTGATATGTGAAACATGGCATCGGTCACCTGGATGATACATTTATGGGCAGCCAACTGTGAGATCCTGCAAATGTCTGCTGCAGATCCCTGGAAGGAGTCTGAGACGAAGAAGTTGAGGGGGCTGGTGACTTTGACAGCCACTGGTAAGGCACGTCCACCAGGTCCTCTGGGCAACAGGTCTTCCTCCAGCAATCTATAAATGTCTGCAATGAGCTGGCGCGATAGCCTGAACCTCCTGAAGCACTGTTGTTCAGTCAGGTCCGGGAAGCCCAAGTTAAAGGTGGAAGTCAGCGGGATGAAGGCGGGTACCCAACGCACTTTCAATTTTGGCGCTTTTAAATGCGACCCGCTCACGAACCCGTATTCACTGCAATGCAAAAATTCTGGCCTCTGTTTCTATCTACACAATCTCATCTCTTCATAATTTTGAAACACCTCTATAAAATGACTCCTTCCTCTCCTCTGTTTGAATGAAAACAGCCCCAATTTTTCAAGTTTTTCTTTATTTCCTCATACCAAGCAGCATCCTAGTGAATCTGTGCTGTACCCTCACTGTTGCCCCTAACTGCACACAGTACTTCAACTGAGGCCCTACTAAATCTTTACATAGATTCAGCATTGTCATTTTTATGGCATTATCCAATAGAGATACTGCTTTTATAGTTTTGTGAACCTGAATCCTCAAAATCCACCTCACCCAGCTTTCTCCATTAGAAGTATAATTATTGTTACATTTTTTAACAAAATGCACCTCACATTTACTGATATTGAATTTCATCTGCCATTTCTTTTCGCCTATTCCTCCAGCTTATCAATATCCCTTTGCAGCTTTATTTGTTTCCAGAATTATTTACTATGCTATTTTAGTGTCATCTGCAAATTTGGATACCATTCCCTCTAGCCCTATATCAAAATGTATTTATTTCTCTCTGACTCACTCTAGGTCTCTCCCTGTCCCTTTAACATAAGAACATAAGAACATAAGAAATAGGAGCAGGAGTAGGCCTTCGGCCCCTCGAGCCTGCTCCACCATTTAATATGATCATGGCTGATCTGATCATGGACTCAGGTCCACTTCCCTGCCCGCTCCCCATAACCCCTTATCCCCTTATCGTATTTCTTCATTGTTCTGACCCATTTTATGTGATTTTTGTAATCCTTGCATTTGCTTTGGCTCCTTTTATTCCTTTCTGAGCTGCATCTTATACATGTTTTCACCCTTTAAAAATTCCATTCTCAGGATATGGGCATCGCTAGCAATGGCAGCATTTATTGCCCATTCCTAGTTGCCCCTGAGAAGGTAATGCTGGGCTTTCTTTTGAACTGCTGGTGCATGTGGTGGAAGTACTCCCACAATGCTGTTCGGTAGGGACCAAGGTTCCTGCTACACTGCACGGCCACGCAGTGGATTGAATGTCCTGCACAGGCCACTCAGTAGCTTTACAATGGAAGTATCCGCGCATGTACGAAAATTTGAATGGGCTGCGCAGCTCGTTAAAGGGCCCGCACACTAAAAAACAAATTACAGGGTACGTTGGTAGGGACTTCCCAAATTTTGAGCCAGCAACGAATTTGAAATGCAGGTCTCACTGTTGACAATAATCAGCATGCACAGAAGTGGCACTGAGTACACACAAAGTTTGCGACTACACGTCTGCACATCGCTGAAAGGATAAAAAGAAGCAGTGTTGAGGAGCATGAGCCTGTGCATGCACAAGATAATAAAGCCAAAAAACAAAAATGGGGAAACAAGGACCCGGATTTTGCGATGGTACTGACTGTGAAACGGTTAGCGTTCGCTGTCATTACTCCACTGAAAGTGAGAGCAACCTCTGGAATCAGCACAGGTGCAAGTAAATGTGAAAATCCAGAGGTTGCTGTCAGTCATTCCCTGCTCCTCTTCAGGTTGTGCTGTGGAACTCCCCAGAGCTGGCAATCAATTCAAATCACAGTTCCTGGTGAAAACTTCCCCTATTACACTGGAATATCGCTGTTAAACCCACCACCCCCGTTAAGTCTTGTTGAAAGTTGTATAACTGAGTTTTTAATGGTATATTGGCTGTTGAACAATCCTCTGAACCTGAAAAACTACTTTTATATTTGTGGAATGTCAATTTTTTCCACCAATATGATAAGAATTGCAGGCTTTTACTATAATAATATATAAGTTTGGTTAGAATATTTCAGTGTCTGCTTTAATCCTATGTGTATGTCCCAATCTTTATTTTGCTCTCTGTAAACTTATAAAAAGTAAATTATAATCTGTGCATTTTACTTCCTGGTTTGCTGTTTGTGAGAATTCTTCAATGTGATTGGCAACTTAGGCTGCTTGATGACATCACTGTTACTCGAAGGTAGAAATTTGCTTAATTTGGCACCAGATTCACGTCACAAAGATCACTAGATCTTTGTGGGCAGCTTTCTTTGAGGTCAGTGGGGAGCGCCGTCACTTCGGTGATGACTGCAAATTCCGGGCCAAAGTGATCACGTATATAAATATTAGTGAATAGCCAAAAAAGCAACACTGAGGGGTATTGAGACTTTGGGTCACACATGTGCCGAAATACGGGTCGCGATTTTGCCTAGCGAGGTGGGCGACGGCGCTGGCAGGGCCTCCCACACGATTTTCTCCTGATTGGGCTAATTAAGCCCACCCTGCGAGGCTGCCTGCCAATTGGAAGGAAGCGGGGTGATGACGTCATTTGATGCCGTGTCATCAGTCGGTTTCCTTAAAGGGACCATGCGCAAACTTATTTTGACAGTTGTGGTGTCAGTATGCTACAGCATTGAACTGCTGCAAACATTGACAAGTACTGCACAGTGGTGCATGGCTGCACACAGACTCTCCCATGACTCCCTCCATATGCTTATGGAGGGAGTCATAGCATGCAGGGAGGTTCTCTTCCCTTTCCATGGGTGGAACAGACCTCCCCAAGAGACCCACGCAGCCTGGTTACACATTGTGAAGGAGGGCACAAGCAGGGATGTCATCAGGAGGACCTGGCTGCAGTGGCAAACCTTTCAATGATCTCAATAGATCACGAAACGTTACTGCAAAGCCACATTCACCTCATCGTACTGTGCCACTTACCACATCCCCATCACTCTGTCTTTCCTACTCTGCTCCTGCACATCCTTACTCACAGCAACTTACTTTGCATCTCCACCTATCCCTCTCTCTCTATCTACATTATCACATCCCCATTTCATTAGCCACCCCTCACACTCACCCTCATCCTAGTGCAAACATATCAACTAACAACACACAAGGGTAAGCACTTGGGTGTTTTCGCCAATGTTCATGTATAGTTTCTGTTAACATTGAAATCTTAATTTTCAACACTTTGCATTCTTGGACAGATTTGTGTGCATCTTTGGGAGTGACTTAGTGAGTTGCAGTGAATGATGAGACATAAGGGTACCCTCCTGCAATGCCGATGAGTTTAAAAGGAATGACTTAGGCATTGTAGGGATGCTTTATGGTGTTGGTGTGGGGCTACATGATGTGTCATTTTTAAGAAGCAATATAATAACTTATCCATAGTCCTAAGAATTTAGTCTTGTTTATGTGACAGGTACGTGACATTTAGCAAATTCAACTGAACCAACTAATGTGTTTACATGTGTCCATTGTTCAGTTTATCATCTATGGTCAAGACGGCAGTGCCAGTTGCTTATGATGGACAATCCAGATTAGTGCATTCAGGCTGACTGCTTATTTCAACAATTGTCCTGTTTTAAGAAGTTAATAATGTTACTTATCCAGGATCAGCCCTTGAAAGCTAGAATTCTTTCATAGCTAGGATTTCTAAATATAGCTAGTCTTATTTTTAAAGAAGTTATAAGGTAGAATTTTTAAAGAAGTTATAAGGTAGTGTCATATTTTTAAAGAATTTATAAGGTAGAATTCCTTCACACTGGACATACACGTCATCAGGAGCATGAAGGTATGAAGGTACCTAACAACAATTTTTGATGTATCATCATTGAAGTAGATGTTGCAGGAACCAGGATACCCATGGAAATCGACACTGGTGCATCCGTGAGCATAGTTCTGGATCACTACAGCTTGACAAGTTGCATGATTTTCCACTGGAGAAATCGAAGATAGAGCTGTGAGACTACTCAGGAGAGCAAATCCCTGTTGTAGGACATGTCACCGTACCAGTGAAATATAAGGATCAGTTTCAGAGCTTGCCTCTCAAAGTAATGGCAGAAGACAAGCCTGCCTTGATAGGTGGAAATTGGTTGGGATCACTGAAGTTGGATTGGAATGAGATTTTTCATGTGGAAATGAGATTTGCACTGAAGGATGGCATCATCAAGCAGTATCTGAAAGTGTTCCGTGAAACAAGCAGTCCGATTCAAGACTTCAAAGCGAGTGACAGAGTGCAGAAGGATGCAAGACCAGTTTACTGCATGCCACTTCCCGTACCATAAGCACGAGAGAAAGTTGAGCAAGACCTCTAAAAACTAGAAACTGATAACATTATCTCTAAGGTAGACCTAAGTAATTGGGCAACACCCATTGTTGTTGTACCTAAGTCAGATGGTAATGCTGATGCTCTGTCCAGGTTGCCATCCTCATCACAAGTTACACCCAATAGGGAAGAAGTGGTCTATTTTTCATACATTAATGAACTGCCAGTCACAGCTGAAGAGATTGGTAGAGCAACCAAACGTGTCCCAGCTATGACAAAGAAGTATGATTACATAGCAAATGGCAAGCCACACCAGGTATCAGAGGAAAATATTCATCCATACTTCGTTCATAGGAATGAATTGTCAGTGGATAAAGATTGTATCAGGTAGGGTGCAAGAGTGGTTATCCCAAATAAGTTCAGGTCCAAATTGTTAGGAAATATTCATGACTAGCACCTGGGAATGTGATGAGTTTTCCATGCAGTTACATATGGTGGCCAAGTTTAGATAAAAATATAGAGCTAGAACCTCCACTTTTTTTGTATGCTTAACACCCATTTAAAGCTCATTTTAATGCTGAAATGACGTCTAACGCCCATACATTGCCCATTTTGGCACGAAATAGAAACTGACGGCATTTTTAGGAAACTTGATGCCAAGCGTTACTTTCCCCATGTGCTTAACGCAGGGAAAAATATTACTGCCCGCCCATTCTTTTTGGGCGGAATCATCAGAATGGGTGAAATCAACGGCCATAATATCGCCCAGCATTACTTTCCGCACAGAATTAACGGCGAGATTCAATAATACTACCCGCCCATTTTTTCTTATGGTAAAGAGCACATTTGGCAAAACTAACGCCCAGGAGATCGCCCACCATCACTTTCACCACCTCGCACACATATCGCCCACAATATCGCTCACCCAAAGAAAATGCCCAGAAAAAGTGGAACTGTTCAGAACGAATGCCAGTGGTGTGACTGCCATTTTTAAAATTGCAGGTCGCTTCATTCATGAGACTGCTTCAACTTTGGAGGAGTTTGTATTGACTCTGGAGTTCTTCTCAGTTGATATATTTTCTCAACAGACATATTTTCAGACTCTGGACTATTGGGGGTTTACTCTAGATGTATTTTAGTGAGGAATTCATTGCTTCTGATCAATTGCTATTATACTTTCAATGCAATGGGACCAGCAAACAATAACTGTGCTTAAGCAGCACTTCAGATGTCTTGACCACTCAGGAGGGGAGCTACAATACAATCCTGAGCAAGTAGGTAAATTCGTGGTCGTGTGCTCCATGCTGCACAATCTGGCTATCAGGAGGGGCCAAGAATTGCCAGAAGGCACTGATGCTCCACCTCATGAGAGAGAGGAAGAGGACGACGAGGGGCTGGATGCTAACCTAGGGGCCAGACAATAAGGCTGGCTATGCAACCATGCCCACGTCCCCCTCCAGACTGCAGGAAAGGGCCTGTGGTGGCTACATAGCTGCAAGATTCTTACGTGAGGAGCTGATATCTGAATGATTTGCCTGAAAGAGCATTGATGTGAGTGACAACGCTGACACACTGCTGTGTGTGTGCAGCTCAGACATCAATGGTGCCCATCACCTTGGTGCCATTTAACATTTACGTTGATTGAAGTTAAGTTGTATTTAACCCTTTCATGTTAAGGAATCACAAGTGTGTAATGGTCCAGCTATCTGAGACAATGCGCAGCAAGGTTATGTTCAATAAAAAAAATGTTACACCAACATTGGTCTGAAATCATAAGTATCACAGGCAATAACACCCAAACACCGACCTCATCCCACTTTTTCCACCATTGACATCAATCAAATTTCAACATGTCCAGCAACACAGAATACAAAGGCAAAGCAGGAGGGTGGTCCCCTCCCCCCATACATTACAACAAATTGCATACACCCAGATGGAGATAAACACAGCCATCACCTGTGGACATACACCTCACTTTCCTTCCCCCCTCCTCTTCTTCTCCCTGTCTCTACCCCTTCCCCTCCTCGCTCCACGGCACCTGGCTGAGGAGCTCCTCAGGCGGTCCCTCATTGGGTGGGATGAAGGCAAATGCAGTGGTTGCATGGGTACGGGAGCGGGGGTTGCTGAGGGGGCAACATTCTCTGATGCAGAAGCAGGCTCTCATCTGTCGTTCGCAGTGGTGGTGCGGAACCCAGGGGTAGAGTGCTGCGCTTTGGGACAACTGGGAGGCCTGTGCCAGCAGTGTTCCTGGCTATCGAATCCAGGGGCTCCGCCATGCGCGGAATGTATTCGGTCATGGTGGCCAGCTGTCGGGATATGTCCCCCAATGCTTCGATGAGCTGGTCACCAATGTCTACAGTCTGATACAACACATAACCGACAGATGTAATCATGATTATTATGATAATTATCATTCTTTACCTAAAGACATGCACTGTGGCTGCAAGCTTTGAGTAAAACATTCCCAGTAAAAGTGAAAGACCTCACATTTGTTGATAGTCACTCATGACTGTTACAAATCAAATTATATAAATACATAGGTACATGTAAATCAATGTAATACTTATTCTTGCGGATCCCACAAGCTCGTTCCATCGTTTGCGGCATTGGTTGCCGTCACGCACCTTGTTGGTTGCCGACGAGACCACCTCTGCTATCTCAGTCCATATCTTCTGGTAGGCCTTTGGGGTGGGCTTCCCACGCCCTCCCTGGGTCAAATCACCCCAGTGTGACTCGGCCTCCTGCAGGAGGGAGGCATTTGCCTCATCCCAGAACCTCCTCGCTCTTTTGCGCCCTCCAATGTGCTCTCCCAGCTCACTGCTCGCGCCAGCGTTAGTCTCCACAGCGTGCTGTGATGCTGCCACCTCTCCCTCCATTATGGGCCAAATTTGGGCAAATATCTGGCTGGTAACAGCTAATTTTTGTTCCCCTATTTGTTCTAAAGCTCCAAACTTTCCCTCCTTCCTCCCAAAGCAGCCACACCACGCCCACACATGCCTTCATTCCTTCTCAGCTTCCCCCTCTCTCTGTCTCCTCTTCTGCACCCTTGACCTCCTGAATCACGACAATCAAGCGTTGCCATGCCGTTGCTAAGGACGGCGACACTTTACGGCAGAAGGTCAGAGAGATTTAACGCTACCGCCCATTTCATATCGCTCACAGTAATGCCCAATTTCAAAAAAGGAGACTAGGGGCTTTGAGAATGGGTGACAAGCCGGTGATCTGAAAACACATTTTTACCACCCACGCCGGAAATACCGCCCATTTTTGGGCGATCTGCACAAAAGTGTAAAATCTGGCCCCTTTTGTTGTGTATAACCATGTAAGTTATGTGTAATGATTATTTTGTTCTGATTACTTCTTCATTAAGGAGGGAGACATGCAATAGAGCTCCCCCTAGTGGACTGTTGCTTCACCTAGTGGACTACTAATGTACTGCAACTTCTAATGTGAATAATAAAGTATCATGTGACAAGGTCACATGAAGACATGTTTTCTATGTTAACAGCTATCTTGTGTAGAATGTGTTTGTTAGTGATGTCGTCAGAGGAAATTTTGCATTCAGAACAGGCCAGAACATACACACAGATTGCAATTACATTAATCAAGGCCATTTGTAATAGGGGCACATTGAGCACATTAGTGGAACTCTAGTTAAGGGCAGGCCATGGCCCTGTTTTGTTGTAAAATTTCAGATTTAATGTTAGATAGAAACTAAAGCAGTAAATTGTGATTCAAAGCAAGAAGGTTTGCTCAACACAGTGCGTGCCACAAGCTTTACTTTGGATCTGTTCGCTACATCATGCTTGATCTCAATAATATGCTTAACTGTGAATTTTGTCAGTGATACATCTCTAATATAGAATTTATACATTATTAAACTGGATAATGATGCACATCCTGCAACCTGAAAGGATGTTCAAACTACCACAATCAAATAGTTCAATACAGAGAACAGCTCAGAGAGAGCACTTCAATTCCAATTCCCTCATACTGACTTTTCCCTAATCAAACTCAATCAGGACAACCACTCCAATCTCCAAAGCATTTTCATCGTGATTTTTCCAAATTTCATCACCATGGTGATGGAAAAAGGTTGGCAGTGGGGAGACCAGAAATAGCATAGCCCATTATTTTTTCAGACATGTGCTCCTCAGAACCATAGATCCAATTGGTTTCCTACTCACACTTCCCATTTAAGAACATAAGCTCATAAGAACATAAGAAATAGAAGCAGGTGTCGGCCATCTGGCCCCTTGAAACTGCTCCGTGATTCAATAAGATCAAGGCTGATCATCGATCTCAACACCACTTGCACACCCAATCTCCATATACCTTGATTCCCCTTGACTCCAAAAATCTATCTATCTCAGCCTTGAATATATTCAGAGACTCAGCATCTGCAGCCCCCTGGGGCAGAGAATTCCAAAGATTCACAACCCTCTGAGTGAAGAAATTCCTCCCCATCTCTGTCTTAAATGATCTACCCCTTATCCTGAGACTGTGCCCCCTAATTCTAGACACTCCTGCCAGGGGAAACAACCTCTCAGCATTTACCCTGTCAATCCCCTTCAGTATCGTGTATGTTTCAATGAGATCACCTCTCATTCTTCGAAACTCCAGAGAGTATAGGCCCATTCTACACAATCTCTCATCATCAGCCAGCACTCTCATTCCAGGAATCAATCAATCTAGTGAACCTTCTTCGTTCCACCGCCTCCAGGGCAAGTATAGCCTTCCTTAGATAAGGAGACCAAAACTGTGCACAGTACTCCAGGTGTGGTCTCACCAAATTCAATTAATTATAGCAAGATTTCCTCACTCTTATACTCCAGCCCCCTTGCAGTAAAGGACAACATGCCATTTGCCTTCTATATTGCTTGCTGTACCTACATGCTAGCTTCCTGTGTTTCATGCACAAGGACACCCAAATCTCTCTGAACACCAAAGTATAAAAGTTTCTCACCAATTAAAAAAAATATTCTGCTTTCTATTCTTCCGACCAAAGTGAATAACCTCACATTTCCTTACATTATACTCCATCTGCCACCTTACTGCCCACTCTCTTAGTCTATCTATATCCCTTTGCAGGTGCTTTGTGTTCTCCTCACAGCTTACTATCCCACCTAGCTTTGTATCATCAGCAAACTTAGATACATTACACTCGATCCCTACATCTAGGTCATTAGTATAGATTGTAAATAGCTGAGGCCCCAGCACTGATCCTTGCGGCACCCAATTAGTTATAGCCTGCAAACTTTAAAATGACCACTTTATCCCTACTCTCTGTTTTCTGTCGGTTAACCAATTCTCTATCCATGCTAATACATTACCTCGAATCCCTTGACCCCTTTTCTTGTGTAATAACCTTTTATGTGGCACCTTATCGAATGCCTTTTGGAAATACAAATATACTACACCCAATGGTTCCCCTTTATCTACCTTGTTAATTACATCCTCAGAAAACGCTAACAAATTTGTTAAACATGATTTCCCTTTCATAAAACCATGTTGACTTTGCCTAATCATGTTATGATTTTCTAAGTGCCCTGATACCTCTTACTTAACAATGGATTCCAGCATTTTCCTGAAGACTGATGTCAGGCTAACTGGCCTGTAGTTCCCTGTTTTCTCTCTCTCTCCTTTCTTGAATAGCGGTGTTACATTTGCTATCTTCCAATCCACTGGGACAGTTCTAGAATCTAGGGAATTTTGAAAGATCAAAACCAATGCATCCACTATCTCTGCAGCTATCTCTTTTAGACCCGAGGATGTATGCCGTCTGGCCAGGGGAATTGTCGGCATTTAGTGCCATTAATTTCACTAGTACTTTTTCTCTACTTATATTAATTGTATTAAGTTCCTCAACTTCATTAGACCCTAGTTCCCCAGCATTTTAGGTATGCTTTTGGTGTCTTCTACTGCTCAGACAGATACAAAATATTTGTTTAACCTTTCTGCTATTTCCTTATTCCCCATAATAATTTCTCCTGCCTCAGCCTCTGAGGGACCAATATTTACTTTTACTACTCACTTCCTATTTACATACTTGCAGAAACTTTTACAATCTGTTTTTATATTTCTTGCTAGTTTTCTCTCATAGGGTTAGACCTTCCACTTTTCTGCAAATCGCCCAAAAATGGGCATTATTTCCAGCATTGGCGGGAAATATGGATTTTGAGATCGCCGGATTATTGCCCATTTTCAAAACCCCAACTTTCCTTTTTATAAAATGGGTGTTACCACGAGCGATCTGAACTGGGTGTTAGCGTTACATTTTTTTGACCTTCTGCCGTAAAGTGTCGGCATCCATAGCAATGACATAGCAACGGTCGCTTCCCGCGTTTCAGGAGGTCAGGATTCATCATTATATGCGCAGAAGAGGAGAGAGAGAGAGGAACTGAAAGCGTGTTTGGGTGTGTTGTGTGCTTGCTTGGCTGTTGTGGGAGGCAGGAGGGAGATTTACCAGCAGCAAAAAGACTGCTGAGCACAAAGAACGTTGTTGCCACTGAGTTTTTATCGAAAAAATGATATTTAAAATGGAAGGCATGGAGGAGGTGACACAGCATGCTGTGGAGACTAAGGATGCTGGCGAAAGCAGTGAGCTGGAAGAGGAACAATTGGGAGGACGCAAATGAGTGAGGAGATTCTCCGACGAGGCAAATGCCTCCCTCCTGCAGGAGGCGGAGTCACGCTGGAGCCAATTGACCCAGGGTGGGCATGGGAAGCCCACCACAAAGGTCTACCAGAAGATATGGGCTGACATAGCCAAGGTGGTCTTATCGGCGATGAGATGGGTGAGGGCAACCAGTGCCATAAGCGCTGGAACAACCTTGTCGAATCAGCCAGAGTAAGTATTACATTTATTTACATGTACTTATATATTTATATAATTTGATTTGTAAGTGTAATGATTGATTAAAATCAGGTGTGATGTCTTGCACTTATACCAAGAATGTTTTACTCAAAGCCTGCGTTTACGGTGTACGTCTTTAGGTAAAGAATGATAATTATCATAATAATCATGATTACATCTGTCAGTTATGTGTTGTATCAGTCTCTGTGACAATACCGAGCAATGATCTCACGTAATGATCTCATGCCATGTCATGCTGATGTTACCTTTTACAGAAGAAGCTTTCGAAGAATTGGGCCGAGCAGAGGCAAATGGGTGGCAGGTCACCAGTCATCATCAAGCTCACCGACATCGAGGAGCGGGTGCTGGCACTAGTGGGGCGACACTAGTTGGCCACGCATGCAGCTGCAGAACCTGATGTTATACCACGTGCGTAAAATATACACCATTGCATGATGTAAAGTCAATAGATGCTACGCCCACTCATATCCAATCAATAATATATGATAGATGATTGATAAAAGCGTTCTCTAAATAATGATGGCCTCATGAGAATCATTGCAATGCAGAATTTGGTCATGGTCATGAAATGTGATGGCTGAGATGATTTTAATAGCAGTGTGCTTTTGTCGTGCATATACTGTGTGTAGCGTTGGAATCACCTTGTGACCCTAGCACCCCCTCCTCCTCCAGTAACCTCATTTATGATTTGTAGTTCAGCCAGCAGCGTGGCCCCATGCAACAGCACCGAGCCCAGAAGCTGGGGGTGTGGGGCCGGAGTCGCCGAGCGATCATGCATCTGGTGCTGAGGTGCCCCGATTCTCGCTTGTGGATCTGCTGGGTGCTTTCTCCACGGATGAGAGTGCGGACTTTGAGGAGTCTGCATCGCCAAGCTCCATAATGCAGTCGACATCCATGTCATCTAGTGCTCTTGCGGCCATTCCCTTCACCACCATGGAGGTACCGGGCCCAAGCACCTTGCCGCAAGCCACCCGAAGTGTCTCCAGGACGGCACCAACTACACGGAGGTTGGTTCGACACAGCAGGTCTGCTCCACAAGCGGTAGATCTGAGTGGGGACATGGTACATTTGTTCAGGAGGAGTGTTGACATAGGTCAGCAGATCCTAGACAATGGGGGGCATATCCCAACAGATGGCCAGCTTGTCCGGCACCATGAGCGAGTATGTGCCGCGGATGACGGAAGCCCCGGAGGTGATAGCCAGGAACACTGGTGGCTGAGGCCTCCCAGTGGTCCTGGAGCACTGGATCCCAAGGTGCTACACCCCCATTGCCATTGACGCATGAGAGCCAGGAGGAAGGTCTTGCTTCTGGCTTGGAGCACGTTCCCACCTCGGGACCGTCCTCTCCCGTATCCTTCCAACCAGCAGTTCTGCCTTCATCTCTCCCAATGAAGTAACCCCTGAGGAGCTCCTCGGCCAGGCGGCTTGGAGTCAGGAAGAGAAGGGGAAGGGGTAGACGTGGGATGAAAAGCGGGGGCAGAAAGGAAAGTGAGGTGCATGGCCACAGGTGTTGTCTTGGTCACAGTATTTTAATGTTGTTGGTGCTATTTTGTTGGAAGGTTTGGGGGAAGCGGGGAGGGGGCACCTTGTTTTTTTGCATTTGTGTTCTATGCTTATGAAGTGTTGTTGGAAATGTTAAACATTTAATGAATGATATAAATGTTATAAATTTGTTGTGGGGTGGGGTGTGGTGTTTTTTATAATTATAATTATGATTTCATTCAAATGTTCTCATTAAATGTTTTTTATTTAACATAACCTTGTTGCGCATTGTCTCAGATAGCTGCACCGTTACACACTGGTGATTCCTTAACATGAAAGGGGATAATTAAACTTAACTTGAATCAACTTAAACTTTAACTGTCATCAAGGTAATGCACACCATTCATGTATGAGCTGCAGACACAGCAGTCTTGCAGCTTTGTAAATACCACCAACATTATTTCAAGCAAAGCGCTCATTTATGAGCTGCTGACATAAGAGTCTTGCAGTTATGTAGCCACCATGGGCTTCTTCTTGCGGTCCAGAGGAGGGTGGGGGCATGGTTTCATCGTCAGCCCAATTGTCTGGCCCGAGGTCAGCGTCCATCTTCTCATCCTCCTCTTCCTCTCACTCCTGAGGTGGACCGGCAGTCCCTCCTGCCAATTCTTGTCCCCTCCTGATAGCCAAGTTGTGCAGCATGCAGCACACCACCACGAATCGAACTACCTGCTCAGAGTGGTATTGTAGCTCGCCTCCTGAGTGATCCAGGCATCAAAAGCGCTGCTTAAGCACTCCAATGGTATTCTCGACGATATTGCGTGTGGCTCTGTGGCTCGCGCAGTATCGCTTCTCAGCTTCTGTGTGGGTGTTACGCAGTGGGGTCATCAGCCAGGTGGCAAGGCCATATCCTTTGTCAACAAGCATCCAGCATTGACCTTGTGGCTAACTGGTAAACATGTCAGATACAGTGCTCTCACACAGGATGTGAGCTGCCTGGAAATTTTGCATTTACTGCCATTATAATTTTCTGGTGGTCGACAATGAGTTGCACATTCAGGGAGTGGAATCCCTTTCGGTCCCGAAAAACCTCTACATCCTGAAAAGGTGCCCACATGGCAATGTGCGTACAGCCTATTGCTTCCTCTAGGATTCTCCAGAATTGCAAACTTCCTGGAGAATCCTAGAGGCCTCTCAGTCTGTGCCTCCCTGGTCATAGGGAAGCTGATAAAGTCCATCCTGCGTGCATAAAGTGCTCCAGTGAGCTGTCGAATGCAGCAATGTGTGGCATGCTGAGATATAGCGCAAAAGTCGCCAGCTGAGGCCTGAAAGGAACCCGATGTGTAGAAGGTAAGTGCCGCAGTGACCTTGACCTCGAAGAACAGTGCGGTCCTGATGGCAGACTGCACATCTACCCTGATGAGCTGGCATATCTCACTGATAACCTCTTTCTGGAAGCGCAGTCTCCTAAGGCACTTGTTATCGGACAAGTTCAGGCAAGACCACTTCACCCTGTAAGTGCATGGGGTGTAAGGTCTCGTCCTTCTCAGCAGTCTGGCAGGTCTTTGATTGGGCACATAATGCTGTTGAATATACCTTCTACCATCTCTAGTCTGCAGCATGTGTGTAGTCATCAAGACAAGCTGAGAAATTATAGGTCCCATTACAATACCTATCAGTATTATACATATTGTTCACAAACAATAAATTTACCTAATAAGACACCTAAAATAAATTTAAATGATCCACAGTATGATAAGATGTTTGTTCAGATGTTCAAATCACCTTAAAAGACCTCCAGAGTACATCACCAGAAGTTGAAGCAGTCTTTTATATGAACCGACCTCCGATTTACAAAATGGTGTCCATACCGCTGGGTTTAGTTCAGGTGAGAGCAACTTTTTCTCAGCGGCTTTTTCGGCAATTGATATTTTTGGCGATATATGGGCGACGTGCCGAAAGTAAAGCTCGGCAATATTATGGGCGTTAGTTTTGGCCATTCTGATCTTTACGACAAAAAAGGTGGGCGGGCGGTATTATTAAATCTCGGCATTAATTACATTACAAAAGTAACACTCAGTGATATAATGAGAGTTGGTTTCGCCCATTCTTATCTTTACGCCAAAAAAAAGTGGCCGGGCGATATTATTTCTTGGCGTTAAATACATGCCGAAAGTAACGCTGGGCAATAAGTGAGCGATAAGTGGCCGTTAGTTTCCATTTTGTGCCTAAATGGGCGATAGATGGGCACTATACCTCATCGCGGCATTAAAATGGACGTTAAGTCGGCGGTATCAATGCAAAGAAAGTGGAAAGTCTAGCCCATAGTATATTTTTTCACTTTTTATCAATTTTTTGGTCATCCTTTGCTGGTTTCTATAACTCTATCAATCCTCAGGCTTACTACTATTATTCACAACATTATAAGCTTCTTCTCTCAATGTAATGCTATCCTTAACCTCTTTGGTTCGCCACGGATGGATCATTTTTCCTGTGTAGTTTTTGTTTCTCAATGGAATGTATTCTTATTGAGAATTATGAAATATTTATTTAAATGCTAAAATAAGCCACTGCTTATCTACTGCCATACCTTGTAATCTATTTTTTCAATCTACCTAGCCAATTTGCCCTTAATACCTATGTAATTTACTTTATTTAAGTTTCATACTCTAGTTTTGGACTTAGGCAAGTCACTCTCAAATGCAATGTGTCATTTTACCTTATTATGATCACTCTACCACAGATAATCCTTTACTATGAGATTGCTTATACACCATGTCTCATTACACAATTTAAGATCTAAAGTAACCTGTTCCTTGGTTCCAAGACATAGGGCTAGAACTTCCACTTTTGTGCTTATCGCCCCAAAATGGGCATTATTTCTGGCATGGGCGATAAAAAAGGGTTTTCAGATCGCCGGCTTCTCGCCCATTCTCAAAACACCTAGTTTTCATTTTGAAAATGGACATTACCGTGAGCGATACCAAATAGGTGGTGGCTTTAAATTTTTTTGACCTTCTGCCATAAAGTGTGGCCGTCCTTAGCAACGGCATGGCAACACTTGATTTCCGCGATTCTGGAGGTCAATGGTCATCATGACATGCGCAGAAGAGGACAGAGAGAGAGAGAGCTTAGAGGGACTGAAGGTGTGGCTGGGTGTGGTGTGGCTGCTTTGAGAGGAAGGAGGGAGACTTTAGAGCTTCACAGCAAGTAGGCAAACAAAAATGAGCTGTTACCAGCCACATATTTGACCGAATTTGCCCTATAATGGAGGAAGAGGAGGAGGCATCACAGCATGCTGTGGAGACTGACGCTGGGGAGAGCAGGAGGTGGGAGAGGAGCACATTGGAGGCTGCAAAAGAGGCAGGTGTTTCTTGGACAAGACAAATGCCGCCCTCCTGCAGGAGGTCGAGTTACGCTGGGTTGATTTGACACAGGGAGGGCATGGGAAGCCCACCCCAAAGGCCTACCAGAGGATATGGACCGAGGTAGCAGAGGTGGTCTCATGCCACAAGCAATGCCGCAAACGATGGAACGACCTTGTGGGATCCGCCAGAGTAAGTATTACATTGATTTACATGTACTTATGTATTTATACAATTTGATTTGTAACAGTCATGAGTGAGGTCTTTCACTTTTACCGGGAATGTTTTACTCAAACTTGTGGTCACGGTGTACATCATTAGGTAAAGAATGATAATAATCATAATAATTGTGATTACATCTGTCGGTTATGTGTTGTATCAGTGTTTGTGACAGTACCTAGCAATGATATCACGCAATGATCTCATGCCATGTCACCTTTTACAGAAGAAGCTATCGACGATGAGGTCCATGCAGAGGCGAATGGATGGGGGGCCACCAGTCCCCAGCGACATCACTGAGATGGAAGAGTGAGTGCTCGCACTTGTGGGGAAGCACCCCCGGACAGCCATGAATGCATCTGCAGACCCTGAAGTGATGCCACGTGAGTAAAGCGTACACCATTGCGTGATGTGAAGTCAATAGAGGTCACACCAACTTATATCTGAACAATCATATATGATAGATGATTTCTAAAAGTGTCATAGAAATAATGCTGGCCTAATGAAAATCATTGCAATGCACAATGTGTTGATGGTCATGAAATGTGATGTCTGCGATGATTTTCAGAGCGGTGGTGCTTTTGTCGTGCATTTGCTGTGTGTAGCGCTGGACTCATCTTGTCACCCTAGCACCCCATCTCCTCCAATAACCTCATTTGTGTCTTGCAGCTCAGCCAGCAGAGCGTTCCCAGGCAAGGCCACAGAGGCCAGAAGGTGGGGGCGCGGGGCAGGAGTTGGCGGACAATCCTACTACATCTGGTGCTGAGGAGCTCCGATTGTCGTCCGTCAATCCGCTGGGTCTGTTCTCAATGGATGAGAGCGCGTACTTCGAAGAACCCGCATCGCCACGCTCCAGAAGCCATCTAGTGGCCCTCCGATCATTCCCGCCTCCACTCCCAGGATGGCGGTGACCCCGCAGAGGCCTCGTGGATGCGGCAGGTCTGTTCTACGAGCGTGACATGACAGCGGGAAGATGGTACAGTTGTCCAGGAGGGCTGTAGGCATTAGTGACCAGTTTATCGAAGCATTGGGGGACATATCCCGACACCTGGCCACCAGGACCGAGTACATTCCGCGCATGGCGGAATCCCTGGATGCAATAGTCAGGAACGCTGCTGCCACAGACCTCCCAGTGGTCCCCGAGCGCGGCATTTTACCCCTAGGTTCCGCAACACCACTGCGAATGACAGATGAGAGCAAGGACCAATATCCTGCTTCTGCATCAGAGAATGTTGCCCCTTCGGCACCCCTCTGCTCCCGTACCCATGCAACCACTGCATCTGCCTTCATCCTCCCAAATGAGGCACTGCCTGAGGAGCTCCTCGGCCAGGCACCGTGGAGCGAGGAGGGGAAGGGGTAGAGGTGGGGAGAAGAAGGAGAGGGGGGAAGGAAAGTGAGGTGCATGTGCGCAGGTGATGGCTGTGTTCTGGGTGTATGCAATTTGTTGGAACGTATGGGGGCTGGGGACCACACTCCTGCTTTGCCTTTGTATTCTGTGTTGGTGGATATGTTGAACATGTGATTTATGTCAATGGTTGAAAAAGTGCAGTGTGGGCAGGTGCTGGGTGTTATTGACTGTGATACTTATGATTTCAGACCAATGTTGGTATTAAACTTTTGTTATTGAACATAACCTTGTTGCGCATTGTTTCAGATAGGTGGACTGACACATTGGTGTTTCCTTACCATGAAAGGTTTAAAAATATCTTAACATCAGTCAACATAAACTTTAACTGGCACCAAGGTGATGGGCACCATTGATGTCTGAACTGCACACACACAGCAGTGTGTCAACGTTGTCACTCACATCAGCGCTCTTTCAGGCAAATCGTTCCGATATCAGCTCCTCACATAAAAGTGGGAATTAACAAATGTCAGCCACACCACTGCCATTCGTTCCAGTTAATTCCACTTTTTGTGGGCGTTTTTTTCAGCAAGCGCTATTCTGGGCGATATTTGTGCGAGGTGGTGAAATTGACGATGGCCACTAGTTATGACAAAAAACAGTGGGCGGGCATTCATATTGAATCTCGGTGTTAATTCCATGCGGAAAGTAACGCTAGGTGATAATATGTGTGTTGATTTCGCCCATTCTGTTGATTCCGCCCAAAAAAAGTGGGCGTGCGCTAATATTTTTTCCCGGCATTAAGCCCACTGGGAAAGTAACGCTCAGTGATAAGTCTCCTAAAAAAGCCCGTCAGTTTCCATTTTGTGCCAAAATGGGCGATATATGGGCGTTATACGGCATTTTAGCGATAAAAATGGGCGTTAAGTGGGCATTAAGCATTCAAAAAAAGTGAAGGTTCTAGCCCATATTGTTCGAGGAAACTGTCCCGAAAGCATTCCATGAACTCGTTCTCCAGAATACTTTTGCAAGCTTGATTTGTCCAGTCTATATTAAGATTAAAATCCACCACATTTATTGCATTTGTTAAGAAGCATTTCTCTATTGTGCCTGAAATTACGGTGGTTTCGACAGTGCACGTTGTCGGAAGCCTTCAGAAATGTACTGCAAGTTTCAGCTTTCTGCGTATGCGCTGCACATGTGCAAAGTACAGGAAATTGCGATGTGTCAAGTTACGCAGATCGTTCGCATCCACTACAACATCACTTTTGTTGCCACAGAGTAGTGTCAGTGAATGCTCACGAAACCCTTACGCCTGGTAAAAGCAGACATAAGGACTTATTTTACCAGTGTAAGGGTTAAAATAAATGTTAAAATAAAACATTTTTACATGATTAAACAGACACAAACATTTAAAATTTGTTTAGAAAAATGTTCCGTTTTTAAATTTTTAAATTTATTTTTCAAAAAATTAAATGTTTATTTTATATGTTTAATTAAAGGGTCTTTTAATTACTTTTGAACAATGGAACATTTATTTTAATTTAAATGGTGTGAATTCTTTTTAATTTGGGGATTTTTATCATGCTTATGGTGATTCCATATATAAATGGAATCCCCATAAGCATCATAGGAATCCCCCTTTGTCATTGGTTGGCCTGTCCCACGTGATCCTAGTGACGCTTGCGAACCGCGTGTGACCTTGGGATCCGTGAGCCTTTATGAAGGCTTACGCCTGCATGCCCGAGAAAGGAATTCTCCGTAGCTGTGGAGCCAGGAGGTAAGTGCGGAAATATTTTGCAGTTCAGTGGAGTACTCCGCAAGGTACGCCTCCGACCGCAAATTCAGGGCCAATGTCTTTTTTTCACAGCTGCCAAATTAATTATTTTAAATGGTTTTATAACAGCAGTTGTTACGTGTGGTAATTATGTTCAGTGTAACAATCACTGCCACAGATGATCTCCAGAATCATGGGACTGTGATTGCATCTTTAGTTCTGTACCTGAGCTGTATTTGCCTTTAGTACGGTCAGCTGACAGCATCTCTTGTTTTCTCACTTTGCATTTTGTTCTGTTCTGCTTTTCTCTTCTGCTCATACGTCACATTAGACTGTCTGCTTTCATCTTCTAAGGAGAAAACACTTAAATCCTTTACACAGCTGAAAATGTATGTTGTATGATTGTCAATTCGAGCCTTTTGATGTGCGTGCATTTTCTTGGTAGGGGAGGATCTCTTTCTTTATCTGTAAATACTTCTTGCACATGATTTTGTACTAATCATCTCTAATTTATAGTAATAAAGATAACGTATTAAAATCATTAAAAATTTCAGTGTTTTAAGTATTTTAATTCAATAAAAATGGAACAGATTAGAATTTTATGGCAAGATAGTTTGTTGAGGTCAGATATTGAGGTCAATAATGAAGAGACAAAAAGGATTAAGCGTGGAGGCATCAGAGTTGGTAGTTGTAGTTTGGACTTTTAAAAGCCATGAAGAAAATATGGTTTTTAAGACGTGAAAAATTAGATTTACATTTTTCGGAAGAAAACTATAATTCTGCCAATGCACTGCAAGACTACAGGAGGCTATGCAGATTGAGATTCATTCTCTGTTGTTAAATGTAGAGTAGAATCATTAGCAGAGAATAGAAAGGGGTGTATGAGTTAAATAGGTTATTGATTTGAAGAAGGAATAGAATAGGAAAGAGCACAATATCCTGGGGAAACACTGGTGGGAAAGAATTTTGGATTAAAGCAACGGGCACAGATAAAGCAATTTGCTAGGAAATTGGATAACATTGAATATGATTTTGGTTGGAGGCCTTATGCCAGTAATTTGTTTGGGAATGTACCACATCAGATCTTGCCAATTATTGTCTCAGGCAATAATGCATGATTCACCAAAGTGTCCAAGAGGAGAGATCCAGAGGTGCATAACAAAGTCACTTGTGCAATGGTTTGCTGGAAACCTTCCTGGAAAAACTTTCAAAGTGATGAATAAGTTGAGAAGCAATAATTGCTTCCAAAACTTTAGATAGTGCCATTGTAAGGGTGGGGGAATTCAATGTCCACCACCAAAAGTAACTTGGTAGCACCACTACTGACCGAGCTGGCTGAGCACTGAAGGACATAGCTGCCAGACTGGGCCTGCAGCAGATGATGAGAGAACCAACACGCGGAAAAAACCTACTTGAGCTTGTCCTCACCAATCTACCTGTCGCAGATGCATCTGTCCATGACAGCATTGGTAGCAGTGAACACTGTACAGTCATTGTGGAGACAAATTCCCATCTTCACACTGAGGATATCCTCCATCGTGTTGTGTGGCTACCACCGTGCTAAATGGGATAGATTCAGAACAGATCTAGTAGCTCAAAACTGGGCAATCATGAGGCCCTGTAGGCCATCAGCAGCAGCAGAATTGTATTCCACCACAATCTGTGACCTCATGGTCTGGCATATCCCTCACACTACCATCAAGCCAGGCGACCAACCCTGGTTCAATGAGGAGTGTGGAAGGGCATGACAAGAGCAGCACCAGGTGTGCCTAAAAATGAGGTGCCAACCTGGGGAAGCGGCAACACAGGACTACATGCATGCTAAACAGCAGAAGCAGAATGCTAGAGACAGAGCGAAGCGATCCCACAACCAATGGAGCCGATCAAAGCTCTGCAGTTCTGCCACATCCAATCGTAAATGGTGGTGGACAGTTAAACAACTAACGGGAGGAGAAGGCTCCAGGAACATCCCCATCCTCAATGATAGCCGAGCCCAGCACACGGGTGTAAAAGACAAAGCTGAGCGTTTGCAACCATCTTCAGCCAGAAGTGACAAGTGGATGATTCATTACAGCCTCCCCCTGAGGTCTCCACCATCATAGAAGTCAGTCTTCAGCCAATTCAATTCACTTCACATGATGTCAAGAAACAGCTGAGCGCACTGGATACAGCAAAGGCTATGAGCCCCAACATCATCCTGGCTGTTATGCTGAAGACTTGTGCTCCAGAACTAGCTGCACCTCTAATCAAGCTATTCCAGTACAGCTAAAACACTGACATCTACCCAACAATGTGGAAAACTGCCCAGGTATGTCTTGTCCACAAACAACAAGACAAATCTGATTCAGTCAATTACTGGCCCATCAGTCTAATCTCAATCATCAGCAAAGTGATGGAAGGTGTCACCGACAGTGCTATCAAGCAGCACTTACTTACCAATAACCTTCTCACAGATGCTCAGTTTGTGTTCCGCCAGGTCCATTCAGCTCCAGATTCATTACAGCCATGGTCCAAACATGGACAAAAGAGCTGAATTCTAGAAGTGAGATGAGAGTGACTGCCCTTGACAGCATTTGACTGAGTGTGGAATCAAGTAGCTCTCGTAAAATTGAAGTCAATGGGAATCAGGGAGAAAACTCTTCACTGGCTGGAGTCATAGAAGAAAGGACCATAAGAACATAAGAACATAAGAACATAAGAAATAGGAGCAGGAGTAGGCCATACGGCCCCTCGAGCCTGTCCCGCCATTCAATAAGATCATGGCTGATCTGTTCATGGACTCAGGTCCACTTCCCCGCCCGCTCCCCATAACCCCTTATTCTCTTATCGTTTAAGAAACTGTCTATTTCTGTCTTAAATTTATTCAATGACCCATCTTCCACAGCTCTCTGAGACAGCGAATTCTACAGATTTACAACCCTCTGAGAAAATAAATTTCTCCTCATCTCTGTTTTAAATGGGTGGCCCATTATTCTAAGATCATGCCCTCTAGTTCTAGTCTCCCCCATCAGTGGAACCATCCTCTCTGCATCCACCTTGTCAAGCCCCCTCATAATCTTATCCGCTTTGATAAGATCACTTCTCATTCTTCTGGATTCCAATGAGTAGAGGCCCAACCTACTCAACCTTTCCTCATGAGTCAAGCCCATCATCCCCGGAATCAACCTAGTGAACCTTCTCTGATCTGCTTCCAAAGCAAGTATATCCTTTCTTAAATATGGAAACCAAAACTGCACACAGTATCCAGGTGTGGCCTCACCAATACCCTGTATAGCTGTAGCAAGACTTCCCTGCTTTTATATTCCATCCCCTTTGCAATAAAGGCTAAGATACCATTGGCCTTCCTGATCATTTGCTGTACCTGCATACTATCCGTTTGCGTTTCATGCACAAGTACCCCCTGGTCCCGGTGTACTACAACACTTTGCAATCTTTCTCCATTTAAATAATAATTTGCACTTTGATTTTTTTTCTGCCAAAGTACATGACCTCACACTTTCCAACATTATACTCCATCTGTCAAATTTTTGCCCACTCACTTAGCCTGTCTATGTCCTTTTGCAGATTTGTGTGTCCTCCTCACATATTGCTTTTCCTCACATCTTTGTATCGTCAGCAAACTTGGCTACATTACACTCAGTCCCTTCTTCCAAGTCGTTAATATAGATTGTAAATAGTTGGGGTCCCAGCACTGATCCATGCGGCACCCCATTAGTTACTGATTGCCAACCAGAGAATGAACCATTTATCGCGATTCTCTGGTTTCTGTTAGTTAGCCAATCCTCTATCCATGCTAATATATTACCCCCAACCCAGTGAACTTTTATGTTGTGCAATAACCTTTTATGTGGCACCTTGTCAAATGCCTTCTGGAAATCCAAATGCACCATGTCCACTGGTTCCCCGTTATCCAACCTGTTCATTACATCCTCGAAGAACTCCAGAAAATTTGTCAAACATGACTTCCCCTTCATAACTCCATGCTTACTCTGCCTGACCAAATTTTGCTTTTCCAAATGTCCTGCTACTGCTTCTTTAATAATGGACTCCAACATTTTCCCAAACACAGATGTTAGGCTAACTGGTCTATAGTTTCCTGGTTTTTGTCTGCCTCCTTTTTTAAATAGGGGCATTACATTTGCAGTTTTCCAATCTGCTGGGACCTCCCCAGAATCCAGGGAATTTTGGTAAATTACAACCAATGCATCTATTGTGTTCCTAACACAGGTGAGGCTGCACACAGGGAGGTTAAAGTAACAGTGACCTCAGTCTTTAATAAGACACTCCAGAGTGAGGAACAGGCCTTAGGGGCCGGCTTATATACAATGCTCCCAAGGGATGCTGGGATCCCTTGGGACTTCAGGGGATGAGCTCCCTGGTGGCGGAACATGGGAGTGCATGCTTTACAGATACACAACAGCATCCACAATTCCTGCCACTACTTCTCTTAAGACCCTAGGATACAAGCCATCGGGTCCAGGGGATTTGTCTGCCTTTAGTCCCATTATCTTACTGAGTACCACCTCCTTAATGATTGTGATTGTGTTAAGTTCCTCCCTCCCTATAGCCCCTTGGCTATCGACTGTTAGAATACTGTTAGTGTCCTCTACCATAAAGACTGATACTAAATATTTGTTCAGCGTTTCTGCCATCTCCATATTCCCCATTACTAATTCCCCGGTCTTGTCCTCTAAGGGACCAACATTTACTTTAGCCACTCTTTTCCTTTTTATATACCTATCGAAACTCTTGCAATCTGTTTTTATATGTTGTGCTAGTTTACTTTCATAGTCTATTTTCCCTTTCTTAATCATTTTTTTAGTCGTTCTTCGCTGGCTTTTAAAATCTTCCCAGTCTTCTGTCCTCCCACTAGTTTTGGCCACTTTGTATGCCCCTGTTTTTAATTGGATACCATCCTTAATTTCCTTAGTTAGCCATGGATGGCTATCTTTTCTCTTACAGCCTTTCCTCTTCATTGGAATATATTTTTCTTGAGAGTTGTGAAATATCTCCTTCAATGTCCACCACTGTTCATCAACGGTCCTACACTTTAATCTATTTTCCCATTCCACTTTACCCAACTCTGCCCTCATACTTTCATAGTCTCCTTTATTTAAGCTTAGTATGCTAGTTAGAGATCCAACTTTCTCACCCTCCATCTGGATTTGAAATTCAATCATGCTATGATCACTCATTCCAAGGGGATCCTTTACTAGGAGATGATTGTAACTTTTGGAGGTCAATCTCTCAGCCCCAGGACATCGCTGCAGGAGTTCCTCAGGGCTGTATCCTAGACCCAGCCACCTTCAGCTGCTTCATCCATGACCTTCCCTCCATCATGAGGTCAGAAATGGGGATGTTTGCTGATGATTGCAGTGTTCTGTTCCATTTGCAACTCCTCAGATAATGTAGCAGTCCACGCCACATGGAGCAAGACCTGGACGACATTCAGGTTTGGGCTGATAAGTAGCAAGTAACATTCACGGCACACAAGCAATGACTTTCTCCAACAAGCAAGAATCTAATCACCTCTCCTTGACATTCAATAGCATTACAATCCCTGAATCTCTTACCATCAACAACCTGGGGCTTAACATTGACCAAAAACTTATCTGGAACAGCCACATTAAATACTGTAGCTACAGAAGCAGGTCAGAGACAGATTCTGCAGTGAGTGTCACACCTCCTGACTCCCCCAAATCTTTCCACCATCTACAAGGTATAAGTCAGGAGTGTGATGGTATACGCTCGACTTACCTGGATGAGTGCAACTCCAACAACACTCAAGAAATACTGGCCTTGCCAGTGACGCCCACATCCCAGGAACAAATAAAAATGGTGATCATTCAGCCTTTGAATTCCCAGGCCCTCTCTCCTCTGTGCTGTCAGAATGTCTGTTTGACATTGCCATAGATAAGTCAAGGTTTCATACAGTTGAACATCATGATGAAGTTCCATGCCCTTGCAATCAGCTCCACCCCTCAGTAACTTCTGAGACTGAACCAGATTGAATGCAACCTTGGTATTCCACTAAACCCAGAGCTGAGCTTCAAATCTGATATCTTATCAGCTACAAAGGATACTTACTTCCACACTGCAACATTGCTTACTTCTGCTTCTATCTTATCCTGCAGATAAATTCCCTTTATGTCTTCATAACATTTAAATTTGACCTCTCCATTGCACTCTCTGCCAAGCTCCCAACATTTATCTAAACTCCAAATCATTCAACAGTCTCGCTGACCACATCCTGTCCCACACTAAGCCAATCACCTTCAACCTTGCTGTCCTCAGGTACTGTCCCCCTCTCCCCCAAATCTGCCGTCATCACCCCTCTCCTCAAAAAATCAACCTTCGACCTGTCTGTCCTTGCAAACTACTGCACCATCTCCAACCTCTCTTTCCTCTCCAAAGTCTTTGAGCGTGTTGTCGCATCCCAAATCCGTGCCCATTTTTCCCGCAATTCCATGTTTCAAACGCTCCAATCCGGTTTTTGTACCTATTACAGTGCCGAAACAGCTCTCATCAAAGGCACAAATTACATCTTTTGTGACTGTGACAAAGGCAAACTAGCCCTGTGCCAAGCTGGCTCCGCTGTGCTTTTTGACATTGAATATTGTCTTTCTGGCAGGCTTCCCAATGCACCGTATCAACCTTTTTGTCGAACCTGTCCCATCGAAGTCCTTATCTGAGTCCTCTGCAGCAGAACTCGTGTGTGACCTCACCTTCCGACGAGCTGGCACCTGCACTATTCTTACCCCCTGCCTTGACTGCAACGCACTTGTGTCCGGTTTCTCACCATTTGCAGGTCTCGCTTCTATGCTATCCTCTAAAACACGCAGTGTCAGTATCTGAAGTGGTGGCTGCGAATGTAAAATCAAGTGATGGTGTGTCTTCATCATCACTGCCTGGGCAATTTCTTGGGTATCTGAAATGAAAAAGGGACAAGAGTTGGGTTGTGGTGAGGGGAGAGGAGAAAGTAAGAAGAACATTGACCTCTGCGGCTATCTGTTCCCATTACTTTCAGATTGTGTCTGGAGGGCCTCCTGGCCCCTGAGGTTATAGGACATCTCTTCTCCTTTCCACCTCTTTCACCCCAGTGCAGTGTCCAAAAGCCTGCGTGCCCATTCTCTCCAATGACCAGCCATTCTTCTCCTTTTCCCAGGACAGATTCAGATGCAGAACAACTCCCAGCACCTGCTCCAGCCATGATGCACCTCCCCTTTAAGAGGTGGTGGCTAGTTTTAAGTAGTGCAAGTTAGTAATGCTATTGGGCCCCCTTCTGATGCTGCAGCAAATGACCAGCACAGGTAGCCCTTGCTGAATATTGTCAACCTTCAGCTAAAGATTGCTTACATTTTGTAATAATAGTGTGTCCTCTATGTGCCATGTCATGAAACACCCTGTCTCCATATTGTTATTTCATGATAATGGGATCATAGCATGCAAAACCATTAGTTGCCTGTTTCTACATTTGTTATTAAATCTGTCAGCCAGCAGATCGGTGCTTGGCTTGAGACATTAAAATTGTTTGACTTATGGACCCCAAACATGCTCAAGATTCTGTAAGAATTTAGAACGTGTACAAGTCGAGATTGGGATTGTACATGTTAGAAATTCTCAGAGCGAAGACTGAACCTTTCAAGTAGTAGCAAGGTCATTCACTGATCATCTCAGAACCATATTGGTGTAAAGCTTTGTAAGGTTTTATTTCAACGGTTTGAGTAGAATGTTATAATTGTACAATTGTATTTTAACCTCTTTATTTCTTGTATTGGAGTTTTTGTAATACTTTATACTTTGGAACAAAAACACCTTCCAACCTTTGCTTAGAGTCTGAACCTTAAACAAATTATTTACAAATACCAAAGTAATTCAAAATGGGTGATGGAAGAAGGTGCCTATCTCGGCAAGTGAGGCTATATGTGGGTTGGAGAGGAAGCTGTCAGGTGGCAGCATGATTGGGTGTTGGAGCCTGATTATGTAAAAGGGACCAATGATAGTATGGAACCCACACTCCTGGAACCAACTCTCCCACAGGGCAGATCCTGGAACCTGGAATCATTGAGACAGGGATCCTTATATCTGGGAGAATTTAGAAAGGAGGTCCCAGAGTTTGGGAGCATTGGGGACAATCCTGGGATCAAGCAACATGAGAGGAGATATCTCCTCAATACCGCCAGATCCTAGTAATTCCCCATTTTCAGTTCTCCACTTCTGGAATCAGGCCCTCTTCCCCAGGAATTACCCCTTTCGTTTCCAGATCTCAGTATTTACAAACCCCTAGAATGTGCTCTCAAACCTTCATACCATCTCATTTTCTCCCAGACCCTGGGATTTCTCCTCCCCATATTGCTTAATCCCAGGATTGCACCCAATACTCCCAAACCCTGGGGCCTCCCTTCCAAATTCCCCCAGATCCAAGGATCCCTCTCACAATGATTTTAGGTTCCGTGATCTGTCCTAGTGTATTGAGAACCCTTTTTGCAGTGCTCATACTTCCTGGGCTCCCCTTCCAGTGCTTCACGATTCTAGACCCCACTCCCACAGTACTATTACACCCTGAGACTCCATCCCAGCACTGCTAGAAACTGCATCCCAGAACTCTAATATCCTAGCGTAATTCCCCCATGTTTATTCAAAAAATAAAAACATTTTCTCATGTTGATACTAACATTAGTAATGAATATGAGGGGTATATTTTCCTCTGTGTGTAAATTTGAAAAAATGCTAAGCTCTCATGGTTTCTGCTGTAACAGAGGCATTGGCTGTTCAGATTATTCATTGTCCTCCATGACACGTGGTTATGTAAAACAAGCTAACTAAGCCCATCTGGGAAGGTTGCTTGGTGACACTTCCTTTAGATTTTTCTTTCAAGCAGTGGCACCATTGATCTCACTTCATAGCTACTTTCCATTTTGATAATTGCAACTCGCAGCAAAGGCTCTTCCTGCATCTGTGTCTTGAATGGATTCATGTGTGTTGTAATCCTATAACCTGACATCTTTCTTCTCAAGATGACAGTTTAAATTATGCAGGGCATTACAGCTGATCCAGACGGCTAACATCTGCAGATACGCCCTTTCCAGTTGGAGGTTACTGGAAAATAATCAAGAGTGGGAACCTTGGCTGTTTTTATTGCTCTCCATAGTCTAGATTTGAAGCCATTTGTATTGTCCCCATCACTGCTCCATTTGAGATTGGTACACTCAGCCCAGCCCAAGGATTAAACTTGGGACCTTTCTTAGTATGTATGAGATATTACCACACCGGACAGTATATTTACCTGCAAAGTTACTGTGAGAGTCTATGGGCCCAAGTTTCGGGCCGCGCCTAGAATGGCGCAGCCCCGACCTGGACGCCCGTTTTTCCCACTGTAAAGTGCACCGAAAAAATACTTGCATATTCTGCGGCTCCCTGGAGATCTTCAGCAGCTTGGCGCGGCGCACACAGAACAGCGGGGGGCGGAGCAACAGACTCGCGCCGATGCTCCAAGTAGTGGGGGGCGGGGCTACTGACGGTCCGCGTTGCGGAGTTGGAGCTGAAGGTGGATTCACTCTGGAGCATCCACGATGCTGAGAATGACGTGAGTATCACGTGTAGCGAGTTGGTCTTACTGCAGGAGAAGGATCCACAGCCAGCGAGGGAATGGAAGACCAGCAGGAAGAGTAGTGCAAGGAAGGTAGTGCAGGGGTCCCCTGTGGTCATCCCCCTGCAAAACAGATACACCGCTTTGAGTACTGTTGAGGGGGATGACTCATCAGGGGAGGGCAGCAGCAGCCAAGTTCATGGCACCGTGGCTGGCTCTGTTGCACAGGAGGGCAGGAAAAAGAGTGGAAGAGCGATAGTGATAGGGGATTCAATTGTAAGGGGAATAGATAGGCGTTTCTGCGGCCGCAACCGAGACTCCAGGATGGTATGTTGCCTCCCTGGTGCAAGGGTCAAGGATGTCTCGGAGCGGGTGGAGGACATTCTAAAAAGGGAGGGAGAACAGCCAGTTGTCGTGGTGCACGTTGGTACCAATGACATAGGTAAAAAAAGGGATGAGTTCCTACGAAATGAATTTAAGGAGCTAGGAGCTAAATTAAAAAGTAGGACCTCAAAAGTAGTAATCTCGGGATTGCTACCAGTGCCACGTGCTAGTC
The DNA here is from genome assembly GCF_044704955.1 of Pristiophorus japonicus. Taxonomy (NCBI): domain Eukaryota; kingdom Metazoa; phylum Chordata; class Chondrichthyes; family Pristiophoridae; genus Pristiophorus; species Pristiophorus japonicus. The sequence goes on from NC_091980.1 coordinate 88,464,290, forward strand.
AGAGTAGGAATCGCATGATAGCTCAGATAGAAACATAGAAAATAGGTGCAGGAGCAGGCCATTCAGCCCTTCTAGCCTGCACCGCCATTCAATGAGTTCATGGCTGAACATGAAACTTCAGTACCCCCTTCCTGCTTTCTCGCCATAACCCTTGATCCCCCGAGTAGTAAGGACTTCATCTAACTCCCTTTTGAATATATTTAGTGAATTGGCCTCAACTACTTTCTGTGGTAGAGAATTCCACAGGTTCACCACTCTCTGGGTGAAGAAGTTTCTCCTCATCTCGGTCCTAAATGGCTTACCCCTTATCCTCAGACTGTGACCCCTGGTTCTGGACTTCCCCAACATTGGGAACATTCTTTCTGCATCTAACCTGTCTAAACCCGTCAGAATTTTAAACGTTTCTATGAGGTCCCCTCTCATTCTTCTGAACTCCAGTGAATACAAGCCCAATTGATCCAATCTTTCTTGATAGGTCAGTCCCGCCATCCCGGGAATCAGTCTGGTGAACCTTCGCTGCACTCCCTCAATAGCAAGAATGTCCTTCCTCAAGTTAGGAGACCAAAACTGTACACAATACTCCAGGTGTGGCCTCACCAAGGCCCTGTACAACTGTAGCAACACCTCCCTGCCCCTGTATTCAAATCCCCTCGCTATGAAGGCCAACATGCCATTTGCTTTCTTAACCGCCTGCTGTACCTGCATGCCAACCTTCAATGACTGATGTACCATGACACCCAGGTCTCGTTGCACCTTCCCTTTTCCTAATCTGTCACCATTCAGATAATAGTCTGTCTCTCTGTTTTTACCACCAAAGTGGATAACCTCACATTTATCCATATTATACTTCATCTGCCATGCATTTGCCCACTCACCTAACCTATCCAAGTCACTCTGCAGCCTAATAGCATCCTCCTCGCAGCTCACACTGCCACCCAACTTAGTATCATCCGCAAATTTGGAGATACTGCATTTAATCCCCTCGTCTAAATCATTAATGTACAATGTAAACAGCTGGGGCCCCAGCACAGAACCTAGCGGCACTCCACTAGTCACTGCCTGCCATTCTGAAAAGTACCCGTTTACTCCTACTCTTTGCTTCCTGTCTGACAACCAGTTCTCAATCCACGTCAGCACACTACCCCCAATCCCATGTGCTTTAACTTTGCACATTAATCTCTTGTGTGGCTTGAGCAATGGTGCAGCAGGGAGGGATTCAAATTCCTGGGGCATTGGAACCGGTTCTGGGGGAGGTGGGACCAGTACAATCCGGACGGTCTGCACCTGGGCAGAATCGGAACCAATGTCCTCGGGGGAGTGTTTGCTAGTGCTGTTGGGGAGGAGTTAAACTAATATGGCAGGGGGATGGGAACCAATGCAGGGAGATAGAGGGAAACAAAAAGGAGGCAAAAACAAAAGACAGAAAGGAGATGAGGAAAAGTGGAGGGCAGAGAAACCCAAGGCAAAGAACAAAAAGGGCCATTGTACAGCAAAATTCTAAAAGGACAGAGGGTGTTAAAAAAACAAGCCTAAAGGCTTTGTGTCTTAATGCAAGGAGTATCCGCAATAAAGTGGATGAATTAACTGTGCAAATAGATGTTAACAAATATGATGTGATTGGGATTACGGAGACGTGGCTCCAGGATGAGCAGGGCTGGGAACTCAACATCCAGGGGTATTCAACATTCAGGAAGGATAGAATAAAAGGAAAAGGAGGTGGGGTAGCATTGCTGGTTAAGGAAGAGATTAAGGCAATAGTTAGGAAGGACATTAGCTTGGATGATGTGGAATCTATATGGGTAGAGCTGCAGAACACCAAAGGGCAAAAAACGTTAGTGGGAGTTGTGTACAGACCTCCAAACAGTAGTAGTGATGTTGGGGAGGGCATCAAACAGGAAATTAGGGGTGCGTGCAATAAAGGTGCAGCAGTTATAATGGGTGACTTTAATATGCACATAGATTGGGCTAACCAAACTGGAAGCAATACGGTGGAGGAGGATTTTCTGGAGTGCATAAGGGATGGTTTTTTAGACCAATATGTCGAGGAACCAACTAGGGGGGAGGCCATCTTAGACTGGGTGTTATGTAATGAGAAAGGATTAATTAGCAATCTCGTTGTGCGAGGCCCCTTGGGGAAGAGTGACCATAATATGGTGGAATTCTGCATTAGGATGGAGAATGAAACAGTTAATTCAGAGACCATGGTCCAGAACTTAAAGAAGGCTAACTTTGAAGGTATGAGGCGTGAATTGGCTGAGATGGATTGGCGAATGATACTTAAGGGGTTGACTGTGGATGGGCAATGGCAGACATTTAGAGACCGCATGGATGAACTACAACAATTGTACATTCCTGTCTGGCATAGAAATAAAAAAGGGAAGGTGGCTCAACCGTGGCTATCAAGGGAAATCAGGGATAGTATTAAAGCCAAGGAAGTGGCATACAAATTGGCCAGAAATAGCAGCGAACCTGGGGACTGGGAGAAATTTAGAACTCAGCAGAGGAGGACAAAGGGTTTGATAAGGGCAGGGAAAATGGAGTATGAGAAGAAGCTTGCAGGGAACATTAAGACGGATTGCAAAAGTTTCTATAGATATGTAAAGAGAAAAAGGTTAGTAAAGACAAATGTAGGTCCCCTGCAGTCAGAATCAGGGGAAGTCATAACGGGGAACAAAGAAATGGCGGACCAATTGAACAAGTACTTTGGTTCGGTATTCACGAAGGAGGACACGAACAACCTTCCGGTTATAAAAGGGGTCGGGGGGTCTAGTAAGGAGGAGGAACTGAGGGAAATCCTTATTAGCCGGGAAATTGTGTTGGGGAAATTGATGGGATTGAAGGCCGATAAATCCCCAGGGCCTGATGGACTGCATCCCAGAGTACTTAAGGAGGTGGCCTTGGAAATAGTGGATGCGTTGACAGTCATTTTCCAACATTCCATTGACTCTGGATCAGTTCCTATGGAGTGGAGGGTAGCCAATGTAACCCCACTTTTTAAAAAAGGAGGGAGAGAGAAAACAGGAAATTATAGACCGGTCAGCCTGACATCGGTAGTGGGTAAAATGATGGAATCAATTATTAAGGATGTCATAGCAGTGCATTTGGAAAGAGGTGACATGATAGGTCCAAGTCAGCATGGATTTGTGAAAGGGAAATCATGCTTGACAAATCTTCTGGAATTTTTTGAGGATGTTTCCAGTAGAGTGGATAAGGGAGAACCAGTTGATGTGGTATATTTGGACTTTCAGAAGGCGTTCGACAAGGTCCCACACAAGAGATTGATGTGCAAAGTTAGAGCACATGGGATTGGGGGTAGTGTACTGACATGGATTGAGAACTGGTTGTCAGACAGGAAGCAAAGAGTAGGAGTAAATGGGTACTTTTCAGAATGGCAGGCAGTGACTAGTGGGGTACCGCAAGGTTCTGTGCTGGGGCCCCAGCTGTTTACACTGTACATTAATGATTTAGATGAGGGGATTAAATGTAGTATCTCCAAATTTGCGGATGACACTAAGTTGGGTGGCAGTGTGAGCTGCGAGGAGGATGCTGTGAGGCTGCAGAGCGACTTGGATAGGTTAGGTGAGTGGGCAAATGCATGGCAGATGAAGTATAATGTGGATAAATGTGAGGTTATCCACTTTGGTGGTAAAAACAGAGAGACAGACTATTATCTGAATGGTGACAGATTAGGAAAAGGGGAGGTGCAAAGAGACCTGGGTGTCATGGTACATCAGTCATTGAAGGTTGGCATGCAGGTGCAGCAGGCGGTTAAGAAAGCAAATGGCATGTTGGCCTTCATAGCAAGGGGATTTGAGTACAGGGGCAGGGAGGTGTTGCTACAGTTGTACAGGGCATTGGTGAGGCCACACCTGGAGTATTGTGTACAGTTTTGGTCTCCTAACCTGAGGAAGGACATTCTTGCTATTGAGGGAGTGCAGCGAAGGTTCACCAGACTGATTCCCGGGATGGCGGGACTGACCTATCAAGAAAGACTGGATCAACTGGGCTTGTATTCACTGGAGTTCAGAAGAATGAGAGGGGACCTCATAGAAACATATAAAATTCTGACGGGGTTAGACAGGTTAGATGCAGGAAGAATGTTCCCAATGTTGGGGAAGTCCAGAACCAGGGGTCACAGTCTAAGGATAAGGGGTAAGCCATTTAGGACCGAGATGCGGAGGAACTTCTTCACCCAGAGAGTGGTGAACCTGTGGAATTCTCTACCACAGAAAGTTGTTGAGGCCAATTCACTAAATATATTCAAAAAGGAGTTAGATGAGGTCCTTACTGCTAGGGGGATCAAGGGGTATGGCGAGAAAGCAGGAATGGGGTACTGAAGTTGAATGTTCAGCCATGAACTCATTGAATGGCGGTGCAGGCTAGAAGGGCTGAATGGCCTACTCCTGCACCTATTTTCTATGTTTCTATGTTTCTAATTTAAATAAGGCAACATCGTGCCGGCAACCCAGCGCGTGCGCATTGGAGCGCGCGTGCATGCGCACTGGCACATAAACATTGGCACTCGGCCATTTTTAAAGGGAGTTAGAGGAAAAGTGAAGATTTGTCTCGTGGACCCCTGGAAAGGCTTGTGATTTAATTTTAGTGATTTTTTTGTGTCTGAAGGAGTGCTTTTAGTAGCACAGTTGAATAAATCAACAGCTGAAATCAGTGAGTGCAGCTTTTCGCTGCTAAACTTGCAGAACAGGTCTGCATTGGTGCATGCAAATTAAGGAAAATAAGAGTGTCAATTCAACTTTGCAATGGAACAACATCCACTAAGAACAAAGAATTTCTTGCATGAGGAAGTGGAGATATTAGTCAACGTCATTGACAGAGATGGCAGGAGCTAGATGCCAGCAACAGAGGTCGCATAAAAGTGCCACCTAAAGAAATGAAGAAACGCTGGAACCAAGTTGCAGAAGATTACTGCGCAGTGGTGCATACCATTCGATCTGGAAGCCAGTGTAAAAAGAAATGGCACAACCTTGGTCAAGTAGTTAGTGTAAGTAATATTTTCCATTTTTAATGTCATCGTAATTGTATGTCCCACCCTGCAGAAAGACGCACTCTGTAAAAAGTTATATTTTACTCTTTGCAGAAGAAATTGGCCCACAACAAAAGGGAGGCAACTCGGACAGGAGGAGGCACGCCCAATCTGCATCCACTGACACCCTTGGAACAGAGGGTAGCTGCTATGATGAGTCAGACATGGAGAAAAGCAATCAGTACAGCACAAGCTGGACCCGCACGCGAGGAAGAGGGTAAATCCTGAAAATGCATCGTGGCCCTTCAAATCAACCTGCTGCCTAGCCTACTATGTGTGAGAGTACTCATGCCACCCATCCTGCCCCCTCCCTTGCTGTTAAACATTTGACTGTTCTGATGTATTTTGCAGAACATGATGATGATGATGATGATGATGATGCTGCTGTTGCCAACCCTGAGGATCCTGAAGATACAGAACAAGAACCAGTACAACCAGATGCGGACGATCCAGACTGGATGATGGCAGCGATGACTGAAATGTCTGCAGGGGAGAGCTTCCAATTTAACGTTTATGAGCTCCCATCAAGGGGCATCAGAGTTTCAACCCCTTGCATAGGTTTTGGTTCTACCTTCCATGGTTTTGATTCCAATGTTGCGGGTCCCAGTGGTGCTGCTGGTGTAATGGAGCAGTCTACAGTCAGTGCACCACCGTCTGAGCCTGCGCCTCCTACTCACATAGGTTCTGGTTCCACTTTCTATGGTTTTGATTCCAACTTTGCGGGTCCCAGTGCTGCTGCTGATATCATGGAGCAGTTTACATCCATTCACCCACCATCCCAGCCCACGGCTCGCACTCGAGTACTGCCGTCTGGAACACCGAACGCCCCACCTTCCCAGCCCGTGCCTTGCTCTCTAGTACTGCCGTCTGGAACACAGAGCGTCCCACCGTCCCGGTCCATGCCTCTCTCTCTAGTACTGCCGTCTGGAACACAGAGCGTCCCACCGTCACAGCCCGCGCCTCCCTGTGTAGTGGTGTCGCTTGCAACACCGAGCGTCCCACCGTCCGTGCCCGCGCCTCCCAGTGTAGTGGTGCCGCGAGGCAGACCCAGGCAGAGGAGAAGGAGATTGGAGACACGCTCTCCTGAGATGCAGCGTGCAACAGATGCAGCTCAGGTTGTGGCATTGGGTATGGAGACCAATGAGCTTACCCGATCACTCATCGGTGGCGTCAGCGCAGTGGGTGAAGAGGTGACGGTCCTGACGGGAGAAATAGCAGTAATGACACGGGAACTTAGGGAGGGAATGTCCGAGGGAGTGCAATCAACGGCACAGGCCGTCAGGGAGGGCATGCAAGTGTTGGCACAGGCCGTCATAATGGAGGTAGCTGCTGCAATAAGGGCACACAGCCCCGCGAATCAAATGACACCCCCATGAAGAAGTGAAGTAAACATTCACTGAGATGAGACATGACTGCAGCCTTTCTTTGCTGCTTTTGTTTTTTGGTCTTGATGTAGCTGTAGTAGCGTTTTTCACATTGAAATTGTTCTTAAAGTTTTGTAACTTTACAACTTATAAGTGATCTTAGGGTTTTTAAGTGATCTTATAGTGTAAATGCTCTCACATTTTCTATCTTATTTAATTTTGCACCTAAAAAGTGATCCTGAAGTTTAAGTGATCTTAAGAGTGTAAGATTTTTCACATTGAGATTGTTTTGTAACTTTTGTAACTTTACAAGCTTATAAGTGATCTTAAAGTCTTTAAGTAATTTTCAAGAGTCATATTAAAAAGTAAAGTTTGATACAACAAATATTTTATTAGCTTTTCAATAAAATATTTTTTCTTTAAAACTGTTTCATGTTCCATTAACACAACACAACGTAGGAACAACTGCAAAGAATAAACATGTCCATGCGCAACAGTGGTCGCAGAGCCCTTAGGCATCAGTAGTTGAAGCATTCACGGATGAGCTGCTGGCGCAAGGCTCGAGCAATCGTTAAAGGAGCATGATGGACCTTGTGCTCCGGCATCAGGCACTTGCATGCTTTCCTGATCGTCGTCATCATCCACATCCTGCTGTTCCGTAATACTAGCATCATGCACTGGACCCTCATTTCTGGTTCCACTACCAGCTCCTGCTGCCTCATGATGGCTACGTTATGGAGCATGCAGCACACAACAGTGAAGTGACCGACAATCTGAGGTGAGTATAGCAAGTGTCCTCCAGAATGGTACAGGCATCGGAATCGCTGTTTCAATGTGCCAATGGTCCTCTCAATGATGCTGCATGTCGCAATGTGCGCCATGTTGTATTGACGGTCAGCTTCTGTCCGTGTCACCCGTAGGGGCGTCATGAACCAGGTGGTCAGGCCGTACTCTTTGTCTCCCAGTAGCCAGCTCTGCCCTTCTGGCTGCTGCTCAAACATGTCAGATATAACGCTGTTGCGTAGGATGAACGCATCATGGGTTCTACCATGGTATCTCACATCGACTGACATGATGCGCTGCTTGTCGTCACACACCGAGCTGCACTTTGATGGAGTGGAAACCTTTTCTATTCCTGTACTGCTCAGAATCCTCCACAGGTGCTCGCAAGGCTATGTGGGTACAATCAATGCAGCCCTGTACCTTTGGGAAGCCGGCAATCCTGAAGAAGCCCACAGCCCTCTCATGGATCGCTTGTGCAGTCATTGGGAAATTGATGAAGTCATTCGTCCGCGCATGCAGTGCAGCCATGACCTGGTAAACGCAGGCATATATTGCACGTTGAGAGATGGCACACACATCTCCAGTTGTAGCCTGAAACGATCCTGAGGCATAGAAAGAAAGTGCAGCTGTTACTTTCACTGCAACAGACAAGGCAGTTGGAGTTCTGCTTCTGGGCTGCAAATCTGCTCTCAGCATATCACAGATCTCAGTGACAACTTCTCTGCGGAAACGCAGCCTTTTAACACAATAAGCCTCGCTCAAGTCCAGGTACGAGCGCCTGGCTCAATATTGTCGACGTGGGTAAGGTCTCCTGCCCATCAACCTGTGGACTATTACGTTCCTGGTGCGGTGAGCTCTAATCAATTCTCTCCTATGCAATGAATTGATGGCGAACCATTGCATAATACGTGGTATTGAGAATACAGCACCCATTCTGCAAATTTAATTTTAAAAGTGTCTATCTGTCTGCCTCTCCCTGTCCCTGGCCGAATGGCCTCAGTCCCCTTCGCAGCTCGAAAGCTGCTTGCTCTTTCTCCGGTCACTGACACCGCCCCTATCGCGTGGCCCAATGGCCTCAGTCCCTTTCGCAGCTCGAAAGCTGCTTGATGTTTCTTCGGCTGCCGTCCAGCCACTGGTGGAAGGAAGGCCTGCCTGAAGCACCGCAGCTCGAAGTCTGCTGCTGCTTCACACAGGTAGGAACATGGAATATTTAATCTTTGCTTTCTTTATAAATTTTTATTCAGGTTGGATCTTTATTTGTATAAGTATGACTGTTGAATGATTGTAGAATTTAATTACTTCCCTTCACCCCCCACCCCCGCCCCTCTCGTTCCCTACGCCTAATTTGTAACCTACGCCTGATTTGTAAAGTGTAGGCAAGGTTTTTCTGAGCGTACAAAAATCTACACTTACGCCATTCTAAGTTAGTTTGGAGTAAGTTTTTGCTGCCTAAACTTTCAAAACAGGCGTAAGTGGCCAGACACACCCCCTTTTGAAAAAAAAATTCTGTTCCAAAGTGAAACTGTTCTAACTGACTAGAATTGAAGCAAACTAAATGCCGAGAATTGCAATTTCTAAGATGCTCCATTCTGAACTAGTTGCTCCAAAAAAACAGGAGCAACTCAAGCCGAAACTTGGCCCCTTGGTTAAGATGAAAATTCACAGAACATGGACAGTCAGAACTTACAGTCAGTGATAAACAGTTAAACCTTTTGCTGTGGACATTTTGCATGTTGTTAAAACACTCGATGGTGATTAGAAAAAAGAAAATGCCTTCAGTTAAATGGTATGGTTTGTTTCTGATTGTAATCATAGCCTTGTCAAGTAAGAATTGAAGGCAATTATGTTTCGGTAATTATAATCATTGAAATCCTTATGTACATATTCTCGTACCGAGAGAGAAACGGCAGGTTGTGTTAGGAACAGAGAACATTTCCACCTTGGTTTATTTACTTAGTTTGAATACACAATGATTAACAATAGCTACTCAATCACATTGTTTTTTTATGTATAATTTTCTTTCAGTACATAGATAAAAAAAAATTGCCTATATATTCCTGGACATCTCTCTGTTTTGTGTGCTTGAAAATGCAATTTTATGTGATTAGTCATTCTGTTACTGTGGATGCTTAGAGTCAACAGACTGCTATACTGCCAATCCATCTCTGTCTGCTGAAGATGGTGTTTACCCACAGAGTGGAATATATAGTTGTCCAAGTTACTATGGCAACAACAAACCATTTTGTGTACTGAAATATAACCATTTTCTTTTAGCTTTTTCGGAAATTGCAAATATTTTTTTCTATGGGTCTATATATTCATTTAATTCCATATTGACACTTCACACTGTTGTAAATTTACAAATTTATTTCTATAGTTGTTGTGTGACTGCTCATGTTCAAGCCACAAAGGATATTTGGGACTCATTCCAAATACAAATGAATTGCAATGTCTTCTATTACACCAATACATTCTGCTTTACTGTGCAAATGACATTTTAAAGAAGTTGAAATGCAATTCTTTCTTTTAATTAGTTCAGCCCACATTTTGGTTTGAGACTCATGTCACTGAAGTAAAAGAGATCTTAGCAATTATGAAGATGACAGAATTCTATAAGTTGCTATAAATTTCACAAGACGCATTAGAATGAAATTCTAACCTTGTTCTGATCCAAGCATTTTGAAATAGCCACTTTATCATACGACTTCACATAGATAACATAATGCAATATTTGTGAGGCTGTCTCAGTGATCTGAGAATTAGATGAAATTAAGTTGGAAGCTGATATATCTGTTGAGGTAAAAATAAAAATGAATGTATCTAAACTTAGGATGGGGAAATTGAAAGTGATGAAGTCGATCTCAAGCTTGTCGCACTATCGAGTGGTTACCACGTTGATTCGTTCCTCAGGGCTTTCAATCTGTTGAACTGCCAATCTTAGGCATGCTCTTGTGCAGGAGAAAATTACAGATTGAATTGTCTCTAGGATATTCTCAAGCACCTCCTGGCAGACCTCTCAAAATTAGTAGACTTCTGGGAGCATGTTAGTCACGCTTTCCCAGTGTGGTTGGTGTATAATTGCAGAGACATTCATGCTCCTCCTGGCCCCATAAAAATCATTAAAAAAAAAATTCTGTTTTTGGAGCAGCCTTAATGGGACAGATAAGGACTTAAAGGGACTTAAAGAAGAATATATTTTGTATTACATGATAAAATACTCCTCTCTTTAATTAAACAACATATCATCTGACTTACTTTGAGTAACACCATGGGAAATTCTCCTGTAATATATTTAATATAACAGTGGGATAGATTGTTGCCTTGCCCGCCTAGGTGGTAATTTGGTGGAGCGGATTACCCGCTCATTCTAGAACCCGCCTGATTTTCATTCCATTGAAACCGTTGGAATGCAAATCAGGCAGGTTGTACAATGGGCAGGTGACTCATTCTGCCAGATTACCACCCAGGCAGTGAAGGCAAAATCTACTCCAGTATGCCCGAACAAGCAGATTTTAGACTGTGGACCTCACACTTTCTAACAGATGAGAAAACAGTTTTAAAATCTTAGCTGGAAACGTAAACTCACAAGCAGACTCCAATTTGCAAAGTTCCTTGACAAAACAATTCCATTCTGAATGATCGGAGCCTTTGTTACTTAACCATCTCCACCTCAGCAGTAGAATAATACATTATGCACAGCACAGTATCACACTCCTGTCTTTACAGAACACCATCCAACTTATCATGAGAAATGTCATGGAATATCTGCTAATAATATATTCAAAATGGTATATCGATGTACATTTATGTCAGACTTCCCATATTGTACTTTGGCAGTTCAGTTGTACCTCTGCAGTCCGGCACCCTTGGGACCTGACCAGTGCCGGAACAGAGAATTTCATGAACAATGGGAGGTCTCGTTTACCGTTACCAGTGGACAGCGCCCGGGCTCCTGTATTTGTGAGTGCGTGCCATGGCAGCCTGTGGACAGCTCCCTCAGCACCCGCGCACGCATTCACTGACTGACAGATGCTCCCAGCTGATCGCCGAACACACTGACTGATCAGCCATTGCAGCCGATCGAAACTTTAAAAAAATAAACGCTCCTCTCTTGCAGGCGCAACTAATGCCGAACCACGGATGTTTCCAGATGAAAGACTTCCGGACTAGAGAGGTATAACCTGTACATTGTTAGACATAACTTTCTTGCAGTCAAATGTCTTGAATATCATATTCATATAAAGACACATCATAACTTAGTAATTACAAACAGTCATTAAAATCAATGAAAAAAACAGAAAATAAACCACCAAGTATATCAATTTCACTGCAGTGAATGAAAGTTCAGCAAGCATGAGAAATAATGAAAATCTTCCCTGAAAAACCATTCCAAATCCATTTTCAAAAAAAAATTCATTGCCATTTTTCTTTCTCATATCCAAATAACTAGAGCTCAAAATAAGGAAGGGTTCTCCCACTTGTCTGCCGTAACTTTGATGGAGGTCCTGCAGAAATACTGAACAATTGACTTTTGTGTCTTTGAGTACCTTCAATAATATTTTTACTTGGAAGCCACAATGTCTCTCAAAAGCATGAACTTCCTCCCAGACCTATCACTCTGTCAGCCAAAGTGAGTTAACAACCACACCTGTGCTTGCAATTTCCAGGATGGCACATTCTGAGCACGTGCAGTGCGGACACTCTCCCAGAATACATTCTTTCAGTTCAAATTAAAAGTGTTTCCTCAACAACAACAGCTTATATTTATAGAGCGCCTTTAAAGTAGTGAAACGTCCCAAGGCGCTTCACAGGAGTATTATGAGATAAAAATTTGACACCGAGCCGCATAAGTAGAACTTAGTGCAGGGGAGCAAAAGCTTGGTCAAAGAGGTATGTTTTAAGGAATGTCTTGAAGGAGGAAAGAGAGGTAAAGGTTTAGGCAGGGCGTTCCAGAGCTTGGGGCCCAGGCAACAGAAGGCACGGCCACCAATGGTTGAGCGATTATAATCAGTGATGCTCAAGAGGGCAGAATTAGAGGAGAGCAGACATCTCGGGAGATTGTGGGGCTGGAGGAGAATACAGAGATAGGGAGGGTAATTACAGTATTTATAGGCCTGATTTTTAACCGGCAGTGGGAAGCGGGTGAGTGGGAATTCAGGCAAGCACCAGAACCCTCTGATCTCGGCAGTGGGAAGTGGGAGGCCTGCAGGATTTTAACTGCTGGGCCTCATCTGCCTGCACCCATTCAGTTGCCTGTGCAAAAGGAGCAAGAAGTGACAGACTGATCGGTGGGCAGGAGTGGAATGTTGGACAACAGGAGGCCAAGACCGAATGAACGGTTGCTGGCAATCGGGTAGGTCATGGGGAAGGGGTCTCGCATTTGCAACATGGTGGGAACCCTGGGCAGGGGAGGCCTAAACATTCCTTGTGGGGTGATTTTTTTATTATTATTAAAAAAACAGTGTATCCTCCAATTCACAGTGAGCAACACCACATGAGATCTGCAAATATTTTAGCCTGGAGTTTTTTTTTGGGCACAACCGTGGAGCGGGAGTTCGGAGGAAGTCGAGCAGCATTGAGTCGGGAGGCTTACAAACGGCCCATCAGTCAGGGAGCAGGAGTTCGGAGGAAGTGGAGCAGCATTAAGTCGGGAGGCCTACAAACGGCCCATCAGTCAGGGAGCGGGATTTCGGAGAAGGCGGAGCAGCGTTGAGTCGGAAGGCCTACAAAAGGCCCACCAGTTGGGGAGCGGGAGTTTGGAGGAGGCGAGCAGCGTTGAGTCGGGAGGCCTACAAAAGGCCAGCCGGGGCAGTTGCAGGGAGAGAAGGCAAAAAAGAAGTAGAAAGAAATAGCAGGGTGACATCACAGCCAAGGGGGTAAGTGATTGGCTGGTGATTGGTGAGCAGTTTTTCTTTTTCTTTTCTTTATCAGTCAGTAACCTTTTAGCATTGTTGTGGCCAAATTAAGTTAATCTAAGGGTTAAGTCACGGCAAGAGAGCTCGGACACGTGTTATGCTCCTCCTGTGTTATGTGGGAAGTCAGGGATGCTTCTAGTTCCCCCGACGATTACATGTGCGGGAAATGCATCCGTCTGCAGCACCTGACAGACCATGTTGCGGCTCTGGAGCTGAGGGTGGATTTACTCTGGAGCATCCACGATGCTGAGGATGTCGTGAATAGCATGTTTAGCGAGTTGGCCACACCGCAGGTAAAGGGTATACAGCCAGATAGGGGATGGGTGACCAACAGGAAGAGCAATGGAAGGAAGCTCCCCTGCGGTCATCCCCCTGCAAAACAGATACACCACTTTGGGTACTGTTGAGGGGGATGACTCATCAGGGGGGAGCAGCAGCAGCCAAGTTCATGGCACCATGGGTGGCTCTGCTGCACAAGAGGACAGGAAAAAGAGTGGGTGAGCTATAGTGGTAGGCTATTCTATTGTAAGAGGAATAGATAGATGTTTCTGAGGCCACAACCGAAACTCCATGATGGTATGTTGCCTCCCTGGTGCAATGGTCAAGGATGTCTCGGAGCGGTTGCAGGGCATTTTGAAGGAGGAGGGTGAACAGCCAGTTGTCATGGTGTATATAGATACCAATGATATAGGTAAAAATTGGGCTCAGGTCCTACAAGATGAATTTAGGGAGCAAGGAGTTAAATTAAAAAGAAGGACCTCAAAAGTAGTCATCTCAGGATTGCTACCAGTGCCACGTGCTAATCAGAGTAGGAATCGCAGGATAGCTCAGATGAATACGTGGCTTGAGAAATGGTGCAGAAGGGTGGGTTTCAAATTCCTGGGATATTGGAACTGTTCTGGGGGAGGTGGGACAAGTACAAACCAGACGGTCTGCACCTGGGCAGGACCAGAACCAATGTCCTCGGGGGAGTGTTTGCTAGTGCTGTTGGGGAGGGGTTAAACTAATATGGTAGAGGGATGGGAACCTATACAGGGAGAGAGAGGGAAGTAGAATGGAAGCAGAAGCAAAAGATGGAAAGAAGAAAAGTAAAAGTGGAGGGCAGAGAAACCTAAGGCAAAAAGCAAAAAGGGCCACATTAAAGCAAAATTCGAAAGGGGCAAAGTGTGTTAAAAAGATAAGCCTGAAGGCTCTGTGCCTCAATGCGAGGAGTATTTGGAATAAGGTGGACAAATTAACTGCGCATTGACGGGTATGATGTAATTGGCATCACGGAGACATGGCTCCACGGTGACCAAGGCTGGGAACTCAACATCCAGAGGTATTCAACATTTAGGAAGGATAGACAGAAAGGAAAAGGAGTGCGGTGGCATTGCTGGTTAAAGAGGAAATTAATGCAATAGTAAGGAAGGACATTAGCTTGGAAGATGTAGAATCGGTATGGGTGGAGCTACAGAATACCAAAGGGCAGAAAACGCTAGTGGGAGTTGTGTACAGATCACCAAACAGTAGTAGTGAGTTGGGGACAGCATCAAACAACAAATTAGGGATGCGTGCAATAAAGGTACAGCAGTTATAATGGGCGACTTTAATCTACACATTGATTGGGCTAACCAAACTGCTAGCAATGCGATGGAGGAGCATTTCCTGGAGTTTATTAGGGATAGTTTTCTAGACCAATATGTCGAGGAACCAACTAGAGGGCTGGCCATCCTAGACTGGGTGATGTGTAATGAGAAAGGGCTAATTTGCAATCTTGTTGTGCGAGGTCCCTTGCGGAAGAGTGACCATAATATGGTAGAATTCTTTATTAAGATGGAGAGCGACACAGTTAATTCAGAGACTAGAGTCCTGAACTTAAGGAAAGGTAACTTTGATGATATGAGACGTGAATTGGCAAGAATAGACTGGCGAGTGACGCTTAAAAAGTTGACGGTGGATAGGCAATGGCAAACATTTAAAGATCACATGGATGAACTTCAGCAATTGTACATTCCTGTCTGGAGTAAAAATAAAATGGGGAAGATGGCTCAACCGTGGCTAACAAGGGAAATTAAGGATACTGTTAAATCCAAGGAAGAGGCATATAAATTGGCCAGAAAAAGCATCAAACCTGAGGACTGGGAGAATTTTATAATACAGCAGAGGAGGACAAAGGGTTTAATTAGGAGGGGGAAAATAGAGTATGAGAGGAAGCTTGCTGGGAACATAAAAACTGACTGCAAAAGCTTTTACTGATATGTGAAGAGAAAAAGATTAGCGAAAACAAATGTAGGTCCCTTGCAGTCAGATTCAGGTGAATTTATAATGGGAACAAAGAAATGGCGGACCAGTTAAACAAACACTTTCGTTCTGTCTTCACAAAGGAAGACAAAAATAACCTTCCAGAAATACTAGGGGACCGAGGGTCTAGTGAGAAGGAGGAATTGAAAGAAATCCTTATTAGGCAGGAAATTGTGTTTGGGAAATTGATGTGATTGAAGATCGATATATCCCCAAGGCCTGATGGTGTGCATCCCAGAGTATTTAAGGAAGTAGCCCTAGAAATAGTGGATGCATTGGTGATCATTTTCCAACAGTCTATCAATTCTAGATCAGTTCCTATGGACTGGAGGGTAGCTAATGTAACACCACTTTTTAAGAAAGGAGGGAGAGAGAAAATGGGTAATTATAGACCAGTTAGCCTGACATCGGTAGTGGGGAAAACGTTGGAATCAATTATTAAAGATGAAATAGCAGCACATTTGGAAAGCAGTGACTGGATCGGTCCAAGTCAGCATGGATTTATGAAAGGGAAATCATGCTTGACAAATGTTCTAGAATTTTTTGAGGATGTAACTGTTAGAGTGGACAAGGGAGAACCAGTGGATGTGGTGTATTTGGACTTTGAAAAAGCTTTTGACAAGGTCGCACACAAGAGATTAGTGTGCAAAATTAAAGCACATGGTATTGGGGGTAGTGTACTGATGTGGATAGAAAACTGGTTGGCAGACAGGAAGCAGAGAGTCGGGATAAATGGGTCCTTTTCAGAATGGCAGGCAGTGATTCATAGGGTGCCGCAGGGCTCAGTGATGGGACCCCAGCTATTTACAATATACATTAATGATTTGGATGAGGGAATTGAGTGTAATATCTCCAAGTTTGCAGATGACACTAAGCTGGGTGGTGGTGTGAGCTGTGAGGAGGACGCTAATAGGCTGCAAGGTGACTTGGACAGGTTAGGTGAATGGGCAAACGCGTGGCAGGTGCCGTATAATGTGGATAAATGTAAGGTTATCCACTTTGGTGGCAAAAACACGAAGGCAGAATATTATCCGAATGGCGGCAGATTAGGAAAAGGGGAGGTGCAACGAGACCTGGGTGTCATGGTACAGCAATCATTGAAGGTTGGCATGCAGGTGCAGCAGGCGGTGAAGAAGGCAAATGGTATATTGGCCTTCATAGCTAGGGGATTTGAGTATATGAGCAGGGAGGTCTCACTGCAATTGTACAGGACCTTGGTGAGGCCTCACCTGGAATATTGTGTTCAGTTTTGGTCTCCTAATCTGAGGAAAGACGTTCTTGCTATTGAGGGAGTGCAGCGAAGGCTCACCAGACTGATTCCGGGATGGCAGGACTGATATATGAGGAGAGACTGGATCAACTGGGCCTCTATTCACTAGAGTTTAGAAGGATGAGAGGGGACCTCATAGAAATATATAAAATTCTGACGGGACTGGACAGGTTAGATGCAGGAAGAATGTTTCCCAATGTTGCGGAAGTCCAGAACCAGGGTACATAATCTAAGGATAAGGGGTAAGCCATTTAGGACTGAGATGAGGAGAAACTTCTTCACTCAGAGAGTTGTTAACCTGTGGAATTCCCTGCCGCAGAGAGTTGTTGATGCCAGTTCATTGGATATATTCAAGAGGGAGTTAGATATGGCCCTTACATTGAAAGGGATCAAGGGGTATGGAGAGAAAGCAGGAAAGGGGTACTGAGGTGAATGATCAGCCATGATCTTACTGCATTGTGGTGCAGGCTCGAAGGGCCGAATGGCCTACTCCTGCACCTATTTTCTATGTTTCTATGTTTCTAAAAATGAGCCCAATTTGTGCAGACCTGAAAAATGAGCACATTTTGCCGATGACCGGTTTCGCCCAAAGTATCTTCCCTATCTCATTGGAATAAATCAACGCAAACATTCCGAGCCCAAGGAACGTGCCGAACCCATGCCATATATTTCTTCTTTAATTGTGAAAATTAAAGTTTCATCTCATTCACTCATCATTCATGCACATCAGCCACAGCATGTTTAGGGACCTACCTTTCTCAATTTTTAAAGTGAATTATACTTATGCTATAAAAATCCAGGCATTGACGTCGCGATCCAACACCACCCCCAGTGCGTCAGTGCAGCCGTCGGCTGCCTGAGGAAGAGAGTAGTTGAAGACGGGGCTCTCAAAACTGCCACCAAGCTCATGGTCTACAGGGCCTTAGTAATACCCGCCCTCCTGCACGGCTCAGAAACATGGACCATGTACAGTAGACACTTCAAGTCACTAGAGAAATACCACAACGATGTCTCTGCAAGATCCTACAAATCCCCTGGGAGGACAGACGCAACAAAGTTAGCGTCCTCGTTCAGGCCAACATCCCCAGCATTAAAGCATTGACCACACTTGATCAGCTTCGCTGGGCAGGCCACATAGTTTGCATGCCAGACACGAGACTCGCAAAGCAAGCGCTCTACTTGGAACTCCTTCACAGCAAACGAGCCAAAGGTGGGCAGTGGAAACGTTACAAGGACACCCTCAAAGCCTCCCTGATAAAGTGCAACATCCCCACCGACACCTGGGAGTCCCTGGCCAAAGACCTCCCTAAGTGGAGGAAGTGCATCCGGGAGGGCGTCGAGCACCTCGAGTCTCATCGTCGGGAGCATGCAAAAATCAAGCGCAGGCAGCGGAAAGAGCGTGCGGCAAACCAGTCCCACCCATCCCTTCCCTCGACGACTGTTTGTCCCACCTGTGACAGAGACTGTGATTTTCATATTGGACTGTACAGCCACCTAAGAACTCATGTTAAGAGTGGAAGCAAGTCTTCCTCGATTCCAAGGGACTGCCTATGATGATGATAAAAATCCAGTCAAAGAAACAGAAAATACCGAGCAGGTCTCAGTGTGCGTCAGTCACACTTAAAGAGTCATACAATGTGTGGATGCAAGCAATCTTAAAGCTAACAGTTCACACATTTCCTCAGTGAGGTGTGAAAGCCTTTCACACCTCGCAGGCCTGGCAGCATCCATGGTGCAAGAAAAAGTTACCATTTCAGGTCTGAGACCCTTTGTCAGATGTCTCAGACCTGAAACATTAACTGTTTCTCTCACCACGACTGGCCTGCTGAGTGTTTCCAGCATGTTCTGTTTTTGTTTCGAATTCCAGCATCCGCAGTATTTTGCTATTGTACACTTTCACATCTCACTGTCTTGGAACCTATCTCTCTCCTTTTTCCCCCAGTACCAGGTCTGCTTGGCATCTTTGATCTCTCTTCACCTCTATCTATAATCTGACCTTACTCTGTGTCCTTGAACGTGCAATGAGCAACAGCATGGCAGATCTATTAGCCTGCTAATTAAAGGCTAGGGCTGTAAGTCATGGGCCTAGAAATTCCACTGTGCAGCACCTGTCTTGGAGGCATGAAATGGCTGTCTCTGCTTTCATTATGGCGGGCAGAAAGTGCATGGTCATTATAAGAACATAAGAATTAGGAACAGGAGTAGGCCATCTAGCCCCTCGAGCCTGCTCCGCCATTCAACAAGATCATGGCTGATCTGACCGTGGACTCAGCTCCACTTACCCGCCCGCTCCCCATAATCCTTAATTCCCTTATTGGTTAAAAATCTATCTATCTGTGACTTAAATACATTCAATGAGCTAGCCTCAACTGCTTCCTTGGGCAGAGAATTCCACAGATTCACAACCCTCTGGGAGAAGAAATTCCTTCTCAACTCGGTTTTAAATTGGCTCCCCCGTATTTTGAGGCTGTGCCCCCTAGTTCTAGTCTCCCCAACCAGTGGAAACAACCTCTCTGCCTCTATCTTGTCTATCCCTTTCATTATTTTAAATGTTTCGATAAGATCACCCCTCATCCTTCTGAACTCCAACGAGTAAAGACCCAGTCTACCCAATCTATTATCATAAGGTAACCCCCTCATCTCCGGAATCAGCCTAGTGAATCGTCTCTGTACCCCCTCCAAAGCCAGTATATCCTTCCTTAAGTAAGGTGGCCAAAACTGCACGCAGTACTCCAGGTGACCAGTACCCTATACAGTTGCAGAAGGACCTCCCTGCTTTTGTACTCCATCCCTCTCGCAATGAAGGCCAACATTCCATTCGCCTTCCTGATTACCTGCTGCACCTGCAAACTAACTTTTTGGGATTTTTCCCCAGGTCCTTCTGCACTGCAGCATGTTGTAATTTCTCCCCATTCAAAAAATATTCCCTTTTACTGTTTTTTTTCCCAAGGTGGATGACCTCACACTTTCCGACATTGTATTCCATCTGCCAAACCTTAGCCCATTCGCTTAACCTATCTAAATCTCTTTGCAGCCTCTCTGTGTCCTCTACACAACCGGCTTTCCCACTAAGCTGGAAGTATGCCGTCCAAGGCAAAACAATAATCGGCGTGAGTGTCCGTGCTTAAAACAGGCTCAAGAGCCTTTGCACATGCAAATAATGGGCCTAACACCTGTTTGAAGCTCCTCACCGCAAAATGGGTTTGCCCGAAGGCAGCCGGCGCTAAGGAAAACCAGCTCTATATACGGCCTTACAGGCAAACCTTAAAGGGATCGCTGCAGGCTGCAATCCACAAGGTAAGATTTTAAAATATACTTTTTCTTTCTTCGTTCATGGGATGTGAGCGTCGCTGGCAAGGTCAGTGTTTATTGCCCATCCCTAATTGCTCTTGATAAGATGGTGGTGAGCCGCCTTCTTGAACCACTGCAGTCCGTGGGGTTAGGGAGGGAGTTGCAGGATTTTAACCCAGCGACGATGAAGGAATTGCGATTTACTTCCAAGTCAGGATGGTGTATAACTTGGAGGGGAACTTGCAGGTGATGGTGTTCCCATGCACCTGCTCCCCTTGTCCTTCTAGGTGGTAGAGGTCGCGACTTTGGGAGATGCTGCCGAAGAAGCCATGGCGAGTTGCTGCAGTGCATCTTGTAGATGGTACACACTGCAGGCACGGTACTTCGGTGATGGGGGGAGTGAATGTTTAATGTGGTGGACAAGGTGCCAATCAAGCAGGCTGCTTTGTCCTGGATGGTGTCACGCTTCTTGAATGTTGTTGGAGCTGCACTCACCCAGGCAAGTGGAAAGTATTCCATCACATTCCTGACTTGTGTCTTGTAGATGGTGGAAAGGCTTTGGGGAGTCAGGAGGTGAGACACTCGCCACAGAATACCCAGCCTCTGACCTGCTCTTGTTGTCACAATATTTATGTGGCTGGTCCAGTTAAGTTTCTGGTCAATGTTGACCCCCAGGATGTTGATAGTGGGGGATTCGGCGATGATAATGCCATTGAAAGTCAAGGGGCGATGGCTAGACTCTCGCTTGTTGGAGATGGTCATTACCTGGCATTTGTGTGGCACGAATGTTACTTGCCACTTATCAGCCCAAGCCTGAATGTCGTCCAGGTCTTGCTGCATGTGGGCATGGATTGCTCCATTACCTGAGGAGTTGCGAATGACACTGAACACTGTGCAGTCATCAGTGAACATCCCCACTTCTTAACTTATGATGGAGGGAAGGTCATTGATGAAGCAGCTGAAGATGGTTGAGCCTAAGACACTGCCCTGAGAAACTCCTGCAGTGATGTCCTGGGGCTGTGATGATTGACCTCCAACCACCACAACCACCTTCCTTTGTGCTAGGTAAGACTCCAGCCAGTGAGGAGTTTTCCCCCTCATTCCCATTGACCAGTTTTATTATTATTCTTATTCTTAATAATAATAATAATAATAATAATAATAATAATAATAATAATAATAATCATCATCATCATCATCACCATCATCATTTTTATTTATATAGGACCTTTAACATAGTAAAACATCCCAAGTCGCTTCACAACAGTGTTACAGACAAACAGATAAATTTGACACCGAGCCACAGAAGAAATTAAGGCAGATGGTCAAAAGCTTCTTTAAAGAGGTAGGTTTTAACAAGCATCTTCAAGGAGGAAAGTGAGGTAGAGAGGTGTAAAGGTTTAGGGAGGGAGTTCCAGAGCTTAGGGCCCAGGCAGCTGAAGGCATGTCCACTGATGGTTGAGCAGTTATAATGAGGGATGTTACGGAGGTGGAAAATGGCGGTTTTAGTTATGCTGCGGATATGTGGCTGGAAACTCATTTCAGGATCAAATACTCGGGCTCCTTGATGCCACACTCGGTCAAATGCTGCCTTGATGTCAAGAGCCATCACTCACACCTCACCTCTGGAATTCAGCTCCTTTTTCCATGTTTGGACCAAGGCTGTAATGAGGTCTGGAGTCAAGTGGTTTTGGTGGAATCCAAACTGGGCAGCTGTGAGCAGGTTACTGGGGAATAAGTGCCACTTGATTGCACTGTTGACGACACCTTCCATCACTTTGCTGATGATTGAGAGTAGACTGATGGGGCAATAATTGGCCGGATTGGATTTGTCCTGTTTTTTGAAGACAGGGCATACCTGGGCAGTTTTAAACGTTGTCGGATAGATGCCAGTGTTATAGCTGTACTAGAACAGCTTGGCTAGAGGTGCGGCTAGTTCTGGAGTACAAGTCTTCAGCATGACAGCCGGATGTTATTGGGGCCCATAGCCTTTGCTGTGTCCAATACGCTCAGCCGCTTCTTGATATTATGTGGAGTGAATTGGCTGAAGACTGGCTTCTGTGATGGTGGGGACCTCAGGAGGAGGCTGATATGCATCATCCATTTGGCATTTCTGGCTGAAGATGGTTGTGAACGCTTAAGTCTTGTCTTTTGCACTCACATGCTGGGCTCCGCTATCATTGAGGGTGGGGATATTCATGGAGCCTCCTCCTCCCGCTAGTTGTTTAATGGTCTACCACCATACACGACTGGATGTGGCAGGACTACAGAGGTTCAATCTGATCCGTGGGATTGCTTAGCTCTGTTTATATAGCATGCTGCTTTCACTTTTTAGCATGCATGTAGTCCTATATTGCAGCTTCCCCAGGTTGGAACTTAATTTTTAGGTACAACTGGTGCTGCTCTTGGCATGCTATTCTACACTTTTCATTGAACCAGGGTTGGTCCCCTGGCTTGATGCTAATAGTAGAGTGAGGGAAATGCCAGGCCATGAAGTTACAGATTGTGGTGGAATACAATTCTGCTGCTGCTGATAGTCCACAGTGCCTCATGGATGCCCAGTTTTGCGCTACTAGATCTGTTCTGAATCTATCTCATTTAGCATGGCGGTAGTGCCACACAATACGATGGATGGTGTTCTCAGTGTAAAGATGGGACTTTGTTTCTACTATGACTGTGCGGTGGTCGCTGCTACCAATGCCGTCATGGACAGATGCACCTGTGACAGATAGATGGGTGAGGACGAGGTCAGGTAGGTTTTTCCCTCATGTTGGTTCTCTCACCACCTGCTGCAGGCCCAGTCTGGCAGCTATATCCTTCCGGACTCGGCCAGCTTGGTCAGTCGTGGTGTTATCGAGCCACTCTTGGTGATGACATTGAAGTCCCCCATCCAGAGTACATTCTGTGCCCTTGTTATTCTTAGTGCTTCGTTCAACATGATGGAGCTCTGATTCATCAGAAGAGAAAAGGTGATAGGTGGTAATCAGTAGGAGGTTTCCTTGCCCATGCCTGACCTGAAGCCATGAAACTTCATGGGGTCCGGAGTCAATGTTGAGGACACCCAAGGTCACTCCTTCCTGACTGTATACCACTGTGCCACCATCCCTGGTGGGTCGGTCCTGCCGGTGGGACAGGACATATCCTGGAATGGTGATGGAGGAATCTGGGACATTGGCTGAAAGATATGATTCTGTGAGTATGACTATGTCAGGCTGTTGCTTGAGACAGCTCTCATAATTTTGGCACCAGTTCCTAGATGTTGATGAGAAGGACATTGCAGGGTTGAGTGGGCTGGGTTTGCCGCTGTCATGCCCATAGCCAGTGCCAATGCCGGGTGGTCCGTCCGGTTTTATTCTTATTATTGTTTTTCGTAGCGGTTGTGTACAACTGAGTGGCTTCTCGGCCATTTAAGAGTCAACCACATTGCTGTGGGTCTGGTGTCACATGTAGGCCACTGGCTAAGGATGGCAGATTTCGTTCCCTAAAGGACAGTAGCGAACCAAATGGGCTTTTACGATAATCAGGTAGTTTCATGGTCACCATTACTCATACCAGCTTTTTATTCCAGATTTATTTAATTAACTACATTTAAATTCCCTAGCTGCTGTGCTGGGATTTGAACTCATATCTCTGGATCATTAGTCCAGACCTTGGGATTATGAGTACAGTGATGTTACCACGATGCTACCATTCCCAGTTGGAGTGCTCCTCCTCACCCTATTTTAAAAGAACGCGGGCCGCTGTCGGTCATCACCCCTCCCCCAATCAACGCTGCTACCTCCCCCCACACCCTGGCCAACCCTACCTCCTGATCTCGCTCATCCCGTTTCTCAGTTGCGCCCCCTTCCTCATTTACCTGAGGGATGCTGCGACTCCAGCAGCGGCCCGATCTTCAATTGTGCCTCGTTTGCCTGTTGCTCTCCACAGCTCATCATCTCGATGAAACTAAGGTCCAGGCCCAATATTGGGGGCACCGCAGGCCTCAGCATTCAGGTACAGGGATTATTCCCTACCCCCCACGTGCCCAAAAATGGGTGCACCCGAATTTGGAGTGCATGGTGTTGAGTATAAGCAGGAGAGACAATGACAAAGACACTCATTGGCTCTGTGAATCGTTGTTACTGCATGTAGAAAATTTGGATAATTTTTTTATAAAAAAAGAGACTGTGGTTTTAAAAGATAACAATAATTTGGCTATTAAGTCTTCACAATGATGGTTATAATGGACTGTCATCGCCCTTCTGGGATTAAGCAGCAGTGGTATATGCAAGGAGTGCATTTGTGCTTGTATAGGTGTTCATTAATTTCCTGAAATGGTCTTGTCAAAAAATATGTACACCATTTGTTCAACAATAAAAAAAGATAAAAGAGTTGGATTTAATTAGTGAGTAGATTTAATGTTGATAATGCATTGGGTTTTATGTCTATTTTAAGAATGATAATTGTTTTTCTGGCCTAGAAATGATCATTATTGCACAGGATGTGCAGGTTAATGATACCATCATAGTTGTGGGTGTCAGGCAATGTATGTGTCACATCTGATTGTATAGATTGAATTGTTACCATTATAGACCACCATACAAATGTAGCCGAGGCTATGCAAATTAGGATCTTCCCTCCATGATCGCTGGACAATTTTGACAGTTTGAAAGGATTCATGCAGGCTCATTAAAAGCAACTTGTTGTGCATATGTTGTTGTTTCTTCATCTTAGCACAGCAGGTTGTTGGAGATGAACAGCCACATCTGGGATGATAGCCATAATTATTTTACATCACTCAGACTCTATTAAAGTCTATTAAAAAAACCGTTTTTCATTCTTTGCTGCACTGTAATTAACTCCCCTTTTATTATTTAAAGTTACAATTTTTTTTAAGTAACATCTTTTCTCAACAATCAAACATTTCTGTATTTTGTCCATTATGAACTGGAACTTTTGCATTCTCTATGTTCTGTATTTGCATTCCTAGGTACCTGGGGGCTAACTTTATTCCACTTACATTAATCTTCTTACCAGATTTAACGTAGTCTCATGCTGCACTATCTTCAAACTCTCTAAGGACACAAATCAAAGCAGAAGTATAAAAACTAGCTAAATACTAAAGTACAACATGCATAAACATAAATACAAAAACTCTGTAATTACTTGTGACTCAATGGGTAGCACACTCACCTCTGAGTCAAAAGGTTATGGGTTCAAGTCCCACTCCAGAGACTTGAGCACATAAATCTAGGCTGATACTCCAGTGCAGTGCTGAGGGAGCACTTCACTGTCAGAGGTGCCACCTTTCAGATAAGACGTTAAACCAAGGCCCCGTCTGCTCTCTCAGGTGGACATAAAAGACCCCATCGCACTATTTCGAAGAAGAGCAGGGGAGTTATATTTATCCCTCAATCAACATAACAAAAACAGTTTATCTGGTCATTATTGTTAAGTATGGAAGAACTCGACAAGACTGAGTACTGTGAGCTAAAACTGATGTGACCTTAGTCTCTTTAATACAACTCTAGAGTGCCTAAGCAGCATGGCAGACAACCTTTTATACTCCCTTGCACGAGGTGTGCAGGTGACCTTTGGCCTCCAACAGTTGTGCCCTCTGGTGGCAAGTCTTACACCATTACAATGTTTACATACATAACAGTTATCACATTGCTATTTGTGGGAGTTTGCTGTGTGTAAATTGGCTGCCATGTTTCCCACATTACAACAGTAATTACTCTCCAAAGGTTCTTAATTTGCTGTAAAGCACTTTGAGACGTCCGATGGTCGTGAAAGGCACTATATAAATGTAAGTCTTTATTTATTTAATTAGAATGTCTGCAAATTAATTCCGAGTGCCTTTGGATTCAACAAAGAGAATTCTGGTTTCTGCGGTAATGAGCTTATTCTGTTTAGTTTTGCTGCAATGTCAGCTGTTGTTTCAGCGTATCATATATATCATACAATAACGTGGCCCTCACACAGGGAGGGGGGAAATTGCTGCTTGTCTGATCATTCATTGAGAATTTGGATATTCCAATCCTGTTGGTAACCCTTTCAACTAGTTGTATGTCAAAACCGACATTGTTATGAGCTAATTGAATGTCAAGATAGATGGATAGACAGAAGAAAAAGAACATGATAATGTTCAATGCCCCTGAAGAATCTTAACACTTTGAATGTCAGAACCAACTATGCAATAATCTATACCATGGTATAATACAGTACTTTCATGTTAATACTGGCAATTAAATCAAGGCAGGAGAACTATTAATCTTTGGGTCATTTTCAGAGATTCTGTTTCCTGTGTGGAATCTTGCTCAGTTGGAGCGCAGGTTGAGACATTGGGTGTGAAGGATAGCATGCCCAATTCACAGTACTCCCAATTTTCTGGTCATTAAAACGGATGATTAAAGTCTGTCTCCAAATAAATGAAACAAGCAATTCACACTTTGTGACAAATATAGTTTGTTGTTTACTGAATGTTAGTACTTAATTCTTTGGTCTTACATATTCCTCTCCCAGAGGAAGGCAGGAGGTGTTGCAATGTCCACAAAACAGTGTAAGAAGTTCATTAACACTTCATTAATGCTGCAGCAATGAACAATAAGTCGCAAAGGTATAAATGCCATGCCTTTGTACTGAAGAAATTCTATTAATTTTGTTTCCAGACGTAAACCATGAAGTGTTAAATTTGATCTCAAACCATAGGTCAGGTATTGGTCAAGTACTGCCTATACAACAGACAACAGGGGCGAAATTGTGTTATACCCTGTTTGGGGGCGGTAACTGAGTTGGGGCAGAACTTCTTGCGCCCGGCGCAGAAGTCCTGCCCTGGCCGCGAAATTGGGGTTACCGCCCCTCACAGGAAGTGGTGCGCAATGTCGCACGCTCCACTTCCTGTTGGGGCAATGTCCAGGGCACTACACGGGCGGGATTGGCAGTGCTATGAGGCTCCTCCGCATAGCGCTGATGAATTTCAACACCCCCTCTCCTTCCGTTAAAGGGGAGAGCAGCTGCAACCTTTCCAGGCCCTTTAATGGCCTCCACTGGGCCACCAGGGCTGCGAAGTGCCGTGGTCGCAGCCCAACATCCAAACAGAGTGCAGGGCTGTATGATCGTGGCCCATACCACATGACATGACCGGTGAGTCAGCCAAAGAAAAAAAATAGTGGCGCACTGCGCAGCGCATCTCCTTTAACTTCCGCCCCGGGAGAGGAGGTTGGCATGGTTCACAACCCGCGAGGCTGGCGTGGGCATTGCCTGTGGCAGCCTCACGGGGCGCTAGGCATTTTCCGCTATGGGACGGAAAGGAATTGCCGTGAACAGCGATGTCGTCATCGCCAGAGGTGCAGCGGCCCAGGGCACGATGCTACTGTGTTCGTGAATCCGCTAACTCCCCGCAATTTTGTGGGAGCCGGTAGCACCCTAACCCGTTTGAAAACAGTATCACGGCCCATTAGTAATGTCCCGCGGAGGCGCTAATGGGAGGCACTGCCCATGGCAATTTTGGGCGCAACAACTCTTATAATTGCCAGAAGGAATTAGGAGTTTAAGAAGCTTGTCTTGCCTTTAAACATTGTGCATTGTAGCTCAACTCCATTGCCAGTGAGTGGTCTTTACAGCCATTATCATGGTTGACAGCTTCAAGCACCCAGCCAGCAGTTTGAAATGCCACAGGCGATATGCCACTAATATTAAGCAGACACTGTGCAATTTATTTGTCAGCCTCTCCATCTATAGTCCCGGTCGTCAGCTACAAATTGTATGATGTAAAATACATGTGGAAGGATCCACTCTCTGTATAATGAATCTCCAATCCTCTCCACAACTTCTGTCTGAGGTAGAACCACACTGTTTGCAACCTTGTGTTATATTTGACCCTGAAATAAGCTTTCGACCACATATCTGCAGAATAACTAAGACTGCCTATTTCCACCTCTGTAACATCGCCCGTCTCTGCCCTTGCCTCAGCTGATGCTCTGCTGAACCCCTCATCCATACCTTTGTTACCTCTAGACTTAACTATTCCAATGCACGTCTGGCTGGCCTCCCACATTCTACCCTACGTAAACTTAAGGTGATCCAAAACTCGGCAGCCGGGTCCTAACTCACACCAGGTCCCGTTCACCCATCACCCCCATGCTCACTGACCTACATTGGCTTCCAGTTAAGAACGCTTCGATTTCAAAATTCTCAACCTTATTTTCAAATCCTTCTCTGGCCTCACCCCTCCCTATCTCTGCAATCTCCTTCAGCCCCACAACCCCCCCGAGATAACTATGCTCTTTTAATTCTGCGCCCTTGAGCATCCCTGATTATAATTGTTCAACCATTGGTGGCCTAGAAATTCCCTGCCTAAACCTCTCTTTCCTCCTTTAAGACACTCCTTAAAACCTACCTCTTTGACCAAGCTTTTGATCACCTGCCCTAATTTCTCCTTATGTGTCAAATTGTTTGTTCATAATGCTCCTGTGAAGCTCCTTGGGACATTTTACTACGTTAAAGGAGCTATATAAATGCAAAGTAGTGCAGTTGTTGTTGAATATGAATAGACAAAACTGTCTTGAAGCACTGATTGCTCAACGTGATAATAAGTAAACATTAATGAATTATACCTTTATACCTTTAAATAGTTTTTCATAAAATATGTTGTTATCTAGCTATATTTTGCATAATGCCCTGCCTAGCATAGTAACACAATTTGAAAAACAAATGTTTTGATAGAGACAGACATTAGAGCTAGGCTGAAAAAAAGCATTTCTGAAGTGAGATAGATTGAGATCTTTGATGAAGAGAAAAAGAATTTGCATTTTTACCGCACCTTGTCACATCCTCAGGATTTTACACTGAATTAATTACTTTTGAAGCGCAGTCATAGTTGTTATTAAAGGCAAAGCCACAGACAATTTGCACAAAAGGTACAATCAGACAGCCAAAGAAATGAACGCTTGGACAATGGAAAGGAAAATCTGGTGGTTTCTATAGTGGGCGGGCAATTCTCAATAATAGTTTTTGCGCTCTGGTGGGAAGTTGAAAATCTACCCCGATGTGTGTTTTGGTGATGTTGGCTGGGGGAGGAATGTTGGTCAGGATATCAGTGTGATATCTTCTATATGACCCCACAAATGCACAGGCTTTAAAATGGCTGATAAATTCAGGAACCTGTCAGGTGACCTGTTCCCTCTTTATTGTGGTAAACAGCAATGGCTGCATTACCACAGTAGTCCACTGGGTGGAGCTATATATATATTACACTTCTCTCTCCTTATGAGGAAGTAATTATAACAAATAATCAAACATAATTTGCATGGTTATATAAAACAAAGGATATGGAATTATTTTGCCATATTTACAAATCGAGCTTAACTACTTGTTTTCTGTTTCGAAGAGGATACCCTTGCTCTTGAACAGAACTTCCTAAACATGGTGTTGAACTTAGACTCATTCTAAGCTGATTCTGAGGAACGCTTTCCTCCAAGGGATGCCCTTAATTTACATTTGAACTCTCTATAACATCAGACTGTTTATCTGCCTGATTCAGACTTAAATTCTGACTTTTTCTTGGACTTGTTTCTAATACATTTGCTGCAGGATATGCTACTGTTACTGTACTTGTAATAAAACTATCTGATGAGTCAGAAATAATCGAATCATTCCAACTTTCAACTCCTTCCACATCTGTATGTAAAATATGATCAATGTGAACAAATCTAACCGTTCCATGATCCAACAACTTGACCAAATATGTGCGAGGACCACATATCTTCACCGCTCTTCCAGGTAACCACTTTAACCATTTATAGTGATAGTTCTTCATTCTCACCTTCTGAGTTAATTTCACATTTCTCTTTTTTAATCTACCTCTATCATGATTTTCTTTCTGTCTTAATTGTTTCTCTTCTATGGCCTGTGCCAAGTTTGCATTTAACAACGAGAATCTGGTTCGGGCTGTCGTTTGAGAAACAACTCTGCTGGTGTTCTACTAGTAGTTGTATGAGGAGCATTACATTACATAATTAGAAAATTAGCAAATTTGTGATCCAATGACAACTGTCATTTCTTTGGATTTGGATCCAACATCTGTTTGATGAAGGAATGTTTTACAATTCGTACTGCGTGCTCTGCTGCATCATTTGAAGCAGGGTAGTAAGGTGGAACCTTGGTATGTTTCACACCATTTTTGCCTGTGAACTGTGCAAATTTTATTGTGGTCCATTATCAATTTCTTCTGGGAGGCCATATGAAGAAAATAATCTTTGCGAAATGTTTAATGTTTTACTTGTTATTTTCTATATTGGAAACACCTCTACCCACTTCGAATGGCTATCAATCACAATGAACAATTGCTTTCCTAGCTCAGCAAATTCAATATGTAACCTTTGCCACACCCTGGGAGGCTATTTCCATGGCTGTAATGGCACTGATAGTGGTTTCGTGCTTACCGACTGACTAACGATGTACTCTATATCTTTATCTAGACCTGGCCACCATAAGTAACTGCATGCAAAACTCTTGGTCAAACACATTCTCAGGTGCTGGTCATGAAGAGCTCCTAATAATTTGGGCCTGAATTTATTTGGTATAACCATTCTTGCAACCCACATGATACAATTTTTATTGACTGATAATTCATTCCTATGAATGAAGAATGGATGAATATATTTCTCTGATATCTGGTTTGGCCAGCCATTTGCAAGGTAATCATACACATTTGACATAACTGGGTCACATTTGGTTGCTCTACCAATCTCTTCAGCTGTCACTGGCAGTTCATCAATGTATGAAAAATAAAACACTTCTTCCCAATCGGATGTAACTTGTGATGGGGAAGGCAATCTAAATGTAGCATCAGCATTACTGTGATCAGCTGATCGTCTGTATTCAATATCATATGTGCATGCGGCCAAAATCAAAGCCCATCTCTGCATTCGGGCTGCAGCTAATGTTGGAACTGGGGACTTTGGATGGAGAATTGCTGTCAGGGGCTTATGGTCTGTAACGATGGTAAACTTATGACCATACAAGTAATTATGGAACTTCTTAACCCCCAAAATTAATGCCAAAACTTCCTTTTCGATTTGCGCATAATTACGCTCACTGGCACTGAGAGTGCGTGAAGCAAAAGCAATTGGTCTCTCCTCCCCACTATGCAGTACATGAGAGATCACTGCCCCAACTCCATACAGAAAGGTGTCACATGCTAGCTTGATCTCCTTAGATACGTCATAGTGAACTAACATGGTGCTCTCTACCAATTGGCTTTTACAGTCCTTGAATGCTGCGTCGCATTCTTCTGACCACTTCCAATGGACCTGTTTTTTCAATAGTTCATTCCGTGGAAGTAACACTGTAACCAAATTTGGTAGGAACTTCTCATAGTAGTTCAAAAGACCCAAAAATGATTGAAGTTCAGTGACGTTCTTGGGAATGGGTGCATTTCTTATTACATCCAGCTTTCTCTTGGTTGGTTGTAAACCATCTTTGTCTACTCTGTGCCCTAAGTACTACACTGAGTTTTGAAATAACTCACACTTGCGAGCAGTCAATCGTACTCTGTGCTTCTCTAGTCGTTTGAGGACTTCATTCAATATGTTATTATGAATTTGCCTGTTTGATGCTGAAATTAGTATGTCATCTAAATAACACATTACTCCTTCAATGCCTTGCAAAATCTGGTTCATCACTGCTTGAAATATGGCAGGTGTGGAAGACACTCCAAATGGTATCTTATTACATTGATATAGGTCTAGATAAGTATTTATAGTCAAGCATGACTTGGACACCTCATCTAGTTCAAGTTGTAATTTGGAATTTGTAAGATCCAACTTTTAGAAGATCTGACCACCTGTCAGTGTTGTCAATAAATTTTCTATATTTGGCAATGTATTGGAGAGATTACCCTCTCGAACCTGGTTTACAACACAACCTTACCTTACCATCAGACTTAGGTACAACAACAATGGGTGTAGCCTAATTACATAGATCTATCTTAGAGATAATGTTCTCAGTCTCTTGTCTTTTGAGTTCTTGCTCAACTTTCTCCTTGAGTGCACATGGTACGGGATGTGGCTTGCAGTAAACTGGTCTAGCGTCCTTCTGTACCCTGACACTCGCCTTGAAGCCTTGGATCGGACTGTCTGTTTCACAGAACACCTTCGGATACTTTTTGATGACATCATCCTTCGATGCAAATCTTGTTTCAACACAAAAAATCTCACTCCAATCCAGCTTCAGTGATCCCAACCAATTTCTTCCTAGTAAGGCACACTTGTCACCTGCCACTACTAAGAGAGGCAAGCACTGAAATTGATCCTTGTATTTCACTGGTACGGTGATATGATCTACCACAGGAATGTTCTCTCCTGAGTAACCTCGCAGCTCTATTTTGGATTTCTCCAATGGGAAATCACGTAATTTGTTGAGATATAGCGATGCTCACAGATGCACCAGTGTCGATTTCCATGTGTATCTTGTTTCCTGCAACATCTACTTGAATGGTGATACTTTTTGAATCGCTGTTAGACACCCTTGTGCTCTTGATGATGTGTATCTCTTCATTCTGTTGCTTTTCTTCCATGCTATGTAGTCTCTGGGGATTTCTACTTATTGCCTTGAAAGTTGGTTTACTCTTCAGTTGGCATGCTTTCGCATGATGCCCAGTTTTACTGCAGAAGAAACACTCTGCCTTCACATATGGACAACTTTGAGCGATAAGAACATAAGAAATAGGAACAGGAGTAGGCCATACGGCCCCTCGAGCCTGCTCCGCCATTCAATAAAATCATGGCTGATCTGATCATGGACTCAGCTCTACTTCCCTGCCCATTCCCCATAACCACTTATCCCCTTATCGTTTAAGAAACTGAGTTGTGTTATCCCAGGCACCGATATCATGACTTCAATGCATTGTTACCGTGGCCATTTTCTGAGGCCTTGGGGTCTAACTGCCTTTTACTTTTAACCTGCAGGCTATTTACCTCGGTTGTCTGACGGTTCAAAATGGAATGAAATTCTCGGGAATATTGGTCAGTCATGTCCATTGACATAGCTGTCTGACAAGCTAAATCAAAAGTCAAGTTAGGAATTGTCAACATCTTTCTTCTGATCACTTCATTTTTCATCCCACAAATAAAGTCATCACACAATGCTCGGTCCTGAAAATTTACGAAGTGACAGTGTATTGATAGCTTTTTTAAAGCTGGAATATACTCACTGATACTTTTGTTGGTTAACTGATCTCGTATTCTGAAACGATAACTTTCAGCAATTTCCAGGGGCTCAGGACTGTCGTGCTGTTCTAACTTAATTAGAATCTGCTTAAGTGATGTGTCCTTTGGCTTGACAGGCACAAGCAAATTTTTCAGGGATTCATACAACTCGAGCCCTGCTTCAGTTAGGAAAATAGTCTGTTTTCTTTCTAATACCACCTGATTACAGTTTTCATCCTCGGGGACTTCGATTATACTATTCGCGGTGAAAAACATTTCTAGCCGCTCCACATACACTCTGAAAGTCTCACAGTCGCATTGCAACTCACTCAAGTGTGCTTGTAATTTACCTTGGATTTTGAGCTGTTAATGAAACAAAGAAGCCCTTAAAGTCTCTCTGTCAGTTGACTGAATCATTCACCAACAAAAATTTCAGCTAGGTTATCCAGAAATCCTATCCTTCATCACCAATGTGATATCTTCTATACAACCTCACAAACGCACAGGCTTTAAGATGGCTCATAACTTCAGGAATCTGTCAGGTGACCTGTTCCCTCTTTATTGTTGTAAACAGCAATGGCTGCATTACCACAGTAGTCCACTGGGTGGAACTATATATATATGTTACAATCAGGAGAATGCTCTGTTCCTCAAATAGTATTAGGGGATCTTTTACACCCACCTGAGCAGGCAGACAGGGCCTTGCTTTAACATCTCATCTGAATGGCAGTACCTCTCCAATGCAGCCAACTCTCAGTACTGCACTGAAGTTTCAGCTTACGTTCTGCGCTCAAATTCATAGTGGGGCTTTGAGCTGCAGCTTTGTGACTCACAGTTGACAGCACCACCAACTGAGCCAAGCTGATAGTAAACAAAATCTTGAGTGAAATCTTGCACAGGGAAAGACAACTTGTTAAGATGAATCAAAGGGTGGGCAAGCCATCAAAGGGCTGTCAACATAAGTGTCGGAAAAGAAAACAGAACTTTAGGGTTGCCATGAGGTTAACAGATAACTTGAAAAGTAGTTTGTTGGTCAGATCTGTGAGGGACTGACAGCAGTGTAAAATACATTAAACATTATCATTTAATTAATTTAGAGATCCATTCCTTCTCAGTTTTAACTGCTGAGCAGCCAGGCTGAAATTATTTTAGCTTTCATAATCATTGAAAGCTGTGCAGAAAAATAAATGCAAAATACTGACACACAGAGCTCAAATCATCCTTGTTATAAGTTATCATAAGAAACCTAGTCCGGGTAAGTGAGTGAAGTGTTATGTTAAACACAATGATCCTGGAACTGAAATTCCATGCAAATTCCTTAACAACATGCTTGTGCATCTATTATAGAATTGCTAACAAATATATATGGTTCAGTCTCTTGCCTCTCCTGCTGCTGTGATGCTCAGTGCTTAGCAAATGGTTATCGGAAGGTGAACAAAGGTTTAGGCTCAGCTGCAGGAATTATTTGTACATCCTGACAAGAACACACCATGTTATATAATATGTTATATAACATAGTTGATCAAGGGAAGGGGTTCATTTAAATAATCTGATGCAGACTCCCGCCCGACTGTCAGCCAAATTAACAGGCTGGCCATGGGGCAGGAGCACAAACAAGGGATAGGATGATCCCCAGCAGTGATTACAGTCTGGAAGCTCAGGGCTGCCAACAGCGGGTGGGGCAGGGGGTGGTGAAAAGATAATGGGGCCGAGCCAGTCTGGGAAAGGCTGAAGGCATCCTTGTGATATCTGTGGTTAGCACTCCTGCTCCTCCTGGCCCACAAGGAATGCTGAAGGAGTAGGTCTTTAGCACTCACCTTGGCCAGCCTCCTGCCTGAGATCAGCTGCCAGCTTGGGCCTCCATTCACAGTTAAATTTATGCCGCGGTGCAGATGATGTTATCAGTCCATGACTTTGGAATGTTAATTAGAGCCCCGCCCGCCTTTTGCGGGAGCCTTGTCAATGGTTTGGCTTTGTTAAATTTTAAGGGGTGAAGGGGTAAAGTTGTGGCCTCTTTCTCTCTTCTTGTAACTAGAGCCCCGATTTTAACTGCTCCTACCTGGCGGAACCTTGGCAATGGGTCAGGTAAAATAACAGAGGTCAGTTAACCCCACCAATCCCTCTTCCTTCCCAACATGTCCCCATATTAATTTGCTCTTTTAGCAGGCAAGCTTGAACACCTGCAGGAAGGAAGCGCGGTTCTGTTTTAAATATTATGTATGTATGTAACTGTGTAATACTTGCCACCAGAGGGCATGACTGTTGGAGTCCTAATGGTCATCTGCACCCTCGTGCAGGGTCGATATAAAAGGTTGGCTGCCATGTTGTTTAGGCACTCTAGAGTTGTAATAAAGAAGACTAAGGTCACACTAGTTTTAGCTCACAATACACAGCCTCGTGGAGTTCTTCTATACATAATAAATATGTAGATCAAGCCCGATGATATCATCAAGACCCGATTGGCAATATTAGCCAGAGGCCTGAGCGGCGACGGTGGTGCAGTGTCGGCTCCTCCGTCAGGCGAAATCTGCTGGGAGCCGGAATCTGGATCAGAAGAGGCACAGCAGGTAAGTATGAAATTCATTTTTAAAGGTTTCATTTGGACCAGGAGCAGCAGGAGTGCTCCTCCAGGCCTCACCAGGAAGCCTTGGGCCTTCCTTGAACTGGGCTACTCCCTCCACTCCTCTACACCACAGCCCTTGCCTTTCTAGCTTCTTAATCTGATTACAGGCTCCCCCTCATCCTCCCCACTACCCGTTAATATTGGTGGTTATATATTTGTTTCTCACACATTCTCTATGCATTTCCCCCCCATACTTTGTCTTCTGTTCTTTTGCTGCCCCTGCCGGGTCATCTGGGAAACGGCAAAGAATGTAACGCTGATCAACGTACAAAAATTTGTGTTTCTCATTTGCAACTGTCTTACTGCTTATCTCCCTCTCTCCACTATTTTGTTTCCTCTTTTAGTTATCTTTCACTCTCAATTCTTTGAAAGATTTTGACACACTTTCTCTCAATAGGGTCTCTGTTTCTCTGACTCTTTTCTCCACTTCTTTTGATAAATCCTTCTTGTTGTCACTTCTTCTTTTGGTATTTCTGTCATTTTCTTTGTATGCCATCACAAATGTTCATTTGCTGACTTATTCAGTTTGTACTGTGTACAGGTCTTGAAGAGAAAGGGTATCGAGCAATATAGCCATTAAGATGCATTGGATTGGAGGTGGACTGCTGAGCCTGGCCAGAAGAAGCTTGGGACTGGATCTGGGTGAGTAGTTACTGGAAAATGCGTGGTGAGTGAGAAACTGGGAAACAGGGTCAGAGTGGGGGGTGGGAGGAAGCAGGAAGCTCAGACCAGGCAAGGAAGGAGTAGGGGTAGGGCTAGCCTGAAAGGGTCACCACGGAGAAAAGTGGCCGAGGTTGGGAGGAAGCAAGAAAGGAATGAGGTTGAGACTGAAGTGAGGAGGAAATGGGTCCTGAGGCTGGGGCAGGGTGAGGAGCACTCACAGCTGATGGGTCCCTGGTAAATTCCTAACCAATAATACATGAAGAATCGTGTGGTTATCATGGAGCAGTGACATGACTGGAAATGGATATTCTTTTATAATTTATTTATGATTTTTACTGGAGGTAGCAAACACAGAAAATCTTCCTGCAATGTTTATGATGTCACCGACACATGAGTAAATAAGATTTTTATTAGCAGAAGCACAAATGCAAGAAGCAAAATTCCAGCAAGAACAATTCCAACACGTGTGTGAGATGTAAACTGCACAGTCTCTCC
This sequence comes from Pristiophorus japonicus, assembly GCF_044704955.1. Lineage (NCBI taxonomy): Eukaryota > Metazoa > Chordata > Chondrichthyes > Pristiophoridae > Pristiophorus > Pristiophorus japonicus. Next base: position 88,501,211 of record NC_091980.1, read on the forward strand.
GAGGAAAATTGTGCCTTTGTAATGCCTCCCACTTTACGTGGGTTTGATCAGTGCATAAACAGTCCTGGCGAGAAACTGTGAAAGCTTGGCTTCAGGCAATTTGAAAAAAATTCAGCCACTTAATGAATCTCTCACACATTTCCTGCAAGTGTACCATATCGCACACTTCAGGTCCCAACGGAAGACTGTGTAGTGCAAATTGGAATGGGAACAAAAGAATTCCCTGCCCAATTTCCCATCCTCTGTTTACACATTCCATGCTGGAGGGAACTAGAAATTTGGTCTCACAAAGTGACCAGAAGAAATCTTTTCCTCGCAGTACTTTTCTTTTTACTTTATATTTATAGCTAGGTAACTATAAAGTAGAAAGCTCTGATTTACTGTTACAATTAGTTAGTTATTTTACTCTTTGTTTCTGTTTCTCTCATCTCTTAGTATTTTCATTATTAAGTGGTAATGTGCATGAGAATCTACATTCAATTCCTGGAAATTTTTCCAGCACTGGGTTGAATCTATTCCAAGGAATTTGGAGGAATGATGCTCGGAAACAAAGTAGTAAATAGCCGCAAGGAAATGCCTGTAATGCCGTTGGATTCTTTGGTGCTGATTTTAACTTTCGGCAATGGCGAATAAAGGGCGGTAACAGATTGACTGCCTAATGTACACCTCATCTGATTTTCCTTGCCGTTAAAGTCACGGGAAAGGAAGATTAGGCGGGGCGTATATCAAACAGTTGATCTATTACTGCCCGTTTTCCACCACTGCAGAAAGTTACAATCAGCTCTTTAATGTATAAGGTGACTGAGATATAGAATCACAGAATAATACATCACAGAAGGAGGCCATTCGGTCCAATTAATCTCACTCCCCTGCTCTTTCCCCATAGCCTTGTAAATATCTTCCCTTCAAGTACTTATCCAATTCTCTTTTGAACATTACTATCCTTTCAGGCAGTGCATTCCAGATCACAGAAACTCACTGGACCTGAAGTTCACCATCCCCGAAGGGACGGCTACCATGGGGTTTGGTCAGCCGATCGAAAAAATTGATGGGCCGCCGCGGTCCGATGATTTTCCCTCCCCGAGCCATATTCAGCCCGGGGAGGATTTGAGCGGTGTTCACTTCCGCCAGAAACGGTGCGGTAAAGCCGCTGTAAAGGTAAGTTTCCAGCATAGAGGGAAGCAGCAAGCAGGCTGCTAAAAAGCCACCAGAACAGCTAAATTCACCGAGGAAAAGATAGGACTTTTCCTGGCAGTGTCTCTGCGAGGTTTTCGATGCAGCGCTCGAACGCAACACCGCTGGGGCCTTTTGGTAGGTAAACAGTTTTATTAATTATTAGTGTTTTTATTTCATTTTCCATGGTCCACAGTATTTAGCTTTTCATATAGTTTTATTAATTGTTTTGGCTCCATTAAACCTGCTGAGTACTGCTCAGAGGTTTGCACATACCCCTGTACTTTTGTACAACTTTTACGTCTGACTCTTTAATGGAGTCCTGTGGGCTGCAAAGACCTGCTTGGCAGGGTTCACCCTGAGGATGGGAGGAGTGTTGGGAGGGCGACACCTGGTATACTTGGTCAGAAGCAGGGCAGCACACACGAGAAGGTATCGCTGTCAGCACCATGCAGACAGGCAGCCGGCAAGGGAGGCAACAGCCATGATTCGTTCATTCTGCACCAGATCAGTGTGCCCGCCATCTTCACTGGCCCGAATGAGGATTGTAGTTAGCTGTTTGGGGACTGTTATGTATGTACATTCTGTTTATAGCCATCAGATGGCATCATTGTTGGAGGCCACTGAGTAGCACGCACATTTGGCGAAGGAAATACAAGAACTTTGTTTACAAAATGAGCACGATTGGATTTTTAGAGTGATTCGTGGAGGGAGAAGATTGGGCAGACTTTGTGAGCCACTTGAACCAGTACTTCGTGGCCAACAAAATGAAGGGGGTCGATAACACAGATTGGCGCCGGGCCATGGTCCTCACCGTGTGCGGTTCAAAGATCTACGATCTGATAAAGAATCTACTCATGCTTAGTGATCCAAAAGAGAAAACGCATGAAGAGTTGTGTACATTGGTACGGGAGCACCTCAAGCCAGACGCGGCATCATCATCTCGAGATACAGGTTTTATACACACGTTCGATCGGAGGGCCAGTGCGTGGCAGAATTTGTTGCCGACCTGAGACGTCTAGCGGGACCGTGCAAGTTCGGGACGGGGTTGGCAGACATGCTGCGGGACTTCTTTGTTATCGGTATCAACCACGAAGTGATCCTGCACAAACTTCTGGTGGTGGAGGAGATGGATTTAAAAAGGGCCATCCAGATCGCTCAATCATGTATGACAACAGACAGGAGTCTAAAGCAAAGAGCGGTGAAGAACCGAACCTCGGCAAGTACTGTAAATTGATTCGGCGTTCGGCAGAGCGGCACATGGCAGGGCCTATCTGGCTGCGTTCGTGAAAGTCTGGCTGCCCAAAGTCTGCCAGTGGAATGTATCCGACTTCTCCGTGTTGGTGTTGTGGGGAAAATCATTGGCACCAGCAGTGCCGATTTAAGCAATATAGTTGCAAAGGCTGTCGGAGAGTGGGGCATCTCCAACGCAAGTGTCCGCAGATGAACAAGCAAGCTGCAACACACCACGTAGAGGGTGAGAGTCAGCCTAGCGCGGATCCGGATACGCAATCCATGATGCCAGAGGAGGAAGTGTATGGACTGTACTCATTCATAACCAAAAGTAAACCAATTTTGATTAAGGTGAAGTTTAAAGGGATACCAGTATCGATGGAACTGGACACGGGGGCGAGTCAATCGACCATGAACAAGAGGGCATTTAATAAGCTGTGGGATACTAAGACTGTGAGGCCCAGGCTGAGCCCTGTTATCGCCAAGCTGCGCAGGTACACCAAAGAACTGATAAAGGTGATTGGCAATGCACAAATTAATGTGTCGTATAACGGTGCGGTTCACGAGTTACTGCTGTGGATTATTCCAGGCAATGGCCCAATGCTGCTCGGCAGAAGCTGGTTGGAGAAAATCAGATGCGACTGGAATGACATAAAGGCGTTATCATCGGAGGAAGATACATGTGTCCAAGTATTGAGCAAGTTCCTCTCACTGTTCGAGCCGGGTATAAGCAACTTCACGGGAGCCAAGGTGCAGATCCACGTGGACTCAGATGCAAGACCCGTCCATCATAAAGCTCGGGCAGTGCCGTATATGATGAGGGAGAAGGTCGAAATTAAACTGGACAGACTCCAGCATGAAGAGATCATAGCACCGGTTGAATTTAATGAATGGGCTAGCCCCAATTTTTTCTGAAAAGTGATGGCACAGTCAGAATCTGTGGAGACAACAAGGCCACAATCAACAAGGTTTCGAAACAAGATCAGTATCCGTTACCGAAGGCTGATGACTTGTTTGCGACGCTAGTCGGAGGGAAGTCATTCACAAAACTGGACTTGATGCGGCCTATATGACACAGGAGTTGGTCGAGACTTACGTGCATTAACACGCACAAAGGACTGTTTATTTACCACAGGTGTCTTTTCGGAATTCGCTCGGCTGCAGTAATATTCCAGAGGAATATGGAAAGTCTACTGAAGTCCATTCCCAGAACCGTCGTGTTCCAAGATGACATCCTGATCACCGGTCGTGACTCCAAGGAACATCTGAACAACCTGGAAGAGGTTCTACTGCATTTGGATAGAGTGGGACTCAGACTGAAATGCTCGAAGTGCATCTTCATGGCACCGGAGGTCGAATTCCTCGAGAGGAAAATCGCCGCTGATGGCATCAGACCTACTGACATGAAAACCAAAGCCATCAAGAATGCACCCAAGCCGCAGAATGTGATGGAGCTGCATTCGTTCCTGGGTCTACTCAACTACTTTGGTAACTTGCTGCCTAAATTGAGCACCTTACCAGAACCACTGCACATGCTATTGAGAAAAGGCGACAACTGGGTGTGGGGCGCCTCGCAAGACAGAGCTTTTGAGAAAGTCTCCAATCTGCTTTGCTCGAACAAGCTGCTGGTACATTATGACCCATGTAAATGTTTAGTTTTGGCCTGTGACACACACATCGTCATATGGAATTGCTTGCGTACTCCAACAAGTCAATGAGCCGGGGAAACTTTAACCTGTCGCGTATCCATCCAAATGTTTGTCTAAAGCAGCAAGAGCCTACAGCATGGTAGAAAAAGAAGTTTTAGTATGTGTGTACAGTGTTAAAATGATGCATCAACACCTGTTCAGTCTGAGGTTCGAATTAGAGACTGATCAGAATCTGCTCATTTCATTGTTTTCCGAGAGCAAAGGTGTCAATACCAATGCTTCATCCCGCTTCCAAAGGTGGGCGCTGACATTATCTGCCTATGATTGTCATCGCCACAGACCTGACACAGAGAATTGTGCCGATTCTTTGAGCCGGTTGTCATTGCCCACACCAGAGGTGGAAATACACCCTGTCACGGCTCAACAAGTTAAGAACTGGACCAGCCAGGTCCCGATTTTATCGGTGGTAAAGGGTTGCATCCTCAAAGGGGATTGGTCTGCCATACCTAAGCAAATGTGCGAGGAGGCCAAACCGTACAATTGTCGCAAGGATGAACTGTCTATTCAAGCAGATTGCACATTGTGGTGCAATTGTGTTGCAATGCCCAAGAAAGGGAGTGAGAAGTTTGTGCGTGAATTACACAGCACACATGCTGGTATAGTGATGATGAAGGCCATTGCAAGGTCCCATGTATGATGGCCAGGAATTGATTCTGAGCTGGAAGCATGGGTGCATCAGTGCAACACTTGTATGCAGCTCAGCAAAGCATGAACGGAATTGTCGCTGAGTCTGTGGTCATGGCCATCCAAACCTTGGTCCAGGATCCATGTAGATTTTGCAGGTCGCTTCCTGGGCAAGATGTTTTTAGTGGTGATGGATGCTTATTCAAAGTGGATAGAATGCATAATCATGTCATCCAGCATGTCTACGGCAACCATAGAGAATCTCAATGTCATGTTCGCAACATATGGTCTGCCTGACATAATGGTAAGCGACAATGGGTCGTGCTTTACCACTCAGGAGTTTCAGGAGTTTGTGAAACTTAATGGCATAAAACATGTAAGGTCAGCACCGTCCAACGGGCAAGCTGAATCTGCAGTACAAATTATCAAGCAAAACATGAGGAGAGTAACCCAAAGGTCACTGCAAACCCGCTTGTCTTGCATACTGCTGAGTTACAGGACAAGACCCCACACACTCACAGGAGTCTTGCCTGCTGAACTCATGATGAAAAGAGGTCTTAAGACCAAGCTATCTCTAGTACACCCGGATTTAAATAATCATGAAGACAAAGTCAACAAGGGTGCCATGATCGCGCAACTGTGCCACACGAGATTTCTGTTAATGATCCTGTATATGTGAACTATGGTCAGGGTCCCATATGGATTGCTAGTACAGTCATGGCCAAGGAGGACAACAGAGTATTCGTTATTAAGCTCAAGAATGAGCAAACTTGCAGGAAACACATGGATCAGACAAAGCTGAGGCACACAGACAAGTAAAGAACAGTCGGACGAAGAAACCAGCGACGATCAACCTTCCCTACCAGCAGTCTTCAGAAGTCTCAAGGGTCATCAGTGAACCCGGAATTTCTATCACAGACCTGTTCAATAAAAATGGACTTGCAATTCCTGATATGGCCACTGCCACCCACAACAATCATCCAGCCATCAGCGACAACAGACCCCGCACACTCACAGGATAGTTCAGATGAATATGTGGCTTGAGGAGTGGTGCAGAAGGGAGGGATTCAAATTCCTGGGACATTGGAACTTGTTCTGGGGGAGGTGGGACCAGTACAAACCGGATGGTCTGCACCTGGGCAGGACTGGAACCAATGTCCTAGCGGGAGTGTTATCGAGTGCTGTTGGGGAGGAGTTAAACTAATATGGCAAGGGAATGGAAACCTATGCAGGGAGATATAGAGACATAAAAGATAGATAGATAGACAGACAGACAGACAGACAGACAGACAGACAGACAGATAGATAGATAGATAGATAGATACTTGATTACAGAATTGGAGCATGCTGTAACACACAGTACTGGTCACCTTTAATAGTGCACAGAGTTCGGCACATTTCCAGAGGCAAAAGATAGAAAGGAGAATAGTAAAAGTGGAGGGCAGAGAAACCCAAGATAAAAAACAAAAAGGGCCATATTACAGCAAAATTCTAAAGGGGCAAAGTGTGTTAAAAAGGCAAGCCTGAAGACACTGTGCCTCAATACAAGGAGTATTCGGAATAAGGTGGACAAATTAACTGCGCAGATAGCAGTTAACGGATATGATGTAATTGACATCACGGAGACATGGCTCCAGGATGACCAAGACTGGGAACTCAATATCCAGGGGTATTCATCATTTAGGAAGGACAGAAGAAAGGAAAAGGAGACGGGTGGCGTTGCTGGTTAAAGAGGAAATTAATGCAATTGTAAGGAGGGACATTAGCTTGGATGATGTGGAATCGGTATGGGTGGAGCTGCGGAATACCAAAGGGAAGAAAACTTTGGTGGGAGTTATGTACTGACCACCAAACAGTAGTAGTGAGGTTGGGGCAGCATCAAAAAATAAATTAAGGATGTGTGCAGTAAAGGTACAGCAGTTATCATGGGTGACTTTAATCTACATATTGATTGGGCTCACCAAACTGGTAGCAATGCAGTGGAGGAGGATTTCCTGGAGTGTATTAGAGATGGTTTTCTAGACCAATATGTCGAGGAGCCAACTAGAAAGCTGGCCATCCTAGATTGGATGATGTGTAATGAGAAGGGACTAATTGGCAATCTTGTTGTGCGAGGTCCCTTGGGGAAAAGTGACCATAATATGGCAGAATTCTTTATTAAGATGGAGAGTGACACAGTTAATTCAGAAACTAGGGTCCTGAACTTAAGGAAAGGTAACTTCGACGGTATGAGGTGTGAATTGGCTAGAATAGACCAGCAAATGATACTTAAATGATTGACAGTAGATAGGCAATGGCAAACATTTAAAGATCACATGGATGAATTTCAACAATTGTACATCCCTCTCTGGAGTAACAATAAAACGGGGAAGGTGGCTCAACGGTGGCTAACAAGGGAAATTAAGGATACTGTTAAATCCAAGGAAGAGGCATATAAATTGGCCAGAAAAAGCAGAAAATCTGAGGACTGGGAGAAATTTAGAATTCAGCAGAGGAGGACGAAGGGTTTAATTAAGAGGGGGGAAATAGAGTATGAGAGGAAGCTTGCCGGGAACATAAAAACTGACTGCAAAAGCTTCTGTAGATATGTGAAGTGAAAAAGATTAGTGAAGACAAACGTAGGTCCCTTGCAGTCAGATTCAGGTGAATTTATAATGGGAAACAAAGAAATGGCAGACCAATTGAACAAATACTTTGGTTTTGTCTTCACGAAGGAAGACACAAATAACCTTCCGGAAATACTAGGGGACCGAAGGTCTAGTGAGAAGGAGGAACTGAAGGATATTCTTATTAGCTAGGAAATTGTGCAAGGGAAATTGATGGGATTGAAGGCCGATAAATCCCCGTGGCCTGATAGTCTGCATCCCAGAGTACTTAAGGAAGTGGCCCAAGAAATAGTGGATGCACTGGTGATCATTTTCCAACAGTCTATCGACTCTGGATCAGTCGCCATGGACTGGAGGGTAGCTAAAGTAACACCACTGTTTAAAAAAGGAGGGAGAGAGAAAATGGGTAATTATAGACTGGTTAGCCTGACATCAGTAGTGGGGAAAATGTTGGAATCAATCATTAAGGATGAAATAGCAGCGCATTTGGAAAGCAGTGACAGGATCGGTCTAAGTCAACATGGATTTATGAAAGGGAAATCATATTTGATGAATCTTCTGGAATTTTTTGAGGATGTAACTAGCAGAGTGGACAAGGGAGAACCAGTGGATGTGGTGTATTTGGACTTTCAAAGGCTTTTGACAAGGTCCCACACAAAAGATTGGTGTGCAAAATCAAAGCATATGGTATTGGGGGTAATGTTTTGACGTGGTTGGCAGACAGGAAGCAGAGAGTCAGGATAAATGGGTCCTTTTAAGAATGGCAGGCAGTGACTAGTGGAGTGCCGCAGGGCTCAGTGCTGGGACTCTAGCTCTTTACAATATACATTAATGATTTAGATGAAGGAATTAAGTGTAATATCTCCGTCTGCAGATAACACTAAACTGGGTGGCGGTGTGAGCTGTGAGGAGGGCGCTAAGAGGCTTCAGAGTGACTTGGACAGGTTAGGTGAGTGGGAAAATGCATGGCAGATGCAGTATAATGTGGATAAATGTGAGGTTATCCACTTTGGGGGCAAAAACGCGAAGGCGGAATATTATCTGAATGGCGGCAGATTAGGAAAAGGGGAGGTGCAACGAGACCCGGGTGTCATGGTTCATCAGTCATTGAAAGTTGGCATGCAGGTACAGCAGGCGGTGAAGAAGGCAAATGGTATGTTGGCCTTCATAGCTAGGGGGATTTGAGTATAGGAGCAGGGAGGTCTTACTGTAGTTGTACAGGGTCTTGGTGAGACCTCACCTGGAATATTGTGTTCAGTTTTGGTCTCCTAATCTGAGGAAAGATGTTCTTGCTATTGAGGGAGTGCAGCGAAAGTTCACCAGACTGATTCCACGGATGGTTGGACTGACATGTGAGGAGAGACTGGATCAACTGGGCCTTTGTACACTGGAGTTTAGAAGGATGAGAGGGGATCTCATAGAATCTTATACATTTCTATGAGATCCCCTCTCATCCTTCTAAACTCCAGTAGAGTGCAAAGCACCAGACTGTCTCAACCTGTGAAAGATGTGATAAGATCTCAGAGTGGGGCATTTTCATGTTTGTACATTCTTTTTGTAGCCACCAGATGGCATCATTGTTGCAGGCCACTGAGCAGCACGCACATGGTACTGCTCAGGTATAAAAGGCCAGCCATTTTGAGAGTTGGGCCTAAATAAAGCAGAGCCAAGGTTGTACCTTGCTTAGTTAAACAGTACTCAATTTGTACCTTTAATGTATACTTAACAGGGACAAGGGATATCCCCTGTCTACTTGGCTGCTCACTCCTCTGCGGAACCCCAGGACAGCGCCGGAGCATGACGCTCATTGTACCACCAGGTGCTTCATCGAGCAGTGCATATGCATTCTTAAGCAGAGATTCCGGTGCCTGGACCGCTCTGGTGGCACCTTGCAGTACTCTCTTCAATAGGTCTCCATAATCGTCGTGGTCTGCTGTATGTTGCACAACCTGGCCATCATGAGGGGACAGCCGCTGGAGGTCAAGCCAGTTGAGGAGGAGGAAGAGGATCCCCGTTGCCTCAGAGCTAAGAGGTGTCAACCCATCGCCACCCTGGAAGGACTAGGTGCAGACTGGCCAGCTCCCTCCTGAGAGGGTGCGTCCTTACATATATGGAGGTGCCTGACACCTCCCCTGCAATATCCCTCCATGCATTATGTACTGGCGGGCTACCAGGTCTCACCACATCAGGAAACAATATTCTTCTTCTGTCCTCCACATTGTCCATCAGTGTCTCCAGCTCATTATCAGTGAACCTGTTGGCTCTCCTTGTACCACTTACACCAGCCATCCTTCCAAACTTCTTCCAGACTCCTTCCAAACTCCTTCCCCCAGGAAGCCAGGGACCAGCTGGCTTGTTAGAAACCCTTACCGGCATGCTGAATTTCTCAGTGGTGATAATGCTCAAAATAAGACAGTCAAACTGCTGAAAAATCCACTTTGGAAGGGTTCATTAGTGCTGGAACCCAATGGTTCACTTTTGGAGCTGAATATGGAGTGACCCAGCCACTCAAAAATGTTGCCGCCAATGGCCACAAAAAGGTTGGGGGAGCACCAGATTTACAGCGGTACTGAATTTCAGGCCTACTGTGTAAAGAAAATGTTTCCTCATGTCGCCTCAGGTTCTTTTGACAATTACCTGGAGCCGGATTTTTGGCTTTTGGGGTTTTAACGAAAATGGTAGCGATACGTGAAACTTACTATTTTCGCTGTGCTACCGTTTTCAGCCCAAACTTTCAGTCTTTACATCTGCGCAAGGTGTGCATTGGTAAGGGAGGCATTGCACAAGCATTCGCGATGCAAACCGCGAGTTTCAGCAACTTTAGTCCGGGGCCGGGAGCGCTGCGAGAGAGGCCTTGGGAGGGGGGAAAACATAAAATAATTCCAAAAACGTTCCAAAAACATTTACAAGACCCTTATCTATTGAATCGCTGAAAAAAATTAAAAAATAAAAACTTGAACTTACCTTTTTTTTGCAGGTTTTCATACTTACCACTGCTGGTAGGGCTGCACCAACCAGTTTGACCTGTCATTATTCTGGATGTGGCGTACGGGTCAGGAGAATGTCGAAAGTCCGACGCAAACGCAATCTATGTCGTTGCATGTCGGTGTACCTCTCCCCGGCGGTACTTGGAAGTGCCACTGCAAACATGTACCCGAGGATCCTGCCTGGTCTTTGCAAACGGGTTTTCGCCGCGGAGGGTCAAATCGCGGCGAAAACTCCGTTGCAAACCTGCCGAAAATCCTGCCCAAGCTTAACTCTGTGTCCTCTGGTTACTAACCCTTCTGCCACTGGAAATAGTTTCTCCTTATTTACTCTATCAAAACCCTTCATGATTTTGAACAACTCTATCAAATCTCCTCTTAACCGTCTCTGCCCCAAGGAGAACAACTCCAGCTTCTCCAGTCTCTCCACATAACTGAGTTCCTCATCCCTGATACAATTCTGGTAAATCTATTCTGCACACTCTCAAAGACCTTCACATCCTTCCTAAAGATTGGTGCCCAGAATTGAAGACAATACTCCAGCTGAGGCCCAACCAATGTTTTATAAAGGTTTTGCATAACTTCCTTGCTTATGTACTCTATTCCTCAATAATAAAGCCAAGGATCCCATACGATTTTTAACAGCTTTCTCAATTTGTCCTTCCACCTTCAAAAGATTTGTGTACATACACGCCCAGCTCGCTCTGTTTCTGCACCCCTTTTAAAATTTAGTTCATATTGTCTTTCCTCATTCTTCCTGCCAATTCTCTGCATTAAATTTCATCGCCATGTGTCTGTCACAAAGCCTTTTGAAAGTCCAAAAAACACAATATCAACCACATTACCCTCTCCATTTCTTCATCAAAGAACTCAAACAAGTTAGTCAAACATGATTTGCCTTTAACAAATCTATGCTGACTTTCATTTATTGGCCCATATTTTTACAAATGCCAGTTAATTTTGTCCCAGATTATTGTCTCTGAAAGTTTCCCCACAAACAACATTAGGCTCACTGGCCTGTAGTTGTTGGGTTTATTCACCTCCTTTTTTAAACAGGGGTGTAACATTTACAATCCTCAAGTCCTCCAACACCACCCCCATATCCAAGGAGAATTGAAAGAATGTGGGCCGAGCCTCCACAATTACCACACTTACTCCCCTCAGTAACCTGGCATGCATCCCATCCAGACCGGGTGACTTTCCTACTTTGAGTACTGCCAATTTTTTAAGTACCTCTTCTATCTATTTTTATCCGATTCAATGTCGCTGCTGCCTCCTCCTTTACTGATGCATTTGCAGCATCCTCTTCTCTAGTGAAGGCAGGTGCAAAGTATTAATTTAGTACCTCAGCTATGCCTTCTGCCTCCTTTTTGGTTCTTAATTGACCCCACCCTTCCTTTGATTACCCTTTTACTATTTCTGTAATTATACAAGAATTTTGGGTTCGGTTTTATGTTAGCTGCTAATCTATTCTGATACTCTCTCTTTGCCCTTCTTATTCCTTTTTTAGATATAGTATTGCTACCTCATTCCAAGTAGCTCTACAGCACTGTCAGAATAAAGAAAATCAAGTCGAGGTTCGTAGGGCTGTATTTCCCATTTCCATCATCAATGACCTAATAAAATGGAGGAATGGCTGTGTAGTTTCCATCAAAGTACAGTACTAGTGTTAATGGAGTGGGAACAGCCTCAAAATAGGATGGTAGACTTTAAAGGGGCTTTGCCATGGGTGGATGGAGCACCAGCTTTTTTTAGGCAGTAGGCATCTTTACTGTGCAAATTGAGGACCTATAACAGAGTTAGGCTCCTGATTGCAATTTTAAGTGACTCATGGGCAGAGCATGCACTGCACAAACATTGCCCATGTGTCCTTATGTTCTTATAGAGATACAGTTTCTTAACCGATAAGGGAATAAGGGGCTACGGGGAGCGGGCAGGGAATTGGACCTGAGTCCATGATCGGATCAGCCATGATCATATTAAATGGCGGACGAGGCTCGAGGGGCCATATGGCCTATTCCTGTTCCTATTTCTTATGTTCTTGTGCCCTGATGTTGAGTGACCTAAGCACTGGTCCTTGAAGGGACCGTTGCTGACTGCTCCAAAATAGCCCCCAAAACTTTTTTCAAGTTACATTATTGTGGAGTTAGGAGCAGGAATGTCACCCAAAAGTTAAAAACTACCCGTTTGTTATCTATTATTTAATGTGCACTCATACACCATCTTTAGCATTGCAGTACTTTCCACTTTTCTGCTTTGCTAAAGGCGGTGTGTAAACAGTAGTGACTTCACATCAAATTGATATGCAGAACCTAAGATGGAACCCCTAGCACCTGATGGTTTGAGACTCAAAATACAGATTAGAATCCACCCAGTGTAAACCATCTGCAGTTTGAGTTCCATAGGGTAGAGTAGACCAAGGCCTTGGCTGGTGCTTTGACAACAAAGGAGGAAATAAATGGAAATGGAATAAAAATTTATGCCAAATTGGTTATCCCTCCTGGCAAAAATGACATTTTCTTTCTAATTGCACCTAAATTTAACAAATTCACATGCATCTGAAATTTAGCAGCAGATTTCAAGACACAATAACATCAGCAACAGGTAAGATCAGGTTGTGGAAGAGGCATTATAAATAAGTAAGGAAATTGTCTTTTTCAGTTCGCTTCTTACAGTAAATATGCAATTACACCACAGCTAGCAGTCTGAGACTGGTAGTTGCAGTTTGAGTCTCAGTCACAGAAAAGCCTGTTTATATTGCTTGGCTCCTGTTTGTCTGGAACTCTAACCTTGCTGCCCAGGAGAGCTCCAGCTGGTTACACTCAGAGCTCTCTCCCAAAAACTAAAAACGTAGGGGGTGAATTTCCTTGCCATTTCTGGCCCACATTCCGGACCAAGTGACTTTTTACAGGAAAATGGGACAGAAGCCGTTCCTGCCGCAAACTCACTCCCCATCCTATTCCTGTGGCAATGATCTGCAGTCCTGGGGGTGAAAAAGCTGGCACTCCCTCTAGGTGCTACAACTGACATTGCTGGCAAGTTTGTTGCCGTAGACTTCCAGCAGTTTGTGTCTCCTGATTTACGTTTCCTTGAGGATGGATTGTAGGTCAAACTCTGAGAAATTGTGACATGTTGTTCTCTGTCTGTGTGCCTGGCCTGTTGCCTTGTTTGGCTGCATCTGCCAGCTGCTTCTATAGTAGATATTCTTGAAAAGTGGCAGTAAGGATTGATGAAATATGCAGTGTGGTGAGCTGACAGTCAAGTAATTGAGCCAAGCACTGATTCTTACTTCCCTGCTTGTCCCCAATCTGCTGCCACACTGTTCTGCCAGAACTGTCTTTTTGAAGGCTGGTCTCTATTTGCCATGTAGCCCAGCTTATTACATGCATTTTACACAGGGTTTTATTCTCCTCCAATGGCTATGCTAATAAACAGACTTAGGAAACACTCACAAATACCTCTCCAGATAATCAGCAAGTTAATGACTTGGATGAAGGGACCGAGTGTATTGTAGCCAAGTTTGCTGATGATACAAAGATGGGTGGGAAAGCAAATTGTGAGGAGGACATAAAAAATCTGCAGAGGGATATAGACAGGCTAAGTGAGTGGGCAAAAGTCGGCAGATAGAGTATAATGTGGGAAAACGTGAGGTTATCTACTTTGGCAGAAAAAATAGAAAAGCAAATTACAATTTAAATGGAGAAAAATTGCAAAGTGCTGCAGTACAGAGAGACCTGGGGATCATTGTGCATGAAACACAAAAAGTTAGTATGCAGGTACAGCAAGTGATCAGGAAGGCAAATGGAATGTTGGCCTTTATTGCAAGGGGGCTAGAGTATAAAAGCAGAGACGACCTGCTACAACTGTACAGGGTAATGGTAAGGCCACACCTGGAGTACTGCATACAGTTTTGGTCTCCGTATTTAAGGAAGGATACACTTGCATTGGAGGCTGTTCAGAGAAGGTTCACTAGGTTGAACCAGGAGGGGGGTGACTTATGAAGATAAGTTGAGTATGTTGAGCCTATACACATTGGAGTTCAGAAGAATGAGAGGTGATCTTATTGAAACTTATAAGATAATGAGGGGACTCGACAAGATGGATGCAGAGAGGATATTTCCACTCATCAGGGAAACTAAAACTAGGGTGCATAGTCTCAGAATAAGGGGCTACCCATTTAAAACTGAGGTGAGGAGGAATTTCTTCTCTCAGAGGGTTGTAAATCTGTGGAATTCTCTGCCCCAGAGAGCTGTGGAGGCTGGGTCATTGAATATATTTAAGGTGGAGATAGACAGATTTTTGAGCGTAAGGGAGTAAAGGGTGATGGAGAGCGGGCAGGGAAGTGCAGCTGAGTCCATGATCAGATCTTATTGTATGGCGGAGCAAGCTCAAGGGGCCAAATGGCCAAATCCTACTCCTATTTCTTATGTTCTTATGTAAAATGTTTTCCATTGGCGCAAAAGCGACAACTCGCCATGTGGAAATTCTAGGTCATAATGTTTAGACAGCGGTAAGGGAGAGAATCCCACTCTCTGAACATTCAAAATTAAGGTCAGGTCAATTAAAAAATTGTTCAACTCCAGATTGACAATTTTAATGGAAATTGCTTGGGATTGATGCTAGATGTGCAGTCTAAATAGATCTTAAATAGAATGATTGCTCATTTACTGGAGTTCTGCTGCGATAAGAGTCCACTTTTTGTATGTTTCTTACAAAAGCATTCAAGGTAGTTAGTACAGAAAGATGAGTTGCAGGAGGGCCAACTCTCATCACAGATCCCAGATGGTACCTGCAGCATGCAAGCTGGATTACATCCTCCAGCAAGCCGTGTGATTGAAATTATATTATTGGACAGAAACATGCTTACATTTTCTTTATGTGTAAATTCTATTTCCCTCTGCACAACTAGTGTTTGTGCCCAATATAAAAAGAAAAAAAAACTTGGATTTATATAGCGCCTTTCACGACCACTGGATGTCTCAAAGCACTTTACAGCAAATGAAGTGCTTTTTGAGTGTTGTCACTGTTGTAATATGGAAAATATACTAGGAATATACAATATACAAGGAAGAAATCAAGCCCTGATGTAACTCTTGGCTATTTCTTTACTGAAAAAATGTCAACTAAGTAAGATGACTAAAGATTTAAAGCCCCACTTTCAAATTTTTCACCAATGCAATATAATTTGCATTTTTATGTATCCAGTGAGCATTTATGAATGTTTCTGGTTCAATACGCTTGTAGCTGTATTTTGCTAGTACATTTTCAAGAGGTGTTGTCAGCCAATTTGAAGCAAACAAATTCTTGTCAAAATGTAAATTTCCAGGTACATGTTTTTGTTCACTGATCATGAGAACCCGAGCTGTCAGGTGGCTATAAGGCAGAAGTGCATTGACGACACGCAGAGGTCAATTTAATGGTCCAGAACTACATTTGAAGACCAGCCAAATGCACAAGTTTTGGGTGGCTATTAATTATATGGGAAGGTAACTTTAGACATATGGTGGACCAAACAATGTCAACCTGCTTTAGCTACTATGTTAATTTAATGTCTCTAACGTGCCAAAGTAGCTCATTTTTGATGGCGAAGTCAACCACGTCAAGACAGTGTTCACAAAGACCTTCGACTCTGTCAACCGTGCGGGATTATGGAAAGTCCTTCTTAAATTTGGTTGTCCTCAAAAATTCGTCACCATCCTCCGCTTGTTGCACAATGACATGCAAGCTGTGATTCTTACCAACAGATCCACCACAGACCCAATATAAGTGCAGACCGAGGTCAAGCGAGGCTGTGTCATCGCACCAACGCTATTCTCAATCTTCCTCGCTGCAATGCTTCATCTCACCCTTAACAAGCTCCCCGGTGGAGCAGAGCTAATCTACAGGACAAGAAGGAAATTGTCCAACCTCCGACGGCTCCGGTCCAGATCCAAGGTTGCTCCAACCTGTGTCTCAAACCCAGTACCAAGCTCATGGTCTACAGAGCAGTAGTGATACCCGCCACCCTATATGCTTCAGAGACATGGACTATGTACAGTAGGCACCTCAAAGCACTGGAGAAGTATCACCAATTCTGCTTCCGCAAAATCCTGAAAATTCATTGGCAGCATTGGCGCACCAACATCAGTGTTCTCTCTCAGGCCAATATCCCCAGCATTGAGGCATTGACCATACTCAATCAGCTCCGGTGGGCAGGCCACATTGTCTACATGCCCGATACTAGACTCTCGAAACAAGCACTCTACTCCGAGCTACGTCACGGCAGGCGAGCCCCAGGAGTGCAGAGAAAATGCTTTAAGGACACCCTTAAAGCATCCTTGAAAAATTGCAACATCCCCACCGTACTTGGAAATCCCTGATCCAAAACCGCTCAAAGTAGAGGAGAATCATCCAAGAAGGCACTGAACACTTCGAATCTCTTCGCTGAGAGCACGCAGAAGCCAAGCACAAACAACGGAAGGCGCATACGACAGATCAAGCACCCCATCCACCCGTCCCTCCAACCACCTGTGACAGAGACTGTAAAATCCACATTGGTCTCATCAGTCACCTTAGAACTCATTTTAGTGTGGAAGCAAGTCATCCTCGACTCTGGGGGACTGCCGAAGAAGAAGAATTTGATGTCAGAGGGTAATTTCAGACCACATTTGTTTTGAGCCAGTCTGAGAATGTATTGTATTTTCCACTGCATTGGTCAAGGCAGATGATCAATGGAGGTTTAAAGTTATGAAGGAGTTTGAGCGGGTCGATGCAAGGAAAATATTTCTGCCTGTGGGGGAATCCAAAACTAGGGGTCATAAATATAAGATAGTCACCAATCAATCCAATAAGTAATTCAGAAGAAACTTCTTTACCCAAAGAATAGTTAGAATGTGGAACCCGCTATCACAGGGAGTATTTGAGGCAAATAGCATAGATGCATTATACCTCTTCCCCCCCGTCCCCCCCGCCCCCCCCCCTTACCTCCATTTGCCTCTGGTTCTGTTCACTTTTTGTGACTTTGTTATTGAATATAAGGAAGATAAACTCAGTGACTACTGTGATCTGTAGAGAAAATAAATAAAAGCGTTAAGTAATGAGTAAGACAGTGACTCTGAAGTGGTGGCTCCTCACAAATGTTATTGTTTGATAGATGAGTGTGTGTCTCGTCAGGGTTTTACACATTAAAGGTAACACTGTGTGAGCAGATGCTCCTGAAGCATTGGAGATATGGACTAATTATAGTTTCCTTTCCTGTTCTTCTCCTTTAGTAAAGTGGAGCTACTTTACATGTGAAACATTGCCTTGATCCCTTCTCTCTTGAGAATGGATTTCTCTTTGAGCTAACCAGGCTGGGTCCTATGAATAGTGGTAGATGATAAGAAAGCAGGGGGTATTTTTGCAGAACTGTGAGAATGACACAATTTTCTTTCTTATTTCCAGGACCTCCAGAGAACCAATCTCCCAAGAGAACTCAGGGCTGAGGTGCCTGAACAGGATTGCTGTACTTATTTATCTGGAGTGATTTTATAGAATTCTGAAATTTAATTCCTTGTTAGTGGATATTTGATATCGTTCGCAGAAGAAAAAGGTGATGGTGAAAGGGAGCATGAGTTCTGTGTCTAATTTGTGTACAAACCAATGTTACAAAATCACAGGAATTGAACTCAAGAAGCTACAAGAAAAGGCAATTTACCAGATCAGGGTTTCAGTTGAACCAATATTATATCCGAAAGGGGGTGAACATTGATTCTCTATTATTTTTCTCTATAATGAATTATTTGCTAGTGAAATTGCACATTTCAAAGCAGTGTGTTCCTGCAATTTCTTTAACAGGTTGTTAATTATGGACATAAACATGGATTCTCTCATCGCGCACTGAACAAAATGAACTTGCATTAATAGAGCGTAGTCCCAAATCTCTTCACAGCCAATGAGATACTTTTGAAATGTAGTCACTGTTGTAATGTAGGGAATGGTGGCAGCCACAATATGCACAGCAAGATCCCACAAACAGCAATTAGCTAAATAACCAGATAGACTGTTTTTAGTGCTGTTATTTGACAGATAAATGTTGGCCAAGTCATAAGAAATCTCCTCTGCTCTTCTTCAAACAGTGTCATGGGGTCTTTTATGTTCAACTACGAGGGCAAACAGGACCTCAGTTTATTGACTCATCTGAAAGACGCCACATTGGACGGTGCAGCACTCACTGAGCACTGCACTGAAGTGTCAGACTAGATTAGGTGCTCAAGTCTTGCAGTGGGACTTCAATCCACAAACTTCCAACTCAGAAGTAAGAGGACCAGCTGAGGGAAGGATTTTCAAAGCATGAGGCCTCATCAACTGAAGGCATAGCCAGTAATGACAGGTCAACAGGGGATGTTGCTGCTGTAACAGGGCATAAACTTGATTGGAGAGATTCAAATATGGAGTTGCGGAAAAGATGGACACAGATTTCGTGAGTGACAACGTGTCCAAAAACTTTGGAGAGGAACAGCAGGTTGGAGATGGGGTGGACATTTGCAAGAACAGTGAGGTCAAAGGTGCTAGTTTTGAGGCGGGATATACTGATGGTAAAAGATATGGGGACAGTGCCTGAAGAAAGGGAACCAGTTACAATGCCAGACATCATGGGTGAGAAACTAAAGAAAGACATGGGTCCAGGGCTAGAGCAGTGGGGAGCTGAGGGATGTTTGGTTTGGTTGGCAAGGAAAAGGGGGTGGGTATAACAATAGAGGTCACAAACTTAATGCCAAAGAAGTTCATGAGCCATTTGTTGCTGGAGATAAAGCTGAAGATGACAGGGGTTTAATGAGATGGATGGTATCGCAGAAAAGAACCCATGAGTTATCTTTGTAGTAGTGGATGGTTTTGGAAGAGGAGAGTGAGGCCTGATAGAGCTTGTTGTGGTTGAGCCAGATCTAGTGATTAATGGCTAAACTAGTTGTATGACAGAAATGTTCAGATTACAGAGGCAGGGCAGAGATTAGAATTATAGATTAGTAGAGCACAGAAGGAGGATATTCAGCCCATCGAGTCTGCCGGCTCTTTCAAAGCGCAAACCAGTTGGTCCCATTCCCCCGCTCCTTTCCCCGAAAACTGCAATTTTTTCTCCTTCAAGTATTCATCCAATTCCCTTGGCTACTATTGAATTTGTATCCACCACCTTATCGGGGCAGTGCATTCCAAATCCTAACCACTCGTTGGGTAAGAAAGTTTTTCCTCATGTCACCTCTGGTTCTTCTGTCAAATTACCGTAAATATATGCCCTCTGGTTTTCAACCCTTCAGGCAATGGAAACAGTCTCTCTTTATTTACTCTATCTAAACTCTTCATGATTTTATCAAATCTCCTCAGCCTTCTCTGCTCTCAGGAGAACAACCATAGCTTCTCCTGTCTATTCATGCAACTGCAATCCCTCATTCCTGGAACCATTCTAGTCAATCTCTTCTGTACCCTTTCTAAAGCCGCCATGTCATAGAAACATAGAAACATAGAAAATAGGTGCAGGAGTAGGCCATTCGGCCCTTCTAGCCTGCACCGCCATTCAATGAGTTCATGACTGAACATGCAACTTCAGTACCCCATTCCTGCTTTCTCGCCCTACCCCTTGATCCCCCTAGTAGTAAGGACTTCATCTAACTCCTTTTTGAATATATTTAGTGAATTGGCCTCAACAACTTTCTGTGATAGAGAATTCCACAGGTTCACCACTCTCTGGGTGAAGAAGTTTCTCCTCATAGAAACATAGAAACATAGAAAATAGGTGCAGGAGTAGGCCATTCGGCCCTTCTAGCCTGCACCGCCATTCAATGAGTTCATGGCTGAACATTCAACTTCAGTACCCCATTCCTGCTTTCTCGCCATACCCCTTGATCCCCCTAGTAGTAAGGACCTCATCTAACTCCTTTTTGAATATATTTAGTGAATTGGTCTCAACAACTTTCTGTGGTAGAGAATTCCACAGGTTCACCACTCTCTGGGTGAAGAAGTTCCTCCGCATCTCGGTCCTAAATGGCTTACCCCTTATCCTTAGACTGTGACCCCTGATTCTGGACTTCCCCAACATTGGGAACATTCTTCCTGCATCTAACCTGTCTAACCCCGTCAGAATTTTAAATGTTTCTATGAGGTCCCCTCTCATTCTTCTGAACTCCAGTGAATACAAGCCCAGTTGATCCAGTCTTTCTTGATAGGTCAGTCCCGCCATCCCGGGAATCAGTCTGGTGAACCTTCGCTGCACTCCCTCAATAGCAAGAATGTCCTTCCTCAGGTTAGGAGACCAAAACTGTACACAATACTCCAGGTGTGGCCTCACCAATGCCCTGTACAACTGTAGTAACACCTCCCTGCCCCTGTACTCAAATCCCCTTGCTATGAAGGCCAACATGCCATTTGCTTTCTTAACCGCCTGCTGCACCTGCATGCCAACCTTCAATGACTGATGTACCATGACACCCAGGTCTCTTTGCACCTCCCCTTTTCCTAATCTGTCACCATTCAGATAATAGTCTGTCTCTCTGTTTTTATCACCAAAGTGGATAACCTCACATTTATCCACATTATACTTCATCTGCGATGCATTTGCCCACTCACCTAACCTATCCAAGTCGCTCTGCAGCCTCACAGCATCCTCCTCGCAGCTCACACTGCCACCCAGCTTAGTGTCATCCGCAAATTTGGAGATACTACATTTAATCCCCTCATCTAAATCATTAATGTACAGTGTAAACAGCTGGGGCCCCAGCACAGAACCTTGCGGTACCCCACTAGTCACTGCCTGCCATTCTGAAAAGTACCCATTTACTCCTACTCTTTGCTTCCTGTCTGACAACCAGTTCTCAATCCATGTCAGTACACTACCCCCAATCCCATGTGCTCTAACTTTGCACATCAATCTCTTGTGTGGGACCTTGTCGAACGCCTTCTGAAAGTCCAAATATACCACATCAACTGGTTCTCCCTTATCCACTCAACTGGAAACATCCTCAAAAAATTCCAGAAGATTTGTCAAGCATGATTTCCCTTTCACAAATCCATGCTGACTTGGACCTATCATGTCACCTCTTTCCAAATGCACTGCTATGACATCCTTAATAATTGATTCCATCATTTTACCCACTACCGATGTCAGGCTGACCGGTCTATAATTCCCTGTTTTCTCTCTCCCTCCTTTTTTAAAAAGTGGGGTTACATTGGCTACCCTCCACTCGATAGGAACTGATCCAGAGTCAATGGAATGTTGGAAAATGACTGTCAACGCATCCACTATTTCCAAGGCCACCTCCTTAAGTACTCTGGGATGCAGTCCATCAGGCCCTGGGGATTTATCGGCCTTCAATCCCATCAATTTCTCCAACACAATTTCCCGGCTAATAAGGATTTCCCTCAGTTCCTCCTCCTTACTCGACCCCCCGACCCCTTTTATAACCGGAAGGTTGTTCGTGTCCTCCTTAGTGAATACCGAACCAAAGTACTTGTTCAATTGGTCCGCCATTTCTTTGTTCCCCGTTATGACTTCCCCTGATTCTGACTGCAGGGGACCTACGTTTGTCTTTACTAACCTTTTTCTCTTTACATATCTATAGAAACTTTTGCAATCCGTCTTAATGTTCCCTGCAAGCTTCTTCTCATACTCCATTTTCCCTGCCCTAATCAAACCCTTTGTCCTCCTCTGCTGAGTTCTAAATTTCTCCCAGTCCCCAGGTTCGCTGCTATTTCTGGCCAATTTGTATGCCACTTCCTTGGCTTTAATACTATCCCTGATTTCCCTTGATAGCCACGGTTGAGCCACCTTCCCTTTTTTATTTCTATGCCAGACAGGAATGTACAATTGTTGTAGTTCATCCATGCGGTCTCTAAATGTCTGCCATTGCCCATCCACAGTCAACCCCTTAAGTATCATTCGCCAATCCATCCCAGCCAATTCACGCCTCATACCTTCAAAGTTAGCCTTCTTTAAGTTCTGGACCATGGTCTCTGAATTAACTGTTTCATTCTCCATCCCAATGCAGAATTCCACCATATTATGGTCACTCTTCCCCAAGGGGCCTCGCACAACGAGATTGCTAATTAATCCTCTCTCATTACATAACACCCAGTCTAAGATGGCCTCCCCCCTAGTTGGTTCCTCGATATATTGGTCTAAAAAACCATCCCTTATGCACTCCAGAAAATCCTCCTCCACCGTATTGCTTCCAGTTTGGTTAGCCCAATCGATGTGCATATTAAAGTCACCCATTATAACTGCTGCACCTTTATTGCGCGCACCCCTAATTTCCTGTTTGATGCCCTCCCCAACATCACTACTACTGTTTGGAGGTCTGTACACAACTCCCACTAACGTTTTTTGCCCTTTGGTGTTCTGCAGCTCTACCCATATAGATTCCACATCATCCAAGCTAATGTCCTTCCTAACTATTGCCTTAATCTCCTCCTTAACCAGCAATGCTACCCCACCTCCTTTTCCTTTTATTCTATCCTTCCTGAATGTTGAATACCCCTGGATGTTGAGTTCCCAGCCCTGCTCATCCTGGAGCCACGTCTCCGTAATCCCAATCACATCATATTTGTTAACATCTATTTGCACAGTTAATTCATCCACCTTATTGCGGATACTCCTTGCATTAAGACACAAAGCCTTTAGGCTTGTTTTTTTAACACCCTCTGTCCTAAATGGCTTACCCCTTATCCTTAGACTGTGACCCCTGGTTCTGGACTTCCCCAACATTGGGAACATTCTTCCTGCATCTAACCTGTCTAAACCCGTCAGAATTTTAAACGTTTCTATGAGGTCCCCTCTCATTCTTCTGAACTCCAGTGAATATAAGCCCAGTTGATCCAGTCTTTCTTGATATGTCAGTCCCGCCATCCCGGGAATCAGTCTGGTGAACCTTCGCTGCACTCCCTCAATAGCAAGAATGTCCTTCCTCAAGTTAGGAGACCAAAACTGTACACAATACGCCAGGTGTGGCCTCACCAAGGCCCTGTACATCTGTAGTAACACCTCCCTGCCCCTGTACTCAAATCCCCTCGCTATGAAGGCCAACATGCCATTTGCTTTCTTAACCGCCTGCTGTACCTGCATGCCAACCTTCAATGACTGATGTACCATGACACCCAGGTCTCGTTGCACCTCCCCTTTTCCTAATATGTCACCATTCAGATAATAGTCTGTCTCTCTGTTTTTACCACCAAAGTGGATAACCTCACATTTATCCACATTATACTTCATCTGCCATGCATTTGCCCACTCACCTAACCTATCCAAGTCACTCTGCAGCCTCATAGCATCCTCCTCGCAGCACACACTGCCACCCAACTTAGTGTCATCCGCAAATTTGGAGATACTACATTTAATCCCCTCGTCTAAATCATTAATGTACAATGTAAACAGCTGGGGCCCCAGCACAGAACCTTGTGGTACCCCACTAGTCACTGCCTGCCATTCTGAAAAGTACCCATTTACTCCTACTCTTTGCTTCCTGTCTGACAACCAGTTCTCAATCCATGTCAGCACACTACCCCCAATCCCATGTGCTTTAACTTTGCACATTAATCTCTTGTGTGGGACCTTGTCAAAAGCCTTCTGAAAGTCCAAATATACCACATCAACTGGTTCTCCCTTGTCCACTCTACTGGAAACATCCTCAAAAAATTCAAGAAGATTTGTCAAGCATGATTTCCCTTTCACAAATCCATGCTGACTTGGACCTATCATGTCACCTCTTTCCAAATGCGCTGCTATGACATTCTTACTAATTGATTCCATCATTTTACCCACTACTGAGGTCAGGCTGACCGGTCTATAATTCCCTGTTTTCTCTCTCCCTCCTTTTTTAAAAAGTGGGGTTACATTGGCTACCCTCCACTCAATAGGAACTGATCCAGAGTCAATGGAATGTTGGAAAATGACTGTCAATGCATGCGCTATTTCCAAGGCCACCTCCTTAAGTACTCTGGGATGCAGTCCATCAGGCCCTGGGGATATATCGGCCTTCAATCCCATCAATTTCCCCCACACAATTTCCCGACTAATAAGGATTTCCCTCAGTTCCTCCTCCTTACTCGACCCTCTGACTCCTTTTACATCCGGAAGGTTGTTTGTGTCCTCCTTAGTGAATACCGATCCAAAGTACTTGTTCAATTGGTCTGCCATTTCTTTGTTCCCCGTTAAGACTTCCCCTGATTCTGACTGCAGGGGACCTATGTTTGTCTTTAATAACCTTTTTCTCTTTACATATCTATAGAAACTTTTGCAATCCGTCTTAATGTTCCCTGCAAGCTTCTTCTCGTAATCCATTTTCCCTGCCCTAATCAAACCCTTTGTCCTCCTCTGCTGAGTTCTAAATTTCTCCCAGTCCCCGGGTTCACTGCTATTTCTGGCCAATTTGTATGCCACTTCCTTGGCTTTAATACTATCCCTGATTTCCCTTGATAGCCACGGTTGAGCCACCTTCCCTTTTTTATTTCTATGCCAGACAGGAATGTACAATTGTTGTAGTTCATCCATGCGGTCTCTAAATGTCTGCCATTGCCCATCCACAGTCAACCCCTTAAGTATCATTCGCCAATCCATCCCAGCCAATTCACGCCTCATACCTTCAAAGTTAGCCTTCTTTAAGTTCTGGACCATGGTCTCTGAATTAACTGTTTCATTCTCCATCCCAATGCAGAATTCCACCATATTATGGTCACTCTTCCCCAAGGGGCCTCGCACAACGAGATTGCTAATTAATCCTCTCTCATTACATAACACCCAGTCTAAGATGGCCTCCCCCCTAGTTGGTTCCTCGATATATTGGTCTAAAAAACCATCCCTTATGCACTCCAGAAAATCCTCCTCCACCGTATTGCTTCCAGTTTGGTTAGCCCAATCGATGTGCATATTAAAGTCACCCATTATAACTGCTGCACTTTTATTGCATGCACCCCTAATTTCCTGTTTGATGCCCTCCCCAACATCACTACTACTGTTTGGAGGTCTGTACACAACTCCCACTAACGTTTTTTGCCCTTTGGTGTTCTGCAGCTCTACCCATATAGATTCCTCATCATCCAAGCTAATGTCCTTTCTAACTATTGCCTTAATCTCCTCCTTAACCAGCAATGCTACCCCACCTCCTTTTCATTTTATTCTATCCTTCCTGAGTGTTGAGTTCCCAGCCCTGATCATCCTGGAGCCACGTCTCTGTAAGCCCAATCACATCATATTTGTTGACATCTATTTGCACAGTTAATTCATCCACCTTATTATGGATACTCCTTGCATTAAGACACAAAGCCTTCAGGCTTGTTTTTTTAACACCCTTTGTCTTTTTAGAATTTTGCTGTACAGTGGCCCTTTTTGTTCTTTGCCTTGGGTTTCTCTACCCTCCACTTTTTCTCATCTCCTTTCTGTCTTTTGCTTTTGTCTCCTTTTTGTTTCCCTCTGTCTCCCTGCATTGGTTCCCATCCCCCTGCCATATTAATTTAACTCCTCCCCAACAGCACTAGCAAACACTTCCCCTCGGACATTGGTTCCGGTCCTGCCCAGGTGCAGACCGTGCAGTTTGTACTGGTCCCACCTCCCCCAGAACCGGTTCCAATGCCCCAGGAATTTGAATCCCTCCCTGCTGCACCACTGCTCAAGCCACGTATTCATCTGCGCTATCCTGCGATTCCTACTCTGACTAGCACGTGGCACTGGTAGCAATCCTGAGATTACTACTTTTGAGGTCCTACTTTTTAATTTAGCTCCTAGCTCCTTAAATTCGTTTCGTAGGACCTCATCCCTTTTTTTACCTATGTCGTTGGTACCAATGTGCACCACGACAACTGGCTGTTCTCCATCCCTTTTTAGAATGTCCTGCACCCGCTCCGAGACATCCTTGACCCTTGCACCAGGGAGGCAACATACCATCCTGGAGTCTTGGTTGCGGCCGCAGAAACGCCTATCTATTCCCCTTACAATTGAATCCCCTATCATTATCACTCTCCCACTCTTTTTCCTGCCCTCCTGTGCAACAGAGCCAGCCACGGTGCCATGAACTTGGCTGCTGCTGCCCTCCCCTGATGAGTCATCCCCCTCAACAGTACCCAAAGCAGTGTATCTGTTTTGCAGGGGGATGACCACAGGGGACCCCTGCACTACCTTCCTTGCACTGCTCTTCCTGCTGGTCTTCCATTCCCTATCTGGCTGTGGACCTTTACCTGCGGTGGGACCAACTCGCTACACGTGCTACTCACGTCATTCTCAGCATCGTGGATGCTCCAGAGTGAATCCACCCTCAACTCCAATTCCGCAACGCGGTCCGTCAGGAGCTGGAGACGGATACACTTTCTGCAGATGTAGTCGTCAGGGACACTGGAAGTGTCCCTCAGTTCCCACATGATACAGGAGGAGCATATCACGTGACCGAGCTCCCCTGCCATGATTAACCCTTAGATACACTTTAATTGGCAACAACAATGTTAAAAGTTACTGACTGATATAAAAAAGAAAAAGAAAAGCTACTCACCAATCACCAGCCAATCACCTTTTGATTTCTTTCTACTTCTTTTTTGCTTTCTCTCCCAGCTGGAGCTGTACAAGCCCCGCCTCTCTCCCCAGACTGCCCGACTGCTGAGCCTTTATAGGCCGCTGCCTCTCTCCGACTCCCGCCTCTCTCGACACTCCCCGGACTGCCCGACTGCTGAGCCTTTATAGGACGCTGCCTCTCTCCGACTCCCGCCTCTCTCGACGCTCCCCGGACTGCCCGACTGCTGAGCCTTTATAGGCCGCTGCCTCTCTCCGACTCCCGTCTCTCTCGACGCTCCCCGGACTGCCCGACTGCTGAGCCTTTATAGGACGCTGCCTCTCTCCGACTCCCGCCTCTCTCTCCTTCCTAAAGAATTGGACACAATACGCCAGCTGTGGTCGAGCCAGTGTTTCATATAGATTCGCATAACTTTCTGGTTTTTGTACTTTGTGGGACTGAAATTGAAGAAAAGCTAAGTTCCACCCGTTTTTCGGCAGTACCCGGGCAGTGCTTGCTTTTTTACTGCCTGGTACTGCTGGGGCCAAGTGGGCGGAAGATTCATCCCGCTTTTCTAGGCGGTTGCGGGAGCGGAGTGCAGCGGGTGATGGCGGGTGGAGCAGACCTTCCGACTTGGGAATCACGGTTCCCGAGTTGTGCGCATGCGTGGCTGTCAAGCTCTGCCCCCTTGACAGGCACCAACAAGCGGCCAGAGACTGACGGCCTGAGATCGCTGTGGGTGGGGTGGGGAGAGAGATCGCTGTGGGGGGGGGGGGGGTTGGGGAGAGAGATCGCTGTGGGGGGTGGAGAGAGAGATCGCTGTGGGGGGGTGTTGGGGAGAGAGATCACTGTGGGGGAGGGGAGAGAGATCACTATGGGGAGGGGGAGAGTGAGATTGCTGTGTGGGGGGGGAGAGAGAGTGCTGTGGGGGGGGGTGGTTAGCAAGAGAGATCGCGATGGGGGGGTGAGAGAGATCACTGTGGTGGGGGGCGAAGAGTGAGATCGCTGTGGGCGGGGTGGGGAGAGAGATTGCTGTGGGGGGGGAGAGTGAGATCACTATGGGGAGGGGGAGAGTGAGATCACTGTGGGGGGGGAGAGAGATCGTTGTGAGCGGGAGGGGGGGAGAGAGATCGCTGTGGGGGGGGAGAGTGAAATCGCTGTGGGGGGTGGGGGGGAGAGGGATCGCTGTGTGGGGGGGAGAGTGAGATCGCTGTGGAGGGGGTGGGGGGGAAGAGTGAGATCGCTGTGGGGATGGGGGAGAGTGAGATCATTGTGGGGGGGGAGAGAGATCGCTGTGGGGGGGGAGAGAGATCGCTGTGGGGCAGGGGGAGAGTGAAATCGCTGTGGGTGGGTGAGAGAGATCGCTGTGCGGGGGGGAGAGTGAAATCGCTGTGGGGGGTGAGAGAGATCGCTGTGGCGGGGGGAGAGAGATCGCTGTGTGGGGGGGGAGAGAGATCGCTGTGGGGGGTGGGGGGGAAGAGGGAGATCGCTGTGGGGCTGGTGGGGGAGAGACTGAGGGGCTGAGAGAGACTGGGGGGTGAAAGAGACTGGGGATGAGAGAGAGAGATCGCTGTGGGGGGATTGCTGTCAGGTGGGCGGAGAGATTGTGGGGGGTGAATGTGACTGGGGCGTGAGTGAGACTGGGGGGGGTGAGAGACTGGGGGGGTGAGAGAGACTGGGGGTGAGAGAGGCTGAGGGTGAGAGAGACTGGGGGTGAGAGAGATAGACTGAGGGGTGAATGTGACTGGGGGGTGAGTGAGACTGGGGGGTGAGAGAGACTGGGGTTGAGTGAGACTGGGGGTGAGAGAGACTGGGGTTGAGAGAGAGTGGGGGTGAGAGAGATAGACTGGGGGTGAGTGAGACTGAGGGGGTGAGTGAGACTGGGGGTGAGAGAGAGATCTCTGTGGGGTGGGTGAGAGAGACTGGGGTTGAGAGAGACTGGGGGCTGAGAGAGATAGACTGGGGGGTGAGTGAGACTGGGGGAGCGGGTGAGTGAGACTGGGGGGAGTGAGACTGTGGAGTGAGTAAGACTGGGGGGGTGAGAGAGACTGGGGGGGGGGTGAGTGAGACTGGGAGGTGAGAGACTGGGAGGTGAGAGAGACTTGGGTAAGAGAGATAGACTGGGGGGTGAATGTGACTGGGGGGTGAGTGAGACTGGGGGGTGAGAGAGACTGGGGTTGAGTGAGACTGGGGGTGAGAGAGACTGGGGTTGAGAGAGAGTGTGGGTGAGAGAGATAGATTGGGGGTGAGTGAGATTGAGGGGGTGAGTGAGACTGGAGGTGAGAGAGAGATTTCTGTGGGGTGGGTGAGAGAGACTGGGGTTGAGAGAGACTGGGGGCTGAGAGAGATAGACTGGGGGGTGAGTGAGACTGGGGGGGGCGGGTGAGTGAGACTGGGGGGGGAGTGAGACAGTGGAGTGAATGAGACCGGGGGGTGAGTGAGATGGGGTGGGGTGAGTGAGACTGGGGGGTGAGAGAGACTGGAGGGGTGAGAGAGACTGTGGGTGAGAAAGACTGTGGGTGAGTGAGACTGGGGGGAGTGAGACTGTGGAGTGAGTAAGACTGGGGGGTGAGAGAGACTGGGGGGGGCTGAGTGAGACTGGGAGGTGAAAGAGACTGGGGGGTGAGTGAGACTGGGGTTGAGTGAGACTGAGGGGGTGAGTGAGACTGGGGGTGAGAGAGAGATCTCTGTGGGGTGGGTGAGAGAGACTGGGGTTGAGAGAGACTGGGGGTGAGAGAGGCTGAGGGTGAGAGAGACTGGGGGTGAGAGAGATAGACTGAGGGGTGAATGTGACTGGGGGGTGAGTGAGACTGGGGGGTGAGAGAGACTGGGGTTGAGTGAGACTGGGGGTGAGAGAGACTGGGGTTGAGAGAGAGTGGGGGTGAGAGAGATAGACTGGGGGTGAGTGAGACTGAGGGGGTGAGTGAGACTGGGGGTGAGAGAGAGATCTCTGTGGGGTGGGTGAGAGAGACTGGGGTTGAGAGAGACTGGGGGCTGAGAGAGATAGACTGGGGGGTGAGTGAGACTGGGGGAGTGGGTGAGTGAGACTGGGGGGAGTGAGACTGTGGAGTGAGTAAGACTGGGGGGGTGAGAGAGACTGGGGGGGTGAGTGAGACTGGGAGGTGAGAGACTGGGAGGTGAGAGAGACTTGGGTGAGAGAGATAGACTGGGGGGTGAATGTGACTGGGGGGTGAGTGAGACTGGGGGGTGAGAGAGACTGGGGTTGAGTGAGACTGGGGGTGAGAGAGACTGGGGTTGAGAGAGAGTGTGGGTGAGAGAGATAGATTGGGGGTGAGTGAGATTGAGGGGGTGAGTGAGACTGGGGGTGAGAGAGAGATTTCTGTGGGGTGAGTGAGAGAGACTGGGGTTGAGAGAGACTGGGGGCTGAGAGAGATAGACTGGGGGGTGAGTGAGACTGGGGGGGGTGGGTGAGTGAGACTGTGGGGGGATTGAGACAGTGGAGTGAATGAGACCGGGGGGTGAGTGAGATGGGGTGGGGTGAGTGAGACTGGGGGGTGAGAGAGACTGGAGGGGTGAGAGAGACTGTGGGTGAGAAAGACTGTGGGTGAGTGAGACTGGGGGGAGTGAGACTGTGGAGTGAGTGAGACTGGGGGTTGAGAGAGACTGGGGGGGTGAGTGAGATTGGGAGGTGAGAGAGACTGGGGGGGTGAGAGAAATTGTGGGTGAGAGACTAATAAAATGTTTATTATAGTTCATTAATAAAGGAGTAAGTAAGGCTTTATTAGACCATTTATAAATAAGATCACTCTAGTGAACATACACACAATTTCCAGACTCAGTGGTTAGATTGCTATTCAAACTGCATTGGCTAACACTAGAAAATACTAGAAAACCAATCCAGTAAAAAATACATCAAACTGTGGAGAACTATAAAGACCTGTGTAATATCAAACATGCCACACTTCTGTGGAACAATTATACCTGTCAGCTCTGTGTACATACCGCTCACTTAAGATCCACTTAAAAGCACCTTCTCCAGGACGGTTTGCAGTTCTGGCAGTGTGTCATGAAACTTGCACTTTGGGCGGTATGGGGGCAGTTCTACATGGGCTGGCTGTGTGCATTATGTCACTCATGAACCTTCCGCCGAGCGGTATGTCAGTGTATGTATCTGTTTTTTGACAAAACTTGTATTTTTCGGCAGTAAGCGGGCAGTATGTCAATGAAGTTCGGGCCCTATGTCTCTATTTATAAAGCCTAGGGTCTCGCATCATTAACTGCTTTGTTAACCTGTCCTGCCATTTTCAAATATTTGTGCAAAAGTACTTCTAGATCCCACTTTTCTTGCACCGCCTTTAAAATTGTACCATTTAGTGTGTATGGTCTCTGCTCATTCTTCCCACCAAAATGCATCATCACAGTTCTCTGCATTGAAGTCCACCAGCCTGTCTATGTCCCCTTGAAGACTATTATTATTGTCCTCACAGTTTACTACACTTTCAAGTTTCATGCCACCTGCAAATTTTGAACTTGTGCCCTATACCCCCAACTCCATGGGCCCGAGTTTGGTGAAACCTAAGTTCCGCCCAAGTACTGTTGAAAGGATCACTAAGATCCTGATGGTACTTTGGGCGGAAGTTGGTGTAAAAATGTGGGAAAAACCACCCGGCGAAAAAAATGGGCCTTACTTGCCAATTCTGGGCGGCAGCGGGCAGTAGCTCCCATTCTGGGCGGCAAATGCGATCCTCGGCAAAGTACCGGAAGGGGGAACAACAAAAAGATAAAAATTTCAAAACAATAAAAAAAATGATCAGAAATCCTTCGGAGGACCCCATCGACCAAAATCCTTGCAAAAGAAATAAAGAAAACAAGGGCACTACCCTTTTTTTGCAGGTCTTCATACTTACCGTTCAGGTAAGACCTGCCTCCACGCGGTGGTCTTTTCTGCTGCTGGAGTGGAGGATCGCCCAGACCAATCTGGGGAGTCAGCAGGCAGGAGGACTTTTGTCAGCATTGCACGCCGGCACACGCCAGCGATCGCTCCCCGGCGGTCTTCTCTCCCCACCGGCGTGAGGACCTGACCAAACTCGGTTGGAGCGGAGACCGCCCAAAAAACATCGAGACTGTTGAGTAAGTCGACCAAACTCAGGCCCCAAGTCATTAATGTATATCAAAAACAGCAATGTTCCTTGTGAACGCCACTGTATACTTCCCTCCAATTCGAAAAACATCTATTCACTACAACTCTCTGTTTTCTATCCCTTAGCGAATTTTGTATCCCTGCTGCTATAGCCCCTTTTATCTCATAGGCTTCAATTTTGCTAACAAGTCTAATGTATGGTACCTTATCAAACACCCTTTGAAAGTCCATATGCACAACATCAACTGCACTGCCCTCATCCACCCTCTCTGTTACCTCATCGAAATACTCAATCAAGTTAGCCAAACACAATTTGCCCTCGACAAATCTGTGCTAGCTCTCCTTTATTAGTCCATGCTTGTCTGAGTGGCTGTTAATGTTCTCCTGGATTATTGATTCTAAAAGCTTCCTCACAACTGACGTTAAACTGATTGACCTGCAATTGTCAGGTTTATCTTTTGCCCCTTCTTTGAACAAGGATTTGCAATCCTCCAGTCCTTTGACACCACCCCTGTATCTAAGGAGGATTGGAAGATTGTGGCCAGCACCTCCACAATTTCTACCCTTACTTCCTTCAGCAACCGATGATGCATCCCATCCGGCCCGCATGACTTATCCACTTTAATTATTGCCAGCCTTTCTAGTACCTCCTCTTCATCTATTTTTATCTCATCCAGAGATAACCTCGACAACCTCCTCATTTACCATAGCTTTGTCATTTAGTACCTCACCAATCGTTCTCTATTTCGGTCCCTAATCGGCCCCACCACTCCTCTGACAACCCTTTTACTGTTAAGATGACTTGAAGACAGGGTGGAATCAGCTTGGTGCATTCATAAATAAGAGTCTGGATTCAAAGACAGTTGTGCAGAGGAAGTGGAGCCTGGATTTGTTCAATGGGCAGATTAGCAGTTGTTGGAAGTTGTTCCAAGGAATCAGAGGGTTGATGATGTGTGAAGAGTTGATCATGACCCAACAGTTGATCCAAGAGTCCAGTGGAGATGCATAGTGACCTCGGGTATTTGCAGGGCCTCTATCAGAGGACTGAGCAGCAGTGAAGGTTAAATGCACAGGGTCAGTGTAGATGAGGAAGCTGATCCGAGGAACAGCTGGAGCAAGGTGAGGAATATACAAGATCGGTAGCAGCAGCAGGAGTTTGAGGAGCTAGTCCAAACCAGTCCCTCGATGGGTGATGGAGGAGTACTAAAGCACGAGTGAAGCTGAACAAATTCATTATCCATAGGAAAAAGCAAATAGCAGTAAAGCAAAGATCATTCAGCAGCATGAGAGCAGAACCCAGAGCAGGATAGGAACCAGTAGGAGTGGATCAGAGCGTAGAGTGAAACGTCCTAGTGGAGGAGCGGAATCTAAGACTGCAGGAGCAGGCGAAGAATACAGGCAGTCCAGCAGAGAATAGGATCGCAGTAGAAAGTGATGACGAAGGTCACAATAAAGCCTAGAAATGGAATGTGGCCCAGGAGAAAGCGGATTTCTGCGAACATTCGAAGAGTAAAGCTGAGAAGCCAGCAGTGTGTTAGATGACTGCACAGTTAATAGCAGCAGGTGGGGGATGGGCACCGTAACCCGGAACAGGTTACCTTAAGCTTGGAGCTGGAGTGACCGAACAGAGTCACAGCAGCCAAGGCATACAGTGTACTTCCACAAAGCAGCACAGTCCTGATGACAGAAGAGTACAGGAGTCTAGGAAATTAAATGGGAGCAGAGACCCAGCCATTGGAAAGAGATCAGATAAACACAGAACAAGCAGTGTCAGGCGATGGATAATCTGCTTTGTTTGAACTTGTAGACTGAGTTCAAATGTATCTACTATTAGGAGCAGGAAGTTTCAAGTAGTGGAGGAGAGTAGACTGGATGAGAAAGGGCAATTGATGGCCATGGATGAAGTTATAAAGGACAGGCGTTCAGTCAGGAGTTGTCAACCCAGGAGCCAGGTTTCTATACAAATATGAGAGAATTGTACATCAGCTGTTGACTGCACTATGTGTAAAAGTGCCTTCAGATCCTACAGCTTAAAATTATAGTCTCTTATCAGAAACATACAGGGCTGGATTTTCCAGTCCTTTGCATTCCGGGTTTTGCCCCGGAGCAGCGTGAAAGGTGGCGTTCAGGTCTCCTGTGCCCCTTCGCGCTCCTTTGGTCCGTTTTTGTGGTGGCACTCAGTAGCACCGCCAGGAAGAGCTGCGCTGGGTATGTAACACCTCTCGTTGAGACACCGGCAGGAATTTGAACTTTTCCCCGACCCGTCCACCTGGAAGTGTGCCCGCAATGACCACCAAGGTAATCAATGCGTTCCAGCCATGCTGGCAGCGGTGGGGAATGTAGTACTCCGAAGGTAAGTGCAAGTGTTAGTTCTTTTAATTATTTTAGCGATTTGTGATATGGCAATATGGCGGCATGGGCAATGTTTTGTGAATGTTTTTGAGTTTTTTTTTTTAAGGTTCCCTCCACGCCACCCCCCCCGCCAAACACTCACCCCCCCCCCCTCCAGTCCCACCCCCCACCCCCGCAAGGCCTCACTCAGAGCGCACATCGCCCAGCAGTTTAGTTCGCGAGTTTCCCATTTTTGCACCAAGTGTACAATGCCTCCCTTCGTACTGAGCCCCCTGATACATGGCCCAGATGCCAAAATTTCCTCGCCAAAGCGCAGACTGTTCCTGGTCAGTAACTTTCCCGCCCTGCCTCCGTTTTCACCCTGAAAATAGAAAAACCTAAAAGCCAGCCCAATGGATGTTATTCTGACTAATTGAAATGTTAAAAGGGTGGCACTAACATGAGAGTATGCGTAACAACTCCTGGTTGAAGCACAAGATTTTGTCCTTGGCACTATCACAAAATATGAATATATAATTGGCTTCCAGAAGTACGACTAAACTTACATTTAAAACATACAAAAGCTCATGTAATATAGAATCATAGAATTATAGAATGGTTACACACAGGAGGGCATTCAACCTGTCGAGCCCATGCCAGCTCTCTGCAAGAGCACTTCAGCTAATCCCACTCCCCTGCCCTTTCCCCATAGCCCTGCAATTTTTTCCCTCAGGTACTTATCTAATTCCCTTTCGAAAGCCACGATTGAATCTGCCTCCAACACCCTTTCAGGCAGTGCATTCCAGATCATAACCATTCGCTGTGTAAAAGGTTTTTCCTCATGTCGCTTTTGGTTTTTCTGCCAATCACCTTAAATCCATGACCTTTGGTTCTCGACCCATCTGCCAATGGGTACAGTTTCTCTCTATCTACTCTGTCGAGAGCCCTCATGATTTTTAACACCTCTATCAAATCTCCTCTCACACTTCTCTGCTCTAAAGAGAACAACCGCTGCTTCTCCAGTCTATCCACGTAACTGAAGTCCCTCATCCCTGGAACCATTCTTATAAATCTTTTCTGCACCCTCTAAGGCCTTCACATCCTTGCTAAAGTGCAGTGCCCATAATTGGACACAATACTCCAGTTGAGGCTGAACCAGTGTTTTATAAAGGTTCATCATAATTTCCTTGCTTTTGTACTCTATAGATCTATTTATAAAGCCCAGGAATCCGCATGCTTTCTCAACCTGCCCTGCCACCTTCAGATTTGTGCACATTTATGCACATATACCCCCAGGTCTCTCTGTTCCTGTACCTGCTTTAGAATCGTACCCTTTAGTTTTTCCTACCAAAATGTATCACTTTGTACTTTTCTGCATTAAATTTCATCTGCCACGTGTCCGTCCATTCCACCAGCCTGTCTATGTCCTATTGAAGTCTATCACTATCGTCCTTACTGTTCACTCTACTTCCAAGTTTTGTGTCATCTGCAAATTTTGAAATTGTGCCCTGTACACCTAAGTCCAAGTCATATATATATATATATATATATATATCTATCAAGAAAAGCAGTGGTCCTAGCACCGACCCCTGGAGAACACCACTGTATATCTTCCTCTAATCCAAAAAACAACTGTTCACCACTACTCTCTGTTACCTGTCACTTTGCCAATTTCATATCCATGCTGCCACTGTCCCTTTTATTCCACGGGCTTCTACTTTGATGGCATTATGTGGCATTTTATCAAACACCGTTTGGAAGTCCATGTACACCACATCAACTGTATTGCCTGCATCAATCCTTTCTGTTACCTCATCAAAAAATTCAATCAATTTATTTAAACACGATTTGCCTTTTACAAATCCGTGCTGGCTTCCCTTAATTAATCCACACTTGTTCAAGGGACTGTTAATTTTGTCCCAGATTACCATTTCTAAAAGCCTCCCCACCAACGAGGTTAAACTGACTGGCCTGTAGTTGCTGGGTTTATCCTTACACCCTTTTTTGAACAAGGGTTTAACATTTGCAATTCTCCAGTCCTCTGGCACCACTCCCGTATCTAAGGAGGATAGTATCTAAGGGAGTTCGTCGAGGAGGAGCGGCGGGAATCGGAGGAGGCGGCCTATAAGAGGCCCATCAGTTGGGGAGCGTCGGGAGTTTGTCGAGGAGGTGTGGTGGGAATCGGAGGAGGCGGCCTATAAGAGGCCCATCAGTCGGGGAGTGGCGGGAGTTTGTCGAGGAGGTGCGGTGGGAGTCGGAGGAGGCGGCCTATAGAAGGCAAATCAGCCGGGGAGCAGTGGGAGTTCATCGAAGAGGAGCGGCGGGAGTCAGAGGAGGCAGCCTATAAAAGGCCCATCAGTCGGGGAGCAGCGGGAGTTCATCGAGGAGGAGTGGCGGGAGTCGGAGGAGGTGGCCTATAAAAGGCCCAACAGGTGGGGAGCAGCTAGCGGGACATCGAGAAGGCAGTCGGGAGGCCAGCTGGTGCAGCTGCAGCAGCGAGAGAAGGCAACAAAGAAGTAGAAAGAAATCGAAGTGTGATGTCACAGCCAAGATGGTAAGTGATTGGCTGGTGATTCGTAAGTAGTTTTTCTTGTTCTTTTCCTTGATCAGTTTATCTTTGTTGTTGCCAAATTTAGTCAATCTAGGGGTTAAGTCATGGTAGGAGAGCTCGGACATGTGTCATGCTCCTGTGCTATGTGGGAACTCAAGGACGCTTCCAGTGTCCCTGACGACTACATGTGCGGGAAGTGTATCCTGCTGCAGCTCCTGACAGACCGCATTGCGGCACTGGAGTGGATTCACTCTGGAGCATCCACGATGCTGAGGATGCCGTGAATAGCACGTTTAGTGAGTTGGTCATACCGCAGGTAAAGGTTACACAGACACATAGGGAATGGGTGACCAGCAGGAAGAGCAGTGGAAGGAAGGTAGTTCAGGGGTCCCCTGCAGTCATCCCCCTCCAAAACAGATATACCATTTTGGGTACTGTTGCGGGGGATGATTCTTCAGTGGAGGGCAGCAGCAGCCAAGTTCATGGCACTGTGGGTGGCTCTGCTGCACAGGAGGGCAGGAAAAAGAGTGGGAGAGCGATAGTGATAGAGGATTCTATTGTAAGGGGAAGAGATAGATGTTTCTGTGACCGCAATCGAGACTCCAGGATGGTATGTTGCCTCCCTGGTGCAAGGCTCAAGGATGTCTCGGAGCGGCTGCAGGATTTTTTGAGGGGGGGAGGGTGAACAGCCAGTTGTCATGGTGCATATAGGTACCAACGATATAGGTAAAAATAGGATTAGGTCCAACAAGCTGAAATTAGGGAGCTAGGAGTTAAATTAAAAAGTAGAACCTCAAAGGTAGTAATCTCAGGATTGCTACCAGTGCCACGTGCTAGTCAGAGTAAAAATTGCAGGATAGCTCAGCTGAATACGTGGCATGAGGAGTGATGCAGAAGGGTGGGATTCAAATTCCTGGGCATTGGAATTGGCTCTAGGGGAGCTGTGACCAGTACAAACCGGACGGTCTGCACCTGGTCAGGACTGGAACCAATGTCTTAGGGGGAGTGTTTGCTAGTGCTGTTGGGGATGGGTTAAACTAATATGGCAGGGGGATGGGAACCTATACAGGGAGACAGAGGGAATTAAAATGGGGACAGAAGAAAAAGATAGAAAGAAGAAAAGTAAAAATGGAGGGCAGAGAAACCCAAGGCAAAAATCAAAAAGGGCCACATTAAAGCAAAATTCTAAAGGGTTAAAGTGTGTTAAAAAGACAAGCCTGAAGGCTCTGTGCCTCAATTCGAGGAGTATTCATAATAAGTTGGAAGCATTAAGTGCACAGGCAGCAATTAACGAATATGATATAATTGGTATCACGGAGACATGACTCCAGGGTGACCAAGGCTGGGAACTCAACATCCAGGGGTATTCAACATTCAGGAAGGATAGACAGAAAGGAAAAGGAGGTGGGGTAGAGTTGCTGGTTAAAGAGGAAATTAACGCAATAGTAAGGAAGGACATTAGCTTGGATGATGTGGAATCTGTATGGGTAGAGCTGCGGAATACCAAAGGGCAGAAAACGCTAGTGGGAGTTGTGTACAGACCACCAAACAGTAGTAATGATGTTGGGGACAGCATCAAAGAAATTAGGGATGCATGCAATAAAGGTACAGCAGTTATCATGGGCGACTTTAATCTACATATAGATTGGGCTAACCAAACTGGTAGCAATGTGGTGGAGGAGGATTTCCTGGAGTGTATTAGCGATGGTTTTCTGGACCAGTATGTCGAGGAACCAACTAGAGGGCTGGCTATCCTAGACTGGGTGATGTGTAATGAGAAAGGACTAATTAACAATCTTGTTGTGCGAGGCCCCTTGGGGAACAGTGACCATAATATGGTAGAATTCTTTATTAAGCTGGAGAGTGACACAGCTAATTCAGAGACTAGCGTCCTGAAATTAAGGAAAGGTAACTTTGATGGTATGAGATGTGAATTGGCTAGAATAGACTGGTAAATGATACGTAAAGGGTTGACGGTGGATAGGCAATGAAAAACATTTTAAGATCACATGGATGAACTCCAACCATTGTACATCCCTGTCTGGAGTAAAAATAAAACGGGGAAGGTGGCTCAACCGTGGCTAACAAGGGAAAATAAGGATAGCGTTAAATCCAAGGAATAGGCATATAGATTGGCCAGAAAAAGCAGCAAACCTGAGGACTGGGAGAAATTTAGAATTCAGCAGAGGAGGAAAAAGGTTTAATTAGGAGGGGGAAAATAGAGTATGAGAGGAAGCTTGCTGGGAACATAAAAACTGACTGCAAAAGCTTCCATAGATATGTGAAGAGAAAAAAATTAGTGAAGACAAATGTAGGTCCCTTGCTGTCAGATTCAGGTGAATCAATAATGGGGAACAAAGAAATGGCAGACCAATTGAACAAATACTTTGGTTCTGCCTTCACGAAGAAAAACAAAAATAACCTTCCGGAAATACTAGGGGACCGAGGGTCTAGTGAGAAGGAGGAACTAAAGGAACTCCTTATTAGGCGGCAAATTGTGTCAGGGAAATTGATGGAATTGAAGGCCTATAAATCCTCAGGGCCTGATAGGCTGCATCCCAGATTACTTAAAGAAGTGGCCCGAGAAATAGTGGGTGCATTGGTGATCATTTTCCAACATTCTTTTGAATCTGGGTCAGTTCCTATGGACTGGAGGGTAGCTAATGTAACCCCACTTTTTAAAAAAGGAGCGGGAGATAACAGGGAATTATAGACTGGTTAGCCTGACATCGGTGGTGGGGAAAATGTTAGAATCAATTATTAAAAATGAAATAGCAGCGCATTTGGAAAGCAGTGACAGGATCGGTCCAAGTCAGCATGGATTTATGAAAGGGAAATCATGCTTGAAAAAATCCTCTGGAATTTTTTGAAGATATAACTAATAGAGTGGACAAGGGAGAACCAGTGGATGTGGTGCATTTGGACTTTCAAAAGGATTTTGACAAGGTCCCACACAAGAGATTGTTGTGCAAAATTAAAGCATCTGGTATTGGGGGTAATGTACTGACATGGATAGAGAAACATAGAAACATAGAAACAAAGAAAATAGGTGCAGGAGTAGGCCATTCGGCCCCTCTAGCCTGCACTGCCATTCAATGAATTCATGGCTGAACATGCAACTTCAGTACCCCATTCCTGCTTTCTCGCCATACCCCTTGATCCCCCTAGTAGTAAGGACTACATCTAACTCCTTTTTGAATATATTTAGTGAATTGGCCTCAACAACTTCCTGTGGTAGAGAATTCCACAGGTTCACCACTCTCTGGGTGAAGAAGTTTCTCCTCATCTCGGTCCTAAATGGCTTACCCCTTATCCTTAGACTGTGACCCTGGTTCTGGACTTCCCTAACATTGGGAACATTCTTCCTGCATCTAACCTGTCTAAACCCGTCAGAATTTTAAACATTTCTATGAGATCCCCTCTCATTCTTCTGAATTCCAGTGAATACAAACCCAGTTGATCCAATCTTTCTTGATATCTCAGTCCCACAATCCCGGGAATCAGTCTGGTGAACCTTCGCTGCACTCTCTCAACAGCAAGAATGTCCTTCCTCAAGTTAGGAGACCAAAACTGTACACAATACTCCAGATGTTGCCTCACCAAGGCTCTGTACAACTGTAGTAACACCTCCCTGCCATTGTACTCAAATCCCATCGCTATGAAGGCGAACATGCCATTTGCTTTCTTAATCGCCTGCTGTATCTGCATGCCAACCTTCAATGACTGATGTACCATGACACCCAGGTCT
Organism: Pristiophorus japonicus; assembly: GCF_044704955.1. Lineage (NCBI taxonomy): Eukaryota > Metazoa > Chordata > Chondrichthyes > Pristiophoridae > Pristiophorus > Pristiophorus japonicus. The sequence goes on from NC_091980.1 coordinate 88,541,749, forward strand.
CGTTGCACCTCCCCTTTTCCTAATCTGTCACCATTCAGATAATAGTCTGTCTTCCTGTGTTTGCCACCAAAGTGGATAACCTCACATTTATCCACATTATACTTCATCTGCCATGCATTTGCCACTCACCTAACTTATCCAAGTCACTCTGCAGCCGCATAGCATCCTCCTTGCAGCTCACACTGCCACCCAACTTAGTGTCATCTGCAAATTGGAGATACTATATTTAATCCCCTCGTCTAAATCATTAATGTACAATGTAAACAGCTGGGGCCCCAGCACAGAACCTTGCGGTATACCACTAGTCACTGCCTGCCATTCTGAAAAGTACCCATTTACTCCTACTCTTTGCTTCCTGTCTGCCAACCAGTTCTCAATCCACGTCAGCACACTACTCCCAATCACATATGCTTTAACTTTGCATATTAATCTCTTGTGTGGGACCTTGTCGAAAGCCTTCTGAAAGTCCAAATACACCACATCAACTGGTTCTCCCTTGTCCACTCTACTGGAAACATCCTCAAAAAATTCAACAAGATTTGTCAAGCATGATTTCCCTTTCACAAATCCATGCTGACTTGGACCTATCATGTCACATCTTTCCAAATGCGCTGCCATGACATCCTTAATAATTGATTCCATCATTTTACCCACTACCGATGTCAGGCTGACCGGTCTATAATTCCCTGTTTTCTCTCTCCCTCCTTTTTTAAAAAGTGGGGTTACATTTGCTACCCTCTACTCCATAGGAACTGATCCAGAGTCTATGGAATGTTGGAAAATGACTGTCAATGCATCCGCTATTTCCAAGGCCACCTCCTTAAGTACTCTGGGATGCAGACCATCAGGCCCTGGGGATTTATCGTCCTTCAATCCCATCAATTTCCCCAACACAATTTCCCGACTAATACGGATTTCCCTCAGTTCCTCCTTCTTACTCGGCCCTCTGACTCCTTTTATATCCGGAAGGTTGTTTGTGTCCTCCTTAGTGAATACCGAACCAAAGTACTTGTTCAATTGGTCTGCCATTTCTTTGTTCCCTGATTCTGACTGCAGGGGACCTACATTTGTCTTTACTAACCTTTTTCTCTTTACATATCTGTAGAAGCTTTTGCAGTCCATTTTAATGTTCCCTGCAAGCTTCCTCTCGTACTGGTTGGCAGACAGGAAACAGAGAGTTGGGATAAATGGGTCCTTTTCAGAGTGGCAGGCAGTGACTAGTGGGGTGCCGCAGGGCTCAGTGCTGGGAGCCCAGTGATTTACATTATACATTAATGATTTAGATGAAGGAATTGAGTATAATATCTCCAAGTTTGCAGATGACACTAAGGTGGGTGGTGGGGTGAGCTGTGAGGAGGTCGCTAAGAGACTGCAGGGTGACTTGGACATGTTAGGGAAGTGAGCAAATGCATGGCAGCTGCAGTGTAATGTGGATAAATGTGAGGTTATCCACTTTGGTGGCAAAAACACGAAGGCAGAATATTATCTGAATGGCAGCAGATTAGGAAAAGCGAAGATGCAACGAGACCTGGGTGTCATGGTACATCAGTCATTGAAAGTTGGCATGCAGGTACAGCAGGTGGTGAAGAAGGCAAAATGTATGTTGGCCTTCATAGCTAGGGGATTTGAGTATAGGAACAGGGAGGTCTTACTGCAGTTGTACAGGGCCTTGGTGAGCCCTCACCTGGAATATTGTGTTCAGTTTTGGTCTCCGAATCTGAGGAAGGACGTTCTTGCTATTGAGGGAGTGCAGCGAAGGTTCACCAGACTATTCCCAGGATGACAGGACTGACATATGAGAAGAGACTTGATCGGCTGGGCCTGTATTCACTGGAGCTTAGAAGGATGAGAGGAGATCTCATAGAAACTGTTGTTCATCTGTAAAGCATGCACTCCCATGTTCCACCACCAGGGAGTTCATCCCCTGAGGTCCCAAGGGATCCCAACATCCCTTGGGAGCACTGTATATAAGCCGGCCCCAAAGGCCTTTTCCTCACTCTGGAGTGTCTTATTAAAGACTGAGGTCACTGTTACTTTAATGTCCCTGTGTGCAGCCTCATCTGTGTTAGGAACACAATAACTGGCGACAAGAATACGAATCCAATGCAAAAATGCTACAAACTGTGGGCATCCTGGAGAATTTCTCGGAGGGTGAGGGCTTTGAAGCCTATGTCGAATGGCTAGACCAGTACTTTGTAGCCAAAGAGCTGGACGGAGAAGGAAGCGCTGCAAAAAGGAGAGCGGTCCTCCTCACAGTCTGCGGGGCACCGACATACAGCCTCATGAAGAATCTTCTGGCTCCAGTGAAACCCACAGATAAATCGTATGAGGAGTGGTTCGGGAGCATCTTAACCCAAGGGAGAGCGTGCTGATGGCGAGGTATCGGTTCTACACGTGCCAGCGATCTGAAGGTCAGGAAGTGGCGAGCTACGTCACCGAGCTAAGGCGACTTGCAGGACAATGTGAGTTTGATGGCTACCTGGAGCAAATGCTCAGAGACTTTTTTGTACTGGGCATTGGCCACAAGACCATCCGACGAAAACTTTTGACTGCAGAGACACCGACCCTCAGTAAGGCCATTGCGATAGCACAGGCGTTTATATCCACTGGTGATAACACCAAACAAATCTCTCAGCACACAAGTGCTTGCAATGTTCATAAATTAACTGGAACTCTGTTTGTGAGCAGAAATGTACAGGGCAGAAACCACGAGTCTGCAACTGTCAGCAGGCCTCAAGGGACCCAGATGACTCAGAGTCCCCAACAAAGGATGAATGCAAGGCACTTCACACCTTGTTGGCATTGTGGAGGCTTCCATTCAGCCTATTCATGCCGCTTCAAAGGGTATGTTTGCAAGAGCTGTGGAACAATGGGGCACCTCCAACGAGCTTGCAAACGAGCTGTCAGCTCTGCAAAACCTGCTAACTACCACGTGGCAGAGGAAGATCGGTCCATGGTGGATCAAAGCAATTTCGAGCCTCAGAGAGAGGAGGCAGATTCTGAAGTACACGGGGTGCGCACATTTTCGACCAAATGTCCACCTATAATGCTAATTATAAAATTGAATGGCTTACCCGTAGCCATGAAACTGGACACTGGCGCTAGCCAATCCATCATGAGTAAAAAGATGTTTGAGAGACTGTGGTGCAACAAGGCATTCAGACCAGCCCTGAACCCCATCCACATGAAACTGAGAACGTACACCAAAGAGCTTATCACTGTCCTGGGCAGTGCCATGGTCAAGTACACCTATGAGAGCACATGTACCCAGGTTCTGAACAAATTTCCTTCCCTTTTTGAGCCAGGCATTGGAAACTTTTCCGGGGCGAAGGTGCGGATCCACTTGGTCCTAGAGGCACGACCCATTCACCACAAGGCGTGAGCGGTACCTCACATGATGAAGGAGATAGTGGAGAGCTGGACAGGCTGCAACAAGAGGGCATCATCTCCCCAGTAGAATTCAGCGAGTGGGCCAGCCCGATTGTTCCAGTACTCAAAAGTGATGGCACGGTCAGGATTTGCGGCGATTATAAAGTAACTATTAATCGTTTCTTGCTACAGGACCAATACCCGCCACCTAAGGCAGACGACCTATTTGCGACGCTGGCAGAAGGCAAGACGTTCACCAAGCTCAACCTAACTTCGGCCTATATGACGCAGGAGCTGGAGGAGTCTTCGAAGGGCCTCACCTGCATCAACACGCACAAGAGACTGTTCATCTACAAAAGATGCCCGTTTGGAATAGTTTGTAAATAGTTTTCACTTTGACTTTGGTGAGGGAGTGATGTTGTGTATCTGTAAAGCATGCACTCCCATGTTCCGCCACCAGGGAGCACATCCCCTGAAGTTCCAAGGGATCCCAGCATCCCTTGGAAGCACTGTATATAAGTCATCTCCGAAGGCCTGTTCCTCCCTCTGGAGTGTCTTATTAAAGACTGAGGTCACTGTTACTTTAACCTTCCTGTGTGAAGCCTCATCTGTGTTAGGAACACAATAGAAACATATAAAATTCTGACGGGACTGGACAGGTTAGATGCAGGAAGAATGTCCCGATGTTGGGGAAGTCTAGTACAGTCTAAGGATAAGGGGTAAGCCATTTAGGACCGAGATGAGGAGAAACTTCTTCACTCAGAGAGTTGTTACGCTGTGGAATTCTCTATGACAGAGAGTTGTTGATAGCAGTTCATTGGATATATTCAAGAGGGAGTTAGATATGACCCTTATGACTAAAGGGATGAAGGGGTATGGAGAGAAAGCAGGAAAGGGGTACTGACTTGAATGATCAGCCATGATCTTATTGAATGGTGGTGCAGGCTCGAAGGGCCGAATGGCCTACTCCTGCCCCTATTTTAATTGTTTCTATTAGAAGATTATTGCCAATACCTCTGCAATTTCCACCTTTACTTCCCTCAGCATCCTAGTATGCACCCCATCTTGTCCTGGTGACTTACCTACTTTAAGTACAGCCAGCTTTTCTAGTACCTTCTCTTTATCAATTGTTCACACCCAGTATCTCAACTATCTCCCCTTTCACTATGACTTTGGCAGCATCTTCTTCCTCGGTAAAGACAGCTGCAAAGTAATAATTTTGTACCTCAGCCATGCCCTCTGCCTCCATGTGTAGGTCTCCATTTTGGCCCCACCCCTCCTCTAACTACCCATTTACTATTTATAGAAGACTTTTGGATTCCGTTTTATGTTAGCTGCCAATCTATTCTCATATTCTCTTTGCCCCTCTTATTTTCTTTTCCATTCCCACCCCCGTCCCCCCGAACTTTCTATGTTCAACCTGGTACTCACTTGTATTCTCAACCTAAAAACATCCATCATACACCCACTTTTTCTGCTTCATCTTATCTCTTTCATCATCCAGGGAGTGCTGTCTTTGATTGCTCAAAGATTTAAGATATTTTTTGTTAAAAGATGCTGTTAATCCAAGAAATTACTTGTCCAAATCAAAGCTCTTCAGCTGGGAACCAGTGGATATTCAAAATATTGAACAACGACATCAGCCATGATCTTATTGAATGGCTCGAAATGGCCTATTCCTACTCTTATTTCTTATGTTCTTATGTTCTTATAACCTTGTCATATTGGAAATAGATAGTTTGCAGAAGATAACCTTTTTGAGTCAGTTAGGTCTTTTCTTTATCTATAGTTATATGACATGACATTCTGATCAAATACAAGAAAGTTCAGCCTACTGACAGTTTAATTTCAAAAAGAAAATCAATTTTGCATTAAAAATTAATCTCAAATGACACCATATCCAATCATATAATTTAGTAATTGTACAGACTACACATATATATATAATATATATATAGACACATACATATATACACACACATGCATATATATAATATACAGTATATATATACCCCCACCCCAGCAATATCCTTCCCATCCCCTCGCCATCCAGTATGTTGCTGACTCTGATTACTTTTACAGCAAGGGCCCATCTCTCCATTAGCTGCCTGCTGCTGATCCCGACCCCACATAGCATCGGGTTACAGAGGACTGGCTCTGCTGCAATTGCCAATAACTTGGTTGGAAGGAAGCTTCAATGGGAAGCAACCAAATTCCACACCTTTGGTATGTCCCGGTAGAAGATGGGCAGCTCTTGCAAGGATGCAATCCCTGCAATTAGCAAAATAAAAAATGAAAAAAAAATACTAGCTGATCATTTGGTACCTTTTTATAAATATTGTCCATAGGATCATATAATCATAGAAATTTACAGCATGGAAGGAGGCCATTTCGGCCCATCGTGTCTGCACTGGCCGACCAAGAGCTATCCAGCCTAATCCTACTTTCCAGCTCTTGGTCCGTAGCCCTGTAAGTTATGGCACTTTAAGAGCACATCCAAGTATCTTTTAAATGTGGTGAGGATTTCTGCGTCTACCACCCTTTCAGGCACTGAGTTCCAGACCACCACCATCACCACCACCCTCATATCTCCACTAAACCTCCTCCCAAATACTTTAAATCTATACCCCCTGGTTGTTGACCCCTCTGCCGAGGGAAACAGGTCCTTCCTATCCACTCTATTCAGGCTCCTCATAATTTCATACACCTCAATCAGTTCTCCCCTTAGCCTCCTCTGTTCCAAAGAAAAGAGTCCCAGCATGTGCAAATTTTCCTCATAGTCAAAATTCTCCAGCCCAGGCAATAAGTTTTCCTCATAGCCAAAATTCTCCAGCCCAGGCAACATTCTTATAAATCTCCTCTGCATCCTATCCAGTGCAATCACTTCTTTCCTGTAATATGGTGACCGGAACTGCACACAGTACTCCAGCTGCAGCCTAACCAGTGTTTTATACAATTCAAGCATAACCTCCTTGCTCTTGTATTCCATGCCTCGACTAATAAAGGCAAGTATTCCATATGCCTTCTTAACCACCTTATCTACCTGGTCTGCTACCTTCAGGGATCTGTGGACCTACACTCCAAGGTCCCTTTTTGCCTCTACACTTTTCAGTGTCGTATCATTTAATGTGTATTCCCTTGCCTTGTTAAACCTCCAAAAATGCATTACCTCTCACTTATCCAGATTGAATTCCATTTAACACTGTTCTGCCCACCTGACCAGTACATTGATATCTTCCTGCAATCCGCAGCTTTCTTTTTCATTATCAACCACACTATTTTAGTGTCATCTGCAATCATCTTAATCATACCCCCAACATTTAAGTCCAAGTCATTGATATATACCACAAAAAGCAAGGGACCCAGCACTGAGCCCTATGGAATCCCACTGGATACAGCCTTCCAGTCACAAAAACACCTATCAACCATTACCCTTTGCTTCCTGCCTCCGAGCCAATTTTGGATCCAACTTGCCACTTTGCCCTGGTTCCCATGGGTTATTACTTTCGTGACCAGTCTGCCATGTGGGAACTTATCAAAAGCTTTGCTAAAATCCATATACACTGTATCATACACACTGCCCTCATCAACCCTCCTGGTTACCTCCTTGAAAAATTCAATCAAGTTAGTCACACATGACCTTCCCTTGACAAATCCATGCTGACTGTCTGTCCTTGATTAATCCATGTCTTTCTAAATCAAGATTTATCCTGTCCCTCAAGACTTTTTCCAATAATTTTCCCACCACCGAGGTGAGGCTGACTGGCATGTAATTACTCGGTCTATCTCGGTACAACATTAGTACTCCTCCGGTCCTCTGCTATCACACCTGTAGCCAGAGAGGATTGGAAAATTATGGTCAGAGCCTCTGCTCTTTCCTCTTTTGCTTCTCTTAAAGCCTGGAATACATTTCATCCGGACCTAGGGATTTATCCACTTTCAAAACTGCTAAGCCCCTTAATACTTCCTCACTGTCTATGTTTATCTTGTCTAATATTTCACAATCCTCCTCACTCATTTCAAAGTCTACATCGCCCCTCTTCTTTGTGAAACCGGATGCAAAGTGTTCATTAAGAATCCAACCCATGTCTTCTGCCTCCACAGATTTCCTTTATGGCCTCTAATAGGCCCCACTCTTTCTCTAGTTATCCTCTTGCTCTTAATGTATTTATGAAACACCTTTGGGTTTTCCCTGATTTTACTTGCCAACATTCTTTCATGCTCTCTCTTTGCTTTCCTGATATCTTTTTTAATTGCACCCCTGCACTTCTTATACTCCTTTAGAGTTTTTGCAGTGTCGGTATCTGTCATAAGCTTTCCTTTTTTTATTTATTTTACGCTGTATGTCCTTTGACATCCAGGGGGCTCGAGATTTGTGAGCTCCACCCTTATTTTTTAAGGGAACATACTTGCTCTGTACTGTCAGGATCTCCTCCTTGAATGCCTCCCACTGCTCTGACACTGATTTACTATCAAGTAGCCGTTTTCAGTCCACTTTGGCCAAATCCCAACTTGGCTCAGCTCAGTTATTTTGACTTACCTTCTAATGGCTTTACTCTATCACTGCTTTAGCTGTTAGTTCCTTAATGTATATTTCTGAAGATATTGGCTGGAATTTTGCCCACTTTGGCGGGTCCAGTGCATGCGCTCAGCATGGCGGTTCACGACCCCGCTGCTGGCTCCATCCATCTGTTGAAAATGACTTTCCCTTAATAGAGCCCAGTAAATCCACCCAGTACCTTACCTGGCTCAATTAGATGGAGCGGGTATGGTGACATTGTTCATGAAGCGTTTTCAGCTGGGATCTTTAAAGGGACCATGGCCACATTAGATTTAATGTTTAATCTAACATAGTGCTGTCAGTGTACTATCGCATTGGAGTGCTTCAAACACTGACAATGACTAGACAAAGGCAGAGGGTTACACCCAGGTTCTCCGATGACTCTCTCCATATGCTTATAGAGGGAGTCAGAGCATGCAGGGTGATCCTCTTCCTTTCCAATGGGTGGAAGACAGCCTCACCAGGAGATCAGCACAGGCTCCTTGAAGATTGTATAGGAGGTCACAAGTGGGGATGTGATCAGGAGGACCTGGGTGCAGTGCCGCAAATGTTTCAATGATCCCATTAGATCAGGAAATGTTTGTACAAAGCCACATTGAACTTCATCCTGCTGTGCCTCTCATCACATCCCCATCACTGTGCCTTCCCTACCCTACTCCTGAACATCCTTACCTTGCACCTCCACCAATCCCTCTCTATCTACATTATAACATGCCCATCTCACTAGCCACTCCTCACACTCACCCTCACCCTCATTCTAGTGCAATCTAACAACATACAAGAGTAGGCACTTGGGTGTTTTATCCAATGTTTATGTAAAGTATCTGTTAATGTGGTGTCAAAAATAAAAATCTTTATTTTCAACACTTTCCGGTCTTGGACAGATTTGTGTGCACCTTTGAAAGTGGCTTAGTGTGATGCAGTGAGTGGTGAGCCATAATGGTACCCCCGCAATGGTGATGAGTGTGAAAGGAATGGGATGGTTTATGGTGTTGGTGTGGGGTGGTGCCAACCTGGCACATCATGTCACAGCCATATGGGTGTACTGCATAAAGTTAACTAAATCTGATCATGATGAGGCCATCTCTGGGCTCCCGGGCAGCAATGTGTTCACGTGCTGATGCCCTCTGTCCCGTGCAGCATCAGGTGATTGTGGAGAAGGTTGGTGTTGTTGTTGGTGCTGCTGGTGTTAGGGCTGATCATGGTCCAATTCTGAGGACTAAGGTGAGACAGTATAAATGGCACCCATGTTGATGGAATAGATGGCAGATGAAGTACAGATGACAGAAGCATTCTATCAATGGTGAGAAAGTTCTTCCAATGAGGTGACACTTGATGGAGACTTTGCTGGAAACACTTGTAACCTACAGAATCTGTGTTGGTAATGGACTCAGCAAGAGCTTCTTCCTAAGGAAAGGGATCACCTGTCAGGTGGGAGTTTTACTCTACATTTGAAATTGTCAAGTAATCAGCTGGAGCAATGGCCACAGAACTCCTGCCTCAGGTTGACAGACGTGCTTCCCGACCAGCGTGGTTCCCGTGGCCATGCAGTTAAATTTAAAAAATGTCAAAAATGCCTGTTAAGAGTCTGACAACTAGCTGTTAATCCTGGACAAGGTGGACCACTTCCTTTACCTTGGGAGGCTCATATCAACAAGAGCAGGCATTGACGACAAAATCCAACACCGCCTCCAGTGCGCCAGTGCAACCTTCGGCCGCCTGAGGAAAAGAGTGGTTGAAGACCAGTCCCTCAAAACTGTCACCAAGCTCATGATCTACAGGGCTGTAGTAATACCCGCCCTCCAGTATGGCTCAGAAACATGGACCATGTACAGTAGACACCTCAAGTCGCTGGACACCAACGATGTCTTCGCAAGATCCTATAAATCCCTTGGGATGACAGATGCACCAACGTTAGTGACCTTGACCAGGCCAACATCCCTAGCACTGAAGCACTGACCACACTTGATCAGCTCTGCTGGGTAGGCCGCATAGTTCGCATGCCAGACATGAGATTCCCAAAGCAAGCGCTCTACTCGGTACTCCGTCACGGCAAATGAGCCAAAGGTGGGCAGCGGAAACGTTACAAGAACACTCTCAAAGCCTCCCTGATAAAGTGCAACATCCCCACTGACACCTGGGAGTCCCTGGCCAAAGACTGCCCTAAGTAGAGGGAGTGAATCCGGGAGGGCGCTGAGCTCCGCGAGTCTTGTCGCCGAGAGCATGCAGAAACCAAGCGCAGGCTGTGGAAAGAGCGTGCGGTAAACCAGTCCCACCCACCCCTTCCCTCAACCACTGTCTGCCCCACCTATGACAGAGACTGTGCTTCTATTGGACTGTACAGCCACCTAAGAACTTGTTGTGTTCTTAGATGCTCTAACAATGATTCCACGAGGCATTGTGTGGTACTTGAACTGTAGTGACCTTAGTTCTTTATTAGTTAACTCCAGAGAGGAGATCACACCTGGTGGCCTGCCTTTTATTCTAGGCCAGGCACATCTGTACAGGTGACCTACAAGTCTCCCACTGCTGTGCACTCTGGTGGCACACCTTGAGATAGTACCAACAGTAGCCATGTAGAATACATGATATCACTCCCCGCTGAACCCTCAGTGCAAATTGCCTCTGCATTGACTGTGCTCTGGGCTTTGCTCTATGTGGTTTTGTCTGGTTGACCTCTGGCGGGCCAGCTCAACTTGAGTGGGTAGTTGGTGCAGTAACATAGAAACATAGAAATTAGGTACAGGAGCAGGCCATTTGGCCCTTCGAGCCTGCACCGCCATTCAATAAGATCATGGCTGATCATTCAACCTCAGTATCCCTTTCCTGCTTTCTCTCCATACCCCTTGATCCCTTTGGCCGTAAGGCCCAAATATAACTCCCTTTTGAGTATATCTAACGAACTGGCCTCAACAACTTTTTGCGGTAGAGAATTCCACAGGTTAACCACTCTCTAAGTGAAGAAGTTTCTTCTCATCTCGGTCCTAAATGGCTTAACCCTTATTCTTAGATATGAACCCTGGTTCTAGAACTCCCCAGCAAAGGGAACATTCTTCCTGCCTTTAACCTGTCCAATCCATCAGAATTTTATATGTTTCTATGAGATCCCCTCTCATTCTTCTAAACTCCAGTGGATACAAGCCCAGTTGATCCAGTCTCTCCTCATATATCAGTCCTGCCAGCCTGGGAATCAATCTGGTGAACCTTCGATATACTCCCTCAATAGCAAGAACGTCCTTCCTCAGGTTAGGAGACTAAAACTGAACACAATATTCCAGGTGTGGCCTCATCAAGGCTCTGTACAACTGCAGTAAGACCTCCCTGCTCCTATACTCAAACCCCCTAGCTATGAAGGCCAACATGCCATTTGCCTTCTACACCGCCTGCTGTACCTGCATGCCAAACTTCAATGACTGATGTACCATGACACTCAGGTCTCATTGCACCTCCCCTTTTCCTAATCTGTCACCATTCCGATAATATTCTGTCTTCCTGTGTTTGCCACCAAAGTGGATAACCTCACATTTATCCACATTATACTGCATCTGCCATGCATTTGCCCACTCAGCTAACCTGTCCAAGTCACCCTGCAGCCTCTTAGCATCCTCCTCACAGCTCACACCGCCACCCAGCTTAGTGTCATCTGCAAACTTGGAGATATTACATTCAATTCCTCATCTAAATCATTGATGTATATTGTAAATAGCTGGGGTTCCAGCACTGAACCCTGTGGCACCCCACTGGTCACTGCCTGCCATTCTGAAATAGACCCGTTTATTCCAAATCTCTGCTTCCTATCTGCCAACCAGTTTTCTATCCACATCAATACATTACCCCTAATACCATGTGCTTTAATTTTGCACACCAATCTCTTGATGGGACCTTGTCAAAAGCCTTTTGAAAGTCCAAGTACACCACATCCACTGGTTCTCCCTTGTCTGCTCTACTAGTTACATCCTCAAAAAATTCTAGAAGATTTGTCAAGCATGATTTCCCTTTCATAAATCCATGCTGACTTTCCAAATGCGCTGCTATTTCATCTTTAATAATTGATTCCAACATTTTCCCCACCACCGATGTCAGGCTAACCGATCTATAATTTCCTGCTTTCTCTCTCCCTCCTTTTTTAAAAAGTGGGGTTACATTAGCTACCCTCCAGTCCATAGGAACTGATTCAGAATCAATAGAATGTTGGAAAATGATCACCAATGCATTCACTATTTCTAGGGCCACTTCCTTAAGTACTCTGGGATGCAGCCTTTCAGGCCCTGGGAATTTATCAGCCTTCAATCCTATCAATTTCCCTAACACAATTTCCTGATTAATAAGGATTTCCTTCAGTTCCTCCTTTTCGCTAGACCCTCGAACCCCGAGTATTTCCGGAAGGTTATTTGTGTCTTCCTTAGTGAAGATAGGTCCAATGTATTTGTTCAATTGGTCTGCCATTTCTTTGTTCCCCATTATAAATTTACCTGATTCTGACTGCAAAGGACCTACGTTGGAATTCACTAATCTTTTTCTTTTCACATATCTATAGAAGCTTTTGCAGTCAGTTTTTATGTTCCCTGCAAGCTTCCTCTCATATTTTATTTCCCCCCTCCTAATTAAACCCTTTGTCCTCCTCTGCTGACTTCTAAATTTCTCCAAGTCCTCAGGTTTGCTACTTTTTCTGGCCACTTTATATGCCTCTTCCTTGGATTTAACACTATCCCTAATTTCCCTTGTTAGCCACGGTTGAGCTACCTTCCCTTTTTTATTTTTACTCCAGACAAGGATGTACAATTGTTGAAGTTCATCTATGTATCTATAAATGTTTGCCATTGCCTATCCACTGTAAACCCTTTAAGTATCATTTGCCAGTCTATCCTAGCCAATTCACGTCTCATACCATCGAAGTTGCCTTTCCTTAAGTTCAGTACACTAGTCGCTGAATTAACACTGTCACTCTCCATCTTAATAAAGAATTCTACCATATTATGGTCACTCTTCCCCAGGCGGCCTTGCACAACAAGATTGCTAAATAGTCCTCTCTCATTACACAACACCCAGTCGAGGATGGCCAGCTCTCGAGTTGGTTCCTCGATATATTGGTCCAGAAAGCCATCCCAAATTCACTCCAGCAAATCCTCCTCCACTGCATTGCTACCAGCTTGGTTAGCCCAATCTATATGTAGATTAAAGTCGCCCATGATAACTGCTGCACCTTTTTTGCACGCATCCCTAATTTCTTGTTTGATGCTGTCCCCAACCTCACTACTACTGTTTGGTGGTCTGTACACAACTCCCACTAGCGTTCTCTGCTCTTTGGAATTTCGCAGCTCCACCCATACCGAATCCACATCATCCAGGCTAATGTCCTTCCTTACTCTTGCGTTAATTTCCTCTTTCACCAGCAATGCTACCCCACCTCCTTTTCCTTTCTGTCTATCCTTCCTGAATGTTGAATATCCCTGGATGTTGAGTTCCCAGCCTTGGTCACCCTGGAGCCATATCTCCGTAATCCCAATTATATAATAATCGTTAATAGCTGCTTGCGCAGTTAATTCATCCACCTTATTACTCCTCGCATTGAGGCACAGAGCCTTCAGACTTGTCTTTTTAACACTCTGTTTCCCTTTAGAATTTTGCTGTAATGTGGCCCTTTTTGATTTTTGTCTTGGGTTTCTCTGCACTCCACTTTTACTATTCTCCTTTCTATCTTTTGCTTCTGCTCCTATTTTATTTCCCTCCGTCTCCCTGCAGAGATTCCCATCCCACGAGTAGCATGCTGGTGGTTGCCGTTTGAGCTTGTGTGTTCCTAACCACTCAATTCTCCCCCACTCGCACACAAATGTGGCGGGGGCTCCTGACATTCATGTACATTCAAGTTCAGGTAAGTGGATTTTGCGTTTTGTTTTACTTAGCGGTTCCGAGGTGCGACAAGTACGTTAGGTACCTTGTCGATGTGGTGACCGGAGCATGAGGACAAGCTAGTTCCTGAACTGCTGGCTTGTGTCCCTGCAGTCTGGTGGCGGCTCAGTGCCCGGTGCTAGCAGTGGGAACCCGGTTGGCTTGTGCATCCTGCTTTCGGGGCTGTTTGCCATGGTCCCTAGCGTCAGGCAGGTTCACAGAGGTCTGTGACCTCCCTGTCCTTTCTTTACACTCTGGGTCACAGCTGTCATCTAGTAGTGCACAGGGAACTGCTGACTCACTGGTTTGAGCGTCGTTTGGTTTGGAAACCTAGCTGGTGCTTGTTCCCTCTGGGGGAACAGTGGTGGGTGGTCCTACGTCTAGGGGTATTGCCTTGGTGCAGTCTACTGCTTCAGGCCCATGGCAGTTGGTGCCATTGATTGCCTGAGAGATGGAGCCGACCCAGGACATGGTATCAATACCATTCCCATTGCCCTGCTGAGGACGCTTGCTCCGCAGCTCGTGTGTGTTGGCTGCTTGTGGTCACACTTCATGGTGCATGACTCTGGTCCCTGGGACGCAGGCTGCCACATTGGGTAGCTCGCTGGACCTGTGTGCACCCGATGGGTGTCTGCCTGCTGCATTGGCTGCGTGCGGTGGGAATCCTGCATCGCACAGCTTTTCCTTGCTTATGATGGACACTCTAGGGGTCCGATCACTATCACGCAACTTTTCCTCGCTGGTTGCATCTGCACAGTTCAGATCATCAATTACACATTGTACATAATCGCGTGACTTTTGCTCGCTGGTTGCATGTATACAATTCTGATTATCAGTTACACATTTTACATGATCAGTTACAAACTTTACATAATCCGTTGCACCTTTTGTCTCTAGATTGCAATTACTGTTACATTGCTAAAATGTGTGGAACTTTAATTGTACAGGGTTGCAGGCCTCCTTTAAGAGAACCTTGCTTGCTTTACCCCCATCCGCTTCTCTGTTTTGTGCCATGTGTTGCTCCATTAGCGCTGCACCTCGTGGTCTGACCGCGGCCATCTTTCCTTCATCCACGATGTTGACTGCGGTGATCCTCTTCTCCCCGGTTTCTGCCTTCACAGTTGGGAAGTCACTTCTGGATCTGATTTTCTTCCTCCGGAGTCCTGCCACTGGAGCCTGGAAGGTGCGTTCGGGTTGTCTCAGCTGGATCATCTCCACATAGTCGTGCTGAGTGGTCTGTCTCTCGGGTGCCATGCTGGTCTGCTCTCCGGTGTCGGGTCCACTCTCACATGACGGTTTTCTTTGCCTCTGAGCGCAGTGGGCTTCGATCGCTGGAGGGGTGAAGTCTTCCCACTTCCAATGGATCTTCTCCATCCACCTTCTGCCGAGCAGCATTGGTCCATCACCTGCAACAATCCACAGAGGTAACTTGTGCACCAGGCCATTATGGAGTACTTTTACATTCACACTACCAATGACTGGGATAATTTCATTGGTGTAGGTGCGCAGCTTTGCCTGAACCAGGGCCAACTCGGGTCGTTCAGCCAGATTGTCCCATAGCCTCTCAAAGGCTCCCTGATTCATCACTGACTGGCTCACCCCCGTGTCCACTTCCATGAAGACTGGACTTCCCTCTATCTCGATTTCCATCTTCAGTGGGGAGCACTCGGTGGTGCAGGTAAACATACCATGTACCTCCCCATGGGACTGGGCTGCCTCTCTGTCTAACAATTCATAATCCACGCTGGATTCATGGCCATCTGCAGACTCCTCATCAATACAGTGAATCCTATTTCTCTTACACATTTGCTGGAGGTGTCCCTTTGTGCTGCAATCTTTCCAAACATAGTCTTTAAAGTGGCACTGGTGAGCCCTGTGATTCCCTCTACAACGCCAGCATTGTGCTACTCGATTAGCCCCCCTCGGCAGACTCTGAGTTAAGGGACTTGGGGGCCTGTTCTCTCTTCCCTGAGAGGATTCGCGCTCTACAGTCCAGCCCCTGAATGATGCCACTCTGTGCACAGTACCTGCCGGGTTTGAGTCCTGTGGGTGAGACATCTGCCTAGAGCTGCAGGTCGAGGTCATGAATGACTGGCTCACAGAGATGGCCTTCTTCAGTGTGACTGTGGTATCCGCCGACAGTAGCTTATGAAGAAGGCTGTCATGGCCAATTCCAATGACAAAAATGTCCCACAGCGCTTTGTTGAGGTGAGTGTCGAACTCGCACGTGCCGCCAGCCTCCTGAGGTCTGCAGCATACTTCGCAACTTCCTGGCCTTCGGGCCATTGTTAGGTATGGACCGGTGTCTGGCTGTGAGGATGCTCTCCTTGGGCTTGAGTTGCCCCTGGATCAGGGTTACGAGCTTCTTGTACGACTTGGGCATTGTCTTCGCTGGTGCCTGACGAGGCCATAGATGTTGGGCCCACAACTTGCTAGCAGGATAGCGTGGCACTTATGAGCCAGTGCAGTCGGGTCGTCTCCTGCTAGGTCGTTTGCTATAAAAAAGTGTTCTAGCGTCTTCACAAAGGCGTCCCAATCATCACCATCGGCGAACTGCTGCAACATACCAAGGGTAGCCATTTCCGCGTGAAAGTTTGTAATGTCGTCGCCAGTTGTTATGTCCTTAGATGCAGTGTGTTGTACTTGAACTGTAGTGACCTTAGTCCTTTATTAGTTAACTGCAGAGTGAGCATCATACCTGGTGGCCTGCCTTTTATACTAGGCCAGGCACACCTGTACAGGTAACCTACGAGTTTCCCACTGCTGTGCCCTCTGGTGGCACACCTTGAGATAGTACCAACAGTAGCCATGTAGAATACATGACAGAACTCATGTTAAGAGTGGAAGCAAGTCTTCCTCGATTCCGAGGGACTGCCTATGGTGATGAGTCATCTCAGTTTTGGTCCCCCGCCGCTGCCGGTGAGGTCGGTTCCATGATGACAGATGCGCCTGGGGGAAAGGCACGTGGGGACAGGTTGACAACAGGTTCCTGATCTGCTGTCAAAAATAACAACTTTCCCACCCGACTCACCACTAATCATATCCGCATCCATCCCGGTAAATTCCGGCCATTGTTTTCATTAGGAAGTTGCACAACTCTGTAACTTCCAATTTTGATATCTAAGATACATTGAGACATAGAAGGTCAGGATTTACCATTTTAATATATGGTAATGGTGCATACCTGCTTGGACTGGTTTCTGATGTTCTCAATCAATCTCATTGGTTTAATCCTTTAATTTGTCTTTAAGACACTGCCTACGATCTCTTTATTGGTTCACACTGATGTGCAGCACAAAGCCATTCTCCACTGAAAATGGTTGGAACCTTCAGTTCAAGGTCATTAGGTAAGTAAAAAACTGATACAATGATGAAATGTAGCTTAACAAGAATCTTTACAATATTAGTAGAATACAATTGAGAGAAAGGTGCTAACTGAAGCATACCTTTTATTTATATCTTTTCATCCTTTGTCTTGTTCCCTCCACTGCTGCTTTTTCTCTTGACTTATTAAATTTTTTTCCTATTTCTCTACATTCCTTTTCCTTCCCAGGACCTGTTTATTTATGTGGCATTTCTGAAATAATGAGAGGAATTTCCTTCTGCCAACCATATGGCACTCAAACCTCCCACAGACCTAGGTCTGTATTCGTGATTACCTTGTAGCAGCAGCATTGACTGACTAAACACCTGTCACTTCTAGTGCCAACTGTCTATCCCGATTGTGGGAAAACCTTGACTGAACTATGTTTAATAAATACAGGTACAACGTCTGAAATCCAGAATCCTCGGGACCTACTCCGTTCCGGTTTTTGGTTTTGCTGGATTTCAGACAAGAAAATCAATAGTCTGAAATCTGGAATCCTCGGGACCGAATCTATGCCGGATTTCGGACTTCGTCACCCGCCGATCCTCTGCTTCTCATCGATTCCTGCTGATCCTCTGCTTGACGATTTTCGCTGCCCGCTGATTCCCGCTGCCCACGGTCCCCCGGCACGGCGCTTTTTACCGGTTTCCTTGTCCCTCGTTGCCCGATGTCGCCATCTTGGCCGCCTCAAAATATCCGGTTTTCGGACAATTCCAGTTTTTGGAATTCTGGATTTTGGACGTTGGCTCATGACTCTGGGGCTATACTCAGCCTTGCTCATTGAAAGTTACTGAATGCAGCAGCATGAATGTTTGCCTGTCACACGGATCCTCGTGATGTCCGTTCAAGCAAAGGAGCTCCCTCATAAAGAAGAGGAAGTAGCCAACAGTATATAGCTTTATAACCTGGGTATTCATTTCTCCTGGAACACATTTGTTACTCACTAATAGCTTGTTAAATAGTGTGTTAGAGTAACAAAAAACTTGTTTACCTCAGCAAATATTTACAAATATATTGCCTTCCAGCAGCTGTCTAATAGCATTTCAAATATCTTTAACATTATTCACTTATAGTTGTTTTCAAAATGATGTGTTTTCTAATGGAGTAGCTAGTTGTAATAAGTTCTACAGTTCTAAATGTCAAAATCACTTATCTGCTCTTCGGATAATCTCTTTTTATCTTCAATCGATATCTCTCCGGTTTCTTCACTTTTAGTTTAACTCTTTAGTCCACTTTCCCTGGCTTTTTGTTGATGGCTCACAATTTTGATCTCTTTCCACACACCACTTGCTTTCCATTTTTAGGCACCTTTTAGGCTCTTGTTGTCACCATCAGTTTCTTCTCATAGTTGTTCACTTCTCCTTTTACGCCCATCCCCACTGCCTCTATTCAATTACAATTCATTTCCATCAAAAATGTTCTCTCAATATATTCTATCACTCTGGATCTTTCCAGACTTTTGATTGAAATGCACATTTAAAAAAAATGTTAAAGAATATTTTGATCTTGACATAAGTTAAAATGTGTTACAAATATGACCCTGCTATTTATAATACAAACAATTGTTTCCCGGGATGGCGGGACTGACCTATCAAGAAAGACTGGATCAACTGGGCTTGTATTCACTGGAGTTCAGAAGAATGAGAGGGGACCTCATAGAAACTTTTAAAATTCTGACGGGGTTAGACAGGTTAGATGCAGGAAGAATGTTCCCAATGTTGGGGAAGTCCAGAGCCAGGGGACACAGTCTAAGGATAAGGGGGAAGCCATTTAGGACCGAGATGAGGAGGAATTTCTTCACCCAGAGAGTGGTGAACCTGTGGAATTCTCTACCACAGAAAGTTGTTGAGGCCAATTCACTAAATATATTCAAAAAGGAGTTAGATGAAGTCCTTACTACTAGGGGAATCAAGTGGTATGGTGAGAAAGCAGGAATGGGGTACTGAAGTTGCATGTTCAGCCATGAACTTATTGAATGGCGGTGCAGGCTAGAAGGGCCGAATGGCCTACTCCTGCACCTATTTTCTATGTTTCTATGTTTCTATGTTTAATTGCACAACATGCAATCGGCTATTTGTTCTATTCTGTATTAACCATATTCTCAATGCCCATTTTGCCACGTTGCAATTGATTTCAGGCATTAATTACATGGCTTCAGTTACCATGAGTCCTTGATTGTGATACAATTTTGTTCAGGGCTTGGATACACTGGGGTAGAAATTGCCCCGCCGCCCGAAATGGGTCACTCGCACCTCGTTTCGATGGTTTTTGCGACATTCAGTTCTTTGTTGTTTTTTTTCCTTGGATCTGGAAGTCACTCTTAATGGGGACGGTGACAACATTTGAGGGGCAGAAACTTGGCAGTGACAACACATGAGGGACGGAAATTGGGGCGGTGTGGAATGATCGTCGTGATGATGTCATCACAGCGACGCGTCACCACGGCTCTCCCCTTAAAGGGGAAAGCCTCCGCGATTTTAAAACTTTGGCCCACTGGGCTACTAGGGAGGGTTTCAGCCAGGCCAGCAGCCTGGCACCCAAGAGGAGGTACCATGCTGCCTATTGGCGGCCCGGACGAACCCAAGGGCTTAATTTTCGGGCCGACATGGCAGTCGGCCGACGACAAAAAGCATGGCGGCAGCGGTAGTAAGCCCTCCCCTTTAAGGGAAGTTGTACCGCCATTGCAGAAGGCCTCAGCCTCAGTGGACCAATGGGAAAAAACAAGTTTTTGTACCGCCGGATGGGCCGAAGATTTTCAGAGGGGAATGTTGGTGTCGGGGCCGTAGATCAGCGGTGCGCACGGTGATGACGCGCTTACCACGGATCGGCAACAGCGGAGCGGTGGGATGGATCGGGGCACTGCCGAGAAAACTCAGGAGGGCAACTGGGCTAGCAGCGGCCATTCCACGAAAAGTCAGTGGCCGCCGATTTGCAGTGGTAACAGGCCTTAAAGAGAGGGGCAATTTCAGCCCCATTAAGTTGGTGCAGAGCATAACTTGCATGCCTTTATTCAGCTCTGACTCTTTTTGTGATACCCCTGTATCAGTTTTTCTGAAATGATTCTGACCTTGGTGTTTTGAGCTATTTTTGACTAGTTTCGTTGTCAGTTATTTCTATAGATTATTGATTCTTTATTTACTGATCTTCTACCTATCTTAGTCTGTTAAACTTACTGACTTTCTAAATTGACTTTCAATCAATTGTTTCTTTTTAGCTTTGACTCTCTCATTGCCACGTGTCTGATTTTCTTCTCTTTCCTATGTATCTGCCTTTAAGTTGCTCTGGTTTCATCGACCATCCCTCATCAGTATGTTTATTTTTCCAAACACCCCTTCTACCCTTGAACTTGACTTTTTTGGTCTTTTTAAATAAAACTCGCTTGTGTATCTAACTGATGCCTTTGAGCCTACTTGATTTCTCACATGGTTTGGTATTATGTGCTGTCTTCTGACCAATTCATGGACCAGATGGTACACCCCATGACTTGCTCTTGCCAACAGACAGGGAGACCCACACTGGAGTCTACAATCAAGTTCTGCGGGGAACAACAAGGAGCAATCTGGCCTGGTTGAGTGGATCCTCCTGCCTAGCAACAGTTAGGAGGGATAGCAAGGCATTCAGCCTCCACAGTTATGAGACAATCAAAGGATTGGAATAATGCTGTAAATGATGAAAGTGGTTCAATTGATCATTAATAAAGAAAATATCGTTATGAGATGCCTCTCATATTGATGAACCTTTTCACTAGCCCAGCCTAAATTTGCATTAAAGATAGTTGGAAACCTATCGGGAGAAATTCGGGAGCGTCCCGTTTGGAGCGTTATCTTTTGAAAGCTGGAAAAATTAGCGCCAGGTGCTCCACTTCCTTTATATTTGGTGTTAGTATTCCAGGAAGGAAGTGGAGCTCTTGATTTAGTGCTCCACTTCCTTCCTGGAGCGCTAAAGTTTTACCGCCACTGCAAACCTCTCGGCCAATTTAGCGGGAGTCGTTTATTTCGCCGTGCCCAGTTGGTAAGTCATTAGTGTCCCATTACTGCCCATAGGAAGCGATAAGGGAGGCGCGAAGGAGGCCAATTTCTAGGCCCTAAACTTTGATAAGATGACTCTGGTGAAATGAGCTGCTTTGTTAGTTTTCATGAGTTTCAATGATGAGGATTTATTCTGTAAAATACATATTGGAATTAAATAGATTATTATTGAATATATTTCCACTATCATAGCACAATTCATAATCGTTTGTTATGGATATCATTCTTGACAAATTGCCCTTTTTTTATAGCCCCATTAGCACCTCCGGCGGGGGCGGGGGGGTGGGGGGGCGCTAATGGGGTCTAATGAGGTTATCGCCCACGGGAAGAGGTCAATAGCGCCACCTGAAAAATTGCCCAGGAGGATTGGAGGCTATGTGCCCGCGATTTGCGCCTTGGGCTGGCGCACACATGGCGATGATAACCCCTCACCACCTCGCACCGACCCCTTTGTGCCCCACGGGGGAAATTGCCCCGTGGGCGGCGAGAATGGTGCCCGCTGATGTCACCGGCAGCTTCGCGGATTACAAAGCTGGCAGATATCTGCTGTCAGGACATCGATTAAAGAGGAGACCGTTTGCACTCCGATTTAGGTGCTGGGATGTTCGCCCGGTCGGGAGTTTCCCTGGTGACTCAGTGGCAGCTGCCAAAGGGACTGCAGAGCGCGCAATGACCCTCCCCTTTAATTGAAGTGGAGGTGCATTCTACCACGTCAGCAGTATGCAGAGCATCTGCGTAGCGATAATGTTGCTGGCAGGACACTGGGCTTGGGAGCATTCCACTGGGCTTAGCTCCGCTCAACTGCCCTGGGAGCGTACCTCCACGGACGCAGAGTGCCTCTGATATTGCTCAAAAAAAGTTTGGACCCAGAATTTGGAACAGAGCACTAAGAGAGGCATTGCACACCTCTTTTAGGGCACTAGGCCAGCTGAGCAAGCAGCTGACCTCGGAGCGCCATAAGAGAGGCCAACGAGTCATAAATGCTGCGCTGATGATGTCAGCGTGTCGATGATGATGTCAGCGTGACGCAGACGTGCGCATTGCGCTGACACATCACAACATCTCTCCCCTTCAGTTGAAGAGGAAGGTTGCTGTGAACTCTGCAGCCACTTCAGTGTTGCTCACTGGCCGACCCTGGGGGCATAATTGTCGGTCGATCTGGTAGTCGTCCGACAAAAAAAAAATAACATGGCGGCTGTGTCATTGTGCCCTCCCCTTTGAGGGCGGCCTTGCCTGCATTTCAAACAGAGTGCACCGACTTCCAAAGCTGTTGTGAGCATCGGCCAGCGGCGGGGCCATTCCCGCAGGGCAATTTCGAGTACTGGGCAATTTCGTGAGGGCAATTTCATGAGCAGGTTCCCGCCAGATGGTAAGGGGTCGGTGCATGCATGCCATGGCAGGAAAACAGGCAGAGCGGTCCCAGACACCGCTCCACTGCTAAGAAAGAGCAATTTACAAAATGGTGCCCCCTCCACGGAGAGTCGGCGGCCATTCCGCGCCACCCTGTGGCCGCCGCTTTCAGGCAGTCAGAGGCCCTATCGGAATGGACAATTTCGGCCTCTAGATGTTAACACATAGAAATTGTGAATGCGGGCTTACTCTTTGAGCTGAACTCTGAAAATATTATTCATTATTCAGAAAAGGGATATTACAGGATGCTCAGAGTGGCTAATCAAGTCAGTTCCTCTATTCTTGTATATTGTAAGAATGGAAGAATAACACTCTTTGCTGTTTTCATATCCCTGGCTGTCACAGTGACATTATTTCTGCAGTAGGATTGGAACTGGATGGAGACAATTACGCACAAAACTATCACTGGTTATTTATTTTTATATTTTAGTATTGTACTTTATGATAGAACATTTTATAGAATCCCAAACATTATGCCATATAAGGAGAACAGTTGTATTCTGTCAAGTAATAAAATAACTTTAAATTGAATGGTTTTTATATTACTAGCCCAAATACATTATTATTTGAAGTTATTCTCAGTGCAGTTTTTAGCACTATATTTCACAAGAGAAGCTAGGGTGGAAGACCTCACTGCTCACTCCTCAATGGTATACAGCTTTGCATTTCAGATCTCTGTGGCTGCAGTGACTTAATAAACACCGACACTTAATCCAACCTAAATAAATTGAAAGTTTAAATACTATGGCAGAACAGAGACAGACTAGAACGAAAGAACGTGCATTTATATTGTGTTTTTCACAACCTCAGGACATCGCAAATTGCTGCACAGCGAATGAATTACTTTTGAAGTGTTGTCACTTGTTGTGGAGGCACACAAAGTTTAATGAAAGCTGAATAAGGTATATTTCAGAGCAATTTCCCTCCCCATGGACTAAATTTTCCACTTTTTTTGCATGCTTAATGTCCACTTAATGTGCATTTTACCGCTGAAATGACGTATAGCATCCAATATCGCCCATTTACCCACAAAATGGAAACTAACGGGCATTTTTCGGAAACTTATCGCCGAGCGTTACTTTCCCCATGTGCGTAACGCCGGGAAAAAATAATACCGCCCATCCACTTTTTTGAGCGGAATTATTAGAATGGGCAAAATCAACGCCCATAATATTGCCCAGTGTTACTTTCTGCACGGAAGTTACGCCGAGATTCAGTAATACCGCTCACCCACTTTTTTTGTCGTAACGATCATATTTGCCAAAACTAGCGGCCATGATATTGCCCAGCATCCCTTTCACCCCCTCGCACACATAACGCCCACAATATTGCTCGCCCAAAAAAAGTCTAGAAAAAGTGGAACTAACTGGAACTAATCACAGCGTTATGGACGTCATGTTCTACATCACATATCGCATCCTTTAAAAGACTGCTCTGCTTCAACCTCGGGGGAGTTCGGATGTACTCTGGAGGTCATTGGAGTTGATGTGAACATCTGTACAAACATTTTGACCATACTTTGACCGATTGAAATTTAATAGATGTCTTCGTCAGGACATTCATTGTTTGTGACCAATCGGTGGAAAACAGAGAGCTATTGCACTGGGGCCTGTCCTTTCTCACCCTCTCTTGATGACCAATTACATGCTGCAGACTCGAGATGGCTGAAGGCACGCTCCACAGCATTTATATGCTCAATGTAAGACATGCCAGACTGATGAGGAGGATCAGATGTTACACCCACCTCAAGTACAGGGACAAGTGGTCTTACCTCGACTTGCCTGACACCACCTGCCTTCGGAGACTTCACTTCCACAAGGAGGTTATCACTGAGGTATGCCAGCTCATAAGGCAGATCTGCAGCCTGCCAGCACCATCAGTACTGCACTGTCAAAGTCACCATGGCACTGTCATTCTACACGTTGGGTTCTTTTCAGGCCACAGCTGGCGACATTTGCAGACTATCTCAGCATGCAACACATTGCTGTATTAGACAGGCCACTGAAGCCCTGTACGCATGTAGGATGGACTTGATCAGCTTCCCTATGACCAGGGAGACACAGAGTGAGAGAGCTCTAGGATTCTCCAGAATTTCAAACTTCCCTAAGGTGCAGGGAGCAATAGACTGTACGCACATCACGATGCAGGCACCTTTTCAGGATACAGAGATTTTCAGGAACTGCAAGGGATTCCACTCCCTGAATGTACAACTCATTGTTGACCACCAGCAAATTATACTGGCAGTGAATGCTCAATTTCTCGGGCAGCATCCATGATGCTCACATCCTGCGTGAGAGCACTGTATCTGATTTGTTTAAAAATCAGCCACAAGGTCAATGCTGGATGCTTGGTGACAAAAGATATGGCCTTGCCACCTGGCTGATGACCCCCCTGTGTGACACCCATACCGAAGCCGAGAGGCGATACAACAAGAGGCACAGAGCCACTCGCAATATCGTGGAGAAAACCATTGGAATGCTTAAGCAGCGCTTTACATGCCTGGACCACTCAGGAGGCGAGTTTCAATACCACCCTGAGCAGGTAGTTCAATTCTCCATGCTTCACAACTTATCCATCAGGAGGGGACAAGAATTGCCTGATGAGTCTGACCCCGTCCAGCTCACCAGAGAGAGGAAGAGGAGGACGAAGAGACGGATGCTGACATCGGCCCACACAATCAGGCTGATGCTGAAACCATGCCTCTGCCCCCTGTAGACCGCATAAAAGGGGCCGTGGTGGCATGATAGCTGCAGGAGCCTTACACCAGGAGCTCTTCAATGAGCGCTTTGCCTGAAAGAACGTTGGTGTTATTTACAAGGCTGACACACTGCTGCATGTGCAGGTCATACATCAATGGTGGGCATCACCTTGGTGACAGTTAAAGTTTAAGTTGATTGAGGTTAAGTGTAATTATACCCTTTGATGTTAAGGAATCACCAGTGTATAACGGTGCAGCTATCTGAGCCAATGCGCAATAAGGTTTTGTTAAATAAAAAATATTTAAACTGAACATTTGTCTGAAATCATCAGCGTTTCTGTAAAAACCAACCCTTCCCACCGCTTCTCCTCCCCACCTCTACCCCTTCCCCTCCTGACTCCAAGCCACCTGGCCGAGGAGCTCCTCAGGCGATGCTTCATTGGTCGCTGCTTGGATGGATACGGGAGAGGACGGTCCCGAGGTGCAAGATGTTGCTGCTGGCTCTCATGTGTGGTTGGCCATGGGGGTGCGGCACCTTGGGGTGCAGTGCCGCGCTCCGGGATCACTGGGAGCCCTCTGCCACCAGTGTTCGTGGCTACCAGCTCCAGAGCCTCCACCATCCCTTCCATGTTATATCTTATTTGTTGGACAAAAACTCGGTCCCAACTATGTTCTTTGTGCTTAGTAGGCTTCTTGCTGCTGGTGAATCTCCTTCATGCCTTCCACAACAGCCAAACAAGCACACACCACAGCCACACACGCCTTCAGTCCCTCTCAGCTCCCTCTCTCTCTGTCTCCTCTTCTGCGCATGTCATGATGACCCTTGACTTCCTGAATAGCGGGAATCGAATGTTGCCATGCCGTTGGTAAGGACTCGACACTTTACAGCGAGATTTAACGCTAACACCCATTTCATATCGCTCGCGGTAACGCCCAATTTCAAAAATGGAGACTAGGTGCTTTGAGAATGGGTGAGAAGCTGATGATCTGAAAACCCTTTTTTACCATCCACGCCGGAAATAACGCCCATTTTTGGGCGATAAGCACAAAAGTGTAAAATCTAGCCCCATAACCTTACTCCTCTCTACATATCTCTGTGCCTTTAAAAGCCATCTATGTTAAACATTTAATTAATCTCTCTCAAGACTCAGTGTCTGATCTTTCTTCCTTTGAAGTGCCTTGGATGTTTTTCCACATTAATGGTACTATATTAGTGTTAGTGGGTGTTTGTTGTTTTGTTATGAGCTGAGATGGTGAGTTTCAGCAGGATATTCAATCATGGGGGATATCACATGGGGGATAATTCCTTGCTCCTTTGTCATCTGCACGTATGTAGCTAGGGGAGGGTGATTGAATTGAAATCAAAAGAAAGATTTTTTCAGTATTTTTCCTCTCTCTAGCCCAGGGAAACTGAGGTTTACTGCACCCTTACCATTCCTAGCTGAGAGCAATAAATTCAGCATAGATTAGGGATTGAACCGGGCACTTCCTGGTTTGTGTGGCTCAGTACCTCAGTGGCAGTGCATTTACCTGGTGCATCATTGGGATAGCAAAAGGGAAATTTCATGTATTGCCACCATTTTTAAAATTGTAATAGCAGCCTGTTATGGTTACAACTCCTTTCCGATCTCATATCTATTACTGTAATGGATAGCTGGCTGGCTGAAAGACAGAAAGCAGAGGGTAGATGTAAAGGATAGCTATTCAGAGTGGCAGAAGGTAGAAAGTGGGGTTCCACAAGAATCAGTGCTATGACCACTGTTATTCCCAATTTATATTAACGATTTAGGGTCCGAAATTCCATTTCTAATGTCACCTGTTACCGCCGGCGAGGGGCGGCTAATGGGCGGCTAAGTACTTACTGTCGGCAGCGACCAGGTTCCTTGGCTCACGGTAAATTTAGTTGGGCGGGGGGGGCGGCGGCAAGACATCCCGCTGTGTGCTCTGCTGCCACCCACGTGGTGATGTCATCGAGCGTGCAACACCCCGTTGCCGCCGCGGCTGCAAATTAGGTAAGTACCTTACCGGCAGGCGTTCGTACAGCTTGGAAAAGTTGGCGGGACATTGGGGTAGCATCCAGGGATCAAGGTAAGTGGTTATGTTTACTTTTTTTTAGCATTTATATATTAATGGGGCCAGTGGGGAAGCGTGGGTGTGGGTGAGGAAAATTGTCAAAAACCTTTCTTTCTCGCATGCTGGCAGCCTACCGTCGGGAAATCCAGTAGGCCTCCTGAGATGCCGCTCCGTGGCGCCCGCGGATGAGTGTGCAACGCCACCTTTAGCACTGCTCTTTCACCTTTGCGAGGGAAAACTGTATTTTGAAGTTTGAGGCAGCATGGCATTAAAATCAGCACTCAGCTGGTGTCACCACCTCAAAAACGGCGGGACCGAATTTTGACCCCTTAGACTTTGGAATCAAAACACAGGGGTGAAATTCAATGCATTTGCGCCTCCCATTAGTGGCCCCATGGAGTGCTAGCGGGGCGCTAATGTGTTACTGACCAGGCACGGCACTGGCAACGACTCCCGCCATATTGGGCTGGGGTTCAGCGACAGTGCTATGGCTTTGAGCCCCAATTTCCTGCACCCAGGGATTGGACCATCATCGTCATGCGCATCGCCCCATTAGTGCCCCGGCTCCGTAATTCACTTTCGCCCCCTGCAGCAGCGCTGGCCTAAAACACCAGCAGGTGCAGGAGGTGTCAATCGGGTGGCCGGACGCTACCGAGCCGATAATTAAAGGCGAGGTGGCCGACGTAAGTAAAACAAAACTTACCTTGGTTTTTGCAGTGCTGCTTCATTTTCTTCGAGGGGTCCTGGCCATGATTGCACAGTCTGGCACTCTGCTTGAGCATCCCCACTCCCTCGGTGGTCCAGGTAGGTCCTTTTTTCATTGCAATGTCTGCAGTGTGGGCCCTTCCCTTTGGACGCGGCAGTACTGCACGGCCCAGTGTGCAGCGCTGCTGAGCACACACCCCATTAGCGCTCCTAGAAGGAAGTGAAGCACTTGATTTAGCATCCACTACCTTCCAGGAAATGCTAAACGGAATTTTTGAAAGGCGGGGACACCTTAGCGCCTGGCACTAAGTTTCCCGCCTCTCAAATGTAACTGTCCCTAAACGGGACGATGATGAATTTCTCCCCCACAATTTATAAGTTTGCGGATGATACCAAATTGAGGGTTGGGGGGATAGTCAATTCTGAGGAGGACAGCAACAAATTACAGAAAGACATTTGCAAACTTGCAGAATGGACATGTAATTGTCAAATGAAGTTCAATGCAAATATGTGTGAGGTATTGCATTTTGGTAAGAAAAGTAAGGAGGCCACATATTACTTGGAAAATAAAAATCTAAATGGGGTAGAAGAGCAAAGGGATCTGGGATTACAAATGCACAAATCACTAAAAGAGGCAACACTGGGTAATAAGGCCATTTTAAGAAAGAAAACCAAGCATTAGGGTTTATATCGAGAGGGGTAGAATTGAAAAAACATGCTAAACTTGTATTGAACCTTGGTTAGACCACACTTAAAGTACTGCATACAATTCTGGTTGCCAAATTATAAAAAGGATATCGAGGCACTGGAGAGGGTGCAAAAACATTTACAAGGATGACAACAGAAATGCGAGGTTATGCCTATTGGGAAAGAATTAACAAATTGGGTCTCTTTTCTCTTGAAAAGAGGCTGAGGGGTGACTTAATATAGGTCTTTAAATTTATGAAAGGTTTTTCTTAGAGTAGACACAGACACAGAGGCGGGGGGGGCGGGTAAACTCGATAACGCTGAAAAGTGGGCGCAGGCACCCCGATGTGCAATCTACCCGTGCACGTTGAAAGGAGTTCAGGAAGCATATCAAATTAGTACTGTCTGCTACTTTAAATGATTGTAGTGCATGGCCCACGCTGAACGCACTGTTGACAGGCTGTATGCTGAGCAGAGGACCGAAGTTCTCGATGTTCCAGTGAGGCTAACTTTACTTGAAGTGAGTCTGCGCCTCTTAAAGCCAGTTGGCATCTCTTAAAGGTGTGCTACCTTCTGGTAATCAAAAATGTTAAAAATGCTTCAGCACTAACCCAAATGGCTCAGGAGCTTGGGGCCTCAGGATGTTCCACCCCAGATATCCTATTTTGCTCTTGATAGTTAATTCCAATTATTTCATCTCGCATACCATTTGCTGTGTCTTCGCACCTTTAAAACTGGTAAGAAATAAAAATTAAATACATGGGTAAAGGAATAGATATAAAAATGTACTATTATCACCAAATAATGGACAGTTATGGAATTTAATCCTGAAAATATGAAAAAATAACCCCTAGAATACCAATTAATAAAAATGGAATTTGACCTCTTTGGTCATTGTAAATCAGTAGCCTGATGTTATCCCCACTATGGCATGAACATCCCTATTGTTATAATACAGCAAATCCTCTGACTCACCATCAGCAACACCACAGGAGATCTGATAGTTAATATAATATGTTGTGGAATTTTACTGAGTTTGAATGTATTATTAATGCAAAGAGCATAATTAACATTTAATGAGCCATCGCTGTGAAGTCTAGTATAAACAGGGACAACATCAGGCATTATACTAAATAAACTTACAACGATTTCTGAATCTCTTTGTTTTATGTAATCATGTATCAAAAATGTTGGGATGAGATGCCCAATGCACTTCACTAGCGGATGGTTTCTGATGCAGCCACGTTTCCTGTTTCTCGCTCATCCTGCTTTGAAGTATTGGTTCAGAGTGAGATTCATTGTCTGCCGGTGTTTCTTCAGAACTCTGGTCTGCTCCTGCACCTATTTTCTATGTTTCTATGTTAATACAGAGGTTTGTTTTCAGATGTTGCATATTTGCTTTCATGTTGTACATTCTCTTGGCATTCAAAGAATTCCTAACCAGCACATACATTCCTTTCATTTTTTTACATCAAATTCTCGACTGTAGAACTATTTGTGTTCCAGGCCTGAATATTCTGTAGAGGAGCTGTCTTTCAGTTGAAAATAATTGTAGATTTCAGCTTTCCATCTGCTGTACACCACCACACAACATGTAATCAACTGTACTGACAAACTACAATCCTTTTTTCATGGATGCTTCCTTCAGGTGTCGGAAATGATAGCAGGGTCCATTCTTGCCTCATGTCCACAGATTCTATTTGCTAACACTTCACAACACTGAGACTTATTAGTTCATTCCATGCAATCTTTGGATAGATTGGCTTCATCTGCTTATCACATAAATACTGTTCCTTTTGTAGAAGCCCTCTAGCTGTTGTGATAAATCCTTTGAAATCTAATATGCAGTATCTTTTGCTAATTCAATCATTTTTCCTGCAGATCATTTCTACTATCAAAGAAAATTAATCCATTCATTCCTATAATTAAAACAGAAAATGCTGCAAATACTCAGCAGGTCAGGCAGCATCTGGAGAGGGAAACAGAGTTAGCAGCCGGAATTTTCATTACAGGGTGGGTCGGGTGTGGGCGGTCAGCGTGGCAGGTCATGACCCCGTGCTTCTTTTCATCCCGCTCCTCAGAACGACTTTCCCTTAATGGGCCGATTAGGTCAGGCCTGCGCGTTACCCAGCCCGATTAAAACTTTGCGGGTCTGATGGCGTCATTGATGACTCATTTCCAGCCGAGATCTTTAAAGCAGCCTTGGCCACCTCACATTTGAAGGTTCATCTAGGAGTGCGCAGAGAGGATATATCACCAATTGGTTATTGCTTAGCCTTGCACAGATGGCTTCGCAGAGACAGAGGGCTACTTCCAGGTTCTCGGATGACTCCCTATATATTTTTGGGAAGGAGTCAGAGCTCGCAGGGAGGTCCTCTTCCCTTCAGATGGGCACAAGAGACCTCACCAGAAGACTAAGAGAGCCTGGTTGCAAATTGCAGAGGGTGAAGAGCAGGGATGTGGTGAGGAGGATCTGGGTGCAGTGCCAGAAGCGCTTCAATGATCTAATGAGATCAGAAAAGGTGAGTGCAAAGCCACACTTCATCCTGCTGTGCCTGTCATCACATCCCCATCACTCTGCCTTCCCAAGCCTTCTCTTGCACATCATTACTCACACCAGCATACCTTGCACGTCCACCCATCCCTCTCTCTCTAACTACATACTCCCATCTGCATCTGGCTAACCACTCATCACACACACCTTCATCCAAATGCAATCATATCAATTAACAACACACAAGGAGGCTATTTGGCATTGGCACTTGGGTATTGGCACCATACTCCCTCATAGTCACCCTCTCAGGATGCAGCCCATCCATTCCTTACACAAATGCTGTCACTCTCACTCAGACTTCTCTTCTTTCTCTCCTTGCAGGAGAAGAGGGCTCACAATAAGAGGGAGAGGGAGAGAACCAGAGGTGGCCCTCCATTATTCGCCACATTGACTCTAGCAGAGCCCTGGAGGTCTCGGGAGTTGCAGAGCAGCTGGCAGTGGGAGACGGAGAGAGGGGGACATCTCAGCAACCTGGTGAAAGAATTACATCTCAGACTACCCATGGCATACAGCAGTCACTCATATGGGGTCTGATATCAGCAACCAGTGAATGTTCATCATGTGCAAAATGGTATTGTTACCCATGCTTGATATTACATTTCAAAATCATCTCTTTACTCTCCTACAGGTCCATCAAGAGCCCCCCGTCACTGTCCAGGTGGAAGATGATTCCTTAGAGGAGCCTCCAGCCTCTGAGGGTACACCGTCACCAGTGCAGACCACGGTGGGTCCTACATGACATAGAGTAATATTGTCACCTGGTGTCTCACAAGTCACAAGTGAGCAAGAGGAGATGGTGTAAACAGGGACAGCAGTGGAGCCGCCTCTCCAGAGGACACAGGATGCTCCCAGCTCTGCTCAGCTGCATGCAGACGCTGAGCATCGGGGGGTCATCGTGAAAGAGGGCGATCCTGGAGGTTCAGGCAGAATTGCAGGGGGCTCTGATAGGTTTTGCAACCACAATGCCTGCAAATGTGCAGAGACTGGAGGAGACCATCTCCAACATGAGCAGCACTAAGTCACCATTGCCTGGGACAGACGGCTCTTCCATGGAAAGGGTGGCCACCTGCATGGAGCAGCTGATGTGCCTCTCACATGAGCACATGCTAACAGATGGCTATCTATGGCAGAGGCTCATAGACCACCTCTCTTGGAAGGAATGTAAACATAGACTTGGGTCCTCATGGCCCCACTGCTGTGAAGCAAGGTGCTCTCCAGCTCCATGCTAGTAGGGAAGTGTGGGTGGCCCATAAGAGGGGACATGGAAGTTGGGGCTCCTCTCAAAGTGCTCACACTTCTCCCCTAAAGCCTGCCCCTCCTTTAGAGCCCCAGATGATTCCTGGGATCCGATGGCTTAGGCTTCGCGGCAGTGGAAAATCTTACCGCTCCGCCCTCTAGTTTCAATGAGATCATGATGTCAATCGTTGTGCAATGCTCTGCTTGCACCCCGGCTGCAAAATTAGGCCCTAACGCCGCATTATATGCCCACCCCTAGAGACACCTAAAAAACCAGGCGGTCCCTTGGTCCAGTAGGCGGTATTTACATGTATTTAAATTGAGGAAGGAGGATCCTACATCGCAGGTCACATTGACTGCAACGGTTGCACACATCATGCTGCGTGAAGCTCTGACTTGAAAGCGTCAGTTTTATCTGCAAATTCAGTGTCCTTACAACTTCAGTGAGATAATTTAATGGGGGCATTACTAGTTCGCCACCATATCACACTCCATGCTGTTGCTAGGCGGCATCAAGATAGAAGAAGGGCTCCTGGCTATGTTGGCCCACGGATGAGGAGAGGCCAAAGACGTCTGGGGAGAAGGGCTTACCCCCAAGGGTTTACAGGCGTCAACGCTCATACCTCCAGCTCTCTGAGGAGCTGTGTTTGAGAAGGCTACGTTTCTGAATGGAAATGCCGACAGATATGCCATCTCCTACAGAGAGACTTACAGCTTTACACCGCCAACAGGACTGCACTGCCTGTCGCAGTGAAGGTGACTGCGGCACTGCCCTTCTATGCCTCCGGCTCCTTCCAAGCAGCAGCAAAGGACTTATTCAGTATCTCTCAATACACTGCATATTGCTGCATTCACCATGTCACAAAGGCTCTGTACGCCTGCAGAATGGACTTCATAAAGTTCCCAATGAGCAGGGAGAGCCAGAATGAGTGGGCATGTGGGTTTGACAGAATTGCGGGCCTCCCGAGGGTTCATTGACTGCACACATATAGCCTTGCGAGCACCATTATACAATGCAGAGGTATTCAGAAACTGAATAGGATACCACTCCCTAAACGTGCAGCTGGTGTGTGACCACATGCAGCGCTATCCAGGAAGCACACATGATGCTTTCATCTTGCATGAGAGCACTGTCTCACGATTGTTTCAGCCACCAAAGGAATGGTGCTGCTGGCTGCTCGGGGACAAAGGATACGGCCTGGCCACCTGACTCATGACCCCCCTCCGCAACCCCATGACTGAAGTGGAGCAGCGCTACAATGAGAGCATGCGGCCACTCGCAACATCATCGAACATACAATTGCTCAAACGATGCCTGGTCCACTCTGGAGGCAGCCTTCAATACTTCTCTCAACAGATCTCCAAATTCATTGTGGTGAGCTGCATGCTGCAAAATTAGCCATCATGAGGGGCCAGACATTGCCAGCGGGAATTGCAGGCCCACCTCAGGAGGATGAGGATGGCGAGGAGGAGCCTGGCGAGGCCCCGATTGGACAGCCACACCATCCACAGGGAAGGCCACGTGGAGATGCTGCTGGACCAAGAGCCGCACATCACCAGCTCACAATGGACCGATTCTCCTGAATGGAGGATGCTGATACTGGACACGATATGTGCCCCCATAAAGGCACATCTGGTGAACTTTGGGATGATACACATGACACCAATGGCAAAGGGTCAAAGTGAGCTTTCACTGCAACAAAGTAACAAACGGTCCTCCCACCAAAAGAAAACCATACAATATGCAACTTTCTGCTGTAAGGCACTCAAGCATAATGAAGTGCATTAATTCAACTTAACTATTTACAGGCGTCATAACGAAAAATCAGGGCATATTCACAACGCTGTCCACAATGGGGCTTGTCCTGAGCTTTGGCCCCCCTTCGCTTTACCCCCCTCCCATGCCTGCTGCTCCTTCTCAATGAGGCCTCAGTGCCTACAGCAAGGCTGCTTGAGGGCTGCTGTGTTAGTGGGCTCGACAGTGCAGATGGCCTAGGACGATGCCCTGGACCAGCTCTGGGCCTCGAACGTCTGGCTGTGGACTGCTGCGTCTCAGCTTCGGCGGCAGCAGTCTCTGATGGATTGGGAATGGACCACGTTAGGTGTAAGGTCGGAGAGTCACTGGTGGGAGCTGGAATGCTCTCATCTTGAGGAAGGACAGCACCTTGCATTTCCTAGGGACCACTGACACTCACTCGAGGCTGGGCCTCAGCATCCAGAGCATGATGTGTGACCACAACTTTCTGGCCTGCTTCAGCACCGTCACTTCCCCATTGGATAGTGGGGAACACAGAGAGGATGGCAGCAGTCAGTGATCACATGACATCACCAAGCTGAAATGTAGCTTGTGCCTGTGATGTGATCATTGCTGCCACATTACCCATGGCACCCGTCACACACTCTGGAACTCCACTATCGCTGCTGGAGCCCATCTCCCTCTGCAAGTGGGCAATGATGGGCTCGTTGGAGTCCTCAGATGCACGGACAATGCATGAGACGGCCTCGGCCACACTCACAGCAAGTGCGTCGATGCTCTGCGAGACCCTACCCAGTGCACATTGGGTATGGTCCCGCATTTCCGTGTTCTCCCTGGACATAGTCAGCAAGTCCAGGTCCAGGTCTGCCTGTCTCTGAGCAGGACTGCTGTGCCGACTCACCCTCTGAGGAACTGGCGTCCGAGCTTCCCCTCCCACTGGGAATTGCTGTCGGCCACTGGGGCCAGGAACCTCAGAGTCATCAAACCCCTTGAAGTCACCGTCCTCCCCCGATGTGTCCTCACACGGTGGGACTGATGGGCTGTCACACTCATGGAGCACACTGTCCTCTCCTCCCTCGCCATCTTCCCCGTGGCCAGACGTGGATGCCTCACGGGAGGGCTGTTGTGCTTCTGTAAGTACGAAACAACATATGTGTGGTAAGCAACAGGGGAGGGGGAAGGCAGATAAGAGGCAAGCGGCATTGGACATAAAGGGGCTAGGCCATTTGATATTAGGGGTCAAGGAAGTCACGTCAATTGCAAATGCCATTCACATACCGTCACTACACGAAGGGAGCTCGGCCTCGCTGCCGGCCATTGTGTGAACTGAGTGCCCATGAGGGCCGAAAATCTTTGCTCCTCTTCGTTCAGCTTCTGCAGATCAGGCTGTTCGCCTCTGGTGCTTTGCTGCTCCCTCCTATTATGCGATAATTTAGTCTGCAATAAGAGCAATAAGAAGGGTTGAGTAAGTGTGCAGCTCGTCTTGTGCCATATGTGCCTTCCATAGTAGAATAGCTGCCACTGTGTGCTAATGTGTTCAATTCAGTCTGTGTGGCAGGTGACTGATCATGCTGGAAAAGTGGGAGGAGGTGAGAGCCAAGTAGCATAGCGGCTCAGGGTGACGTTTGGACAATGCATAACAATAGTGGAAGGGGAGTGCGAGGAGGGTTGACAATGATTAGAGGACAAGAGGGTCCATGCATCCTGAATGCAGGGGGCATGACTGCAGAAGTGAGCCTGCAACTTTCAGGCGGATTTACCAACCCAAACCATAGCCTGGAACACATAGAGAAGGGGCAGCTCCATCAAAGACTTAACATTGTGTGAGACACTGATCTTGAAACCATGGCAGGGGTGCATAAATGTAAAGGGTACTCACCCTGATGATTCTCGTGAGGTTGTTTAACTTTTTGCCGCATTGGTTGGCAGTTCTAACCACCGTGTCTGCCGCTGTGCCTCCATATTCTTTTAAAGACAATGGCACAGGCTTTTTTCCACCGGTAGATGCAGTGTAGGTCACCTCCTCTCTATGGCCTGCACTAATGCCTCAGCAACTGCTGCAGAGAAGCGGCGTGCTCTATGTCTTCCCTCCTGCTGCGCCATCTCTCCAGCTGTGGTGGAAGTAGGCTGGTGCATCTGTGTACGTGCAAAGAATCGCCGCGCCCTAAAGTTTTGCCCGGGAAGATTGCAATGCGCCTGCGCATGTGCGAAATGTATATTTTTTTTAACGCGCGATTTTCAGCTGCTGTGGAAAACCTCCCTTGTGTAACGCCTGATTTTGCAATCCTGATCATGGAACCTCACTTTCTGCCAAATTTTGCAGACGAGGGCGCAAACTTTGTCCAGGCAGCATCAGGACCACCCTGCCATCATTACCGCCCTAAAATCTCAAAAGCCGAATGTTATGTTTGGAATAACTCCACAGGACTGTATTGTAAGCTCAAACTGTTGCGACCTTGGTCTCTTTATTCAGACTCCAGAGTGAGGAAGCAGCATAGTGAATCATCTTTTATACCTGCTTGCCAGGGTGCATAGGTGATCCTTAGGTCTCCCACAGCGTGCCCCCTGGTGGCAAGTCTTACATATTGGTGAGGTTTACATACATACATACCATCACTCCCTCCCAAAGTCTTATATACATACAAGTTATTTACAAGTTGAGGTGATCTGGCACTCTGCGCTCCCAGGTCTATCACCTGAGTTGAAGTCCTGGCATGGGTGAGTTGGTCGGATCATTGCTGCACGGCCACGCAGCTGGTCTGATCAGACTGTCGGGCATGGTGGGCTCATCCTCGTGGTTGATAGCGAGGTCGATTGTGTTAGTGGGTCGCTGGGGGCCAGGTCCTTTCACAGTGGTTCCTGGTTGTCTGTAGTTCGCAGTTTGGTCTGGTCCAAATCATTTGTCCATTACATGGTTTCACAACAAACCCTCCATTCCCCTCTTTGGTTAATACAGTGCTAGCAGCCCATCTGGGGCCATGAACATGGTCTACATCATTTATTCTGATGTTGCGTGGAGGAGCCGTGCGATCGTGGTACATTCTCTGCTGATAGCATACGGAAGGCTTGGTTCTGAGTGATTCTGTCTGGTGACTGCATAGCACCCGGGATAGCCGGGTCTGTAGGGAGTCTACCGTGACACGTGTGGTGCTTGGCTTTATGATTTGGGCTGCCCGCTCTGGACTATTGTCGCTGACCCTAAGGTCTGACAAGTCAAGAATGGCCAATATGGCCTTGAGACTTTCAGTAGTGGTGGGAGGCCGCCTGGTCCCCGTGGATCCTGGGCCATGGTATGGAGGCCCGGACCACCGACTGTGTGTAGCCTCCCTGCCTTTCTTTGCAACGTTGCAGGGTTGCCCCATATGGGATGAGCATTTCGTCTTTGTGACGGATAAGCTGCAACATCCCGTCTAGCAGTTTGCCGTTAGCTGGCGGTAACGTAGGATCCTGGCTGGTCCAGGTCCTAAACTGGGGAGCCATTACGGTTGACCCCTCGCTTTCTAGCACTTCCATAACGAGCAGGTCTGCGGTCTGCGCCATTTCCACCCCGGTGGTGGGCAACGGTAGCCAACTGTGGGCATCAGTGCCGTTCTCAGTGCCTGGCCTGTGGCGGATCATGTTACAGTGCACAGACAGTGTTAGACATATTCGAAACAAAGCATTGATAATGTGCCCCTGTTCTCCCAAAACTGTGAGATTAGCAGCTTGTCTGACTCGAGCAAATATTGGGACACTCTTTGGTATATCTCTTCTGTCCTGTGAACCCAGGCTACTGCCTTTGGTAACTTATTGGATACATATACAAGCGGTTGGGGCTCGCCCGCTATCTTGGTTTGCTGTACAACACGCCTGAACGCGTGTGATAACAAATCACTTGCTACAAATACCTTGTCAGAAACATATGCAACTGGTTGGTATTCGCCCCCTACTTTGGCTTGTTGTAAGATACCCCTGACCCCATATGATACATCATTGGCCGCGGAAGAGCGCTTACATGGGTTACAAAGTACAAACAACTTATTGGAACATAGTGGGTTCCTGGCCTTCTCAGCGGCCACCCCTTTACCTTTGCCCCAAGCCCAGTCATCTTCCTTGCTGGGCAACACATGCCTCTGTTTCGTTGCGGCGACATCCCGTGGTCTGGACGTTCTCTCATCCCGTGGTCTGGACGCACTTTCGTCCTGTGGTCTGGACACTCTCTTGTCCCGTGGTCTGGATGCACTGCCGCGATCTTCCTCCCCAGGGATTTTGCCTCTGGCGTTGGGAAGATACATTCGGATCGTTTCGACCGGAGTCCCACTCTGCTTGGTTGACCTCGAGCCTCTTCCATCGTCGCGAAGAGGTCATCGGTTTTGGGTGGTGGGTACCGCGCCTGTACCGCTGCTCGGTTGATCTTTACCTCCTCGTGGTCGTGATGAGCAACCTGTACCTCGGGGATCTGCAAATGGATCTGCACTTCGATGCCTGGTTCAGCTGAAGGTGGGGGCTTGCTCAGCCTTTGAGCAAGGGAGACGTCATTCGCCGGAGAAGGTACACAGATGTCTTCCCAGTTCCATCGAATCTTCCCCATCCACCTTCTACCAAGCAGTGTTGGCCCATCACCTGAAACAGTCCACAATGGTAAATTGTGCACCACTCCCTAATGGGATACTCATGGTATCAGTTCCTTGGTCTAGTGCGCAGCTTTGCCTGAATCGGGATTAGCTTGTGTCGTTGTGTTCTGTCATCCCACAGCCTCTTGAATGCCTTTTGACTCATTATTGATTGACTCGCCCCTGTGTCCAATTCCATGGAGACTGGAGTGCCGTTGAGTTTCACTTTTAACATTATAGGAGGGCCTTTGGTGGTGAAGGTGTGTACCCCATATACTTCCTCTTCATCCTCAGGTTGGGTTGCCTCTCCTGCTCGTTCAGCGTGATCCGCGCCGGATCGGTCGTCCTCTCCTGACTCTGCCACGTGGTGACTCACAGGTCGTTTGCACATTTGCTGGAGGTGCCCCATTGTTCCACAGCCCTTGCACACATAGTGCTTGAGTCGACATTGATAGGCTCTATGACTGACCCCGCAGCGCCAACATGGTGTTAATGGATATGCATTCACGCCGCATGGCGGACTCTGAGTCACCCTAGGCCTGGCCTCTGCGGTCATGTAGGCCCTGCCATGTACAGTTCTGCCTGCTGAAAGCTTTATTTTATGCACAGTACTTGCTGGTGAGCTTCGAATCTGTGAAGATATCTGTTTCGTGTTGTCGCTCGTGGATATGAAAGCCTGGGCTATAGTGATGGTCTTGCTCAGATCTAGGGATTCGTCAGTCAGCAGTTTGCGAAGAATGACCTCGTGGCCGATTCCAAGCATGAAAAGTCCCGCAACATTTCCCCCAAAGATCCGGCAAATTTGCACTGTCCCGCAAGGCGTCTTAGGTCGGCGACAAAGCTCGCCACATCCTGGCCCTCAGAGCGGTGGTGCGTGTAAAAGCGATACCTGGCCATTAAGATGCTCTCCTTCGGCTTGAGGTGTTCCTGAACCAGCGTGTACAGCTCTGTGTAAGTCTTGTCCATTGGTTTGTCCGGTGCCAGCAGATTTTTGAGGAGGTCATATATCGAAGACCCACATACGGTGAGGAGAATCACCCTGCGCTTGACCGCCGTCTCAGCCTTGTCCGGTTCGTTGTCACGAAGTATTGGTCGAGATGCTCAATGAAGGCTTCCCAATCATCACCCTCAACAAGTCTCTCAAGAATACCAATGGCAGCCATTACCGTGTGAAAGTTCGTGATCCGTTACTCGTCGCCAATTTTTATGTTTGGAATAACTCCACAAGACTGTATTGCAAGCTCAAACTCTTTATTCAGACTCCAGAGTGAAGAAGTAGCATGGTAAATCACCTTTTATACTTGCTTGCGCAGGGTGCACAGGTGACCCTTAGGTTTCCCACAGGTGTGCCCCCTGGTGGCAAGTCTTACATATTGGTGAGGGTTACATACATACATAACTCCAAAAATCCAATCAGAGTCTCCAAACTGCAAGCTGATAAGAGCCGAGGGAGGGTAGACTGGCACAGGATGAGTCATGACAGCTGCCAGGGAATTTGGCACACACCTGCATAATCATCTTTATATGGTTGCACCAATGATGTGAGAGTGGCTTCCAAATTTGCGGAAAAGACTTGCAAACTGTAGACTCCTAAATCTGTGCTCAAAAC
Source organism: Pristiophorus japonicus (assembly GCF_044704955.1). Classification (NCBI taxonomy): domain Eukaryota; kingdom Metazoa; phylum Chordata; class Chondrichthyes; family Pristiophoridae; genus Pristiophorus; species Pristiophorus japonicus. The sequence goes on from NC_091980.1 coordinate 88,582,283, forward strand.
GCTCTCAGCAAGAGCCTTTCTCTTTGGCAAGTGAGCAGGTGTCATGTGGCAGTATTTATTTGGCTTTCCATGCTCTGCAATAATGACCTCGATCAATGGCTACTGAGCTACTGCCTCAGTTTGACAGACTTGGAGCCCGAACTCGGGTCGAAGCCAAGGCCCGTCCAAGTGCCGCCCAAAGGGCCGCCGATGGCCGCCGAGAGACTGGGTGGTACTTTGCCTGAAAGATTCCTCTAAAAGAGATGGCAGTACCGCCCGGCAGCTAAACAACGGCTTACGCATCAATCTGGGCCACAGAGGGCGGGAGCTCTCTCAATCTCGGCGGCAACTACGCTTGCCACCCAAGTGCCACCGAGGATGGAGTCAGGCCCAGGGAGGGTGGAAGACCTGCAAATAAAAACCATAGCAAAAAAAAAAACACACCGCAACAACTTCAGGGGACCCCATCCAGGTAAGTCGCTGTGTAAAGAAAATGTAAATATGTTCACTAACCTTTTTTTTTCCATCTTTGTACTTACCGTTGGGGTTAGAACAGCCTCCATGCAGCTGTCTTTCACATTGCTGGCGCCGACTCCCACTGACTCCCGCCCGCACCAATCTGGCAGCTCGGCGGGCGGGAGGCCACTTATGCTACTAGGTCGCCAGTGGGCGTCAGCGGGAGGTTCCCAGCGATACTCCCCTCCCGCCCACTCCAGCCCAAGTGGAAAGACCGGCAGCAAAACTCGCCGGCTGTCGGCAACAGCAGGCGGCAGTGGACGGTAAGGCCACCAATATCGGGGCCTAGGTTCCCGAGTTGGGTGATTCCAGTGAGCAACTAGTGAAGTTTGAATGATCTGGTTAAAAGCACTGTTAAGAGTCTAACAACAAGGTGTTAATGAGGTAAATTAGGTCGCCTACCTCTGCTGTTTGGGTCCGCGCTGTGCTGGAAAACTACTATAACTAGGCAATCCCTCGTGACAAGGATGACGCTCTCATAGCAAAAAAAACCATGGGCTCACAGGTGTTACAATGAGTTCCATCTTAAAGGGTGGAAGATGCATGTGCGTGGATTTTTTAACGTGTGGTGACCATTGCACACCAGCCACCACTCGGGCTTGACAGAACTAAGTCTTAGTCCAGTGGCGAGGATTGACCAAGACGACTGAAGACCAAGCTCTGTTGCACCACCCCTGGGTCACAGCCCCGCCGCTGTTAAATGCTACCCTACCCCTCACTGGGCTCGAACGCCGCCCCTCGCTGGGCTCGAACGCAGCCCCTCGCTGGGCTCGAACGCTGCCCCTCGCTGGGCTCGAACGCTGCCCCTCGCTGGGCTCGAACGCCGCCCCTCGCTGGGCATCTAAAGCCTCCCTCACTGGGCTCGAACGCCGCCCCTCGCTGGGCTCGAACGCAGCCCCTCGCTGGGCTCGAACGCTGCCCCTCGCTGGGCTCGAACGCTGCCCCTTGCTGGGCTCGAACGCCGCCCCTCGCTGGGCATCTAAAGCCTCCCTCACTGGGCTCGAACACCGCCCCTCACTGGGCTCGACCTCCGCTCCTCCCTGGGCTCGAATGCTTCCCTCGCTGGGCATCTAAAGCCTCCCTTGCTGGGCTCGAACACCGCCCCTCGCTGGGCTCGACCTCCGCTCCTCCCTGGGCTCGAATGCTGCCCCTCCCTGGCTCATAAGCCGCCTCTCACTGGGCTCGAACACCGCCCCTCGCTGAGCTCAAACACCGCCCCTCGCTGGGCTCGAACGCCGCCCCTCGCTGGGCTCGAACACCGCCCCTCGCTGAGCTCAAACGCTGCCCCTTGCTGGTTCATACGCTGCCCCTTGCTGGGCTCGAACACCGCTCCTTGCTGGGCTCGAACACCGCCCCTCGCTGGGCTCATATGCTGCCCCTCGCTGGGCTCATACGCTGCCCCTCGCTGGGCTCGAACGCTGCCCCTCGCTGGGCTCGAACACTGCCCCTCGCTGGGCTCGAACACCGCCCCTCGCTGGGCTCAAACGCTGCCCCTCGCTGGGCTCGAACGCTGCCCCTCGCTGGAATCGAATCTCAACAACTGCTGGGCTCGGTTCTCAGCCCCTCGCTGGGCATCTAAAGCCTCCCTCACTGAGCTCGAACGCCGCCCCTCGCTGGGCTCGACCTCCGCTCCTCCCTGGGCTCGAATGCTTCCCTCGCTGGGCATCTAAAGCCTCCCTTGCTGGGCTCGAACACCGCCCCTCGCTGGGCTCGACCTCCGCTCCTCCCTGGGCTCGAATGCTGCCCCTCCCTGGCTCATAAGCCGCCTCTCACTGGGCTCGAACACCGCCCCTCGCTGAGCTCAAACACCGCCCCTCGCTGGGCTCGAACACCGCCCCTCGCTGGGCTCGAACACCGCCCCTCGCTGGGCTCATATGCTGCCCCTCGCTGGGCTCATACGCTGCCCCTCGCTGGGCTCGAACGCTGCCCCTCGCTGGGCTCGAACACTGCCCCTCGCTGGGCTCGAACACCGCCCCTCGCTGGGCTCAAACGCTGCCCCTCGCTGGGCTCGAACGCTGCCCCTCGCTGGAATCGAATCTCAACAACTGCTGGGCTCGGTTCTCAGCCCCTCGCTGGGCATCTAACGCCTCCCTCGCTGGGCTCAACCTCAGCTCCTGCTGGGCCCGGCTCTCATGCCTGAGTTAAAGGCACAAGGAGACGGGATGATGGCGGGTTCACGACACACTCCCATTTTTGCCGCATTTTACTCCTGACTCGCCTCCAATCCCACACACACGGCAACATGTAAATTCTGGCCAACGTTTCAGATCAATCACCTTTCATCAGATTTCATCAGAACTGTTTTGATGAAAGGTCATCGATCTGAAATGTTAACTCTGTTTCTCTCGCCAGATGCTGCCTGACCTGCTGAGTATTTCCAGCACTTCCTGTTTTTATTTCAGATTTCCAGCATCTGTAGCATTTTGCTTTTGTGCCACCCATTCCTATGTTACTTCAGTTCCTTTTTGTGTGCATTTTTTGGATATTGTATCATTTCCTCTCTTCCTACTGAGTGGTTTCTGCCACAATAAGCTGTGGAGCTGCTGCACAATGACCTTGCTCCTCAATACAGTGAATCACTTTGGTTTTGGATGCCACCTCATAATGTGGTTCCCAATGATTCTTGTTGGCTGCACTGAGCAGACATGAGAAATCTCTGCCAGCTGGGTGAGTCTGCACGATGATCCACAGCACACATCTACAGTACTTCCAATTCATTGTTTGATTTCCCATAATACATTCCACTCTAATGCTCAAAAGCAGATTTTTGTTGATAAAAGGGATCGAGTTATAAACATGTGCATATTTTTCTGAAGAATCTTTTCTCACATTGCTCAAAAACTGTCTGACAATTGCTTAGTAATCCTCCCTCCGCCCCCCAATCTCTCCCTGCCATAGCATATCATGGGGCTTAACTTCATAACCACCATTAGCTGCAGCTGGCAAAAATGACATATAATATGAGGACCATGTTAAAATATTTGACAGTTAATTGAAGTTAATTGAAGTTGTTGCAAGGACTAAATTTACTGTTACTACTGACAATGTGCTCCTGATGTAAGCTAATTGTTATGTATGCAATAAAGGTTCAAACTAAGTACTGTTTAACTAAGCAAGGTACGACCTCGGCTCTGCTTTATTTAGGCCCAAAGTGCCTGACTCTCAAAATGACTGTCCTTTTATACCAGAGCAGCACCATGTGATGGCTACAAACAGAATGTACATACATGACAATACCTCCCTCTGAGATCTTATCACAGTCTTTCACAGGTTGAGACGGTCCGGTGCTTTGCGATCCCGGGTTGACCGTCTCAGTTCGATTCCAGCCTTGGGTGAGTGTGCGGGGTCTGTTGTGGCTGATGGCTGGATGACTGACTTGTTGGGGGTGGCAGTGGCCATGTCAGGAATTGCAAGTCCATTTTTATTGAACAGATCTGTGATGGAAATCCCGGGTTCACGATGACCCTCGGGTCCTCCGAAGACTGATGGTAGGTTAGTTGGTCGTCACTGGTTTCTTCATCCGACTATTCTGGCTCGTCTTTGTGCCTCAGCTTTGTCTGTGTTTCCTGCAAGTTTTTCCATTCTTGAGCTTAATAATGAATACTCTGTTGCCCTCCTTGGTCATGATTGTACCAGCGATCCATTTGGGACCCTGACCAAAGTTCAGCATATATACAGGATCATTAAAAGAAATCTCGCATGACACAGTTCTGCGATCGTGGTACCCTTGTTGACTTTATCTTTTGCATTCAACATGATTATTTAAATCCAGGTGTACCAGTGATAGCTTGGTTTTAAGACCTCTTTTCATCATGATTTCAGCAGGTGAGACCCCTGTGAGTGTGTGGGGTCTTGTCCTGTAACTCAGCAGTATGCAAGACAAGCGGGTCTGCACTGACCCTTGGGTTATTATCCTCATGCTTTGCTTGATAATTTGTACTACATATTCAGCTTGCCCGTTGGATGCAGGCTTGAATGGTGCTGACCTTACATGTTTTATGCCATTAAGTTTCACAAACTCCTGAAACTCCTGACTAGTGAAGCATGACCCATTGTCACTCACCACTATGTCAGGCAGACCATGTGTTGCGAACATGACATTGAGATTCTCTATGGTTGCCGTGGATGTACTAAATGACATGATTATGCATTCTCCCCACTTCGAATAAGCATCCACCACCACTAAAAACATCTTGCCCAGGAAGGAAATTCTACATGGATCCTGGGCCAAGGTTTGGATGGCCTCGATCACAGACTCAGCGGCGATTCGGGTCCTGGCTGGTCCAGGTCTTAACTTGTTGAGCCGAGGCAGGAGTTCCTTCACTCTTAAAAGCATCCATGATTAACATTAGATCCGCCAGTTGTGACGGTTCCACCTCTGGTGTGGGCAACGGCAACCGGTTCAAAGCATCGGTACAATTCTCTGTGCCAGGTCTTTGGTGAATGACATAATCATAGGCAGATAATGTCAGTGCCCACCTTTGGATGCAGGATGAAGCGATGGTATTGATACCTTTGCTCTCAGAAAACAATTAAATGAGTGGCTTGTGATCAGTCTCTAATTCGAACCTCAGACTGAACAGGTATTGATGCATCTTTTTAACACTGTACACACATGCTAAAGCTTCTTTTTCAACCATGTTGTAGGCTCTTTCTGCTTTAGACAAACCTTTGAATGCATATACGACAGGTTGAAGTTTCCACTCATTGGCTTGTTGGAGTACGCAACCAATTCCATATGACAATGCGTCAGATGCCAAAACTAAATGTTTACATGAGTCATAATGTACCAGCAGCTTGTTCGAGCAAAGCAGATTGGTAGCTTTCTCGAAAGCTCTATCTTGCAATGCCCCCCACACCCAGTTGTCGCCTTTTCTCAATAGCATGTGCAGTGGTTCTAGTAAGGTGCTCAATTTAGGTCGGAAGTTACCAAAGTAGTTGAGTAGACCCAGTAACGAATGCAGCTCTGTCACATTCTGCGGCTTGGGTACACTCTTGATGGCCTTGGTTTTCACGTCAGTAGGTCTGATGCCATCAGCGGCACAAATCATTACAAATGGGTATGATTTGGTGGCCATTACAGAAACGTGGTTGCAGGGTGGCCAAGACTGGGAATTAAACATACAGGGGTATCTGACGATTCGGAAAGATAGACAAGAAGGGAAAGGAGGTGGGGTAGCTCTGTTAATAAAGGATGATATGAGGATAGTTGTGAGAGACGATATTGGCTCTAATGAACAAAATGTTGAATCATTGTGGGTGGAGATTAGAGATAGTAAGGGGAAAAATTCACTGGTGGGCGTAGTTTATAGGCCCCCAAATAATAACTTCACGGTGGGGCGGGCAATAATCAAGGGAATAATGGAGACATGTGAAAAAGGAACGGCAGTAATCATGGGGGATTTTAACCTACATATCGATTGGTCAAGTCAAATCGCACGGGGTAGCCTGGAGGAGGAATTCATAGAATGAATACGGGATTGTTTCTTAGAACAGTATGTTACAGAACCTACAAGGGAGCAAGCTATCTTAGATCTGGTCCTGTGTAATGAGACAGGAATAATAAACAATCTCCTAGTAAAAGATCCTCTCGGAATGAGTGATCACAGTATGGTTGAATTTGTAATATAGATTGAGGGTGAGGAAGTAGTGTCTCAAACGAGCGTACTATGCTTAAACAAAGGGGACTACAGTGGGATGAGGGCAGAGTTGGCTAAAGTAGACTGGAAACAAGGACTAAATGGTGGCACAATTGAGGAACACTGGAGGACTTTTAAGGAGCTCTTTCATAGTGCTCAACAAAAATATATTCCAGTGAAAAAGAAGGGCGGTAAGAGAAGGGATAACCAGCCGTGGATAACCAAGGAAATAAATGAGAGTATCAAATTAAAAACCAATGCGTATAAGGTGGCCAAGGTTAGTGGGAAACTAGAAGATTGGGAAAATTTTAAACAACAGCAAAGAATGACGAAGAAAGCAATAAAGAAAGGAAAGATAGATTACGAAGGTAAACTTGCGCAAAACATAAAAACAGATAGTAAAAGCTTTTACAGATATATGAAATGGAAAAGAGTGACTAATGTAAATGTTGGTCCCTTAGAAGATGAGAAGGGGGATTTAATAATGGGAAATGTGGAAATGGCTGAGACCTTAAACAATTATTTTGCTTCAGTCTTCACAGTGGAAGACACAAAAAACAAGCCAAAAATTGCTGGTCACAGGAATGTGGAAAGGGAGAATCTTGAGACAATCACTATCACTAGGGGGGTAGTGCTGGACAGGCTAATGGGACTCAAGGTAGACAAGTCCCCTGGTCCTGATGAAATGTATCCCAGGGTATTAAAAGAGATGGCGGAAATAATAGCAGATGCATTCGTTATAATCTACCAAAATTCTCTGGACTCTGGGGAGGTACCAGCGGATTGGAAAGCAGCTAATGTAACGCCTCTGTTTAAAAAGGGGGGCAGACAAAAGGCAGGTAACTATAGGCCGGTTAGTTTAACATCTGTAGTGGGGAAAATGCTTGAAACTATCATTAAGGAAGAAATAGCGGGACATCTAGATAGGAAAAGTGCAATCAAGCAGACACAGCATGGATTCATGAAGGGGAAATCATGTTTAACTAATTTACTGGAATTCTTTGAGGATATAACGAGCATGGTGGATAGATGTGTACCGATGGATGTGGTAAATTTAGATTTCCAAAAGGCGTTTGATAAGGTGCCACACAAAAGGTTACTGCAGAAGATAAAGGTACGCGGAGTCACAGGAAATGTATTAGCATGGATAGAGAATTGGCTGGCTAACAGAAAGCAGAGAGTCGGGATAAATGGGTCCTTTTCGGGTTGGAAATCGGTGGTTAGTGGTGTGCCACAGGGATCAGTGCTGGGACCACAACTGTTTACAATATACATAGAGGACCTGGAAGAGGGGACAGAGTGTAGTGTAACAAAATTTGCAGATGACACAAAGATTAGTGGGAAAGCAGGTTGTGTTGAGGACACAGAGAGGCTGCAAAGAGATTTAGATAGGTTAAGCGAATGGGCTAAGGTTTGACAGATGGAATACAATGTCGGAAAGTGTGAGGTCATCCATCTTGGGAAAAAAAACAGTAAAAGGGAATATAATTTGAATGGGGAGAAATTACAACATGCTGCGGTACAGAGGGACCTGGGGGTCCTTGTGCATGAATCTCAAAAGATTACTTTGCAGGTGCAGCAGGTAATCAGGAAGGCGAATGGAATGTTGGCCTTCATTGCGAGAGGGATGGAGTACAAAAGCAGGGAGGTCCTGCTGCAACTGTATAGGGTATTGGTGAGGCCGCACCTGGAGTACTGCGTGCAGTTTTGGTCACCTTACTTAAGGAAGGATATACTAGCTTTGGAGGGGGCACAGAGATGATTCACTAGGCTGATTCCAGAGATGAGGGGGTTACCTTATAATGATAGATTGAGTAGACTGGGTCTTTACTTGTTGGAGTTCAGAAGGATGAGGGGTGATCTTATAGAAACATTTAAAATAATGAAAGGGATAGACAAGATAGAGGCAGAGAGGTTGTTTCCACTGGTCGGGGAACTAGAACTAGGGGGCACAGCCTCAAAATATGGGGGAGCCAATTTAAAACCGAGTTGAGAAGGAATTTCTTCTCCCAGAGGGTTGTGAATCTGTGGAATTCTCTGCCCAAGGAAGCAGTTGAGGCTAGCTCATTGAATGTATTCAAGTCACAGATAGATAGATTTTTAACCAATAAGGAAATTAAGGGTTACGGGGAGCGGGCGGGTAAGTGCAGCTGAGTCCACGGCCAGATCAGCCATAATCTTGTTGAATGGCGGAGCAGGCTCAAGGGGCTAGATGGCCTACTCCTGTTCCTAATCCTTATGTTTTTATGTTCTTATGTTTATTTTCCTCCCGAGGAATTCGACCTCCGGTGCCATGAAGTCGCACTTTGAGCACTTCAGTCTGAGTCCCACTCTATCCAAACACAGTAGAACCTCTTCCAGGTTGTTCAGATGTTCCTTGGAGTCACGACCGGTGATCAGAATGTCATCTTGGAAAACGACGATTCTGGAAATGGACTTCAGTAGACTTTCCATATTCCTCTGGAATATTGCTGCAGCCGAGCAAATTCCGAAAGGGCACCTGTGGTAAATAAACAGTCCTTTAGTGCGTGTTAATGCACGTAAGTCTCTTCGACGTCTCGACCAACTCCTGAGTCATAGAGGCCGACGTCAAGTCCAGTTTTGTGAATGACTTCCCTCCGGCTAGCGTCGCAAACAAGTCATCAGCCTTCGGTAACGGGTACTGATCTTGTTTCAAAACCCTGTTGATCGATAGCCTTGTAGTCTCCACAGATTCTGACTGTGCCATCACTTTTCAGCACAGGAACAGTGGGGTTGGCCCATTCATTAAATTCGACCAGTGATATGATCCCTTCACGCTGGAGTCTGTCCAGTTGAATTTCGATCTACTTCCTCATCATATACGGCACTGCCCAAGCTTTATGATGAATAGGCCTTGCATCTGAGTCCACGTGAATCTGCACCTTGGCTCCTGTGAGGTTACCGATACCTGGTTCGAACAGCAAAGGGAACTTGCTCAATACTTGGCACATGTATCTTCCTCCGATGACAACGCCTTTATGTCATTCCAGTCGCATCTGATTTTCTCCAACCAGCTCCTGCCGAGCAGCATTCGGCCATTGCCTGGAACAAGCCACAGCGGTAACTCATGAACCGCACCGCTATATGACACATTAATTTATGCACTACCAATCACCTTTATCAGTTCTTTGGTGTACATGCGCAGCTTGACGTTAACAGGGCTCAGTCTTAGTATCCCACAACTTATTAAATGCCCTCTCGTTCATGATCGATTGATTCGCTCCCAAGTCGAGTTCCATCAATACCGGTATCCCGTTAAACTTCACATTAATCAAAATTGGTTTACTCTTGAGTATGAAGGAATGCAGTCCATACACTTCCTCCTCTGGCATCTCGGATTGCGTATCGGATCCGCGCTAGTCTGACTCTCACCCTCTACGTGGTGTGTTGCAGCTTGCTTGCTCATCTGCGGACACTTGCGTTGGAGATGCCCCACTCTCAGACAGCCTTTGCAACTATATTGCTTAAATCAGCACTGCTGGTGCCAAGGATTTCTCCCACAACGCCAACACGGAGAAGTCGGATACATTCCCACTGGCGGACTTTGGGCAGCCACAGGTTTGCGAATGCAGCCGGATAGCCCCTGCCATGTGCCGCTCTGCCGAACGCCGAATCAATTGTATTTACAGGACTTGCCGAGGTTCGGTTCTTCACCGCTCTTTGCTTTAGACTCCTGTCTGTCGTCATACATGATTGAGCGATCTGGATGGCCCTTTTTAAATCCAACTCCTCCACCGCCAGAAGTTTGTGCAGGATCACCTCGTGGTTGATACCGATAATGACGAAGTCCCGCAGCATGTCTGCCAACACCGTCCCGAACTTGCACGGTGCCGCTAGATATCTCAGGTCGACAACGAATTCGGCCGCGCTCTGGCTCTCCAATCGAACGTCTGTATACAACCTTTATCTCAAGATGATGATGCCGTCATCTGGCTTGAGGTGCTTCTGTACCAATGTACACAACTCCTTGTACGTTTTCTCTGTTGGATCGCTAGGCATGAGTAGATTCTTTATCAGACCGTAGATTTCTGAACTACAGTGAGGAACACGGCCCAGCACCGATCTGCATCGTCAACTCCCTTCATTTTGTTGGGCACAAAGTACTGGTTCAAACAGCTCACAAAGTCTGCCCAATCTTCTCCCTCCACGAATTGCTCTAAAAATCCAATCGTGCTCATTTTGCAAACAAAGGTTCTTGTATTCTCGTCGCCAAATGTTATGTATGCAATAAAGGTTCAAACTGAGTACTGTTTAACTAAGCAAGGTACAACCTTGGCTCTGCTTTTTTTAGGCCCAAAATGGCTGACTCTGAAAATGGCTGGCCTTTTATACCAGAGCAACACCATGTGCGTGCTGCTCAGTGGCACCCAACAATGACGCCATCTGGTGGCTACAAACAGAAGTATATACATGACACTAATATTAACTGCTGATGATTTGTCTCGGACTTCTCCGCAGTACTGAAAGCTATTTTCCGTTAGTTTTCCTTGTCTAATTTGTAACCTTTTGGTAGCTGTTTAGTCACATTAATGCACAATGACACTGCACTTTTTGTTTAACTAAAATGTAATCAAGAAAATAAATGATGATTGTATTGTAAAACTGTTTTTATAGTGTGTTACACAGATATGGTCCTTGACTGCATGGGGTCAAAACTGCAATTTTATTCCCAGTTACAGCATGGAAAATCAGACTTGTTTTCTGTGAGGTAACTAAGGAAATACTGAAGCAGGCAAGCTGCTGAAATCACATGACCAACACCTATGTAATGCTTAGCTGAGTGAATGAATGATGTATCTACCATATCCGCTACTGGTGTCTATGGAGAACAGCCACTAACTCCCAGCTTCATAATTAGAATAATTACTTAATAATTGCCCTGAAGGTATAATAACTGCTCTTGAAGCTATGCTGTTTAATCTATTTACACTTCAATGTGCTACTGAAGAAAATGTATATTTCAGTTGTTTGGCTGTTTTAACATCTTTAAAAAAAATAAATTATAATAAATTAATCAAATGTAGAAATATGCAGCAGATCTATCTGCATCTGAAAGAGAAAAGGCAGGTTAAATGATTGGGTGGAGAATCATTTGGATTTGCTGTTTGTTTCTAGTTCTATCAGTTTTTCCAGATTTCATGTTTGTTTTCTTTTCACATCTACTGATTTTCTTTTTATTTCATGCTTATAAAAATAACTATGACCAAATTGAATTTTCATACTTGCAATCGAAACAAATGGAATATGATAAAAGTTGAGGTATGACTCCACCCCTTCTACAAGTAAACTTCATCTCACCTTCTTTGTCACTAAGATTGAGACCATCCATTAAGTTGCCTCTCTTCCTCTTGTCTACCAAACCAACCCCCCCTCCCCCCCACACACATACAATAGCCCTAAAGCTGTATCTTCCTCTAGTTTCTCTCCTATCTCCCCTCATGTGCTCTCTGAGCTCATCTTGTTCATAGGAACATAAGAATTAGGAGCAGGAGTAGGCCATTCAGCCCCTCAAGCCTGCTTCCCCATTCAATAAGATCATGGCTGATCGTCTATCTTAACTCCATTTTCCTGCACTGTCCCCATATCCCTTGATTCCCTTAATATTCAAAAATCTATCAATCTCTGTCTTGAATATACTCAATGACTGAGCATCCACATCCTCCTGGGGTGGAGAATTCCAGTCCAGTGAGTGAAGAAATTTCTCCTCATCTCAGTCCTAAATGGCCGACCCCTTATTCTGAGACTGTGACCCCTGCACCTCCATGAGACTCACCTCATGTGCTAAACTGCTGCCCAACCAACCTCCCTTCCTTCCTGCAGCTTTTGACAGGGTTGATCACACTTACCCTCCTCCAATGTCTGTTCTCCGTTATCCAGCTGAGTAGGACTGCCCTCACCTGGCTCTACTCTTACCTATTCAGTGGTAGCCAGAAAATCTCCTGAAATGGCTTCTCTTCCCAGCCTCTCACCGCTATGTTTGGAACCCCCATAAATCTAACATTGACGTCCTCCTTTTTTCTCATCTACATGCTGCCCCTTGGTGACATCTTCCAAAGACACCCCTCCACTGGCTGTGCTGTCAGCCTCCTTCTGACACCTGGCACTGAATGAGCTGCAACTTCCTCCAATTATATATTGGGAAGACCAAAGCCATTGTCACCGGACACCGTCACAAACTCCATTCCCTCGCCATTGATTCTATCCCCCTCCCTATCCACTGTCTGATGCTGTTTGTAACCTTGGCGTCCTATTTGACCCTGAGCTGAGCTTCCGACCCCACATACTCTCCATCACGAAGACCACCTACTTCCAGCTCTGTAACATCTCCCATCTCCGCCCCTACCTCAGACCATCTGCTGCTGCAATCCTCATCCATGATTTTGTTACCCCGAGACTTGACTATTCTAGTGTTCTCCTGGTTGGCCTCCCACCTTCCACCTTCCATAAACTTGAATTCATCCGAAACTGCTGCCTGTATCCTAACCTGCACCAAGTCCTGTTCACCCATCAACCCTGTACTCTCTGGCTTGCATTCTCACCCAGTTCACTAATGCTCAAATTTTAAAATTCTTACCATAATGGTTAAATCGCTCCTTATCTTTGTAACCTCCTCTTGCCCTACAAGCCTGCAAGAAGTTCCTTTTATACATTCCCCTCAACCACCACTCCCTTCAACCCCAGGATTGGCAGCCATGCATTCAGCTGTCTAAGTCCCTAAGCTCTGGAATTTTTTCCCTGAACCGGTTCACTTCTCTCCTCCTTTAAGACCGTCCTTAATCAAGATTTTAGTCACACCTCCTAAAATTACCTTTGACTCAGTGCCAATATTTGTCTAATTATGCTCCTAGGAAGCATCTTGGGGCATTTGTTGTTGGAAACGGACATTTGTCTATACTTTCTCACACCACGGATGTACTTACCCAGTTTTGAGAGCACTAGTTGCTCTATTCCATAGTCGATGGAAAGGTCCTCATCTTCTCAACAATGTTTGTGATTTTCTAATTTTGAAATCATAACATCCAGTCCTATTTCCAGGATTTAATTCCATGTGTAGCCTCCACATCAATACCCTTCCTTCATTTTCCTAAAGACCTGAATCACGTCGCTCCTTAATCTTCTTGTGGTAATGTTTATAAACCAAGTTGCCTAAGTATCTTCATAACAAAATGATTGAGCAGAATCTTTATTGCTCTTTGATGGGGCCTCTTAAACCTGGGTCATTCTAGATTCCTCATGAAAGATCATCTTAACGTGAAATTGGCTGCAATTTGACAGAATATAATCCATTTAAACCCTAAATACCAAACAGCCCGAGTGTAAAGGCCAGGCTCAGGGCTGACATTCCAGCACAGTCTGACGGGTTGCCTTGTGATTTCTATCTCTTCTTCCGAATCCCAGTTTTTCACTTCATCAGTTCTGATCTATGCAGCTTGTCCCCTAGACAATGTATCTCCAATGTTATGTTTCATTGCCTTCTGATTTAAGCAAGCTATGTTGTTAAAACAAATAACAGGTTTTGCTTGGAGCATAGGCAGTATAGTGATTCATATTAATCTGTTTCAGCATTAACTTTTTAGACAAGTACTAGCAATTTTACCTGCCTAAAATATCTGTCTAACCGATCAAAATTTTAATGTGACTTGTGTTGATTTTTTTCATAATGAATTAAATCCCCAGAGTTGAAACACAAACACCCGTGATGACCTGAGATACTATTTACACTAGCATTCTAGCAGTGCTGCAAAGTTGTTTCTGCTTCTCACGAGCTCTACAATTGCTGTGTCAATCCAGAGTCAATGCTCAACCTGATCCAGGAGAGAATGGGAGTGAGAATCCCTGGAGGAGATGGCTGCACACTGTTTGTGTTTGACTGGGAGTAACTCCAATGCAATGCCAAATGCTGGGCTTTTTGCCTACCACACTTCATTTAAATGTTTAGATAGTGCAGACATTGCTACCTGCACTCTCATTACTTAAAGGGCAATTCCAAGCTCCCGTACTCCCAGTTAAGAGCAGCACCAGTAAGGAATGCATTTAGGGAAATTAATGAATAGAAATCAATGGGCTGTACATTCCTAACAACCCCTAACCTCTCTCCTAACTTGGTGACAATTTTAAATTGATGACCTCTCATCACTGACTCCCCACTGGAGAAAACAGGCTTCCCTATTCACCCAAAGTTTCTCATAACTTTAAGCACCTCTATTAAAACTCCATTAAATTTGTTGAACAGGGGCCTTTAACAAATCCATACTGGCTGTCTTTGATTAACTCATAGATTTCCCTAAATGCTCATCTTATCTTGAATTATGGTTTCAAATAGACTTCAATATCCAGTTATTATTGTATTTTCCTTCTGTGTGCAAACTTACTTCTGGTTGCCCTCTTAAATTTCTGCCACTAATTTTCCCTTTTCTTTTTCCCAATTACTTACTTCTTCACACTATTATTTCATTACTCTGAAAATCCCTAGGAAGGGCCCATTTGAGATCACTGTGGCATCAAACAGTAGGAACAACTGAGAGATACTGTAGCTCTTTACACTAAGTCCATCTTCAAGATCTTTGGCCTCTTACTCAGAGCCATTCATGGCCTCACTGCACAAATCTGAGCCATTCATCTCTGCCATACCCTCGGCACCTCTGTTTTTAGATTGTTACTTGTTCTTTGCTCCCTCTACTCTACCATCAAAGGTTGATTGATTAGTCACAATGCTCCTGTTGGCCAACTAAATTCTTTTAAAATATCAATTTCTTCAGCTGTGCGATTGTTCTTTTCCTTAACCCTTTCCCAAATGTTCCTTTTTGTTTTTTAATGTCCACTTCTCTGGCCTGTAAACTGCCAGATATATTTTATATGAGGAATGTTACACAGATGTAAGTTGTTTATACATGAGTTGTGGGATGCCTTTTATTTTATTTGTTCCTAGAATATGGGCATTGCTAGCTAGGCCAGCATCCATTGCCCATCTCTAAATGCCCTTGAGAAAGTGGTAGTGAGCTGCCTTCTTGAACTGCTGCAGTCCGTGTGGTGAAGGTACTCCCACAGTGCTGTTAGGGAGGGAGTTCCAGGGATGTGGCCTTGCCAGCGACGCCCACATCTCTTGAACTAATAAAAAGAAGTCAGGATGATGTGTGACTTGAAGGGGATCTTGGAGGTGATGGTGTTCCCCTGCCCCTGCCCTTCTAGGTGGTAGAGATTGTGGGTTTTGGAGGTACTGTTGAACAAGCCTTGGCGAGTTGCTGCAGTGCATCTTGAGAGGTGATCTTAAAATCTGGACTTTCTTGCAACACACTTAATGCAGGTTCACAGCAAAAAGACAGTTTCCGTAAGCAAATGAAGTCTTCCATAAACTTGAAACTTGCAACTTTATACATTACGTAAATTGTCAAAGGAATAACAGTGACATTTTTACCACTCTACTTAGCTCTCCATTTTCTGCCTACTTTGAAAGGCACCATAGGGGGTAAAATTGGTCTTTGGAGGTAGCGCTGAGCAGGCGGTAGAAAATCAGCAGCCTATTTTATACCCCGGCCAATGTTCCTTTTTTTTGGCGTGACATAGTATAATGCTCCTGACCTTATAACAGCACATCCTCATAAGCAGTGCCACAGGAGAGCCACTAGTATTTAATAATTACAGAATCAAATTATGGAAAGATCAGCAAAGGAGATTTTGTTTTTGTTGCTTTAAGTAGGGAGTAAATTTTTATTTTAAAATTATTTCTTTGACACTTTTTATTTCCCTTCCCAATTGTTAAGGCTTCTTTCCCCTCTACTGGGCTTAATTTACCAATTGAAAGGGAGAACAAGGAGACGACTGCCAGGCTTGACAGTTCAGTTGGCTGCTGTGAAGTGTACGCGAATCATGCAGTATGATATGCCCTGGGATATATTTTTTTGTCCTTCCCTCTGTGAAGCCTTGATGACATGCCAATGAGGAACTTGCTCTGGGAGGAATTGCAGGCACAAGACCATCTTTTAGTCGTGTATTCACACATTTGTATCCTAACACTCTTGTTTCCTCCCCACTCTTTAGTAATACACCGAGATAACTGCTTCCCTATAAATTGAAATGTTCCATTTAATGTGCTGGATATTAATACTAAAAAGTTAACTGCTCTCTTTAAAAATGCAGAACAATCTTATAATGCTGTCACATTCCAATGACAGTTATGGACCATCGTTTAACAGTAAATTTGGAAAAAGGATGATGTCCTTTTAAGTTGTTGCCTGTGACCCCATTTTGAGGTCTAATGAACGCTTAAGAATAGAATTGCATCTAAGACCTGAGCACAACATGCTTGCTGCTCACCTCCCTCATCTACCTACAGCCACGCCTTCTTGGTGAGAGCTGCAGGTTTCTTCCTCCCATTGCTGGGGAAAAGGATGTCCCTCCTGCTCCAGACTGCACTCAGCAGTAATTCCAGCAATGAGTTATTGAACTTGGGTGCTGCCTTCGCTCGATGTTGCTCGATGCCTGTGCTGTGGCTGTGCATGTCTTGCTATGAGCGCCATCTGGTGGTCTAACAGGAGACTGCATCCCTGCTGTTGCTATGTTGTGCCCAGGTCTCTCGCACACAGTCACCTGCTATACAGGATGGAAAAATAGTGCACATTACAGAAATAAAGATAGTGACAACATGAAGATGACGTTCCATTTAATGCCCCAATTACTTACGCCTACAGCCATATATACAAAACCACAAAGCAGAATTGTTATTACAGAGAGCGTGGATACAAATAAAGTGATTAATACAAGAAAGTATTGTGATTAAATTGTAATTAGAGATTATTAATTCAAGTACATTATAAATACACTTTGTACAATACTGAGACGTGTAAAAGCAAGAATCAAAAAAAAATTATAACTGATTAAATATTAAGATATTTGGAAAAACTTGAACCAGATAAGACCTAAATGCACACAAACCCTCTGGCCCTGATATTAATATGAAGGTGGCTTCCAGAGTCGGGGATGGGGAGTAGAAATGCATGGGTGAAACACGGACATCAACTTAATGGACAGAATCTGTGATCGCAACTCAATTGACCCAATTAATTTTGACTTCCGGGTTTTGAGTCTCCAAGCTGCACAGTGGGCGCGATGTGCAGCAGCATAACGCAATCTCGGCTTTATTTAAAGGCACAGTGACAATTGGAAATTGAAGGTGTTCATGATGGATGGTACACATAGAGCAAAGGCAGCACCCAAGTTCAATAACTCATTGCTGGAATTACTGCTGGGTGCAGTCTGGAGCAGGAGGGACATCCTTTTCCCCAGCAATGGGAGGAAGAAACCTGCAGCTCTCACCAAGAAGGCATGGCTGGAGATGGATGAGGGAGGTGAGCAGTAAGCATTTTGTGCTCAGGTCTTAGATGCAATGTAGGAAGCAGTTTTATGACCTAACCAGGTCAGGAAAAGTGAAAACTTTTGCTGATTGAACTGCATTCTGTGGTTTAAGCCTCAGCCCTCTTTCACTCTGTTTTGCTAAGCGTTCTCCATCACATCACTCCTCACACCCACTCAACTTTAAGCAGGATCAAGTCCTCACATTATATGCTGCTCATCACTGTTTAGAGCCTACCTAAAGGACTACTGATGTTGATATGTCCTTACTATACAGTATAAATGCACTCGAAGTCCATACTTGAGAGAAGGTCACTCTGTGACCATTTACCTTTATTACCAAGACCTCAAGTGATGAAGTTGGGTGGAAGTTCAGGTTAGGAGTGTCTCCCACAAGTCCACCCCCTTGTGGTCAATGTTCTCAAGGTGTACAACTTAGGTCAGCTCATACATGGGTTACAATGATAGTTAATACATGACATCACCTCCCCCCAAAGTCTTATTGGGATCACAGGTTAAGTCTCTCTGGTGGTTTACACTCCCTTGTAGAGCGTCTGAGTTGGGGCTCCGTTTGTTGGGCGCTGGCCTGAGTGTCTGCTGTTTGCGGTGCCTCAGACCTGTCCGGACTACCCACAGTGACTGGTTCTCCTCCACTTGGTTCCGGTGTTTGGTCACCTGTGGTGGAGTAAACTCTACATCGTGTTCTTCCTCTGCTTCTTCTATGGGGTTGCTGAACCTTCTTTTAGTTTGATCCACGTGTTTGCGGCAGATTTGTCCATTGGTAAGTTTAACTACCAAAACCCTATTCCCCTCTTTGGCAATCACAGTGCCTGAAAGCCATTTGGGCCCTGCAGCGTAATTAAGGACAAAAACAGGGTCATTGACATCATTTCATCATGCCTTCGCATTCCTGTCATGGTAGTCACATTGTGACTGATGCCTGCTCTCAACAATTTCTTTCATAGTCGGGTGTATAAGGGATAACCTGATTTTGAGCGTCCTTTTCATTAGCAGCTCTGCGGATGGAACCCCTGTGAGCGAGCGTGGTCGGGATCTATTGGCCAATAGGAGGCGTGATAAGCGGCTTTGTAGGGAACCCCCTTGGATTCTGAGCATCCCCTTTTTAATTATCTGCACTGCTCGTTCCGCCTGGCCATTTGAGGCCGGCTTGAACAGTGCCATTCTGACATGGTTGATTCCATTGCCTGCCATGAAGTCCTGGAATTCAGTGCTTGTGAAGCACGAGCCATTGTCGCTGACCAAGACGTCAGGGAGACCATGGGCGGCGAACATTGCCCGTAGACTTTCTACCGTGGCAGAGGATGTGCTTGAATTTAAAATGGCACACTCAATCCATTTGGAGTAGGCGTCTACTACAAGCAAAAACATTTTTCCCATGAAAGGACCTGCGTAGTCCACATGGATGTGTGACCATGGCTTGGCGGGCCAGGACCAGGGGCTAAGGGGGGCTTCCCTGGGTGCGTTGCCCAGCTGAGCACACGTGTTGCACCTGCGAACACAAAGTTCCAGGTCTGCATCTATCCCTGGCCACCAAACGTGTGACCTGGCAATTGCCTTCATCATGACAATGCCCGGGTGCTCATTGTGAAGTTATCTGATAAACACCTCTCTGCCCCTCTGGGGCATGACTACTCGGTTTACCCACAGTAGGCAATCGGCCTGAATCGAGAGTTGATCCTTGTGCCTATGAAACGGTTTAAATTCCTCAGGGCATGCCCCATACGTGGCGGCCCGTCCCCATTCAGGACACATTTCTTAACTAAAGACAGTAGCGGGTCTTTATTTGTCCAGACTTTAATCTGACGGGCTGTCACGGGTGAGACTTCATTTTCTAAAGCTTCAACAGCCATGACCATCTCAGCATCATGCTTACTTGCCCCCTCAGTGGTGGCTAGTGGGAGCCTGCTGAGTGCATCGGTGCAGTTTTCAGTGCCTGGTCTGTGCCGAATTGTGTAGTCATAGGCGGCTAACGTAAGTGCCCACCTCTGTATGCGGGCCGATGCATTCGCATTTATGGTCTTGTTATCGGCCAAAAGGGACGTTAGGGGTTTGTGATCTGTCTCCAGCTCAAATTTCCTGCCAAACAGGTACTGGTGCATTTTTTTTACTGCATATACACATGCTAGCGCTTCCTTTTCTACCATCCCGTAGCCCCTTTCTGCCTGGGACAGATTTCTGGAGGCATAAGCTACCGACTGTAACTGACCATTAGCATTCACATGCTTCAACACACACCCGACCCCATAGGACGACGCATCGCACGTTAAAACAAGTTTCTTCCACGGGTCATATAACGTTAACAGTTTGTTGGAGCATAACAAGTTGCATGCTCTATGAAAAGTCCTTTCCTGGCTGTCCCCCCAGACCCATTCATGACCTTTGCGTAGGAGCATGTGTAGCGGCTCTAACAGCGTGCTCAGTTTGGGAAGAAAGTTACCAAAATAGTTCAGAAGCCCCAGGAACGAACGCAGCCCCGTCATGTTATGGGGTCTGGGTGCTCTCTGGATCGCTTCCATTTTGGACGCAGTGGGTCTGATCCCGTCTGTTGCTACCCTCCTCCCCAGGAATTCTACCTCTGGAGCTAAGAAGACGCACTTCGCCTTTTTCAGTCGCAGCCCTACCCGGTCCAGTCTGCGTAGCACCTCCTCCAGGTTGTGGAGGTGTTCTTCAGTATTGCGACCTGTGATGAGGATGTCGTCTTGAAAAACCACCATACAGTATAAATGCACACGAGGCCCATACTTGAGAGAAGGTCACTCTGTGACCAGTTAACTTTATTACCAAGACATCAAGTGATGAAGGTGGGTGAAGCTTCCCCTTTTATACATGAAAGTACATGTTAGGAGTGTCTCCCACAAGTTCACCCCCTTGTGGTCAATGTTCTCAAGGTGTACAACTTAGGTCAGCTTATACATGGGTTACAATGATGGTTGAATATATGACAGATGTAATAACAATAGAGCCATGTGCTCAGCACAGTTCTTATTCAGCAGCCATGTTGTGAATATATGTGTATTTACTCTGTCTCAAGATATCACAGTTTGGTAAGGAAGATGCGATTTTCGAATTCCCTAGCTGAAATTTTTGTTGGAGAATAATCCTGCCAACTGATAGAGGGACTGTTAGAGGTTCTTCATTTTGCAGAAAAGCTGAAAAATCCGAGGTAAATTTTGAGTACACGTGGCTGAACTGTTGTCATTGCAAGAGTCCAGATGACCTTGTCTATGGTAATAATACGGTGCTTGGGTGAGTTCCATCGCAACCAAGAGACTTTCGGAGCGTACGTGGAGTGGTTAGGAATGTGGAGTGAATAGTATCGTCGAAGTCCCCGATGATGTAATCGGCTGGTTTTAGAAATGAAAGCTATTTTATTGACTAAAGCAGGCCCAAAGGTGTATTAAATGAACAATGTGCTTATTCCTGCCAAGCCAAAGGACATGCCATTGATGGAGGTTAGCACTACAGTCCTGAGCCCCTGCAAATTGCTGAAAGTTATCTTTTCGAACACGCGTTCAATTAAATGACGAGGGTATCAGTGAGTACATTGTAGCTTTAAAAAAGTTATCCATACACAGCCATTTCGGAAACTTTCAGGATCAAGCTTTGCGTGACCGCTTTGTTTGTGGGATGAAAAATAAAGGAATCAGAAGTAAATTGTTGACAACCCCTAACTTGACTTTTGATGTAGCTTGTCAGACAGCTATGTTGATGGATATGGCTGACCAATACGCCCGAGACTTTTGCGCCATTTCCAGTCATCAGACAACCGAGGTGAATAAGCTGCAGGCTAAAAGTAAAAGGTAGTTGGGCCCCAAGGCCTTAGCAACTGGCCACGGTAACAGTAAATTTAAGTCCTGTTATTGGTGTCTTGGAAAACACATTGCTCCAAGCTGTCCATATGTGAAGGCGGAGTGTTTTTACTGCAAGAAAACTGGGCATCGTGCGAAGGTGTGTTGACAGAAAAGTAAACTAACTGGCAATGCTATAAGTAGAAATCGGCAGACATTACATAGCGTTGAAGAGAAGCAGCAAGACGAGGAGGTTCTGGAGATACATGTAATTAGGAGCACTAAGATATCTAACAGCAATTTTCAAAGTAACATAGAAACATAGAAAATAGGTGCAGGAGTAGGCCATTTGGCCCTTCGAGCCTGCACCACCATTCAATATGATCATGGCTGATCATGCAACTTTAGTACCCCATTCCTGCTTTCTCTCCATACCCCTTGATCCCTTTAGTCGTAAGGGCCACATCTAACTCCTTTTTGAATATCTCGAACGAACCGGCCTCAACAACTTTTTGTGGTAGAGAATTCCACAGATTAACAATTCTCTGAATGAAGAAGTTTCTCCTCATCTCGGTCCTAAATGGCTTACCCCTTATCCTTAGACTGTGACCCCTGGTTCTGGACTTCCCCAATATCAGGAACATTCTTCCTGCATCTAACCTGTCCAATCCCGTCAGAATTATATATGATTTTTATATGAGATCCCCTCTCATTTTTCTAAATTCCAGTGAATATAAGCCTAGTCGATCCAGTCTTTCTTCATATGTCAGTCCTGCCATCCCGGAATCAGTCTGGTGAACCTTCGCTGCATTCACTCAATAGCAAGAATGTCCTTCCTCAGATTAGGAGACCAAAACTGTACACAATATTCAAGGTGTGGCCTCACCAAGGCCCTGTACAACTGCAGTAAGACCTTCCTGCTCCTATACTCAAATCCTCTCGCTATAAAGGCCAACATGCCATTTGCCTTCTTCACCGTCTGCTGTACCTGCATGCCAACTTTCAATGACTGATGTACCATGACACCCAGGTCTCGTTGCACCTTCCCTTTTCCAAATCTGTCACCATTCAGATAATATTCAGCCTTCCTGTTTTTGCCACCAAAATGGATAATCTTACATTTATCTACATTATACTGCATCTGCCATGCATTTGTCCATTCACCTAACCTGTCCAAGTCACCCTGCAGACTTGGAGATATTACATTCAAGTATCATCATCCAAGCAGACATCGCAGGAACCAGCATACCCATGGAAATCGATGCTGGTGCATCCATGAGCTAGTACCAGAATTGCTATATCGTGACAAGTTGCGTGATTTTCGACTACAGAATTCAAAGAGAGAGTTGCGAGGCTACTCAGGAGAGCAAATCCCTATAGTTAGAAGTGTCACCATCCCAGTGAAATACAAGGATCAGTATCAGAACTTGTCTCTCATAGTAGTGGCAGGAGACAAGCCTGCTTAACAGGTAGAAACTGGTTGGGATCACTGAGCTGGATTGGAATGAGATGTTTTGTGTGGAAACAAAATTTGCATCAAAGGATGATGTCATCAAGCAATATCCAAAGTTGTTCCGTGAAACAGGCAGTCCGATCCAAGACTTCAAGACGAGTGTCAGAGTAAAGAAGGAAGCAAGAACAGTTTACTGCAAGTCGCATCCCGTACCATATGCACTCAGGGAGAAAGTTGAGCACGAACTCAAAAGACTAGAAACTGAGAACATTCAGAACTTGCACAGTTCACGAGCAGAAACAGTTTGAAACATATCAAAGTTCCACCATACTACCCTGCTTCAAATGGTGCAGCAGAGCGCACAGTACAAATTGTAAAACATACCCTCATCAAGCAAATGTTGGATCCAAATCCAAAGAAATGGCAGTTGTCGTTGGACCAAAAATGTTCTGATTACTTATCGGAATACTCCTCATACCACTACTGGTAGAAAACCATCAGAGTTCTTTCTCAAATGACAGCCATGAACCAGGTTCTCGTTGTTAAAGCCAAACTTGACACAGTCAATAGAAGAGAAACAATCAAGGCAGAAAGAGAGTCATGATATAAGTAGAGTAAGAGAGAGAAGTGTGAAGTTGAATCAGGAGGTTAGAATGAAGAACCATCACAATAAGTGCTTATCAAGTGGTTACCGGGACGAGTAGTGAAGATATGTGGCCCTCGCATATGTTTGATCATGGAAAGGTTTGGTTTGTTCACATTGATCATATCTTACCTACAGATGTGGAAAGAGTTGAAAGTTGGAATGAACCAATTTATTCTAATGAGGCAGATAGTCTGGTTACAAGTGGAGTATCAGTAGCAAATCCTAAATCAGATGTACCAGAAACAAATTCAAGAGAAAGTCAGAATTTAGGTCTGAGTCAGAGTGTAGAGTGTCCAAATGTAGATCAAGGGTTCTCTTGGAGAAAAAATCTCCTTAGATTCAGCCTAGAATATCAAAGTCCTACTACAAGATCAGAAAGTTCTGTTCAGGAAATAAGGTATCCTCTTCGAAACAGAAAACCAGTGGTTAATTTTAATCTGTAAATATGGAAAATAAATTCTCATCTTTTGTTTGTGTTACAGAATTCTATAGTAGAATTTGGAAACATAAAATGGGTTACATTTGAGAAATGTATGCCAAGAGTTGTGTACACCATGCAAGTCATGTAAAGTGATTATTTTGTTATGATTAACTTCTTCATTAAGGAGGGAGAAGCATTGTAGAGCCATCTAGTGGACTACTCCAACTAATGGAATACTGATGTAATAACAATAAAGCCATGTGCTCAGCATAGTTCTTATTCAGCAGCCATGTGAAGATGTGCGTATTTATTGTGTCTCAAGATATCACAATCACCTCCCCATTTATCCATCTACCTTTGCCACTCACCTCAATCCTTATGCAACATGGTGCATATGTCTCAAATCACCCTTGCCAAATGCACTGCATCCATCAGGTGACTAGCTGACCTACAGTCACTCACAGGTCAGTATTTCACCTCCTTGTAGGAGAAGAAAGTGCAAGGTAGAGGGAGAGGGAGAGGACTGCAGATGGGCCACCACAAATAGTTCAGCTCACAGATGCAAAGGAGGAGGCCTTGGAGATAAGTGGAATATAATGTTAGAAAATGCGAGGTCATGCACTTTGTCAGAAAAAGTCAAAAAGCAGGTTATTATTTAAATGGAGAATGATTGCAAAGTGCTGCAGTATAGTGGGACATGTGGGTACTTGTGCATGATGCACAAAAGGTTAGTATGCAGGTACAGCAAGTGATAAGGAAGGCCAATGGAACCTTGACCTTTATTGCAAAGTGGATGGAGTATAAAAGCAGGGAAGTCTTGCTACAGTTTACATGGTATTGGTGAGGCCACACCTGGAATACTGCGTGCAGTTTTGGTTTCCATATTTACGAAAGGATATACTTGCTTTGAAGGCAGTTCAGAGAAGGTTCAAAAGGTTGATTCCGGAGATGAGGGGGTTGACTTATGAGGAAAGGTTGAGTAGGTTGGGCCTCTACTCATTGGAATTCAGAAGAATGAGAGGTGATCTTATCAAAATGTGTAAGATTATGAGGGGGCTTGACAAAGTGGATGCAGAGAGGATGTTTCCACTGATGGGGGAGACTAGAACTAGAAGGCATAATCTTAGAATAAGGGGCCACCCATTTAAAACTGAGATGAGGAGGAATTTCTTCTCTCAGAGAGTTGTGGATCTGTGGAATTTGCTGCCTCAGAGAACTGTGGAAGCTGGAACATTGAATAAATTTAAGATAAAAATAGACAGCTTCTTAAATGATAAGGGAATAAGGGGTTATAGAGAGCAGGCAGGGAAGTGGACCTGAGTCCATAATCAAATAACCATGATCGTATTGAATGGCGGAGCAGGCTCGAGGGGCCATATGGCCTACTCCTGCTCCTATTTCTTATGTTCTTATCTGTGTCCCTCTCATTCGGAGATGGAGAGACAGGGAGCTCACAGATAGTTGGTGACAGGATTACAAATATCTCTAACTCACACATGCTGACTTTATTTTATCAATGGTTGAACTATAAGAAAAGTGAGTATGGTGACTGTCAAGATTATGACTTTGCCACGACTAAATTATATCCCTTTCTTTAGTCTTCCAGGGCCTTCATGCATACAGCAAGTGTCGCAGGACATCCATGACAATGATTCCTCAGAGGACCTTATTCCTTCTGCGGGTGCACTGTCTCATGACATACAACCATGCACCGACATAAATCCTTGCACTATGGTGGGTCAATTTAGATAGTTACTTAGTTTTTAATCTAATGATTCACACTTCACAAGTGAGCACGAACTGACACTGGTAGCAGGGACAGCTGTGGGAGTCTGTGTCAGGGGGCACAATCCTCTCCAAGCTCTGCACAGCTGGACACAGATGCTGAACCCTGGGGGATATCATTTGAGAAGAATGCTGGAGATGCATCATCAACTTAACCAGGTACTGGCCAATGTTGAAAACAGCTGTATTCACATTAGAAGTGTCAGCTGTAGCTCAGTTGGTAGCACCCTCGCCTCTGAGTCAGAAGATTATGGGTTCAGATCACACTCCAGAGACTTGAGCACAAAAATCTAGACTGTCATTCCAATGCAGACCTGAGGGAGTGGTGCACTGTTGGAGGTGCATAAGACATTAAACCGATGCCCCATCTGCCCTCTCAGGTGGATGTAAAATATCCCATGGCATTATTTCAAAGAAGAGCAGGGGAGTTCACCCAGTGTTCTGGTCAATATTTATCTCTTAATCAACATAGCAAAAACAGATTATCTGGTCATTATCACATTGCTGTTTGTGGAAGCTTGCTGTGTGCAAATTTGCTACCTGTGCTGGACATGTTAAATTTAGAGTAAAGTTAAAATCAATATCCAAAGACTTCATTAATGTCTCCTAAGGCAGTTAAGTGGAGCACGAACTATCCGCCTGCTTGCAATAATTAAATCCCTGACTTTGCCAAGTCGTTTTCTCGCCAGGTACAAATGCGCTTCAGTTAAACCCGGAAATTGCATGTTGGAGCTGTAGTACGGGTGCGTTTCATTTCTCTCCGATTTTAAATTATGCACCTGACCCCCCAACCCACCCGTTCCTGTCGGTTAAAATTCCCCTCTCTCTCTGTCACATGCACATAGATGCACACAAAAATATACATATCTAGCAAATATAGCAAAAATTGTACAAGCAGTTATTGAATACAGTGTTTCAACATTTGATGTCCTATTTGGTTTTTGTTTAATTCACAGCTGTTTTCCATCTGCTGGACATCACTGGTAATTTCATTACTCAAAGGAGGATTATTCCATATGTGTGAAAATTAAAATGAACATTTACTGGTGTGAATTAACACTTAACAGGTGGCAATGAAGTAGTGTTCCAAGAGTTATTTAAACATGTGTCATGTTCTCCAGCAGGTAGGTGCTTATAAAGTAAAGAATATCATTAGTGATGGTGAATTCCAGTAAATCCCTTCTTCACACACGCAGTGGTGTTTTAACACTTGAAGATTGCAGAACTAAATCCACAAAGGAGCTGTATGCTTTAATTTCTAATAATGTGATGCTATCCTTAGTCATCTGCCAGATAAGAATACATCATTTAAAAATGGGCAGTAAATCTCCCTTGATGGCTCAGTGGGCACATGCACGGTATAGTAAGTATCCAAAGCAGGGGAATCCCATCGTCAATTCCTGCTCCGTGCTGAGGGAGCTGGTCTCAGTGCTCTGGCCTAATCAGCAGGAAAAAATTGGCCATAGTGACTGTTATGTATGAAGAAAGAGTCAGACTGAATACTGTGAGCTCAAAGTAAAGTGTGACCTTAGTCTTTTATTTCAGGTCTTCAGAGTGCCTCTCCAATCTGTGAGGCCTCCTTAAATACCTGTACTCCCCCGCAAAATCAAGAGTATAACTATTTACAAGGTGAGTCTATCTGGGGCCCTTCTTGCCCTGGTGGATCGTCTCGGGGCAAATGCTGGTATTGGTGAATCGTCTGTTGGGCCCTCGCTGGGTTACTGTGCAGCTGGCCTTGCTGGGCTGCCTGGTGTGGTGAGTCCTGCTGGGCTCCTGTGGATGATGGGTTCTGCTTCGTGGTTAACCGCGGTGTCGGTTGCCACTGGTGTGTGTGTTGGGGGGGTCAAAGAAGGTAGGATCGAAAGTGGGTTGCCCAGGATGGTCCGTGAATCTGAGTTTGATTAAGTGTTTCCGGTGAATGAGTCCATTTGAAAGTTTGACCCGAAACACCCTGCTCCCCTCTTTGGCCATGACAGTGCCAGGAAGCCACTTGGGCCCTTGTCCATAATTCAATACAAATACAGGATCATTGATTTCAATCTCGCATGACACATTTGCGCTATCATGATATGTACTTTGTTGGAGCCGCCTTCTCGCTACTTGTTCATGTAGATCGGGGTGAACTAACGAGAGTTTTGTCTTAAGTGCTCTTTTCATGAGCAGTTCAGCAGGTGGGATCCCAGTGAGCGAATGGGGTCTCGTGCGGTAGCTAAGCAGGACTTGGGATAGGCGAATCTGCAGTGAGCCTTCCGTTACCCTCTTCAAGCGCTGCTTGAAGGTTTGCACTGCTCGCTCTGCTTGACCATTGGATGCTGGTTTAAATGGGGCAGATATAACATGTTTGATCCCATTACGGGTCATGAATGCCTTGAACTCAACACTGGTAAAACATGGCCCGTTGTCGCTCACCAGGACATCGGGCAGACCGTGCATGGTAAACATGGCCCGCAGGTTTTCAGTGGTGGCAGCAGACGTGCTTGCCGACAATATCTCACATTTAATCCATTTGGAATACGCATCTACAACCACAAGCAACATTTTACCCAAGAACGGGCCTGCATAGTCGACATGGACCCTAGACCACAGTTTGGAGGGCCAAGACCATAAGCTTAGTGGCACCTCCCTGGTGCATTGCTTAGCTGTGAGCATCTGCTACATCTACGCACACAGGACTCTAAGTCCGCATCGATACCAGGCCACCACACGTGGGATCTGGCTATCGCTTTCATCATTACGATGCCTAGGTGGGTACTGTGGAGGTCACTGATGAAGGTGTCTCTGCCCTTCTTGGGAACCACTACCCGATTACCCCACAGAATGCAGTCTGCCTGTATAGACATTTCATCTATGCATTGCCGGAATGGCTTTATCTCTTCCTGCATTTCCACTGGGACACTGGACCAACTCACGTGAAGCACACAGTTTTTGACTCGGAACAATAAGAGGTCCTGGCTCATCCAGGTTTTAATCTGCCAGGTTGTGACAGGTGATTGCTCACTCTCAAATACTTTCATAACCATGATTAAAATCTGCGGGCTGAGCCATTTCCACCCCAGTGGTGGGCAATGGCAGCCTACTGAGAGCATCGACGCAGTTTTCTGTGTCTGGCATGTGGTGGATGGCGTAGTTATATGCGGATAACGTGAGCGCCCATCTCTGGATCCCGACCGATGCATTAGTATTTATCTCCTTACTCTCGGAAAACAGGGATATAAGTGTCTTATGGTCAGTTTCCAATTCGAATTTTAGCCCAAACATATATTGATGCATTTTCTTTACCCCATAGACACATGCTAACGCTTCTTTTTCAATCATGCTATAGGCTCTCTCAGCCTTGGACAGACTCCTGGATGCATAAGCAACCGGTTGCAATTTCCCCAAATCATTAGCTTCTTGCAATACACACCTGACGCTATATGATGACGCATCACATGCTAGTACCAAATGCTTACATGGATCATACAACACAAGCAATTTGTTTGAGCATAACAATTTTCTAGCATTTTCTTGGCTTTTGCCCCATACCCATTCATTCCCTTTATCCAGTAAGACATGCAGTGGTTCTAAGAGTGTGCTGAGACCCGGTAAGAAGATACCAAAGTAGTTCAGGAGTCCTAGAAATGACCGCAGCTCCGTCACGTTCTGTGGCCTTGGTGCGTTCTCGATTGCCTCAGTCTTTGAATCGATGGGCCTGATGCTGTCCGCCGCGATCCTCCTCCCCAGGAACTCCACTTCAGGTGCCAGGAAAATGCACTTCGAGCCTTTTAACCTGAGCCCCACGCGGTTGAGTCAACTAAGAACCTCCTCCAGGTTCTGCAGATGCTTGACTGTGTCCCGACCTGTAACTAAGATGTCGTCCTGGAAGATCACGGTGCGCGGGACCGACTTCAGTAAGTTTTCCATGTTTCTCTGGAATATCGCTGCGGCTGATTGAATTCCAAATGGGCATCTGTCATAAATGAAGAGACCTTTGTGTATGTTGATGCAGGTGAGGCCCTTTGATGATTCTTCCAGCTCCTGTGTCATGTACTGCTTTGGGTACTGTTAAGGGGGATGACTCATCAGGGGAGGGCAGCAGCAGCCAAGTTCATTGCACCATGGGTGGCTCTGCTGCACAGGAGGGCAGGAAAAAGAGTGGGAGAGCAACAGTGATAGGGGATTCGATTGTAAGGGGAATAGATCGGCGTTTCTGCGGCTGCAACCGAGACTCCAGGATGGTATGTTGCCTCCCTGGTGCAAGGGTCAAGGATGTCTTGGAGCGGGTGCAGGACATTCTGAAAAGGAAGGGTGAACAGCCAGTTGTCGTGGTGCATATAGGTACCAACGATATAGGTAAAAAATGGGATGAGCTCCTACGAGATGAATTTAGGGAACTAGGAGCTAAATTAAAAAGTAGGACCTCAAAAGTAGTAATCTCAGGCTTGCTACCAGTGCCATGTGCTAGTCAGAGTAGGAATCGCAGGATAGCTCAGATGAATACGTGGCTTGAGGAGTGGTGCAGAAGGGAGGGATTCAAATTCCTGGGACATGTGAACCGGTTCTGGGGAAGGTGGGACCAGTACAAACCGGACGGTCTGCACCTGGGCAGGACCAGAACCAATGTCCTAGGGAGAGTGTTTGCTAGTGCTGTTGGGGTGGAGTTAAACTAGCATGGCAGGGGGATGGGAACCTATGCAGGGAGACAGAGGGAAATAAAATGGAGTCAGAAGCAAAAGCTAGAAAGGAGAATAGTAAAAGTGGAGGGCAGAGAAACCCAAGGCAAAAAACAAAAAGGGCCACATTACAGCAAAATGTGTTAAAAAGACAAGCCTGAAGGCTTTTTGCGTCAATGCGAGTAGTATTCGGAATAAGGTGGACGAATTAACTGCGCAGATAGCAGTTAACGGATATGATGTAATTGGCATCACAGAGACATGGCTCCAGGGTGACCAAGGCTGGGAACTCAACATCCAGGGGTATTCAACATTTAGGAAGGATAGACAGAGAGGAAAAGAAGGTGGGGTGGCGTTGCTGGTTAAAGAGGAAATTAATGCAATCGTAAGGAAAGACATTAGCCTGGATGATGTGGAATCGGTATGGCTGGAGCTGCGGAATACCAAACGGCAGAAAACGCTAGTGGGGTTTGTGTGCAGACCATCAAACAGTTGTAGTGAGGTTGGGGACAGCATCAAACAAGAAATAAGGGATGTGTGCAATAAAGGTACAGCAGTTATCATGGGTGACTTTAATCTACATATTGATTGGGCTAACCAAACTGCGGTGGAGCAGGATTTCCTGGATTGTATTCGGGATGGTTTTCTAGACCAATATGTCGAGGAACCAACTAGAAAGCTGGCCGTCCTAGACTGGGTGATGTGTAATGAGAAGGGACTAATTAGCAATCTTGTTGTGCGAGGCCCCTTGGGGAACAGTGACCATAATATGGTAGAATTCTTTATTAAGATGGAGAGTTAATTCGGAAACTAGGGTCCTGAAGGAAAGGTAACTTCGACGGTATGAAGCATGAATTGGCTAGAATAGACTGGCAAAGGATACTTAAAGGGTTGACGGTGGATAAGCAATGGCAAACATTTAAAGATCACAGGGATGAACTTCAGCAATTGTACATCCTTGTCTGGAGTAAAAATAAAATGGTGAAGGTGGCTCAACCGTGGCTAACAAGGGAAATTAAGGATAGTGTTAGAACCAAGGAAGAGGCATATAAATTGGCTAGAAAAAGCAACAAACCTGAGGACTGGGAGAAATTTAGAATTCAACAGAGGAGGACTAAGGGTTTAATTAAGAGGGGGAAAATAGAGTACGAGAGGAAGCTTGCAGTGAACATAAAAACTGACTGCAAAAGCTTCTATAAATATGTGAAGAGAAAAAGATTAGTGAAGACAAACGTAGGTCCCTTGCAGTCAGATTCAGGTGAATTTATAATGGGGGAACAAAGAAATGGCAGACCAATTGAACAAATACTTCGGTTCTGTCTTCACAAAGGAAGACACAAAACACCTTCCGGATGTGCTAGGGGACAGTAGGTCTAGTGAAAAGGAGGAACTGAAGGATATCCTTATACGCAGGGAATTGTGTTAAGGAAATTGATGGGATTGAAGACTGATAAATCTATGGGGCCTGATAGTCTACATCCCAGAGTACTTAAGAAAGTGACGCTAGAAATAGTGGATGCATTGCTGATCTATCGACTCTGGATCAGTTCCTATGGACTGGAGGGTAACTAATGTAACACCACTTTTTAAAAAAGGAGGGAGAGAGAATACGGGTAATTATAGACTGGTTAGCCTGACATCAGTAGTGGGGAAAATGTTGGAATCAATCATTAAGGATGAAATAGCAGCGCATTTGGAAAGCAGTGACAGGATCGGTCCAAGTCAGCATGGATTTATGAAAGGGAAATGATGCTTGACGAATCTTCTGGAATTTTTTGAGGATGTAACTAGCAGAGTGGACAAGGGAGAACCAGTGGATATGGTGTATTTGGACTTTCAAAAGGCTTTTGACAAGGTCCCGCACAAGAGATTAGTGTGCAAAATCAAAGCACATGGTATTGAGGGTAATGTACTGACGTGGATAGAGAACTGGTTGGCAGACAGGAAGCAGAGAATCGTGATAAACGGGTCCTTTTCAGAATGGCAGTCAGTGACTAGTGGAGTGCCGCAGGACTCAGTGCTGGGACCCCAGCTCTTTACAATATACATTAACAATATCGATGAAGGAATTGAGTATAATATATCCAAGTTTGCAGATGACACTAAACTGGGTGATGGTGTGAGCTGTGAGAAGGACGCTAAGAGGCTGCAGGGTGACTTGGACAGATTAGGTGAGTGGGCAAATGCATGGCAGATGCAGTATAATGTGGATAAATGTGAGGTTATCCATTTTGGGGGCAAAAACAGGAAGGCAGAATATTATCTGAATGGCGGCAGATTAGGAAAAGGGGAGGTGCAACGAGACCTGGGTGTCATGGTTCACCAGTCATTGAAAATTGGCATGCAGGTACAACAGGCGGTGAGGAAGGCAAATGGTATGTTGGCCTTCATAGCGAGGGGATTTGAGTATAGGAGCAGAGTGGTCTTACTACATTTTGCACAGGGCCTTGGTGAGGCCTCACCTGGAATATTGTTTTCAGTTTTGGTCTCCTAATCTGAGGAAGGACATTCTTGCTATTGAGGGAGTGCAGCGAAGGTTCATCAGACTGATTCCCGGGATGGCTGGACTGACATATGAGGAGAGACTGGATCAACTGGGCCTTTATTCACTGGAGTTTAGAATGATGAGATGGGATCTCATAGAAACGTATAAGATTCTGACGGGACTGGACAGGTTAAATGCGGGTGAATGTTCCCGATGTTGGGGAAGTCCAGAACCGGGGGACATAGTCTTAGGATAAGGGGTAGGCCATTTAGGACTGAGATGAGGAGAAACTTCTTCACTCAGAGAGTTGTTAACGTGTGTAATTCCCTTCCGCAGAGAGTTGTTGATGCCAGTTCATTGGATATATTCAAGAGAGAGTTAGATATGGCCCTTATGGCTAAAGAGATCAAGGGGTATGGAGAGAAAGCAAGAAAGGGGTACTGAGGGAATGATCAGCCATGATCTTATTGAATGGCGGTGCATGTTCGAAGGGCCGAATGGCCTACTCCTGCCCCTATTTTCTATGTTTCTTTGTTTCTATGTAGGCTGAAGTCAAATCCAGCTTCGTGAACGTCTTTCCTCCTGTCAGCATTGCAAAGAGGTCGTCGGTCTTTGGTAGTGGGTATTGGTCCTGCAGGGAGAAACGATTGATAGTTACTTTGTATTCACCACAGATTCTGATGGTGCCGTCTCCCTTGAGGACTGGGATAATTGGACTGGCCCACTTATTGAATTCGATTGGTGAAATGATGCCCTCTCTTTGCAGCCAGTCTAGCTCGATCTTTACCCTTTCTCCCATCATGTACGGTACTGCTCTAGCCTTGTGATGAATCGGTTGCGCTCCCGGAATTAGGTGGATCTGCACTTTTGCTCCTTGGAATTTCCCAATGCCTGGTTCGAACAGCGAAGGGAACTTGTTTAAGACCTGGGTACATGAAGTGTCATCAGCGGGTGATAGTGCTCGGACGCCGTCTCAGTTCCAGCGTATCTTTCCCAGCTAGCTCCTGCCGAGCAGCGTGGGACCATCGCCCAGTAGCTTCTGATAGCTTGTGCACCACCCCATCGTGGGAGACCTTTACAGTAGCACTGCCGATTACGGGAATCAATTCCTTTGTATAAGTTCTTAGTTTCGTGCGAATTGGAGTTAAGACTGGCCTTGAGGCCTTGCTGCGCCATAATTTTTCAAAAGTCTTTTTAGTCATGATGGACTGGTTCGCACCCATGTCCAGCTCCATTGACACCGGGTGTCCATTTAGTTCAACGTTCAGCATTATCGGGGGACACTTTGTGGTAAATGTGTGCACCCCATGTACCTCTGTCTCCTCGGTCTGAGGCTCTGGTTCGTCGTGATCCGCCGTGGATCTGACCTCTTCTGTAACGTGGTGGTTTGCAGGATTAACAGTATTTACAGCTCACCTGCACATACATTGGAGGTGTCCCATTGTTCCACAGACCTTGCAAACGTACCCTTTGAAGCGGCATGAATGGAAACGATGCTCACCCCCGCACCGCCAACAAGGTGTTAATGGTGGTGAGCTTTGATGGTGGACTCTGAGACATCTGCAGACGTGCAGCTGCAGGCATGTGTGACCTGCCCTGTATGTTGCAATTTGAAAATAACATCACTTTGTTCACAGTTCTTGTAGCAGCACTTGTGTGCTGAGAGATTTGCTTTGTATTGTCACTGGTGGCAATAAACACCTGGGCTATCGCTAAGGCCTTACTCAAGGTTGGGGTCTCTACAGTCAAAAGTTTGCGAAGTATAGTTTTGTGGCCAATGCCAAGTACGAAAAAGTCTCTGAGCATGTGCTCCAAATGTCCTCAAATTCGCAATGTCCTGCAAGGCGTCTTAACTCGGTGACATAACTTTCTACTTCCTGGCCTTCAGACCTTTTGTAGGTATAGAACCGGTACCTCGCCATCAGAATGCTTTCCTTCGGGTTCAAATGCTCCTGGACCAGTGTGCACAAATCATCGTACGATTTCTCCTTGGTTTTCACTGGAGCAAGTAGATTTTTCATGAGGCCATACGTTGGTGCCTCGCAGACAGTGAGGAAAATTGCCCTTCATTTGGCAGCATTCTCTTCTCCTTCCAGCTCGGTGGCTATGAAGTATTGGTTGAGTTGCTCCACAAATGTTTCCCAATCATCTCCTTCCGAGAATTTCTCCAGGATGCCCAATGTTCTCTGCATCTTTGAGTTCGCTATCTGTATCTCGTTACCAGTTGTTATGTATGAAGAAAGAGTCAGACTGAATACTGTGAGCTCAAAGTAAAGTGTAACCTTAATCTTTGATTGCAGGTCTCCAGAGTGCCTCTCCAACCTGTGAGGCCTCCTTAAATACCTGTGCTCCCAAGGGATTATGGGATCCTTTGGGACTCCAGGGGATGAGCCCTCTGGTGGCTGTATGGAGTAAATATAAGTTTACATATCTAACAGTCACTGCTCCTGATTGCTGTTCAGTGGACCTTTCTGGTAAGTGCGCATATGTCTCTTGAGGTTAGGATCAGCCCTACCTGTGTTGCCTCTCCACCTCCAAATAAATTGCCAACATTCTCCAGACAGGTACATTAGCTTAATGAACTAGTAAAATAAACTACTGAACTCGCAACTTATCGGTGTTGAGCAAGTGGTGACATTAAATTTAATAAATTGCTAGAAAAATTATCATAAAAACTGCTGGATTGTTGTTGGGTTTTGATAAGTGCTTCAGGGAAAGGAACCGCTACCTAGTCTGGCCTGTGAATGCAGTATCCTCGTGGTTCTTAACATCCTTTGACGTGGGCTCACAAACCACTCAGTTATAAAATACCTGCTATTTGAATCCTATCTATTAGCCAACATCCTAGACCCCTTTATCCCCATTGACAGGATACATCTACAAGTGGCGAGAGCACAGGTGTATATAATCAGATGGACATGGCCATGGAAGTTCTCAACAGTGTCTCCAGCCCCCCTGCAGTCATGGTCAAAGCAACATCTTGCTGATTACTACTTACTACCCCCCTCAACTAACAAGTCAGTACTCCTCCATTCTGAATACCACGTCTACTCTTGGTTAGGTTAGATGGTATAGCTGCCAGACTGGGATTGTGTCAGACAGTGAGTGAACCTACACGAGGGAGTAACCTACTTGACCTTGCCCTCACCGAGTTACCCATCACAAACACAATTGTATATGATAACTGTAGTAGGAGTGATCACCACATAATCCTTGTGAACATAAATGTCTCATCTTTACAGTGAGGGAACTCTCCATCATGCAGTGTAACACTCCCAACATACTAAGTGGAACAGAAGAAGAACAAATGTAGCAGCCCCAATTTGGACATCCATGAGGTACTATGGGACATTAAAATTGTATGACGCCAGAATCTGTAACCTTATAGCCCAAAGGGCAGTGCAGAAAGTCATGTCGAGAACAGCACCAATATGACTTTTAGAATGAGGTAGCAACCTAGTGAAGCTATAACACAGGCTTCCTGGATGCTAAACACCAAAAGCAGCCAGCTTTGGACAGAGCTAAGCGATCCCATTACAAAGGGATCAAGGCAAAGCTCTATAGCCCGACCACATCTAATCAAAGTGGTGATGGACAATCAGGAAACTAACAGGTGGAGAAGGAGACTCAATTAATAGTCTCATCTTCAGCCTTGTCTCTTGCATTTACATTCTGGGCTCTTCTATGGTTGAAGTGTTTACAAGCATCTTCAGCCAAAAGTGACATGTGAACAATTCTATTTGGCATTGTTACTGTTATGTCTTTAGATGCTCTGATAATTACTCCACGAGGCAATGTATTGTACTTGAACTGTAGTGACCTTAGTCCATTTAATGTAACTCCAGAGTGAGTATCACACATGGTAGCCTGCCTTTTATGCTGGGCCTGGCACATCTGTACAGAGAACCTACAAGTCTCCCACTGCAGTGCCCTCTGGTGGCACACCTGAATGATCATACAGCTGGTGTACAAGTTTCCCATAGTCGTGCCCTCAGGTGACATATCATATGTAATAGTAAAGGCAGCACACATGTTTGGATACATGACATCACTCTCCCCCAAGTCCCTAGTGCAAATTGCCTTCATGCATTGACTGTGCTCTGGGCTTAGCTGCAACTGGTTGACCCTTGGAGGGTCGTTTCCATCTGGGCTGAATAGTTGGTGTTTCATTGGCAGTAGAGGTGCTGGTGGTTTCTGATTGTACGTCCATGACCACTCCATTCTCTCCATAACATGTAGATTATGCCGATGGCTCATTACATTCATATACAGTTAAGTCCAGAAAACAAATTGCATTTACATCATTACATTTGTGGTACAGTTGTGAGGCAAGTACATTTGACTGGGTGAGGTACATACTTGATACATACTTGGACTCAGTACTGGTGTCAGCACAGGTGTGTTAGGACAAACTAGTACCAGAACTGCTGGATGGTGTCCAGGTAGTCTGGTGGCGGCGCGGTGCCCATTGCTGGCAGTGGGAACCCAGTTTGCTCAATTTGCCTGCTCTCGGGGCCTTTGCCGTTGCTCCTAGCATCGGGCAGGTTCACAGATGTCTGTGACCTCCCTGTCCTTTCCTTGCATCCCGGGTCACTGCTGCTCCCTGAGGAGCAGTCATCTAGCAGTGCACAGGGAACTGCTGACTCGCTTGCCTGGGTGTTATTTGGTTTGGGATCCTGGCTGGTCCCGGTCCCATTTGGGAGAACCATTGCGGGTGACCCTTCGTTCCCGGGTGTAGCCTTGGTGCCGATAGGCTCTGGGGGCTGCGCCTTAGCACAGTTTGCTCTTTCAGGCTCATGGCGGTTGGTGCCATCAGGTGCCTGAGAGGTGGAGCCGATCAGGGGCAGGGTATCGATACTGGTGCCATTGCCCTCCTGAGATCGCTTGCTCTGCAGCTTGTATATATTAGCTGCATGTGGCCACACTCCGTGGTGCATCATTCTGGTCCCAGGGGCGCAGGTTACAGCATTGGGTAGCTCACTGGATCTGTGTGCTCCCGATGGGTATTTGCCCACTACATTCACTGAGTGCAGTTGAAATCCTACATTGCACAACGTTTCATTACTCATTGTGGATAAGCTGTAGCTCTGATCACAATCGCATTACTTTTCTTTGCTTATTACATGTTTAAAACTGTGATTACCTTTACATTTAACTCACAGTGCTATTACATTGATTGAGAATGTGGACCTGTCCCTTTAAGTGTGGTGGGTTGCTGGCCTCCTTTAAGAGAGCCTTGCTTTCTTTACCCCTATCCTCTTCTCCGTTTGGTGCCATGTGTTGCTCCATCAGCGCTGCACCTCGTGGTCTGGACGCCGCCATCTTTTTCTTCAATGCTTCACCTCGTGGTTTGGGCGCCATCTTTCTTCCATCCACGATGTCGACTGCTGTGATCCTCTTCTCCCCGGGTTCTGCCACCGAGGCTGGGAAGTCAACTTTGGATCCGATTTTCTTCCTCCGGAGTCCTGCCACTGGAGCCCGGAAGGTATGTTTGGGTTGTCTCAGCTGGATCATCTCCAAGCAGTCATGCTGAGCGATCTGTGCCTCGGGTGCCGGATCCAACCTCAGGTGGGGGTTTGCTTTGCCTCTGAGCATGGAGTACATTGATTGCTGGAGGGATGAAATCTTCCCAGCTCCAATGGAACTTCTCCATCCACCTTCTTCCAAGTAGCGTTGGTCCATTACCTGCAACAATCCACAGAGGTAATTTGTGCACCGCACCATCATGGAGTACCTTTACATCCGAACTACCAATGACTGGGATAAGTTCATTGTTGTCGGTGCGCAGCTTTGCCTGAACCAGGACCAACTTGGGCCATTCAGCTTGATTATCCCATAGTCTCTCAAGGTTTCTTGATTCATTACTGACTAGCTCGCCCTGTGTGCACTTCCATGAAGACTGGAATGCCATTTATCTCGACTTCCATCCTCAACTGGGAACATTCTGTGGTGCAGATAAACATGCCATACATCTCATCATGGGACTGAGCTGCCTCTCTGACTATCGCTTCATAATCCACGCTGAATTCATGGCCATCTGCAGACTCTTTATCAACACAGCGAGTCATGTTTCTTTTACACATTCGCTGGAGGTGGCCCTTTGTGCTGCGACCTTTACACACATAGTCCTTAACATGGCACTGGTGAGCCCTGTGATTCCCTCCGCAACGCCAGCATGGTGCTACTCGACTAACCCCCCTCGGCGGACTCTGAGTTAAGGAACTCGGGGGCCTGTTTTCTCTCTCTCCCTTGAGGAGATCACGTTCTATAGTCCAGCCTCTAAAAGGCGCCATTCTGTGTACAGTACTTGCCGGGTTTGAGTCCTGAGGATGAGTCATCCGCCTAGAGCCGCAGGTCGAGGTCATGAATGCCTGGCTCATGGTGATGGCCTTCTGCAGTGTGACTGTGGTATCCGCAGATAGTAGTCTGTGAAGAAGGCCCTTGTGGCCGATTCCGATGAGGTGGTTACCGAAATCACACGGAGTTGCCAGCCTCCTAAGGTCTGCAGCATATTTCGCGATTTCCTGGCCTTCGGGCCTTCGGTGGGTATAATCCGGTGTCTAGCTGTGAGGATGCTCTCTTTGGGCTTGAGTTGTTCTTGAATCAGCATTACAAGCTCCTCATACGTCTTGGTCGTTGTCTTCGCTGGTGCCAGCAAGTCCCTGCCAAGGCCATAGATGGTGGGCCCACAACTGGTTAGCAGGACAGCTCTGCGCTTATCAGCCAGTGTGGCCGGATTATTGCCTGCCAGATCGTTTGTTGTGAAGAAATGGTCGAGCCTCTCCACAAAGGCGTCCCAATCATCACCATCGGCGAACTGCTACAATGTACCATGGTTAGCCATGTTCGCGTGAAAGTTCGTAATCTCGTCGCCAATTGTTATGTCTTTAGATGGTCTGATATTGACTCCATGAGGCAATGTATTGTACTTGAACTGTAGTGACCTTAATCCATTTAATGTAACTCCAGAGTGAGTGTCACACATGGTGGCCTGCTTTTTATACTGGGCCTGGCACACCTGTACAGGTAACCTACAAGTCTCCCACTGCAGTGCCCTCTGGGGGCACACCTTAGTGACCATACAACTGGTGTACAAGTTTCCCATAGTAGTGCCCTCAGGTGGCACATCAAATGTAATAGTACAGTGTAAGAATAAAAGTGTTTATTAATTGGTTCTGTGTATGTATAAATGATAAAAGTGTAGATTAAAGGAAAGGCCTGTTTGTGTTGAGATAAAATGGAAGCCCACAGATTGCCAGCATGGGCTAAGTTTTGTAAGAAACAAAATGAAAGCCCCCACAGGTTGCCACATGGGTTTTGTATATTGGAAAGGCATCTAATCTAATCTAACCAGGCCAGCCAACCACATGTGTGAGGAGAGCCAATGGGGAACTGCCCTAGAGCCAAGGTCCAATCGTGGGGCTTTTCTGAGGACAATGGCCTTGAGGAATATAAAAAACTCAAGCCAGGAACTTTTCTCTCTCTTCTTTCCCTGCCGGACACATGGCAAAAGACCTCCTGTTGAAGACCAGCCAAATCAGCATGCCGTGTGTTCAAACCAGCCAGCAAAAGGGGCGTAACATATATCACTTTTTATTATAACCTCATTATATCTCTGTTGTAACTAAGGTAGATCTATAGAATATTTGACGACTGCTGTTAAATGCATGTGTGTGTTTTTAATAAACTGTGCCAATTGTTCTGAAAGAATCGTCTCACTATCAAATGTAAGCCCAGAGAGATTCAGAAATCCTACAACAGGCAGTACACATTTTGGGTACATGACAGTTACCATTATAGATGTAATTGAATTCATTGTGTAAAATACCCGATTTCTATAATGCACACAAGTACATAAGAAACAGGTGCAGGAGTAGGCCATTTGGCCCCTCGAGCCTGCTCCGCCATTTAATAAAATCATGGCTGATCTGATCATGGACTCGTCTCCACTTCCCTGCCCGCTGCCCATTACCTTTTACTCCCTTATTGCTCAAAAATTTGTCTATCTCCCCTCATATCTCCTCTAAACCTCCCCCCAATTACTTTAAATCTATAACTCCTAGTTGTTGATCCTTCTGCCAAGGGAAACAGGTCCTTCCTATACATTCTATCCAGGCCCCTCATAATTTTATACACCTCAATAAGGTAATCCCCTCAGCCTCCTCTGTTCCAAAGAAAACAAACCCAGTCTATCCAATCTATTAAGCTAAAATTCTCCAATCCAGGCAACATCCTTGTAAATCTCCTCTGTACCCTCTCTAGTGCAATCATATCTTTCCTGTAATGTGGTGACCAGAACTGCATGTAGTACTCTAGCTGTGGCCTAACTACTGTTTTATACAGTTCAAGCATAATCTTGTATTCTATGCCTCGACTGTTGAAGGCAAGTATTCCATTTGCCTTCTTAATCACCTCATCCACCTGGCCTGCTACTTTCAGGGGATCTGTGGACCAATTGCTCCACCAGTACTCTCGCGGCCTTCCGCGAGAGGTGGGCGCCGGAGAGACTGGAGTGCATTGTCACCCCTGGCAACAAAATTTTAATTTGATTTTATGTTTTAAAGTTTAATTTGTTTTAATTGCTGGTGTTTTTCGTGTCCCCCTCCCCTTTTATAGGGGGCACTTGGAGAAAAAAGTATATATGATTTTAGTGCCCCAAAAAAAACTTTAAATAAAAAACACAAAAAAAGGGCCTTGGAAATGCTTGGTGCACCCCCCCAGATCGGGGGGACATGATTTAATGATTTAATGTTTTAATTTTCTCCCAAAAAGAGTTCTGTGGACCAATGGTGGAGTTTTGGAGGCGTGGCCTATTCAGTTGGAGCTCTGTTGCTGTGAGAGAAGGAGCTACCTGCTTTGCTCCTGTCTGGGAGGCCTAGAGTGAACCCTGAGACCAGCCGAGGAAGGGGCTGGCTGACTACAATTCAACGTCCAGAGGGAGAGGAGGAGAGCAGAAAAATGTATCAACTTTATTACTACTACAGAGAGTTGGAGAGAGGGGGAAAAGAAGAACCTGAGAAAACACCATCCAGTGTGGAAGGAGGGAAAGACATTTCTACAATCTTCGACAGGTGGGTGTGTTTTGGTGCATTCCCCGAAAGACTTTGTTGTATCGGTGGGGGGAGGAAAGAAGATATCTCGAGGGCCGGAACATCGCGGGGGGTGTGTGTGTGTGGAAGTGTGTGTGGGGGTCTTGCTTACAGCTAGGCCCCACACACCACTGAAGCACCTCTTCCTCATTGCCTAGCCTGGGATAGCTGGAGCTACCTGGCTGAAGAATCTTTAATTACCCTATTTTGCATCGTTGGGAGTGTGTGCCTGGTTGGCTCCAGCTACCCCAGGTGAAGACATTTTCTCCCCCCACCCGAAGACCATCTAAAAAGACTATGTTTTTTGCCATCTGGGGAGTGCACCCCAAGAAACACCCACCCATCGCTGTGAGGGGAGACCTGCCCTTGCAGCTTCCCTCTTTCCCACCCCCTCACTCTTTCTCTCTCTCTCTGTCTCTCCCCTCTCTCTCTCTGAGAGCCCTTTCCTCCTAATTTGGAAATAAGACAATTAAGACAACTGAGCAGAGGGAGCAAGGCCCCTCCCCAATTGTCAACTAGGGGAGAGGAGTGCCTCTTTTAGAGCTCCCTCTGTTCAAACACCAACGAGGCCATT
This sequence comes from Pristiophorus japonicus, assembly GCF_044704955.1. Lineage (NCBI taxonomy): Eukaryota > Metazoa > Chordata > Chondrichthyes > Pristiophoridae > Pristiophorus > Pristiophorus japonicus. The sequence continues at coordinate 88,624,701 of NC_091980.1, forward strand.
TAAGAACATTAAGGCCTGTGACTTTGGGGTGGGTGTGGCCCTTAAAGGGACCCCGTGATGGCGACCCCATCCACGCCGGTGGCAGGGCCAGCAAAGACATATGCGCAGGCGGCATCCACATCCACGGCGCCTCCTGCGCCTCCTGCTGCCCTGCCACCGTTCAGAGTAATAACAAAGAAACACGGGGTCAAGAGCTACACTCACCCCACAATGAGCATTGAGGAGTGCGTGCGGGTGATGGCTGGTGTAGTCGGCCCCTCGGCCATTGTCGCAGCCTCCAAGATGTCTGGGAAGGCTGTATTCTTCCTGGGGTCAGAGCGGGCGGTGTCCCTGGCCCTTGAAAAGGGGCTCACGGTGGGTGGGACGTTCCTGCCGGTGGACCCTGTCGAGGCCACCGCGCAGAGGGTCATCCTTTCAAACGTCCAGCCCTTTGTTCCCGCTGAGCTCCTCCTCCCTCACCTACACCAACTGGGGGAGGTAAGGTCAGGGATCAACCCCATACCGCTCGGCCTCAGGGAGAACAGCCTGCGCCACGTGTTCTCCTTCCGCCGCCAGCTTTTTGTCCGGCTGGCGCGGGAGGAGACGACGGAGGGCAATTTTAATGTGGTGCACGAGGGGACTGCCTACCGCGTCTTCTGGACGTCGGACGGCGTGCGGTGCCATGCCTGTAGGGAGGTGGGGCACGTTCGCAAGAACTGCCCCGCCTCCAAGGCCGCCAAACCACCGAGGGCGGCCAAGGCTGGCGCCGCCGCCACCCCTCCCCCGAGTAGCGTCCACGTGCCGGGAGCCGTAGGTGCGCGGGCATCGTCGGGGGCCTTTGTTTTCACGGCCTCTGGCGGGGGGGAGGGAGAGCGTCCGATCGGAAGGAAGGCGCCAGACAATTTGTTTACCGCGCTCAGCCCAACCCTGTCACCGGCGAGCGCGGGGTGCCCTGAGCCCGTGCCCGAGCCCTTGACCAATACCGCAGAGGGGTTCAGGCGCGGGCAAGATAAGAAAAAGGGGGGAGTGGAGCGGGAGGCCTCGGCAGACATGGAGATCTCCCTGCCGCCGCGCTCCCCCAGGAACAAAAGGAGGCACCGCTCCAATGAGGCGGAGGGGGAACAACATCCCTCCGCGGAGGAGTCGGTGCCCGCCGCGTGTCCCGCGTCCCCCACCAGCGCCCCCAAACTGTGTCGTAGCCGAGAGGAGTCTGTCCCCGGGGAGGGTGAGACAGTCGAGGCTGCCCAGCCTCTGCCTCCCGGGGATGGTGTGGAAGATCTGCCTGTCGTGGGGGGCATGGGGCCAGCGGAGGAATGCATTGCCGCTGGGTCAAGCGTCCCGGGGACTGAGGCGGGTGGGGCTGAAAAGGCCGAACCTGAGCCCGCCCAGCTATTAACCAACTTCCCCCGGGTGTCGCTCGGCCCGGAAGAAACGGAAAACATGAACAATTTTAACGATTCTGTACACGCTGGGCCGGGGGGTGGCGGCGCAGAGGGGGAAGAACAACAACCCTCGCCCCCTACTTTGGAGCTGGGGGAATTGGAGGAACTGGAACATTTCTTTGACCAGGTCTCTCCATGTTCCCCGGTTCCTGGGGCGGAGGAGGAACCCCTTCCGCTGTCGCTTCCTGACCCAGCACCACTTTTAAAAGAGCCCAGTGGGGTCTCCTCTGCCGACGATCCTGGGGGTGGGATCAGGGCAGAGCCAGGGCCGGATGGAGCGGTCGGGCCATTTGCCGTACCTTCTGCGGTCAACGGGCCGGTTGCTGGCGGCGACCTCCCGGAGGGGGACGGGGACTCGGTGGGGGACGAGCGAGAAGATCTCGAGTCCATCGCCAGTGAGGCGGTGGATCTCCTCGTGCCCGCCGCTGAGTCCCCCCTCATTCCTGTAAAGGAACTCCGGGACTTTTTGGTCCAGAGCCAGGGTCGCCGCAACCGAGCCCATCTGGCCCTGGAAAGATGGTCCGAGCCGGGGCTGCTCATCGCGTCCGTCCGCACCGCCGCTAAAACCATGGCCGCGGGCGGGCCCTTATCAAAGGTGCAAGGCCTTGAGCTGCGCCGGCTCAAAAGGTTCCTCGCTGGGCTGCGGAGGGAGCGGAGGTCAACAAACGACTCCACTCCCCCCTCAACAATAGGTTAGGTAGAGGTTGCACTATGCGTTTGTCATGAAGATAACCATAGCCAGCCTCAACATCAACGGCGGCAGAGAGGCACGCCGTAGATTTAACAATTTTTCGCTCCTGCGGGAGGGGAAATATGCGGTGTGCTTCCTGCAAGAAACCCACACCGTTCTGGGAGACGAAGCCACGTGGCTCCTGGAATGGCAAGGAGAGGTCTGCATGAGCCACCTCACTACCACTTCTTGTGGGGTGGCCATTTTGTTGGCCCTGCATTTTCAGCCGGAGATCTTGGGGGTCGAGGAGCCCGTGCCAGGCCGCTTGCTGCACGTCACGGTTCGCCTGGGGGACCTGCCGCTCCATCTCGTGAACGTGTACGCCCCTCAGCCCGGCCCGCGGCAAACGCATTTCTTCAAAGAAGTGTCCGCTCTTCTTGGCTCCGTCGACGTCGGCGACTGCATTGTCCTCGGGGGGGATTTTAACTGCACCCTCTAGGCGAGGGACCGCTCCGGTGGCCCGCAGAGCATGACGGCGATCGAGAAGTTGTGGGACCTGGTCAGGTCCTTCGACTTGGTGGACGCCTGGCGAAATCTCCACCCTGACTCCAGCGCCTTTACTTGGGTGAGGCCTGGAGTAGGATGGTCCAGAGTCGACCGCCTTTACGTGTCTCGGGCGTACATTTCCTGCGTCCCGGCGGCCTCCATGCGGCCGGTGCCGTGTTCGGACCACCACCTGGTGTGGGCGGAGCTCGCTTCGCTCCGCGAGAGGACGGGGTCCGCGTACTGGCACTTTAACAACCGGCTGCTGGAGGACGAGCGGTTCCAGGACTCGTTCCGTCGATTCTGGGCCGACTGGAGAAGGAAGCAGGGGGGCTTCCCCTCCTTGAGGCTATGGTGGGACGTGGGCAAGGCTCACGTCCGCGTCTTCTGTCAAGAGTACGCGAGTGGGTCGACCAAGAGGCGGGCGGCCAGGGTCGGGCGCCTAGAAAAAGAGGTGCTCGACCTGGAGGCCCGTCTCGGTCAAGTCGTCGAGGACCCGGGCCTGCGGACGGTGTACGAAGCGAAGAAGGCCGCGCTGAAGGACCTGCAGCTCGTCGGGTCCCGAGGCGCATTCGTGAGGTCGCGGATCCGGTTCCTGCGGGATCTGGACCGCGGCTCCCCCTTCTTCTACTCGCTGGAAAAAAGACAGAGTGTCCGTAAGCAGCTCTTGACGCTGCTGGCCGACGACGGCTCTCTCATCTTGGATCCGGAGGGCGTCAACAACAGGGCCCGTGAATATTACGGGGCTCTGTTCTCTCCGGAGCCGTCCAGCGAGGAAGCGCATAGAGTTTAGTGGGATGACCTGCCGAAGGTCAGCCCGGAGGGCGCCGAAAACCTGGAAGCTCCGCTAAGCCTGGCGGAGCTGACCGGCGCCCTCGACCGGCTCTCGAGGGGAAAAGCCCCGGGGCTGGACGGGCTGACCGTGGAGTTCCACAGGGCGTTCTGGGACGTCCTGGGGGGCGACGATGCGCGGGTCCTGGGGGAAAGTCTGGCGATCGGGGAGATGCCCCTCTCTTGGCGCAGGGCAGTCATCGTCCTGCTGCCTAAGAAGGGCGATCTCCGCCTCCTTAAAAACTGGCGCCCGGTTTCCCTCCTCAGCACGGACTACAAAATCTTCGCCAGGGCGATGGCTGCTCGCCTTGGCACCGTGCTGGACCACATGATCCACCCCGACCAGTCCTACACGGTCCCAGGCCGGACAATCCACGATAACATCCATCTGGTCCGGGACCTCATCCATCATTCCCAGGAGGCTGGTCTGTTGGTCGCCTTCCTATCTCTCGACCAAGAGAAGGCATTCGACAGGGTGGATCACATAGAAACATAGAAAATAGAAACATAGAAAATAGGTGCAGGAGTAGGCCATTCGGCCCTTCTAGCCTGCACCGCCATTCAATGAGTTCATGGCTGAACATTCAACTTCAGTACCCCATTCCTGCTTTCTCGCCATACCCCTTGATCCCCCGAGTAGTAAGGACTTCATCTAACTCCTTTTTGAATATATTTAGTGAATTGGCCTCAGCAACTTTCTGTGGTAGAGAATTCCACAGGTTCACCACTCTCTGGGTGAAGAAGTTCCTCCGCATCTCGGTCCTAAATGGCTTACCCCTTATCCTTAGACTGTGACCTCTGGTTCTGGACTTCCCCAACATTGGGAACATTCTTCCTGCATCTAACCTGTCTAACCCTGTCAGAATTTTAAATGTTTCTATGAGGTCCCCTCTCATTCTTCTGAACTCCAGTGAATACAAGCCCAGTTGATCCAGTCTTTCTTGATAGGTCAGTCCCGCCATCCCGGGAATCAGTCTGGTGAACCTTCGCTGCACTTCCTCAAGTTAGGAGACCAAAACTGTACACAATACTCCAGGTGTGGCCTCACCAATGCCCTGTACAACTGTAGCAACACCTCCCTGCCCCTGTACTCAAATCCCCTTGCTATGAAGGCCAACATGCCATTTGCTTTCTTAACCACCTGCTGCACCTGCATGCCAACCTTCAATGACTGATGTACCACGACACCCACGTCTCTTTGCACCTCCCCTTTTCCTAATCTGTCACCATTCAGATAATAGTCTGTCTCTCTGTTTTTACCACCAAAGTGGATAACCTCACATTGATCCACATTATACTTCATCTGCCATGCATTTGCCCACTCACCTAACCTATCCAAATCGCTCTGCAGCCTCACAGCATCCTCCTCGCAGCTCACACTGCCACCCAACTTAGTATCATCCGCAAATTTGGAGATACTACATTTAATCCCCTCGTCTAAATCATTAATGTACAATGTAAACAGCTGGGGCCCCAGCACAGAACCTTGCGGTACCCCACGAGTCACTGCCTGCCATTCTGAAAAGTAACCATTTACTCCTACTCTTTGCTTCCTGTCTGACAACCAGTTCTCAATCCATGTCAGCACACTACCCCCAATCCCATGTGCTCTAACTTTGCACATCAATCTCTTGTGTGGGACCTTGTCGAACGACTTCTGAAAGTCCAAATATACCACATCAACTGGTTCTCCCTTGTCCACTCTACTGGAAACATCCTCAAAAAATTCCAGTAGATTTATCAAGCATGATTTCCCTTTCACAAATCCATGCTGACTTGGACCTATCATGTCACCTCTTTCCAAATGCACTGCTATGACATCCTTAATAATTGATTCCATCATTTTACCCACTACCGATGTCAGGCTGACCGGTCTATAATTCCCTGTTTTCTCTCTCCCTCCTTTTTTAAAAAGTGGGGTTACATTGGCTACCCTCCACTCCATAGGAACTGATCCAGAGTCAATGGAATGTTGGAAAATGACTGTCAATGCATCCGCTATTTCCAAGGCCACCTCCTTAAGTACACTGGGATGCAGTCCATCAGGCCCTGGGGATTTATCGGCCTTCAATCCCATCAATTTCCCCAACACAATTTCCCGGCTAATAAGGATTTCCCTCAGTTCCTCCTCCTTACTAGACCCCCCGACCCCCTTTTATAACCGGAAGGTTGTTTGTGTCCTCCTCAGTGAATACCGAACCAAAGTACTTGTTCAATTGGTCCGCCATTTCTTTGTTCCCCGTTATGACTTCCCCTGATTCTGACTGCAGGGGACCTACGTTTGTCTTTTCGGGACTCTGCGCGCTTTCGGGTTCGGGACGCATTTCGATGCCCGGATCCGACTTTTGTACGCCGCCGCGGAGTGTCTGATTAAAGTTAACGGGTCCTTGATGGCGCCCCTTCGCTTTGGGAGAGGGGTGCGCCAGGGATGCCCCATGTCCAGCCAGTTATACGCCGTTTGCGTGGAGCCTTTCCTGCGCCACCTGCGGACGAGGTTGACGGGACTGGCTCTGCAAGCGCCGGGCGTGGAGGTCGTCCTCACGGCTTACGCCGATGACGTGCTCCTCGCGGTAGAGGATCCCGCTGACCTGCGGAGGATGCGTGAGTGCCAGGAGATTTACTCGGCCGCATCCTCTGCCAGGATCAACTGGGAGAAATGTTTCGGACTCCTGGTGGGTCAGTGGCAGGTGGACTCCCTGCCAGAGGAGCTCAGGCCTTTTGCCTGGAGCACGACCCATCTCCTCTATCTGGGAGTCTACCTTAGCCCCGACGAGGGAGCCTAGCCGGCGAACTGGCAGGAGCTGGAGGCCAAGGTCGGCGCTCGCCTAGGGCGCTGGACAGGACTGCTCTGAGTGCTGTCCTGCAGGGGTCGAGCGCTAGTCATAAACCAGCTGGTGGCCGCCATGCTGTGGTACCGGCTGGTCACTTTGACCCCTCCCCCTGTGTTTGTCACCAAGATACAGAAGAAGCTGGTGGACTTCTTCTGGAACAACAGGAAGCACTGGGTCTCTGCCGCGGTTTTGAGGCTCCCGCTTGGGGAGGGCAGTCAGTCGTTGGTGTGCGTCAGCACCCAGCTCGCGACTTTCCCTCTTCAGACACTGCAGAGATACCTTTACGTCGAGCCCCCTCCTAGGTGGCGTGCTCTGGCGACGTATTTCTTCCGCCAGCAGCACGGCCTCAACTGCGACACGCAGCTCCTGTTTGTGAGCTTGGGGGGGCGACAGGACCGCCTTCCAGGAGCTGCCTGTCTTTTACAGGGAACTCATCAGGGTCTGGAACAAAGTCTCCACCAAGCGCAGCTCTCCACCGGCTGGAGTGGCGCCTGTCCTGCAGGAGCCGCTGCTCGGGAATCCGTACCTCCACGACCGAGGTTTTAGGTGGCAGTCGGATGAGAGGGCTGTGGCTGGTGAGGTCACTAGGGTCAGGGACCTGCTCGATGGTGGAGGAGCGGGATGGATGGCGCCAGAGACACTGGCGCGGCGCCTAAATACGGCCAACGTCCGCCACGCGGCCGATGCCATCGAGTCGCTAAAAACAGCTCTGGGCCCTGACTCCGTTAGGTGCATCGAGGAGGCTCAAGCACGTGGAGAGATCCCGTCCGAACTGACCCCCATCCGGACGGAATTCCTCATCGGCGACAAACCCCGAAACCTCCCTCGGGAGCCAGCGCCTCACAACTTGAGCCGCCTCGGGGAAATCCCCTCCGTGCCTTTCAGTTCCGTGCGGAGGGGTTTCCTGTATGGGCTGCTCCTGCACACCCTCAATTTTGCCATCCTCGCCTCCCGTCCGGACACGCCATGGCGTACCATCTTGCCGTCCGGAGGAGGCGGGGGTCCCCGATGGAGGGCACTCTACGCAGGAGTCCTCCCACTATTTATCGGGGACTTGGCCTGGAGGGTGGTGCACGGAGCAGTGCCGTGTAATAAATTTTTAAGCCGGTTCACGGGCTCCCAGGCCGCCTGCAATTTCTGCGGTCTGGAAGAGTCTGTGTTCCATGTTTTTATCGAATGCACAAGGTTGCAGCCCCTGTTTTATTATTTAAAGGGGCTGCTCCTGAAATTCTGGCTGCACTTCAGTCCCACACTCCTGATCTTTGGGCACCCTGTGTGGAGGGGAGCGGGTAGGTCCGAGGGCCTCCTTGTAGGACTGCTCCTGGGCACGGCCAAGGGTGCCATCAGCCGGTCCAGGCAGCGGGCGGTCGAGGGGGTCGTTCAACCTGACTGCCTGCCTTTCTTCCGTGCGTACATCCGCGCCAGGGTATTCTTGGAGATGGAGCACGCGGTGTCCACCGGTACGCTCGCGGCCTTCCGTGAGAGGTGGGCACCGGAGGGACTGGAGTGTATCATCACGCCCGGCAACCAAATTTTAATTTGATTTTATGTTTTAAAGTTTAATTTGTTTTAATTGCCGGTGTTTTTAGTGTCCCCCTCCCCTTTTATCGGGGGCACTTGGAGAAAAAATATGATTTTAGTGCCCAAAAAAAAACTTTAAAAAAAACACAAAAACAAAATACTAAAAAAAAAAAGAGCCTTGTAAATGTTTGGTGCGTCCCCAGATCGGGGGGCCACAATTTAATGTTTTTGTTTCCTCCCAAAAGAGTTCTGTGGACAAATACTCCAAGGTCCCTTTGTTCCTCAGTGGCAGGTCGGGGCCATAAAAGGAGCGGCGAGCAGCGGCCATAGGCAGAGTGGCAGCATACCTCTACAAGGTACACTTTGAGCTGGTGCAGGAGTGTGACGGCAGTGAAGAAGAACGTCATCAAGGTCCAGGTCGGTAATTGGAGCATGGGGAGATACAGCAGGAGCGGCAAGGCTGGGGCCGAAGAGAAGTATGAGTTCGGGGCCAGAAGAGGCGAGGGCCCAGGGGCAGCACAGGCCAGCCGACACTGCGATATGTGTGCGCACTAGGTCCGTGTAGCAGAGCAGGTCTCCAGTCGTCTTGGATAACCCTTGCCAATGGACCAAGACCTAGCCTCTGTCAAGCCCATGTGGTAGCTGGTGTGCAACGGCCACCCCACATTAACAAAATCCATGCACAGGCATCTTCCACTCTTCAGGATGTAGTTTAGGACCTGGAATATTAGGTCCTTCATTGAAACACCTGTGAACTCATCCTTTTTTGGCGTGGAAACAAGTCATCCTCGTTTTGAGGGACTGCCTATGATGATGATGAATTTCCAGTGAAATTAGTTCACATTAAAAAGTATCCAAGAGTATTGGACAAAGTGAAGACTTTAGGCCCTGATAACATCCTTGTTGAAGTGTTGACAACATGCACACCAGAATTAACTGGTCCCCTAGCCAAGCTATCCCACTGCAGCTATGACACTGCCATCTGCCCAACAATATGGAAAATTGCCTCGGTACATCCTATCCACAGAAAGCAGGACTAATCTACTCTGCCCAATCACTATCCTATCAGCCTTTTCCCAATCATCAGAAATTGATGAAAGAAGTCAGCAATAGTTCCACAAGAACCACTTGGCTACTGACCTTGTCACTGCCTTGTTCCAAACCTGCTAACAGAAACTGAATGCCAGAAGAGAGGTGAGATTAATTGCCCTTAACATTAAGGAAGCATAAGGAGTGTGATGCTGTAGTGAAACACAGGTCAACAGGGTCAATGGGAAAAACCTCTTCTGATTGGAGTCATAATCGATAAAAATTTCAAGTCTCCACTCTCATTCCTGGAGCCACCCCGATGGCATGTTGTGGCGACAGGCCGTATGCGTCCTGTAATTACTTCATTAACAATTAACGAGCATGGTGATTGATGGAGGGACTCTAATAGGGAAAAGTTAGCACTGCTAAGGAAACAGTATTTCCAATTTTTTAAATAACATTAATGTATGTGGAGAGTATGTGATACCAGGATGTTTGCCTCCTTTAGTAACTGTTTAAATTTATAGAAGAATCAAGGTCATTGTAGCAGTTGAGCTAATGTGTGATATTAGGGCCCGACCTTCGAAAGACCATCAGCAACAGGTCGGGGCCACAAAATGAGCGGCGAGTGGTGGCCATGGGCAGCATGGTGGTCCCAACCTGCGAGAGACCATCAGCGGCAGCTTGGGGCCATAAAAGGAGCGTCGAGCGGTCCCTGGAGCAGCGTGGCAGCATACCACTGCAAGGTACAGCGCGAGCTGGTGCAGGAGGGCAACAGCAGCGAAGATGGATGTCATCAAGGTCCAGGTCAGTGATTGTAGCGTGGGCAAATACAGCAGGAGTGACGAGATCGGGGCAAAGGAGCGGCGAGAGATTGTAGAGGGACGTGATCGGGGCCCAGGAGAGGCACGAGTTCGGGGCCAGAAGAGGCGAGGGCCCAGGGGAGGCACGGGCCAGCCCACACTGCGATATGTGTGCGCACTCGGCCCATGCAGCAGAGCAGGTCTCCAGTTGTCCTGGTTAACCCTTGCCACTGGACCAAGACCTAACTCTGTCAAGCCCGTGTGGTGGCTGGTGTGCAACGGCCATCACACGTTATAAAAATCCATGCACAGGCATCTTCCACCCTACACTATGTAGTTCAGGACCTGGAATATTAGGTACTTCATTGAACTCATCCTTTTTTGGCGTGGAAGCAAGTCATCCTCATTTCGAGGAACTGCCTATGAATGATTAGGGTTAAACAAATCAGATCTCCTATTGCTTCAGGTACCAGTCTCAAACAGTCATAATAATGTAACTATATCAATTGTGACTCCACCATAATTGAAAAATAGGTTCTTAACATTAAGAACACTTGTACATTCAGTGATCTGTTAATCACCTTCGATCAGAAAAGGATTGAAAACGATTCCAGAAGTAGATTATACACTATCACATCACAGATACAAAGCAGCTCGTCAACATGCTCAGTAATATGTGCACATCATAACAACTCTCTCTTAGGCAGTCCCTCGGAATCGAGGATGGCTTCCTTCCATGCTAAAAATGAGTTCTCATGTGACTAATGAGTCCTATGCGGGACATACAGTCTCTGTCAAAGGTGGGGCAGACGGTGGTTGAGGGAACGGGTGGGTGGGGTGCTTGGGATGCTGTGCGCTCCTTCCACTGTTTACATTTGCTTTCAACTTTCTCTCGGCATAGAGACTCGAGGTGTTCGGCACCTTCCCTGAGATTTTTCCTCCACTTTGTGCGGTCTTGGGCCAGGAATTCCTAGGTGTCAGTGGGGATGTTGCTCTTTTTCAAGAAGGCTTTGAGGGTGTCCTTGAATCAATTCCTCTGCCCATCTGGGACTCACTTACCGTGTCGGAGCTCCGAGTGGAGTGCTTCATTTGAGAGTCTCGTGTCAGGCATGCAGACGACGTGGCCCGCCCATCAGAGCTGCTGGTGCATGGTTAACATAGAAACATAGAAACATAGAAAATAGGTGCAGGAGTAGGCCATTCAGCCCTTCTAGCCTGCACCGCCATTCAATGAGTTCATGGCTGAACATGAAACTTCAGTACCCCCTTCCTGCTTTCTCGCCATAACCCTTGATCCCCCGAGTAGTAAGGACTTCATCTAACTCCCTTTTGAATATATTTAGTGAATTGGCCTCAACTACTTTCTGTGGTAGAGAATTCCACAGGTTCACCACTCTCTGGGTGAAGAAGTTTCTCCTCATCTCGGTCCTAAATGGCTTACCCCTTATCCTCAGACTGTGACCCCTGGTTCTGGACTTCCCCAACATTGGGAACATTCTTTCTGCATCTAACCTGTCTAAACCCGTCAGAATTTTAAACGTTTCTATGAGATCCCCTCTCATTCTTCTGAACTCCAGTGAATACAAGCCCAGTTGATCCAATCTTTCTTGATAGGTCAGTCCCGCCATCCCGGGAATCAGTCTGGTGAACCTTCGCTGCACTCCCTCAATAGCAAGAATGTCCTTCCTCAAGTTAGGAGACCAAAACTGTACACAATACTCCAGGTGTGGCCTCACCAAGGCCCTGTACAACTGTAGCAACACCTCCCTGCCCCTGTATTCAAATCCCCTCGCTATGAAGGCCAACATGCCATTTGCTTTCTTAACCGCCTGCTGTACCTGCATGCCAACCTTCAATGACTGATGTACCATGACACCCAGGTCTCGTTGCACCTTCCCTTTTCCTAATCTGTCACCATTCAGATAATAGTCTGTCTCTCTGTTTTTACCACCAAAGTGGATAACCTCACATTTATCCACATTATACTTCATCTGCCATGCATTTGCCCACTCACCTAACCTATCCAAGTCACTCTGCAGCCTAATAGCATCCTCCTCGCAGCTCACACTGCCACCCAACTTAGTATCATCTGCAAATTTGGAGATACTGCATTTAATCCCCTCGTCTAAATCATTAATGTACAATTATTAGTGCTTCAATGCTGAGGATATTGGCCGGAGCGAGAACACTGACATTGGTGCGCCTATCCATTGGCAGGATCGTACGGAGGCAACATTGGTAGTCCAGTGCTTTGAGGTGGCTGCTGTACATAGTCCATGTAGGATTATATAGGAGGGCAGGTATCACCACTGCTCTGTAGACCATGAGCTTGGTGCTAGATTTGAGGTCCTGGTTTTCAAACACTCTCTTCCTCAGGCGACCAAAGGCTGCACTGGCACAGTGAAGGCAGTGTTGGTCCTCTTCATCGATGTCTGCCCTTGTTGACAGTAGGCTCCCGAGGTATGGAAAATAGTCCATGTTGTCCAAGACCTCGTTGTGGATTTTGATAATTGGGGAGCAGTGCTTCATGGCGGGGGCAGGTTGGTAGAGCACCTTTGGCTTACGGATATTTAATGTAAGGCCCATGCTCTCATATGCCTCGGTGAAGGTGTTGACGATGGCTTCGGGTTCGACCTCCGAGTGTGCGCAGAGGCAGGCATCATCTGCATACTGTAATTCAAGAGGATGGGACGATCTTGGATCTGGCCTGGAGGCGGCGGAGGTTGAACAGTTTCCCGTTTGTTCTGTAGATTAGCTCCACTCCAGCAGGGAGCTTACTGAGGTAAGATGGAGCATTGCAGCAAGGAAGATCAAGAAGAACGTTGGTGCAATGACACAGCATTGCTTGACCCCAGTCCAAACATGGAATGGGTCTGTGGTGGATCCATTGGTCAGGATCAAGACTTGTATGTCATTGTGAAGTAGGCGAAGGATGGTGATGAACCTTTAGGGACATCCGAATTTGAGGAGGACACTCCATAAACACTCACAGCTGACAGTGTCAAAGGCCTTTATGAGGTCAAAGAAGGCCATGTACAGGGGATGGTGCTGTTCCCTGCATTTCTCTTGGATTTGCCACAAGGTGAAGATCATATCCATTGTGCCCTTTAATGGGCGGGATCTGCATTGCGACTCTGGGAGGAGCTCTTCAGCCACAGGGAGAAGGCGATTGAGGAGGATTCTTGCAATGACTTTCCTGTGGTATTCAGCAGGGAAACTCCTCGTAATAAGGTGGACAAATTAACTGCGCAGGCAGCTATTAACAAATATGATATAATTGAGATTACGGAGACATGGTTCCAGGGTGACCAAGGCTGGGAACTCAACATCCAGGGGTATTCAACATTCAGGAAGGATAGACAGATAGAAAAAGGAGGTGGGATAGCGTTGCTGATTAGAGAAGAAATTAATGCAATAGTAAGGAAGGACATTAGCTTGGATGATGTGGAATCTGTATGGGTAGAGCTGCAGAATACCAAAGGGCAGAAAATGCTAGTGGGAGTTGTGTACAGGCCACCAAACAGTAGTAGTGAGGTTGGGGACAGCATCAAACAAGAAATTAGGGATCTGTGCAATAAAGGTACAGCAGTTATCATGGGCGACTTTAATCTACATATTGATTGGGCTAACCAAACTGGTAGCAGTACAGTGGAGGAGGATTTCCTGGAGTGTATTAGGAATGGTTTTCGAGACCAATATGTCGAGGAACCAACTGGAGGGCTGGCCATCCCAGACTGGGTGATGTGTAACGAGAAAGGACTAATTAACAATCTTGTTGTGCGTAGCCCCTTGGGGAAGAGTGGCCATAATATGGTAGAATTCTTTATTAAGATGTAGAGTGACATAGTTAATTCAGAGACTAGGGTCCTGAACTTAAGGAAAGGTAACTTCGATGGTATGAGATGTGAATTGGCTAGAATAGACTGGCGAATGATACTTAAAGGGTTGACGGTGGATAGGTAATGGCAAACATTTAAAGAGCACATGGATAAACTTCAACAATTGTACATCCCTGTCTGGAGTAAAAATAAAACGGGGAAGGTGGCTCAACCGTGGCTAACAAGGGAAATTAGGGATAGTTTTAAATCCAAGGAAGAGGCATGAAAATTGGCCAGAAAAAGCAGCAAACCTGAGGACTGGGAGAAATTTAGAATTCAGCAGAGGAGGACAAAGGGTTTAATTAGGAGGGGGAAAAGAGAGTATGAGAGTAAGCTTGCTGGGAACATAAAAACTGATTGCAAAAGCTTCTATAGATATGTGAAGAGAAAAAGATTAGTGAAGTCAAACGTCACTTGCAGTCAGAATCAGGTGAGTTTATAATGGGGAACAAAGAAATGGCAGACCAGTTAAACAAATACTTTGGTTCTGTCTTCACGAAGGAAGACACAAAAATAACGTTCCGGAAATACTAGGGGACCGAGGGTCAGGCGAGAAGGAGGAACTGAAGGAAATCCTTATTAGTCAGGAAATTGTGTTAGGACAATTGATGGGATTCAAGGCCGATAAATCCCAAGGGCCTGATCGTCTGCATCCCAGAGTACTTAAGGAAGTGGCCCTAGAAATAGTGGATGCATTGGTGATCATTTTCCAACAGTCTATCGACTCTGGATCAGTTCCTATTGCCTTGAGGGTAACTAATGTAACACCACTTTCTTAAAAAGGAGTGAGAGAGAAAACGGAACTATAGACCGGTTAGCCTGACATCGGTAGTGGGGAAAATGTTGGAATCAATTATTAAAGATGAAACAGCAGCGCATTTAGAAAGCAGTGACAGGATCAGTCCAAGTCAGCATGGATTTATGAAGGGAAATCATGCTTGACAAACCTTCTAGAATTTTTTGAGGATGTAGCTAGTAGAGTGGATAAGGGAGAACGAGTGGATGTGTGTATTTGGACTTTCAAAAGGCTTTTGACAAGGTCCCATACAAGGGATTGGTGTGCACAATTAAAATATATTGATGTAGATAGAAAACTGGTTGACAGACAGGAAGCAGAGAGTCATGATAAACGGGTCCTTTTCAGAATGGCAGGCAGTGACTAGTGGCGTGCCGCAGTACTCAGTGCTGGGACCCCAGGTATTTACAATATACATTAATGATTTAGACGAAGGAATTTAGAGTAATATCTCCACATTTGCAGATGACACTAAGCTGGGTGGCGGTGTGAGCAGTGAGGAGGATGCTAAGAGGCTACAGGGTGACTTGGACAGGTTAGGAAAGTGGGCAAATGCATGGCAGATGCAGAACAATGTGGATAAATGTGAGATTATCCACTTTGGTGGCAAAAACAGGAAGGCAGAATATTATCTGAATGGTGGCAGATTAGGAAAAGGGGAGATGCAACGAGACCTGGGTGTGATGATACACCAGTCATTGAAGGTTGGCATGCAGGTGCAGCAGGTGATGAAGTAGGTAAATGGCATGTTGGCCTTCATAACTAGGAGATTTGAGTATAGGAGCAGGGAGGTCTTGCTGCAGCTGTACTGGGCCTTGGTGAGGCCTCACCTGGAATATTGTGTTCAGTTTTGGTCTCCTAATCTGAGGAAGGACGTTCTTGCTATTGAGGGAGTGCAGCAAAGGTTCACCAGACTGATTCCTGGGATGGCAGGACTGACATATGAGAGACTCGATCGACTAGGCCTGTATTCACTGGAGTTTAAAAGGATGAGAGGGGATCTCATAGAAACATATAAAATTCTGACGGGACTGGACAGGTTAGATGCAGGAAGAATGTTCCCAATGTTGGGGAAGTCCAGAACCAGTGGTCACAGTCTAAGGATAAGGGGTAAACCATTTAGGACCGAGATGAGGAGAAACTTCTTCACTCAGAAAGTTGTTAACCTATGGAATTCTCTTCTGCAGAGAGTTGTTGATGCCAGTTCATTAGATATATTCAAGAGGGTGATGGATGTGGCCCTTACGGCTAAAGGGATCAAGGGGTATTTAGAGAAAGCAGGAAAGGGGTACTGAGGTGAATGATCAGCCATGATCTTATTGAATGGTGGTGCAGGCTCGAAGGGCCGAATGGCCTACTCCTGCACCTATTTTCTATGTTTCTATGTTTCCTCTGTAATTACAGCAAGCAGACTTGTCACCTTTCTTGAAGATGGTCACGATTACAACGATGAGATCCCCTGGCATGTTCTCCTCCTTCCAGATGAGAGAAATGAGATTGTGTATTCGCGCCAAAAGTGTTTTTCCGCCATGTTTTAGTGCTTCAGCGGGGATTCCCTTTGCTCCTTGTTGTTTTTCAGTTGTCGGATGGCCTTCTCTACTTCATGTCGGGCTGGTCATAACAATTGGTGTGCTGCTCTTCTACCAGAAACTCACCCTGTCTGGGAGCTAAGTAGTTTAACAATGAGGAACCTATAGTTGAGAGGAATGAAAATAATTTCAGAATATGTATTGAAGAATTGTAACAAAGTAAAATTAGTAAAAGCAAACTGCTCGTTGTAAAACTGCAACGTGCAAAGTGAATTTTTCAAATGTTGATTTTAAAGTTCATAAAAGCACCAGGAATCTGGTTGACCACCTAAAAATGTCAAATCTTAAAAATAAGCTAATTGTGCCCTCTGCACTCTTCTAATATTGATATGAGTTACTGACACCTAGATTGAAATGAGTGCAGCTCTGTTCACATTTGTTATGTGAGCATGTGCAGAGCTCTGATCAGAGTGGTGCTAGTGGCCCTTGGCCTGTTTTCAAACCAGGTACAGTTGCATTGTCAAAATGGCAGCTGCAGTATAACTTCAGCAAGAGACTGCACAGGGCTGAAGATGCATTTGGAATTCCGCATATACTGAATTCTGTAAAAGAGAGAAAGTTGTCTCAATGAAAACAACAAGATTACTCGCTCCAGTCTGCAAGATGTACCTTACTTACATAGTCTGCTGTATCTCTTTTATAAACACTGCCATGATCACAGTTATTGTTTTGACTCGTTCACTGAGAGAAAATATATATGCAGCGCACTCCTGTTAGACTTTTTAATGCTGCCAAAGGAGGGGGCAGGGGGTAGTGGAGGTGGGATTGCTTAAAAGCTTTTTAACAATTGTTTTTGTGGAATCTGCTTATTGTTAACTGAATTATAGTGAAGCTCAGCTTCCCGCAAAATAAATCAAATGTCTCACTGCACTTCCTGTTTGTACTGAACGAGAAACATTCATGCTATTATAAAATGATTACTGATGGTGGTGACAAGCCAAGTGTTAACATTTCCCTGTTTAGAGAAGGAGGAACAGAGCAGCACTCCTCACAGATCACTGATCACTGACATCCAAAACAAGGGGGTTTTCTCTGCACTCTAATGGAATGTTTTAATCATAAAGTGAGCAGTTAAATTCAGCTATGGAAAACAATCTCAGATCTCAATTACATTTTTCACAAATATAACTTTAAAGAAGCAAAAATATAGTAGAAAGAATTACATCAGCATCCAGACTGTAATCTTTCTAAACAGACCTCAAACTTGTTTCTGTCTTCAGCAAACTGGAAGTCAGTAATGATTAACTTACTCCTTACTGTAATGTTACTTCATCTTAGCTTCTCGCTTTGATACTTTGCTGATACTTTTGCAATTTTATTTGGATCTACAGTCAGCTCCTGTGCTGCTTGCTACAAATTCAAACTCATTTATTGGGAACACTCATTGTCAGATGAGTTGTTACAAAGGGATTAGAGGAGAAGAGTAAAGAGGTCTTACTAAATTATACAAGGCATTGGTGAGGCCACACCTGGAGTACTGTGTACAGTTCTGGCCTTACCTAAGGCAAGACATACTTGCCTTAGAGGGAGTGTAACGAAGGTTCACTAGACTTGTTCCTGGGATGAGGGTATTGCCCTATGAGGAGAGATTGAGTAGACTAGGCCTATATTCCCTCGAGTTTAGAAGAATGTGAGGTGATCTAATTGAAATATATAAAAATCTTAAGGGGCTTGACAGGGGCTTGAGAAAGTTTCCCCTGGCTGGGGAATCTAAAACACGGAGTCACAGTCTCAAAATAAGGAGTCGGTCATTTAGGACTGAGAGGAGGAGATATTTCTTCGCTCAAGGGGTTGTGAATCTTTGGACTTCTCAACCGAAGAGAGCTGTGGATGCTCAGTTGTTGAGTATATTCAAGAAAGAGGTAGATACATTTTTGGGAACTAAGGGAATTATGGATATGGGGATAGTGCGGGAAGGTAGAGCTGAGGTACAAGATCAGCCATGATCTTGTTGAATGGCGGAGCAGGCTCAAAGGGCCAAATGGTCTACTCCAGCTCCTATTTCTTGTGTTCTTATGTTTCTATGATTCATATCAACATGGACAGAAGATTGAATAAAATCAACAATCACAAGATCTGTTCACAAAGGGCCTAATACATTCTTGCAAAAGATAAATAAAGGAACTATCATGGAATCATACAAATTTACAGCACAGAAGGAGGCCATTTCGGCCTATCGTGTCAGCGCTAGCCAACAAAGAGCTATCCAGCCTAATCCCACTTTCCAGCTCTTGATCCGTAGCATTGTAGGTCACGGCACTTCAAGGCACTTCAACTATATATACTTTGCTTTGTTTAAAATATCTCTGTTTGCTAATGTGCAAATTAATCCATTCCCGTGCTATGTAAGGCATTCATCAGAAATCAATAGTACCAGTTGGAGTCCCTCTTATAACCTTAGTCATTAGAATCTTAAGGTAATTTACTGGGGTAAACATACACATTTGCATTTGATCATGTGTTTCTATTAACAGTACATCCATCATAGTTTAGAATTGATGTAAACTGGTTTAATCTTGGGTGTCAGCCTTGACTCAGCGGTAACACTCTCACCTCTGAGTCAGAAGGCTGTGGGTTCAAAGTCCCACAAGAGAGTTGAGCACATAATCTAGGCTGACGCTCCTTGTAGTACAGGTGCAGCATCCAAAATCCGGAGTTCTGGAATCCGGAATGTTCCGGAATCTGGACTCCGGACTCCGGACCGATTGGTGGCAGGGTCATCCGGAATTTTCCAGACCCTGCCAATCTCGAGGTGCCGCCGCTGCCCGATCTTGGGCCTCACCTTCCCACATCACCCCTCGCCGCTGCCTGACCTCGCCTCACCGCCCCTCGCCGCCCAACCTTGGGCCTCACCTCACTGCTGCTGCCCGACTTCGGGGCCTCCTCACCAGCCCGCCCGAATACCTGCGACGCGGCCCCACCCAAACAACTCCATGGCGGGGGGGGTCCCGCCCGAACAACTCCACTGCGACGGGACCCTGCCCGACGACCTCATCGCCCAGCAAGCACCACCCCCCACCCCGATGACCTCATTGCTCAGTGAGCATAACCCCCTCCCCCCCTCCCCCCTCTGATGTACCGAAATCTGGAAATATCCAAACCTTGGCTCGGGTGTTTCCGGATTCGTGATGTCAGAAAGACATTCCAAAGTTCGGCAAAACGCAAAATCCAGAACGGCCTCGGTCCCGAGGGTTCCGGATTCGGGACACTGCACCTGTACTGAGTAGTGCCACACTGGAGGTGCCATCTTTTGGATGAGACGTTAAACCGAAGCTCCGTCTGGATGTTAAGACCTGACCTAACACTGGACCAAAGAAGACTGAGTGTAAAAGAGCCTGTGGCACTATTCTGTCCGGTGTCCTGGCCAATCTTCATCCCTCAACCAACATCACTAAAAACAGATTATCTGCTCATTATTCTGTTGCTCTTTGTGGGACCTTGCTGTGCATAAATTGTTTGCCGTGTTTCCTACACGACAATAGTGAGTACATTTCAAAAGGCTGTAAAATGCTTTGGGATGTCCTGAGGCATGAAAGGCACTATATAAATTCAAGTTATTTCTTTCTTTTTTCACTGACATGAAACTTGTGTTGTATAAATCAAGTGTTAAGGCTTGACCTGACTTCACTCACTCTGCATTGTTCCAGTGCCAGGTCAGGCCCGAACATCCACTTCAAGCTCTATTTGCACTATAACTAGCATTGTACTGACATTACAATTGTAGTGCAAATGCAGCCTTAGATTAGTTATTGTAATATAGTTTTAGATTAGTTATTGTAGTATAATTGTATCACATGCAGTCAAAATTTGTTGCAATGGTACTGTAGATCAAATTCAGACATTCCCATTGATACCTAACTTGTATTTTAATTTGCACTAGTTGTGAATTGTGACTGTGAGCACAGTTTTATACTTTAGACTTACTGGCCTAGAAAGCGATTCACATTGGCCAGCCTGCAGGAACAATCAGATATTGGGCCTTGGGCCCCATTTACATCAGACCGGCGAGCTGCAGACACCTGCTGAGTGCCCCAGGCAGCTCGCCGATGAAGAGGATTTCAATTTCAGGCTGCTGCGTCTCCCTATCCTTGCAATTTCCTCTAGCCCTAATGCCAGTTTATGCTCTCCATTCTTCTGGCTCTGGCTTCCTTTTCATTCTCCCCTCTCTCCGCTACATCTTTGGGTTACAGAGTCTTGAACCATTTTGGCCCTACGTCCTGGAACACTGTCCTTGAAGCCCTACTTTGGGACCTCTGCCATCCTGCAAAAGCCTCCTCAAATCTTACTTCTTTGACCGTGTCTTCATTTCCCAGCCTAATGCCTCCCATCATTGGTCAGTATCTAGCTTCACTCTTGTGAAGTAGCTTGGGGCAGTTTATTATGTCACTGGTGCCATATGAAAGCATGTTTTTGTGCAACTGGGAGTGTTGGATCCTGAAAATGGATGACGAAATGGAAAGTATTCCCTTCACCAATACTAACACCCCTTATCTTGATAAATTCAAAATTCACAAAACAAAGGTGACAAAGCAAATGCGTTTTATATATCTAAGAAGTGGAGTTGAGGTTGCAGATCAGTCATGATCTTATTGAATGGTAAGTCACTAAATGTATTCAAAAAGGAGTTAGATGTAGTCCTTACTACTAGGGGAATCAAGGGGTATGGTGAGAAAGCAGGAATGGGGTACTGAAGTTGCATGTTCAGCCATGAACTCATTGAATGGCGGTGCAGGCTCGAAGGGCCGAATGGCCTACTCCTGCACCTATTTTCTATGTTTCTATGTTTCTAAAGCATATGGCCTACTCCTGCTCCTATTTGTTATATTCTTGTGACCTTATGTCCTCCTCGGCAGTCTTGTCAAACCTATGCGTGCTAGTGTGGGATCATATGGTTTGTCTATAGCTTTGTCTTTCTGAAGTTTTGCTGCAAAATCTCAAATTTTCTTCCATATCACTTTATGTGCAATATTTGAACTGCTGAACAAGCTAAGATGCTAGGGATAAAAGAAAAAGTGGAAATCCTGGAAGCCTGCAACATCAAATTTTGGAAATATTAAAGATGTTAAAAAAGAAAAGACAGGTTAGCATTTCTAGTCGAGGCTCATCATCAGAATTGGTGTTGTACATGTTGCTGAAACTCTCATTCATGCCTTTGTTACCTCTAGACTTGACAATTCCAACGCATTTCTGGCCAGCCTCCCACGTTTTATCCTCTGTAAGCTTGAGGTCATCCAGAACTCGGCTGCCCGTGTCCTAACTCGCACCAAGTCCTGTTCACTCATCGCCCCTGTGCTCATTGATCTACCTTGTCTCCCGGTTAAGCAACACCTTGATTTTAAAATTCTCATCCTTGTTTTCAAATCCCTTTATGGCCTTGCCTCGCCCTATCTCTGTAATCTCCTCCAATCCCACAATCCTCCGAGATATCTGCACGCCTCTAATTCTGGCTTCTTGAGCATCCCGATTATAATCACTCCATCATTGGCAGCCGTGCCTTCTGTTGCCAATGCCCTAAGCCCTGGAATTCTTTCCCCAACCTCTCTGTCTCTCTACCTCTCGTTCCTCCTGTAAGGCGCTCCTTAAAATCTACCCCTTTGACCAAGCTTTTGGTCACCTGTCCTAATATCTCCTTATGTGGCTCGGTGACAAATTTTGTTTCAAAAACACTCCTGTGAAGCGCCTTGGGACGCTTTACTATGTTAAAGGTGCTATATAAATACAATTTGTTGTTGCTGTTCAGTCATGTCTAGGAAGCTAAGATATAGACAGGCTAAGTGAGTGGGCAAACATTTGGCAGATGGAGTATAATGTGGGAAAGTGTGAGGTTATCCACTTTGGCAGGAAAAATAATAAAGCAAATTATTATATAAATGGAGAGATTACAAAATGCCACAGTACAGAGGGACCTGGGGGTCATTGTATATGAAACACAAAAAAATAGTATGCAGATACAGCAAGTAATTAGGAAGGCCAATGGAATATTGGCCTTTATTGCAAGGGGAATAGAGTATAAAAGCAGGTAAGTTCTGTTACAACTGTACAGGGTATTGGTGAGATCACACCTAGAGTTTTGGTCTCCGTATTTAAGGAGGGATATACTTGCATTGGAGGCAGTTCAGTGAAGGTTCACTAGGTTGATTTCTGAGATGAAGGGGTTGACATGAAGAAAGATTGAGCAGGTTGGGTCTATATTCATTGGAGTTTAGAAGAATGAGAGATGATCTTATCAAAACATATAAAATACTGAAGGGGCTTGACAGGGTAGATGCAGAGAGGATATTTCTCCCTGTGGGAGAACCTAGAACTAGGGGCCATAGTTTCAGAATAAGGGGCTGCCCATTTAGAATTGAGATGAGGAGGAATTTCTTCTCTCAGAGGATTGTAAATCTGTGGAATTCTCTGCCCCAGAGAGCTGTGGAGGCTGGATCATTGAATATATTTAAGGTGGAGATAAAGGGGTGAAGGGTTATGGGGAGTGGGCAGGGAAATAGAGCTGAGCCCAAGATCAGATCAGCCATGACATTAAATAGCGGAGCAGGCTCGAGGGGCCAAATGGCCTACTCCTGCTCCTATTTCTAATGTTTCTCTTATTCTTTTGAATGCGCGTGTTTCTTTCTCTCTTTTTTTCTCTCTCCTTTCTCTCTTTCTTTCGTTCTTTCTTTCTCTCTTTCACTCGTTCTCTTTATTTCTTTCTATTTCTTTCGCTCTCTCTTTCTCTTCCTTGTGTGAGCCCCCTTCATAAACACCTGTAACTTTCTCTTCCCACTCTATCCTGCTGCATCTTGCTGCCCCTGCGCCCACCCCATTTATGTCTTGCTTACCACGAGACCCCTATCGTTGTGCTTTTTCAGCAATCCCCTTGCTAATCTTCCAGGAACCACCTTCCAGTCATGCCACACCTAGCAGCCTTCCTCTCAAATGTTCCCACAGCCAGTCCCCACCATTCCAGTGCTTCCGCAGCTCAAATTTACCCTCCCACCCCTACTTAACCTCACATCATCCCAAATACCCAGCGGTACTTCCAACCTACCTCTTACCTTCGTGCTTCCTGGACCATTTTCTCCACAATTTTAATCTGTAACTTGAGCTTTAAAAATGTAAGAGCTAAAGTTACAAGAATGCCATTGAAGGTTGGCATGCAGGTACAGCAGGCGGTTAAGAAAGCAAATGGCATGTTGGCCTTCATAGCGAGGGGATTTGAGTACAGGGGCAGGGAGTTGTTGCTACAGTTGTACAGGGCCTTGGTGAGGCCACACCTGGAGTATTGTGTACAGTTTTGGTCTCCTAACTTGAGGAAGGACATTCTTGCTATTGAGGGAGTGCAGCGAATGTTCAGCAGACTGATTCCCGGGATGGCGGGACTGACCTATCAAGAAAGACTGGATCAACTGGGCTTGTATTCACTGGAATTCAGAAGAATGAGAGGATCCTCATAGAAACGTTTAAAATTCTGATGGGTTCAGACAGGTTAGATGCAGGAAGAATATTCCCAATGTTGGGGAAGTCCAGAACCAGGGGTCACGGTCTAAGGATAAGGGGTAAGCCATTTAGGACCGAGATGAGGAGAAACTTCTTCACCCAGAGAGTGGTGAACCTGTGGAATTCTCTACCACAGAAAGTTGTTGAGGCCAATTCACTAAATATATTCAAAAAGGAGTTAGATGAAGTCCTTATACTAGGGGGATCAAGGGGTATGGCGAGAAAGCAGGAATGGGGTACTGAAGTTGCATGTTCAGCCATGAACTCATTGAATGGCGGTGCAGGCTAGAACTGCCGAATGGCCTACTCCTGCACCTATTTTCTATGTTTCTAATACACTGATTTACACTTTTCACACAAATACACACATAATCATGGAATTCACCCAAAGATATCGCCAGCCCTTCCACAATACTGTATAATAAAAACACAGAAAACAAATGAATGGGTAAGGTTACGTTACGTTACTGGACTAACAATCCCGTGAACACAATATCAAAATTCCATCATGGCAGTTTGACAATTTGAACTCCGTTTTTAAAAGAAATCTTAAATAATGGTACTGTATAAGTAAAAGTGACTATGAAGCAGCCTGATTGTCGGAAAAACTCAACTTGTTTATTAGCGTACTTGAGGAAGGAAACCTTCCGTCCCACTGCATTGATTCTTAATTGATCTTTGAAGAGTGGAAGCAAGTCTTCCTCGATTTTGAGGGACTGCCTATGATGATGATGAAGTGGCCTAGCAAGCCACTCAGTTGAATCAAACTGCTACCTGTGGTTTATGTCGAAGGCCCACCACCACCTACTCAAGGGCAACTCGGGATGGGCACTAAATTCCTGCCTTTCCAGTGATGCCCATATTCCAAGAATGAATTTTAAAAATGTAAACTAATTGAATTTTCCTCGAGGGGAAATGATGCTGTCCAATTGTTGTAAAAACCAACAGGCGCAGACCCGGTTCGGTTACATGGAGAAATCCAGTGAATCTCAGGTCAGTGTCGTGGTGGTGGAGATTTGAAGCTATGAGTTTCTGCCCCTTTTTCTGTTCCTTGGCACAGTGAAGAGGAATGTCCTCCCTATTCTATCAGCGTAAAACAATGGCTCTGATAATTATTGTAGTATAAATGCCTTACTATGTTAAAGGCTCTATATATGTGCAAGTTATTGTTGTATGTTATAATACAATTAAACAATGTCCCTGCAACTCAAAGTCATAGGGGAGCTCTTAAAACAGCCCTTTTGATCTCTTAATTGGAAAAGGTCATTTGAGGATCCCATTCTTTTGAGGTAGATAGACTGAATATACACGGATTATAACAAACTAAATATTTGAATTGAGGCCAATTTTTCTCATACATTGTTTACACCTGGTGAGGTCAGGCTTTGTCAGGTCAGGTACAACAAGTCGAACCTTTTGCGAAGAGCTGTGGCCCAATCTTATGATAATTGCAGTGATGTGTCACACGTCTCCCAGTAGAGGGCGCCTCTGTCCTTCAGTATGTCTCCAGTTCACAGAGGAATAAGATTGCCACAAGGGATATTTAACACTCTGCCTCTGTTATTATAGTGTATTTACCCTTCAAGTGAACACACATTTCAGCTCAGTTTCCTATTACCATGATGACAGCCATTCAGCAGGGCACAAGGACTGTAATTCCTGAGTTTAACCAGCTCATTTTGGTACTGGCAAACTTCATTTAAAGGAGTGCTAGGAGGCAGCCTGGCTGTCTACAAGCAGCCTGATCAAAGAACAGAAAAGCATCTGGTTTTACTCTGTTTTCTGTCACAAAGAAAAAAAATCCCTTACAAGTAAATCATGAAAATGAATACCTGTACCTGTCCTCGGGCACTAAGGAGGCCACAGCTATTTTACACATGACCTATTTCCACTTTGGAGGTCATGAATAATTTGATTTAATTGACTATTACATTATTAATATATTTATAGTTGAATTATTGCTCAATACATTAATAAAACATTGAAATCAAATTTCCGTGCTCAAATTTGCATTACTTAGCTCACATTTAATAGGTCAAATTTACAAATCTGCTGATGCTGACCAAACTTTAGTAAGAGGCATGCAATCCTGCAGGCTGAGGTTCAAGGATATCAGCCCATGATCACTTAAGTATATCCAGTCAGCTAAATTGCCTTTATTTCTAATTCTCAGTCAAACACAAACACAGCAGACACATCCTCCATTTCAAAAAGTAACCAATTATATTGAACAGCAGCGACTTACCTAAAAAGATAGTGGCAGCGCTCAATATTATTCCCATTATTAACATCTATTTCAGTTATATTCTAAGCAAAATGACAGCTAGTAATCGGGATAGATACATGACTGCAAAATATACCAGCTCCTCTTTACCGCAGTATTTAAGAAATTGCTCAGGCGGCTTCACATTCCTTTTCAACCTTGTGATTTGAACAACCTTAGGCATCAGGGTTAGTAGTTGTATTCTGGCATCCAAGCTGATTGTTTGCTGGTTCTGTGATCTCAGGTGTATATCCAGTGGTGGAAGCAATTTGAAGTACTTCAACATCAGACTCTAAAGCACTTGGCACTGATGTCCACCAGGCAAATCCTGGCAACTTGATTCTGCACCCACCATACATTACCCACCCCATAGAATATACTTGCGATGCAGGTTACACAAGAGCCTTAGTGAGGAAATGCGTTTAAGGAGAGTGTACTTTACCAAAGAGGCATGAGGACCTGCAGCCATGATCAGCTGCCTGCACGGCTCTCTCTGTGGCTATGAAGCTGACTGAACTTTTGTCGCACAGACTCATTTCAGGCCGTTACCGGGATCTCTGTTGTATCAGCCATGCTGCATTACAGGCGTGCAATCATTAAGTGAGCACACATTTTATGGCGAGAATTCATCACCTTTGCACCAGAGCAAGTCAGCAGCAAGATAGGGCCATCCACTTTTGCAGGGATGCTGGCTTTCCCCAAGGTCCAGGGTGCAATTGGTGACATCCACATTACTTTGCCAGCTCCAACAGAAAACCCCCTCAACTACCTTAGCAAGAAGGGCTTTTCTCCCTCAGTGTACAGATTGCGTGTGACAACACACAAACAATCCTACACATCAATGTTGGAAGTTGTCACAATACTTTGATCCTTTCAAATTCAGTCCTCCCTGACCTCTTTAGAGAAGAGAATCATGATCACGATGGCTTCTGGGTGACAAAGTCTACAACCTGAACCCAGGGAAAGTGAACCCACTAAAAGTGCTCTGAAGAGCAGCAGAAGAGTGCTACAATACCTCTATCAGACTGGGCATTGAGAGGACTATTGAACGTCTTAAAGGTATGCTTTCACTGCCTGAGCAGGTTAGAAGGAGCTCTGCAGTATGCTTCAGATCAGGTGTCACCCATAGTTGCTGCATACTGTGCCCTGCACAACTTCACCATTGAAAACGAGCTGGACTGTGGCACTGCTCGGAAGGCAGTGGTAGCTTCACTGGAGGCAGGATGACATGGAGGAGAGCATCACGATGACCTGCACTCAGAGGACTCCTCAATGCCTGTTGCAAGGAGCATCAGAACACATCTCATCACTGAAATCTTCTCTCCTGTGTTACCTTAGACACCAGAGCCTTAACTTCTTCTACCCCACATTGAAAGAAAGTTACATTCCCTTAATCCAGTACCCATCCTAGAAAATGCAAATGCATCAGCCATCCTTGTCCCTACATGAACATGGCAATGACCATCATCTGCCTGAGTAAGGAAACATCAAATACAAGCCCCCTTTCGAATGATTAACGATAATGGAAAAACTAACGGTGAATATGAGAAAATACGAGGTTAAGAGCAGGATAAAGCTAAAAGGGAGTATGAAGGAAAAAAATTCAAAACACATCAACAGGAACAAAAAGGTATTTTACAAATCTTTCAGTAAAAAGAGAATTATTAAATGTGAGGTGGGACATCTGAAAGGAGAAGATGATCAAAAAACAGCAGAGATATTTAGTAAGTGCCGCCAGAAGCATCGAGGAAAGACCACATGCTATGCTGGTCCCTGGCACAGTGCAATGTCACTCAAGACCGGATACAGAAACAGCTCTCATGGATTCTGCAGACAAAGGCAGATTAGCGCGATGTGAGAAACCACCGAAAAACTGGATTTCTCTAGCAGGAAACCTGGAACCTGCTCCGCCGGCTTGGCGCCATCTCTCTGCCCCAAAGGGGCACCAAAGGTCAGTGCAGATGCCATTGTGGCCCACTTCCTAACCAACTCAAAGGTAACGCCAACACTGAAAACAAATGCAGAGTGAAAAAGCTGCTTAAGCTCTCTCTGCAAATAGCCACAGCGTGAACCACCTTTTCAGCAGCCTTCCCCACCGCAGAGGTGGGCACTGCACTGGCAGCCACCAAGTCTGGGAAGGCTGCTGAGATCTACTCAGAATTTCTCAAGAACCAGGACCCAAAGAGATGGTTGTGGCTGGCCAAACTCACCTCCAACATCCTTACAATTGGGATAATCCCAGAAGTTTGGCGCCATTCCAAAGTCGTTGCCATCCGAAACCCAGGAAAACCAGCCAATGATCCCAAAAGCTACCACCCCTTCTGTCTATGGTCTACCAGGTGGTCGAATGGCTCATCCTTAGCCAGATACAACCAGCTTTAGAAGCTGCCCATCCCAAACAAGCGGATGGGCTTCAGAGAGAGAAGACGCAGCTCTGCCCATGTCCTTGCACTCACTACAACCATTGAGGCAGGATTCCAGAAGCAGCTGAAGACCTGAGCTACCTTCGTTGACTTGTCATTGGCACACGGCACTGCCTGGCATGAAGATCTGCTACTGAACTTTTCAATAATCATCCAAAACCGTAAGACTCTCTGGCTTATCAACACCCTAACGAGGCACCATAAGTCCTGTGTCTATCTTGTTGACAAGACCAGCCGAACACGGATGCTCAACAATGGTCAGCCACAGGGGTCAGTGCTCGCACCAGCCTTTTTCAACATCTACACGGCGGACATGCCCAGCACCAAATCCCAGAAGTTCACATATGTTGATGACATAGCACTGCAGACGCATACATCAACACGAGAGGAAGCATGTGACCTGGAACTACTGGAATGCTACTTCCGGACCTGGTGCCTTCGCCTCAATCCAGAGAAGACAGTTGTGTCATCGTTCCAGCTGAACAACAAAGCCGCCGGGAAAGAACTCGACGTTTACTTCTGCGGAAGGCGACATACCCATGAACCCCACCCAAAATACCTGGGCTTCACCCTAGGAAGGACTCTCATGTATCGGCATCATCTCACCAACATTGTCCAAAAATAAAAACCAGGATGAACATGGTCCGGATGCTCGCTGCAACGTCATGGGGGAGCACAGCTGGAACACTTTGCACTGCAACAGTGGCCCTCGTCTACTCGCTGCAGAATACTGCTCTGCCTCATAGTTCTGCAGTCGCCACACAAAGATTGTGGACGTGCAGCTCAATGCCGCCATGAGGACCGTGTCAGAGGCGCTTAAGTCCACTCCAACTGAGTGGCTCTCGATGCTGTCCCACATTGCCTGCCTGCCATTCACCGCAATGCCACTGTACTCCATGAGATGGAAAAAAATCATGACTAACATCGACTTTCCCATTAACGAAGACTTGAAAAACTCAACACAAAGCGCTTAAAATCGCGCTGGCCATTCTGGGAAACAACAGCCAATATTCACGCAGCTGCTATCAACACACTATCCAGATGGGCGGAATCGTGGGACGCATGCAACATAAAGGACCAACATGTCACCACTGACCCAACAGCAGAGGTCCCTGGCTGCCACCCCCCTTGAAAACAGTGGGCAGCGCTCAACCGAATCCACACAGGGTATGGTCAATGCAGCCACTTGCTCCACAAGTGGAAGTGCGACTGAGGCCATGAGTCCCAGACCATGGAACACATCACATCAACCAGCCCACAAAGATCAGTTGCGGGAGGCACCTCATTTCTCCACGTGGCATCTCACAAGGCCAGCGAATGGATCGGTAAATTAGACATCCTTATGATAAGCTTTTCCCATCATACAAAACAACAACAAATAAGTGCTTCGCATTGGTCTTTGCTAAACAGAAATATATCAGAGGAAACGAGAATCCTGTATTGTTGAGAACGAAATGAGTGATACTGTGATTAGATAAGTTAGTTAATCTGAGGGAAGATAAAATGCCAGGGTGTGTTGGAATACATCCTGGTATCCTGAAGGAGTTGAGGGAAGAAATTGTAGAGGCCCTGCAAATTATGGGGTCAAATTTTAACCCATGCACCAGGGAGTTGGACTTATCGGCCTGAGTTCGTTCCATTCCCGAATCGTGTCATCGAGCCACAGCACTATTTATACTGAAACTTGGGGTTGGGGGAGCCCCTTCTGATGGCAAAGGCACCCAAGAAAGCTGGCAGGAGGCAGCAGAGTGGCCAGAAGAGGCCAACAAAAGTTAATTTTTTTACTCTGTGGGAGGATTCCTTGACTAGATGGAGCCTTCCCTCTCTCTC